>NC_138528.1:31786082-32386082 GCF_964234715.1 Podarcis melisellensis | reverse complement strand
TTTCTTAGGCATCTGCTTCTCCACTGTGAAAACAGGATGCTGGACTAGATGGTCTGTTGGCCTGATCTTCTTATGCTTTATGTTCTTAACAAAAGCATGGCCAATATACTTCTGGCACTTATCAAGCTTAAATTGTGAAGTGTGGATCGTTTCAAAAGGAACCATCCTAAATCCTCACCCTTTGAGATGGAGAAATTTCCTCCACATGCTGTGCTGTGAAATGAAAGTACAACTGGTCAGATCCGGACAAAAGGTGGTAAGGGGAATATATTTTTGAATAAATCTTAGGCTGCAACCCTGCCATGTGAGGGACCATTTGCAAGATCACTCCAGAACTTAAGTGGAAATCATTCCAGTGAATTGATGCTACAGGTGGCAACCATTTTAGTGCACAACCAATTGGTGCACGATCACTGACCTGCAGGTCCTTTTGGACCTGGAAGAAGGCAGAACGGCAGAAGGGTGGGGCACGTTTACATGTGTTCCTCTGACACATGTGAGGCCTGGAACAGAACCCCGCATGAAATGGTCACCACCTGTATATGCCTTTCCAAAATGCCCCCACGCTATATTTGACATTAGTTTAACATAGTCAGGTGACTGAAATGAGAATATTGCATGCTTTTTTGAATTTATAATGAGAAGTTACTTCAAGTATATACTTTCATCAGATGTCAACCCCCAAAGTTCTTATGAAACTGTCTTGCGTAGCATTTTGGAAGACTAAAATTAATTGTTTGAATCCTCCTTAATGTAATGTTGCTGTTAATTTCTCAAGTTATAGGAATACTGGATGTTGTTGTAATACAATCTAATAACATGCCTTGAACCATGATCCAAAACATGGTTACTTTAAAGTAAGCTCCCCTGAAATCAACTAAGTAATTCAAACAGTGGGATGCACCACACTTTCTTCCAGATGAATGTGGTGTTAAATGTGGGTCTGTTGAATGTTCATTGGTTTAAACCCTGCTGTGAAAATATGACTTTACATTCTGATTTTATGAGATCACAACTGTGCTTTATTGGGTTGTGTGTTTTATTTTTAAAGGAAGGCAAGGTACAGGGAATTTAACCCTGTATCTGAAAATATTTAGATGTGGCTTAGCATTTCAAAATTATCTTATGAAAGTGGCAACTAATTAAAGTTGCCATTACACCTTAGAATTTTAAACACTTTCCAAACTCTGAATGCATGGGCTTCTCTATTGGTTTTCTTTCTGTCAAAATTACAAATGCAAATAATTGAATAAAACTCTGCTAATTCTCTTCAAACCTGGAGTTTTTTTTTAAAAAAAAAATCTTAATCATCATAAGGTAAACAAAGAACATGTTGAAATAGAGCAGAGTTCTAATGAGTTAATGTAAAAAGAAAAGAAAAAGGCAATCTGCCTGAAAGCTGGCCGCCTGTACCCTGACAGTCATCCATCAAACCAAAAGTCTCTTTAATAAATGCCAATTATAGGGCAAATATGCACAAAACGTGGATAGCATAAGCCATGGGATCATTTCCTTCCGAGAAAATTAGTGGTGAGCAAGACTCCCATGCAGTATAAACTACCAGTCTGCCCTACAGCAAAGTTTGCTCTTGATCTGAATACTAAGTACTAATTGCTATTTCTCTTTGCATTCTGTTGTGCTGTGCACATCTATAAAAGTTTATAAAGGCACAAAAATCTATTCTCAGAACTGCAAATTCCTTCACAATTTGTATAAAAGCCTAACCTAGCTATAAAAGGGGAGGGGGGAATGACATGCCTATAATGTACACAGTGTCTCTGACTTCCGCTGTAAACGAGTCGTTTTCCTAACTTAATCATACTCAAATTTCACCCCTTTTAAAGATCCTGATTCAAAAATGTTCTCTCATTCGCCACAGTCCACAAATTTATTCCATCTCTTCCTGTGATACTATATGTGCATAAATTAAAAAGGAATGGTCTCGAGTAAGGCCTGGATTTGACATGTGTACATTTCTTCTTGCACTTAACATGGATTTTATAAACTTTTGTATAAAAAGTGTGAGAGAAACTTCATTCACACAAACAAACACACACACACACACAGAGAGAGGGGGGGGGGACATTTTGATTCCGATATTAAAAGGTTTAGCTTTGACACTTAAACCAAATGGGAATCAAAATAATACAAAGCTTTCTATGTAGAGTTGTGGTAAAACTGTTGGACTAGGATTCAAATCTTCACTCAGCCTCACTCATTTTCTCTCAGTCTCACAGGGTTTTGGTGAGAATAACAGTGGGGAGGGGGAAGAAAGATGGACACTGCCCTGGGTTCCTTGGAAGAGAGGGTGGGATAACATGTTGCAGGTAGCATTATCAGTAAGATGCTAAAACGATTAGTTATTCTCTTCCTCAAAGGAGCCCAGGAAAGCATGCATGGTTTCCAGAAGTGGATCACCTTGTGGGGTAGAGCTGCCATGCTAGCTTCAAGACAGCGGGGTTGCTGCCACTATTTACGTACCTGGAGGGAGAGAGGGAAGGTCAAGGTGATGGTGCAGTTGACCTGGTGCTGGTGGTACACTGGCAGAGCCAATTTGTCTCTCCCACCTGTATGCCTACACCATGCCAACCTTCCCAATGCCTCGCTGTCTCTCGCATGGCAGCTTTTCCATGAGCTGCTTCTCGCAGTCTGCCTCGCCTCTCATTTAATCCTCACATCTATGTGATAAGATGGGTAAGCTGAGAGATAGCAACCAGCCCAAGGTCAACAACAGGTGGCCTTCATGGTTCAACCAAGGTTCGAGCCAGGCCATCTTTGGTCCAACCCATCATTTTACGCCACCGCACACAGCGGCTTTCATCTCAGTTTGTCACATTTTTTACATCCCTGATGTCTATGAACAACACACCTGTCCCCTACCATCAAGAGACTTTGTTCATCTGTCAAAGTTGCTGCTGCTGCTGTTGCATTTGATATGTCTCTTGATAAGAAGCATGTTTTCAAGTACAGAATATCCCTGGCCTACATCTCGGGGTTAATGCCTAAGAACAAAGAAAGAAATATGTTAACTAGACAAAGCTGCTTTCTAAGTAGTCATACTTTATGCCAGTGTATAATGACAGAATTAATTTCTTTGAGGACAATGTTCACGTTTGCTGCATTTGCACAACATGCTACATTAGTCCCAGGCTGATGTCTTACCTAATTGACCCCCAGTGTGACATCTTCCATCGCACAGGCAGGCCCGTGCTATATTCACTTATTTCCATGTTGCCTGAAATTATGATGAATGATCTGAGCTCCATTCAATTATTGAAAAAGTGCAAAGAAACAGAAACAATGAAACTGGCAAAGTGTTCTGCATTCTTTAGGAACAATTTAGGCTAATTAGCATCAACTTCTCCCCCATTCATCATACCCCTTTAGAAATATAAACAAACTGTCAGCTCTAACCTAACAAACAGATCACTGAGCTACTTAACACAAATTATTCTTACATGAAAAGCTCCTTCTCAGGCAATATTCTCCTCTAGGGCATCTGGGAAGCTGAGCTATTAAAATTGAAGACATATGTTTCAGTCAAACTTAACTTCCAGATTGTAATGATCACTGTTGTGACAGTTTTCCGTCAGCATACCGATTGCAGGCAGGATGTTACACACTTAAAACAAAATGATGAAACAATAGAGCTAAATGAGGCCTGTTCACTTAGTACTGTATTAAACAAGGTTAATTATCACACTGAATTTCAAGGTTTCTTCTTTTATAATATGCTTCAGCTTTATAAATGGTTTGTTTTATTTGCTGTTACACACCAAGAATGTTTCAGCATGCATCTGAGAGGTGACCGGAATGAGACAATAACCAATCACGGATGAAGAAAGAGCTGGAACTATTCTTCAGGAGCCATTGAAGGGGTGAAGTTCTCACCCTCTTGCCTTTTGAACTGCAATTGCTCCATGTTTGCCTCAGAGGAAGAACTGCAGCCCACCAAGATGGAACCCAGCCCCTCAGAACTGTGCAAAACTCCATTCTCTATTATAATGTAAACATCGGCTTGTGGGCATAATCCGCCTGGAAGTTTTCTTGCACGTGTGCCATTGAAACAAACGGGAGCCACACCAGAATATGGCACTTCATAGTTTCTAATTTCAATGGAGTTTGAACAGGAGAACTTCCAGGTGCCTTACTTTGTTTGCTTAAACCAAGAATGGGGAACCTGTGGCCCTCCAGATGTTGTTGTGCTACACCTCCCTTCATCCCTGACTAGTGGAGATGATGGCTGGGGCTGATGGAGTTCAACAACACCCAGGCGACCGCAGGTCCCCACCTCTGGCTTAAAGCCATTAAGTGAAAGAGGCACAATATGCATGTGAGTTTTCTACATAATCAATCCTCCTCCCCCCCCCCATTCCTGAGTTTTAAGTATACAGTGGTACCTCTGGTTAAGTACTTAATTCGTTCTGGAGGTTCTTAACCTGAAACTGTTCTTAACCTGAAGCACCACTTCAGCTAATGGGGCCTCCTGCAGCTGCCGCGCCACCGGAGCACGATTTCTATTCTCATTCTAAAGCAAAGTTCTTAACCCAAGGTACTATTTCTGGGTTAGCGGAGTCTGTAACCTGAAGCATATGTAACCTGAAGCGTATGTAACCCGAGGTACCACTGTATACAGTCGTACCTCGGAAGTTCGACTTCTGAAAAGGTTCAGAAACCAAGGCATGACTTCCGATTGGTTTCTGATTGCGCAGGCACGTACAGTAGCTCTCAGGGCAGCTAACAACATTCAAAGCACACTTAAACAATAAAAAGCTTTTTTTAAAAAAAACCACGGTAACTCGGAAATAATTAAAAACATTAGCTTAAAGTATCAAAATAAACATAAGGCCTACCTTCCCCAACTGGTAGAAGTTGAAGAGAGAGGAGGAACATGTCTCTTCCACAAAATGAGTTTCATGATTGGGAGGGGAGCAGCTAAAAAAGTGACCCTTACATGCCAAGCACCCTCCCATGCCATGATGTAGAGAAGGGTCTCAACATCAGATGTTAGGATCTGTGTTGCCTCCAGGCTTTGGGAGCCCATGAACCTCCCTCTCTGTGGCCAAGTCATTTCCTCTCCAAGGCACCACTGCACACTCACTTGCCTTCTCTCTCCAGTCCCAATCCATACGATTGCCCAGAGAAAGAGCACGTGGCAAGTGGAAGGTGCTACTGTATCTCCTCCCTTGTCACTGCTTGGATGCTCAGAGATAGCTCAAAGAAGACTAGAAGGCTCCAAAGGGTGGCTGTGGGTCCCTTGCAGGAGTGTAGGCCTCAGTAGGTACACCCAGTTATCCCTGTTCCTGATGCTAGCCCTCCTTAGGGTGCAGACACAATGATATGGGGTGAGGTAGCCTTTTAGAGGAAGGCAAGTGCTTTACTTCCAGCTTATTAGAAGGGAGCAAGTCAACTAGCAAGCTAGCTAACGATAACTTCTAAGGGCCAAACCAGCCATGTGTGTGTTTATTAAACATGTGCATTCTGAATTGACCTCTGGGAATGGGAAATTTACTTTAAACACTAAACCAATCAAAACCCACTTCTCTCCCCATGCTCTACTGCTCGAAATTGCTTGTCTCCCAGCCAGGTTTGATAGGGGAAGTGAGCCAGGCTGGAGAAAAACAGTTTCAAGTAGCAATGTGGTAAGGCAGGGCAGGCTGGAGTTTGCTCCCATCTCCAGCGTTTAGTGTCTAAAATGAACACCCGCATACATTTGATAGCCAAACTAGGGTGTCTGTGCTCAATAAGCAGGCATATCTCTGGTTCAGCCCTAATACCATGACTGTTTCTAACCAATATTTTACCATGAGAATTCTAGGAGAAAATTCTGACAAGATGAACAGGATGCTTTCAGCATCACTGAAAGGAGAAGTAGCAGACTTTTCAGCTATGTTGTTCTTTTACTGCTGTAGGAAATACTTCCTGCATATTCCCAGCCTCCTTGAGGTGGTAGGGGAGGGCTGGAAAATGCAACACTAGCAGCTTGAGAACACTTTCATTGCTTCCTTAGAGGTTTGCCTGGTTTGCCTTTTTCCCCCCTGTCCAGTAAGAAATATATTGCAGCTAAGTGGGGATTTGATTTTTACCCATTTTCCTCTGACATCCTAATATCTTTATTTCTGATAACGCTAGAAAACAGTATGTTGCAGAGTTAACTGATTTTTTTTTTTCAACTTTCCCATTGTAACTTCTAGGCCTGGGATCTAACCTAACCACATTTCAGACAGGGACCTCTGGTAATACTTGCAAGTTATATCATGCCAAGGAACACTTCCTGAACTATCATCACACACTGGGGAAGGTTCCTGTCCTGCTCATCAGGTGTGAGAGGTGGCAAGCTCCTGGATGGAGACAGAGCCATTAGACAGAGACAGATGCAGGCAGAAGAAAAAGGCTGGGATGGATCTGCAGGTTCTGCCTGTGCCACTTCCAGAGACAGATACCAGCAGAAGCTGCATTTCTAGATCTATTTCAGCCTTTTGGTTCTGTCTGTGTCTCTGTCTGCCTTCCTCTTTATCTCTCCTTCCTTAGTCTCTGCTACACTATGGCCACCGAGGGAGCTGGGTAACTTCTCTATACCCTCTCATCCTCATGATGATCCCCAGGTTTTTGAAACATTGGGCTGTGTCTGGGCACACCCAGCACATCCTGTGCGCATGATCCTGCACCAGCAGTGGGATAAGGTGTTCCAAACACAAGGTGTCCCAAACAGATAAGCAAATGGGGCAGTGGGAGTAGGGTGGCGGGGTGCAAAAAGGTTCCTGTACCTTTTATAGTTCCACAGAAAAGGGAATTTCAGAAGGCACAGCTTTTAAAGATAGACCAGTCCCCCATTTCAGTATCACCCATGTTGGGTAGGCTACTAGACCTGGAGAACCCATCCTAATCTTTTTTCTCTCTGCTGCCACCACCTGCTTATGTGTCACCTAGGACAAGGGAGTGGGATACCCAGTGCCTAATGGTGGTCTCTTCAAGAGTAGGGCAACAGTCAGATGAATGCCAGTTCTCTGGCTTGGCAACTGGCTTGGGGTCCATCTCCCCTCTATTCTCTCAGACACTGTAACAACCAGTAGCATAGTCCCAGTAGTTGAAACCATGTGGCAGGTTAACTAGCCCTTGAGTGTGTATAGAACCCAGCTCGGAAATCCAATTAAGAAGTTTATTCAAAGGGAATATGTGTACAAAGGAAGAGGTGGGAGAAATAGCAAGCATGGAGCTCAAAATGGAAATAAAAGAGTTGTTGGCATTTGTCTGTGTCAAGACAGAATGGAGTGCACCTCCAGCAGTGAGGTCAAACTATTGCATTAGCAGCACTGAAATGACTTCCCTGGGCAGTGAGTATGGAAGTCCAGGGCTGCTCTGACTACAAGATCCCCGCCTCTCAGCCTCACTGATGAGGTCCAAAGAAAAGCAGAGCAATATGTTTGGCATCAGCTTGGCTGCAGGAGTTGCCAGAAGGAATTGTTCAAGGCAGCATCCAACTGTCTTAGGGACTCCTCTCCAGATTTGTGTGAGGTTTGCTCCTTAGCCTTTTCTTCTAAAGATGTTCCACAAGGCAGCGGGTATGCTCCAAATGAGCATAGCCACAAGGCAGTGGAAGCTTAGGATCAGAGTTTTCCTTCTTCTAGACGGGCTACCTTCCCAGGTTGACAAGCTCCATCTGCCTGCCTCTTCAGCACATTCAGCAACTGCCTTCTTGACCATTGAACCCACTATTGGAATCATCCACTCAGTTTGCAGGAACTTGTCTTTGCATGCAGGGAAAGTCCCTAACTCACTGAGGGTTTGAGACCCATTGGCTACCCTCACCTGGTTTAGCCAGCCAGTTGAAGCCATTTCCAGGGTGTGGCTGCTGTTGCATGCTGACAGCTTCTAGGAGCCACATGTGAGAGCTGAGTGCAGGGTGGGGACCAAAGGTGGCCAAACTACGCCAGAAAGAGCATGATGTGCTCCCAACAGAGGGACATAATCCTAACACCCTGGAATATCAGAATATTGGTTTGGTGAATGCTACACTTGATCCAAACTAACAAACTAAGGGCTTTTCCACACTTCCAACCACTTTCCCCCAGGAAAGACCTTCTGCTGAATCAGAACTCACATCAATCGTTTTTTCTACAAATGGATGTTTGTTCTGATTCAGTGGTAAATGACCAGTTTTCCTGGGTAAAGTGTCAGGACAAACAAAAACACCTCTCAGCCCCATGCCTAGAAAGAATAGGGCAGAGTGGAAAACCTCTTGGACCTGTGCTTTTCAGGTATGGAAGAAGTGGAAGTGTGGACAAACTCTCAGTGGTGACCACTAGCAACCTCAGCCTTCAGTTGTGTGTCAGGGAAAACAAGGAGGACACAGCTGTTACAGCCACAGCCTATTTTTAAAGGTTTCTTACTCACCTGGTTTCAACAAAGAGCTTTTTGGTTTTTGCCAGTCACAAGCTACGTCACATCATTTGGGAATCTGAGAAGTGGCTATCTGGGTGTTACCGGTAATTGTCACTGGACAATTACTCCCTGTTGCTGCTTATGTACTTAGGAACTCGGACGGAAGGACGTGGCTGGCTCAGGAGGACTGGAGGACAAGAGATCATCACTTTTCACCACGTAGCTTGTCATGAAACCTGTTTACATAATAAGCTACACCTGCTGAAATGCCCTTCTCTATGCAACAGTTAAAGGTGCAGGAGTCCCCTATCCTCTTTTGTATCTAACCATTCTAGGGAGGTATCAGGTGAAACAGTGAGCATTTCAAAAGTGGCAAGCAGTTCTTCATACCTAGAAGGTGCAGAAGGAACTGTCCAAATGAGAACGTTTTCTTCATTTCCCGAAAGGGCGCAAATACTAAAGGCTCTTCTTACATTTTCCAAACTGGTTTTGAAATGAAGAATTCTCTTTCCTGATTAAGCCAGGTGCTAAATTTTGTGAAAACAGCTGATGTTGTCACAGCTCTTAACATTATCTTAGAGGTACTATAAGAATCAATGTTAAAAATGCACTCTTGCTGGTTTAAACATTCCTTAGTATTCTGACCATAAAGTCTTGAAGTCTGCCCACCAACATTCAATTTGTTTTGGAACAGCACACCACTCAACAGCAGGAGGATGAAAAGAAACGACAACTTTAAGCTGAAGAAGCAGGCTAAATATCAGCAATAGCTTCCTGCAGTGAAATCTATAGACTGTGAAGTAGTCTGTAAAGGAAGTGGTGAAATCTTTGTCACTTGGGACACTTTAGGCACACATTAGAAATCATGATAATGAGCATAATCTTGCATGGGCAAAATGATAATAAACAAGGAGATTATTTCCATCTCTGGCCATTATGACTTGAGTAGCATCATAAGAACAATGAGAATATGCTGATAATCAGCAGGATGGTAGAAGGCATGTCCAGATGTTCTCTTTCTCCTCCTCCTGGAGAGATCAGTCAAAGGGCTTTGCAGTAATACCACAATTGGCTTCCTCCACACAGCATCTGATGTGAGGAATTTTGAAACCTCACAGCTGCCTCTTGTGCGTTTTGCCCCTCTCTGGAATGGCACCAAAGAATGTTCTCCTCCTATAATAACTTTGAGAGGAGTTTCATACATAAGGCTTAAAGCAGTTCTCACTCCAATGGCTTAGTGTATAATAAAATGTAAGACAAGTACTGCACAGGATGTTCATTTGCACTGCAGATAGCTTACTACCACTTTTTCCTTATTCGTGTGGCATGTGGGACTAGAAACGTGTGCCTCCTGAACCTGCACTAAAACTCTGCACATGCACACCCCGATGTTGTAGGGCTTATCCACACCAGAGTTTACTGTGTGTTTTCAGCTGCTTGCATTCCTGTTTAATATGTATAGTCAATAACAGTAATAAAATAATAAAATTTTATTTATATCCCGCCCTCCCCAGCTGAAGCCAGGCTCAGAGCGGCTAACAACAGTAAAATAATACAACATTCTAAAATCATTTCATTATAAAATCAGTTCAAATCAAATTAATGGCAACCATTGGGCTAGAGTTCTGTGAGGATTGCTAAAGGAGGGGGTGAGACTGTGCCCTGACCAAAGGGACCTGTTCCTGGAGGAACAGGCCCTGGAGGAACAGTCTTGCAGGTCCTGTGGAAAGATGTCAAGTCCCGCAGGGCCCTATTCTCTTGTGACAGAGCATTCCACGAGATCGGGGCCACGGCCAAAAAAGCCCTGGCTCTGGTTGAGGCCAGCCTCACCTCCCTGTGGCCCAGGACCTCCAAGATGTTTTTGTTTGAAGACCGTAAGGTCCTCCGTGGGACATACCAGGAGAGGCGGTCCTGTAGGTACGAGGGTCCTAGGCCGTCCTAGTCAAGAAGATATTAACCTCAAACACCACCAGTCTCAATGCGTTTCCCTTGTAAATTTGGGTATACCCAATCCAGTAAATTGGGGAAAATCAGGCTCCACTCAGGGCTGCAGATTATATGATTCAGGTAGTTTTTGGGTGGCTGAATGAATTACCACTTTCTGCTACTCTCCTATCCATGCCCACTACTTCATCAATTCTTTCATTTATTTTCCGGCTGTGCTTATAACTATTTCTGGTGTTCTCCTGAATCAAGGAATCCCCCCCCCCTTTTGATCCCTCAGATGTGCACAAAATCCAAAAACTGAACAAGCAAATCACATTGAAAATGTCTACAGCAAATATATTGGGCTATAATTTGAAAAGTGTGTGCTGAGAACCAGCAGGCTAGTAAGGGTGAGACAGAAGCTTATCCATATATGCATAGTTATGAATTGGGGGGGGGGGGCAGATTGCCCAGAATCTCCCCCTAAGAAAAGCTCAACAACTCTGGTCAATCCAATGGGTAGATCACTGCCAGTTTATTTATAGTGGGAGTAGATCGCAGTCTCTTGGAAGTTGGACTGAAGGGCAGCAGACATGCTAGCTGACTGGAGTGGGTTATTACAGAGAGACACAGAGATGGCACTTAGGATGCCTCTGAACCCATTGCTTCACTTCTGGGAAGGACAAGTCCCTCTTGGGATGTACCGTATTTTTCGCCCCATAGGACGCACCGGCCCATAGGACGCACCAAGTTTTTTGGGGGGGGAAATAAAGAAGAAGAAAAATATTTTTCCCCCAGGCGCTTGTGGGGCCGGCAGCGGGGAGAAGCACGTGTCTCCCCGCCGTCAGCCTCCAAACCACATCGGGAGACAGCGGGATGGCGGCGTTCCGCCTCCCCGTTGTCCCCCGACCTTGTGGGGCTGGCGCTGCGACTCTCCTGAAGCCTGGAGAGCGAGAGGGGTTGGTGCGCACCGACTCCTCTCGCTCTCTAGGCTTCAGCGAAAGCCTGCATTCGCCCCATAGGACGCACACACATTTCCCCTTCATTTTTGGAGGGGGAAAAGTGCGTCCTATACGGTAAATGCTGTGAACTCTCCTTTCATAAAACTCAAGTATAAATATGTGTGAACCACATTTCTAAGACACAGCAGACTCCACTGTGCCTTGATATTCTGATGGAAACACAACCCTGAAACCTACCCAGAATCTTACTATGGCTCGGCAGAGATTGGTGGTGGCATGTAACACTGGTGTCAGAAGTGGGATCTGTTTCCTAGAGGAAAAGACCTGAGAGCAGAAGTGTGCCAGAAGTAAAACTCGAGGGTGGAATAGCAGCACTCCTTGAGTGCGTACACACACATTCCATTTTATCCCTCAGATTTGTGCAAAACCAGAAAACCTCACAGGGAAATTTACAATTGCTTGACTTTGTGCTTTTGCACACTTCTTGGGGGACCTATCTGCATTCATGCCCCAGCAGTACTTAACTGACATAATAGAATCAAAAAATTAGAAGATTGGGATAAACACAAAAGGGTATGCCTACCAATATTAACAGGAAAGCCCAAAGTTGCTCCTCGTATACCAATTCAAATAAATGCAAGTGTGGGCAACTCCAGTCTAATTCAAATGTGGATGTGGGGAGTGGATAAATAGCTAAATAATGCTCATATGTGGACAAGCCCAGAGTCTCACTGAAATAAATATAGCTGTGTAAATACTGGGATACAAATATTACCAGAGACATGTCCAAAGCACTTCTGCATGCACAGAAGCAGCTGCCAATATTCCTTCCAGCTGCAGCCTCACGGGTACGACACAGAGCAACCTCTAATATTCAGGGAGCTACTACCAGGAAGAATCTGAAAAACCTCATGAGGAATAATGTGCACAACTTTGGATCCTATCCATAAAACAAAACAGACCCCACTAAAAGGACAGTAAGGACACTCATGGGGGGCTTTGTCACTCATGAGCAAGCTGCTGCAAGATAATATTTTAGTGTTCAGCTAGTAAGTGATTCCTGGAGAATAAATATGATCCCATGATTCTGACTGTCAGTTTCATGAACCAAATGGTATACTTTTAAAGTTGCCTATGCCTGTCCACTAAGAACTTTTTTTAGCATTGGGGAAAGCACATGTTTTCACAAAATACTCCGAATGTGGGAACATCAGGGAACTTCTGCAGCCTAGCTTAATCATTCTCTGGAGAGTAACAACTCTCGTTTCCTGTCTGCTTCCATTACTTGCTGCTTGTTTATTCTTCAATTTGCAGAGCCTTCCTAAGAAAAAATCATGGTGCAATCTTGTGTGTATTTACTGAAGAAAAAAAACAGGACTTCAGTAGGAATTAATCACTAGTAAGTGCACATTAATCTGCATGCACACTAGCATGAAAGTAAATGTCACTGGAATCCATCGGACATAATTTGCAAAAGGGCATGAATAAAATGGGGCTGCGTATTAGAAGAAGAAGGAGAGTTTGGATTTGATATCCCGCTTTATCACTACCCGAAGGAGTCTCATAGCGGCTAACATTCTCCTTTCCCTTCCTCCCCCACAACAAACACTCTGTGAGGTGAGTGGGGCTGAGAGACTTCAGAGAAGTGTGACTGGCCCAAGGTCACCCAGCAGCTGCATGAGGAGGAGCGGGGAATCGAACCTGGTTCACCAGATTACGAGTCCACTGCTCTTAACCACTACACCACACTGGAACACCCAAATATGCCCACCTCTAAATTGCTGCCCAAGCTGTGTGGACGTCATTTGTTTCTACCACAAGATAGTTCTATTTATCTGAACAAAGACGCACATTGTTACACTGGGAAAACTTCCGGTGATAGCCAGTTATGGCAGCTCACTCACACAACAGCCGGTCTGCAAGTGGGAGTCCTGTTCTTAGTGTAGCTCAATAGCCCAACCCAATACATATTTTACAAAAGATACTGCAAAATCAATTATTATACTCTGCAGCTAAGTTTTGTATGCTACCACTTCTGCTGCTGCTTGCACACAACATCAACTCTCTAACTTTTCTGTGCTAATGTTATGTTGGATGTCACCCTGTGATTTAAAAAAGAAATCATAAAAATTAGTAAAGCTGAACAATTAAATTGTATATGCATTTAAAACTTGCAACTTTATATACATACGTTTTAAATTAAATTCATATTTCTTCGTTTCAGACAAGGCCAGCAATATTGAATTAGGCAATAGTGTGCACTGAATTGTGCAATGCCAACAAACCAGCTTAAATAATTTTATTTTATTTCTGTAAAACAGACTGCACTATATTAACTATTAAATGTATTTTAAATACAGTATGATGGTCTGCTTGAAGCAGAGACAGGTGACCTGTGGCTCTTCATATGTTACTGGACTACAAAGTCCTTCATCCCTGACCACTGGCCATGCTGCTAGGGCTACTGGGAGCTGGAGATCAACAATGACCACTCACCCTTCTAAGGTGGGTGGGCGGTTGCAGACCATCGCCCCATTCACCATCCCCAGCAGCAGAAGCTCACATGTTGGCCAGTCGTTAAGGGAATTAACTGGCCTGAAGGGGTACCGAGTGGGATTCCCTGCCAGGAAGTCAAGATGAAATGGGCCAATCAGAAGCCCGGCTGGATGGGCAATGCCTTGCCACCTGGCTAGGCATTAATGGCGCTGTGGGTTAAACCACAGAGCCTAGGACTAATAATAATAATAATAATAATAATATATTATTTGTACCCCGCCCATCTGGCTGGGTTTTCCCAGCCACTCTGGGCGGCTTCCATAGAAACCAAAAATACACTAAAATATCACACGTTAAAAACTTCCCTGAAGTTTTCCCCTGACTTGCCGATCAGAAGGTCAGCGGTTCGAATCCCCGCGACGGGTTGAGCTCCCGTTGTTCAGCCCCTGCTCCTGCCAACCTAGCAGTTCGAAAGCATGTCAAAGTGCAAGTAGATAAATAGGTACCACTCTGGCGGGAAGGTAAACGGTGTTTCCGTGCACTGCTCTGGTTTGCCAGAAGTGGCTTAGTCATGCTGGCCACATGACCCGGAAGCTGTATGCTGGCTCCCTCGGCCAGTAAAGCGAAATGAGCGCTGAAACCCCAGAGTCGGCCACGACTGGACCTAATGGTCAGGGGGGCCCCTTTACCTTTTATGCCTAGGCAGGTAGCACTAGCACACAATTTGTATTCGCAATTGTGTGCTATCGTGAATACTGCATTTAGCCCCTTTCTGCATAATTGTGTAGGCAGGTAGCAATGACATTTGGCAGTCACTAGTTCCCCAATAAGCAATAAGCAATAACCTGGTGTTTATCATTTATCGGTTGAATTTCTTCCCTGCTTTCATCGAACAGACCACAGAGAGGCTTACAGTATCATTCCATCAAATACCGTTTGAAATATTGTACAAAAATGAAAGTTAGAAGCTGAATTGAAAATGTAAGCAGCAAACAGCAACCCCACAGCATTCTGATATCTAACAAGGCTGCAATTATTACACCCACAAAGCCTAAATTAACAAAAATGCCTTCGACTAGTATCAAAATGTTACTAATAAGGGGGATTATCCAGCTGTCAAAGGGAGAGAGTTGCACAATCAGGGTGCCACTTCAGAGAAATCCCTGTTTGATGTCATTGTTGAAGGTTAATAATAATAATAATAATGATGATGAAGATGATGATGATGATGATGATAATAATAATAATTTATGCAGGACCACCAACAGGAACTCCCCCACTGATTGAAAGGCAAAGACCAGTATAAACTGAAGGAGGCACTTATTCAAGTTTTTGGATCCTGAGCCTCTTAGGGATTTAGATACAAATGTCAGAGCCTTCATTTGGGTCTAGTAGCATATAGGCACCCAGTGCAGTTCTCAAAGGAAATATATCATGTGATTCCATCCCTGGACTGAAACAGCAGTCTTATTGCTGTGCACTGTATCAGCTGCAGCTTCCAGACTACATAACCCTACGTAGAGTATATTGCAGTACTCTAAATGTGAGGTTTGGAAAACTGTGGCCAGGCCCTATTCTTAGCATGATGGCAACCTGGAGGAAAAAATCTGTATTTTCTTCTCATTTTGCACTATATTACTTTAACTGGGCTAGAGCCACAGCTCACCACAAGTTCCGCCAACTCTCCAGCTGCAACAGCCACTCACAATCTCCCTGTCCAGTCTTTTTAATTATTTCACCACACTGGTTGTGGGTTGATGCTGGGTGTAAGAAATAGAAAATATATAAAGTGTGATAAATAACAGCAGCATTTGGCAACCTGAGATGCAGGCAATGAAGTGTTAAAGGCCCTGAAAGAAATGAAGGTTGTTGAAATATGCAGTGCAGTAAGAATTTTGTACATGTCTTAACAGTACAGTTGTCATACCCCTGAAAAACCCAGTCGTTTGCTTTTCTTGCTACACAATAATGAAATAAACTAGAATAACAGTGCGATGACAAATGTTCTCAGGGTTTGTATGCTTATATTGGTATTTATCATTTTCTTTTTAAAGGCAAATGTTATCAAAATACCTTTTGTGAAAAGAAGATCTGGAGGAATATACTGGCAAAACATGTTCAAACCGCATTAAGTATCAGTTTGAAGCTATGTTAGAAGGGGGCGGGGAGTGCAGCTAATACCAATCTATCAAAATTAAAACAGATTAAAGGAGCACAATGAAATTAGAAGTTGTATCTTTATGCGATGATGCAGGTGGATACGCATAGAAAAGAAGATGAAATAAAGAGAGGGCGTGAACCCTTACGAAAGCAAAACTAATTATGGGACAGGATCTGTCTCTGTAGCAGAATGGGAAGAAAGCCATTAAAGTCAGCAATCAAAACGTTCGGGCGAACATGGAGTAAATTTGCAACCAGTTATGTAATACAGTATTTAGTTTTGCAGATGCTATGCCAACAGGAAACAGACATGTGGCTTATTAATGCATTGGACACCTATTTTAAGACAACAGCCTTTAAAAAAGTACACATGGTAGCCCATTTAATGCAGAAATTGGAATGGTTAACATTTCAGAGCCAGTCAGTGGCAGGCCCTGCCATGCATCCATGTGAAGTGATGACTCAGGTAGCACCACCAGGCAGCACAGATGAAGGTGGCTTGGGTGGTGCTACAAGGCTTTTACAATGTTTTTGTCCTTGCAGGAGGGTGGCATCACCTTGTCATGTGCTAATGCTATGCCACAATGACAGCTGAGGGGAGGGCGGGACATACTGTGACACTCATTGCTACAAAAATGCACTGTTTGATCACTGAGGCTGAAAGGTCCTCTCTGCAGAGGTAAAAAGATACAGGGGGGAAAATGTCCACAGAGAGGGTCTGTCACAACAAACACAACAAAGGGTCCTGAAGCACCAGGCTAACACATTTATTGCGGCCTACTAAACCTTCATTGGCCAGAGCTTACTTTGCCAAAGACGTTAAGTGGTCAATTCAATGGATAGGCGTGTAAGGTGAAAGGTAAAGACCCCTGGATGGTTAAGTCCAGTCGAATTCAACTATGGGGTGCGGCGTTCATCTCAGGTTTCAGGCCGAGGGAGCCGATGTTTGTCCACAAAAAGCTTTCCGGGTCATGTGGCCAACATGACTAAACCACTTCTGGCGCAATGGGACCCCGTGGTGAGTACCAGAGCACATAAAAACGCCATTTACCTTCCCGACGCAGCAGTACCTGTTTATCTACTTGCGCTGGTATGCTTTCAAACTGCTAGGTTGGCAGAAGCTGGGACAGAGCAACAGGAGCTTAACCCATTGTGAGGATTCGAACTGTAAACCTTGGAATTACTTAGCCCAGGAGGCTCGGTGGTTTAGACGACAGCGCCACCTATCTATCATCTATCTATCTATCTATCTATCTATCTATCTATCTATCTATCTATCTCATAAAAATGGAGTGGAAGAAAGAGTTGGAAAATAATCTTACAAAATGAAGCTAAAGACCAAGAGATCACTGTGCAGTGCACAAACGAGTAAGAGATTCAATAAAAGCGGGTGTGACCCACTCCCAGCTGGTTAGGCGTTTGCAAAGCAAGGTTATACTACTAAAAGGGGACATTTTCTTTCTGCTTTAAGCTGGCCACTCCCAGTCCCTACTGATGCCGAGTCTGACAGACTCAGACATGGCAATACATTCCAACTCAGCAGCTTCACATCTGAGTTTCCTTTTGAAACGTTTTTGCTGAAGTATGAAACACTTTGAAGTACACTACAGAATGGACAAGAAGAGTGCTGAAGTGTCAACCCTTTTTGTAACCCGTCCTGGGACAATTTTGTGAACTAAGTTGTGTTCAGAGTAGACCCAATGAAATTAACGGACCTAACTTTCTCATGTTCCTTGAAGAAAACAAAAACGAAAAGTTCATGGAATGTCTGGTGCAAAGGTAGACAACATGGTGCTTCCAGATGTTGTGGACTATAAACTCACATCATTCCTGACTGTTGAGCATCAGGTGGGGCTCATGGAAATTGTGGTTCATAACATCTGGAGCGCAACACACTGGCTATGAATTAAGACTTCGTTTGCTTATTTATTTTTACCAACTCGACAGAGAGAGAGAGAGTGCAGATCTCAACAATATTCTCGTTTTAATTAAAAAAAACTTGCCTTCAGAATCAGAACCAATTGCTGGGGCACAACAGCGGGACTACTGAGCTCCTGCTGCTTTTATGAGCTTCTCACAGGCAAGTAGTTGACCATTGTGGGAAATCCGTTTGCTGGGCTAGATGGACTTTTAGTCTGATCCACCAGAACTCTTTTTATGTTCCTAAGAGTAGTTATTAATATCTATAGCAACAGAGCAATAGGTCACCTTATTTTGAAGGCAAGAATAGCTGGGAGATGGCCACAGATATAGCAAAGATACAAGTGTTGAAAAATCAGTGGTATGCATCTGGTAGACTGACTTTTCAGGGCTTGGCAGACATAATGTCTCACCTTGGTGATGGATTATTCTCAAATTACAAAAAAAATAAAAACATATCTGGTCATGTTTCAGCCACATCTCCACGAAGAATGAAAAATATTGTGGAAACAAGGCCCACCTGTCTGAAGGATATTCTAGTGACGAATAGACCTGGGCTGAAAGCAGGAGTTGCTGGGTGGGGAAGACATTTACAAAAGAATTGTTTTGTATTATGACTTCAGGTGTGCTGGCATATACATATATATTCCCTGTACACTATTAGAACATTTCATAACATCCCAGTTTCATAAAGGAAGAGAACTATGAATTCATAGAACTAGGACAGGAAAATGGTATATCCTGTTAAACGTTTCAGTTTAATATTATTAAACTGCAGAAACACCAGCAGTTGTAAATATAGTTTCAGCAGCTAGAGAAACAAATAGATAGTATAAACTTGAACAAAAACATATCACACATATGTTATTTCAGGCCTGTGTACTTCTTCAAAATGCTGTAAGTGTCAAAGATTTCACTTGCAAGGTAAAATAAGCAAATTCTGGCAGTAACATAAACTGTCCACATAATCACTTGGGGCTATGCTCATGTAACTTCATTGGAAAGTTCAAGAGAAATGCCTAGCTCTGAAAACCCATGCCATTTTGCAAATACGCAATGCATTAATCATACGTACTGTTGGCATCTCAGAACATTTCTAAAATATTCAACCGTATAGGTAATCTTACTCATGATCTGACATTGCTTTCAGAGTCAGGCTCGCGTTATTGGAACCTTTTTAAAGTGATACATTTCAAAGCCGCAAGAACATATCCTTCCAATAAAAAAGGAGCATGTTCTCATTTTTAAAGTTAAGGATTAATATGTACAGTGAGAGGCTACAGCTGTGAAGAATTTTCTTTTCAAAAAACACATTAAATTTATCCCAGAACACTATGAAATCAAAGTGTGTCAAGTGTGATTCACAAAACAGCAAAGTTGGAGCGACCATACTTAGCCCCGCTGGAATCAATGGACACAACATATACATAAATTCTAGCTGAATTCAACTCTTGAACTCTTTTGAGTTTCCAAGCAGAAGAAGCCAATGGCACTAGCTCAGTAGAGGAAGTCAAGGAAGACTAAATCCAGTCATAGGTGCAAGCTGAAATTTACTGAATAATCCGAGATGTTTCAAGCATTCAGAGGTTCACCTTCATGGAAAACTTGGCATTAAGAAATGAGGGAAAGAAATGTTTTTGTCCACAGCTTTCACTTCCTCCACACTTTTGCAATAGTAGAACTTAAAGACAGTAGGCAGTCTGGTTATTTGTTTTGAGTTGCCACTATACATGTTGTTCCACTTGTACAGGGTGTAGGATTTTGCAGCCTGAGATCATAGTATGGACTATTTGGCTTCAGCTGGGCAAAAGGTTCAGACAGCACGTGGCACCAAACCAACTTCAGTGTAGAATACCTTTCATCTACCAAATAAAATCTAGGACAGATGCTTTTTCGATACGCATTCACAAATTTCCAAGCTGGGCTTGAATCTAGCATGCAAGGTAGCCATGCGATTTATTCTTAAAGCATCAAATTGCTCGGTCAAGAAGAACTAAAAAGTATTGTCTTAAGTGTTCTATTCCTGCTTTCCATACAAACCAGTCATACATAAAAGCATGGCTTTTCTGCAATTGTTTATACTGTAGTATATTACAATCAATAGTACCAGCAGCTACTTTTTTATTTAATTTAATTTAATATTTGCATTCTGCTTTTCTAACAACAATGCTGAGTTCAAAGCAGCTCACAATAATGGCAATGAACAAATTCAGGACAAACTCTGCAACTCCTTCCATGGGAGGTGACAGTATTGTCCCAATTTCTGCAGTTACTTGGCTCAGCAGGTGGATCTCAAACTGTTTACAGTGGGGGCACCAAGAACTGGGAGGGGGGAAGCTGAAAAAAGTTGGCAGTACAGTGGTACCTTGGGTTAAGAACTTAATTCGTTCTGGAGGTCCGTTCTTAACCTGAAACTGTTCTTAATCGAAGCACCATTTTAGCTAATGGGGCCTCCCGCTGCTGCCACACCGCTGCTGTGCGATTTCTGTTCTCATCCTGAAGCAAAGTTCTTAACCCGAGGTACTATTTCTGGGTTAGCGGAGTCTGTAACCTGAAGCATCTGTAACCCGAGGTACCACTGTATTCTTTTCAATCTCTTGCTTGCTGCCTCCAACTGGTCCCTGTTCCTCCTTTGGCTTTTTCCAGGGATCCCAATAGATGCAAATGCAAGGATGTTTCCCTTCCCCAAGACTTCCCCAGGCTTGTGTCCTCCAGATATATTGGACTCCAGCTTTAATTATTATACTACTCTTTATGTATCGCTTTATACCGCAATGTCTTAATGTGATTTACATCCCATCTGACCATTGGCCGGGTTGGGAAAGGCCGCTTGCAATCTAGAGGACAAGACAGACCTTCAACCAGACAAATTCCAGCAGTCTGCATACAGCTGAACCTCAGAGGAGGAAAGGCTGAACTTATTTTCTAGTAGGTTTCTGTACTGTTGGCAGGCAGTGATGTATCTGTGCAACTGCAGCCGTGCCCAGCATGAGGTCGGAAAAACAGGGGGAAAAAAACATTAGTCCTGTTTCTTTGCTGGATCTTATGCAGTCTTTTTGGCAGGTGTGGGGAAGGAGACAGCACTATTCCTCTAAGCTGTACAGTTAAAATAAAGTGACAGAGGAGGGAGCCAGCCTCCAGTTTTTCAGGCAACTGGCCCCAAAGAAAAATAAATAAAAATGGTGCAGGCCAACTTTTTTTCTTGCCAGTTTGGCAACCTTAGATGTATGTATCATACTTCTTGGTTGCAAAACACTCTTATTAGCATATATTGCAACCTTTCTCTTTTGTTTTTAGATAAAATTGAATAACTAATGCTATGGCACTCAAAGCTAAGAAACACTATTTACTACAGTGAACTATAAGAAATGTGTGCAGTTCTCCAAATTAATGCCGGCATTTTAATGAGAGCTGCAAAAATTTACATACTAGTTGCACAAACTTTGCTTATGACAAAACACACAAAAGAGAAGGCCTCCAACAGAGTATTTCAATTTAGATCAATTTATCATTTTAACGCCCAAGTAACACTATGTATTTCTAATTATTATAGACCAATTATTATAATTGGTGGGTACAGTTTTTTGATTTTTAAAACTTGGCATACCAGCCTACTGTTGTGTTACTTAAAAGTAATTACAGGATTGCTTAAAATCCCAAGCACACTTGTCAGTTGGCCTTACTTCAGAGCAAACGTGGTTAGGATTGTGCTTTTTAAAAGAAAAAAGAAATCAGTTGTAAGATATTTACAATTCAAAATTAATGAGTCTTCTCCCACCAGTACTATTAAAAGCTTATTGCAGCCATTTACCAAAGTTGAGGTGGGGGGGGGGGAGTCAGAATGATATGGCAAATTTGCATTCAAATTCAAGGGACTTCAGAAATCTGTTTCTCATTTAATCTTCCAGCCAGAAACATTATTTTCATATGTAAACAACTGTTGCATAATCAGAACTTTTCTGAAATATAGATTTTATATGTATAAAAGACACACCTACAAATGTTAAGAATATCATTCAATAAAATGGCATGTTTCTAAGGTAAATTATTGATTACCTTCTAACGGCCTCTCTTATAAGGAAAGATTTTAAAGAAAATTTAATCTGGTGTCCAAATATAACATTACTTTAAACATGAGGTCATCTAAACATCTGTCTCCAATATATCCACAGGGATTTAAATCAAAAGTCTGCTAAACATGTACAATCATTTAAAAAATAAATAACAGAACAAATTTAGTCTTGATTGTGATTATCATGCATTTTAAGAGGAAACATTTATTCTAATAAGAAAAGTCTGAATTTAAAGTTTATTGACATTAAAGTAACATAATTTCATACCAAGAATATGACATTGATTTATATTTACTCTAATTTTGGGTAATATCCCCTGTTCAGTACTTGAGAAACAAGACTAGTGCTCTGACAATTTTAATATTTGAAGGCCTGTACTAATGTAATATAACAGAGGTACTGAGGGAGCAACAATATTTATTTATTTATCTATTTCTAAAGGAACATAATCAGTCAAAGCAAAACACTTCAACAGCTACAAACAATGTGTGGCATCTGTCCCTTTGAGTTCCCCGGCTCCATACCATGTGGATTCCATACCATACCAGTGCAGCTACACTTAACTCACCTGCTTGAATCAATAGGATATATCATTCAAGAACACATAATGCTTGAACAACACTACCACCCAAAGAAGCCCCATGCCTCATTCTTCCCCTCCCCCCTCACACACCTCCCTACCAGTCAATGACATGGGCAGGGCACTTACATTGGCTACCACACAATAAACAGTATCCGGGCAGTGAATGTAACACATTCATAAAACAGAATAAAAATAGTCAAAATCTGGACAGTGATACACACTAACCAACAGTGAAGCCATATACAGTGGTACCTCGGGTTAAGTACTTAATTTGTTCCGGAGGTGTGTACTTAACCTGAAACTGTTCTTAACCTGAAGCACCATTTTAGCTAATGGGGCCTCCTGCTGCTGCTGCGCCGCTGGAGCACTATTTCTGGGTTAGCGGAGTCTGTAACCTGAAGCGTATGTAATCTGAAGCGTATGCAACCCGAGGTACCACTATATCAGAAAAGCCCTGTGTAAACAGAAATGTTCTATGCAGCCACAGTACTCATGGTGCTTTCTTAATTGTAAGCACAATGTCAATAGTTTTTAATGATGGTTCTGATCTTACATAGAAGAGTTACTTTGACCAAACTGCGGGAGGCAGTGGGGGACAGAGGTGCCTGGTGTTCTCTGGTCCATGGGGTCATGAAGAGTCAGACACGACTAAACGACTAAACAACAACAACAACAAGAGTTACTATAGAGCAATGGTTGAGTGACAGTTTGAATATCATTTCTGCCTCACTAAGCAGTCTTTGGCCAGGGATGAGAAAATTGCGGGCCTCCAGATATTGTTGGATTCCATCAGCCACTGCAACTTTGCCCATGTTCATCCTGTTAACAATAATAATAATAATAATAATAATAATAATAATAATAATAATAATAATAATTTAGTTTTTAAACCCCACACATATGGCTGGGTTTCCCCAGCCACTCTGGGCGCCTTCCAACAAAAGATTAAAAATACATTAAAACATCAATCATTAAAAACTTCCCTAAACAAGGCTGCCTTCAGATGTCTTCTAAACGTCATATGCTTGTTTATTTCTTTAACATCTGCTAGGAGGGTGTTCCACAGGCCACTACTGAGAAGGCCCTCTGCCTGGTTCCCTGTAACTTAGCTTCTCACAGTGAGGGAACCGCCACAAAGCCCTCAGCACTGAATCTCAGTGTCTGGGATAACGATGGGGGTGGAGACGCTCCTTCAGGTATACTGGGCCGAGGCCATTTAGGGCACTAAAGGTCAGCACCAACACTTTGAATTCTGCTTGGGAACCATATTAACAATGTCCTACCATACCGAACCAGGTGTAGGGATCTGATTGTTGGACTAGGAACAGGAAGAGTCAGGTTGAAATCTCCTCTTGAGTCTTGAGCCAGGAAATTTGATAACTGTGGGTTAGTCACTGTTTCTCAATCCAACTAACCAACTCAACTCAATGGGTCATTGGGAGATAACAATGGGGAGAGGGGAGGATCTTTAGCTCCTTGGAAAAAGATCTTGATATAAAGGTTATAATACATGGTTGTTATAAGGAGTGTCTAAAGAAGAGAGCCACGACCCACATATTCTTAACATTGCACTTTGTAAAGTGGCTTTTTTTGCACTGTAACCGCTAATATTACAAGCAAGCACCTAGGAGCCACCACTACAGCTAAAGTAACAGCAATACTGTGCTTCTATTTTCAGGAACAGCTTGGGATGGCAAATGTGGAAACTCTTGTCACGTTAGTCATTCTTCAGCAGTCAGCTTCACCTAAGTGTTTCTATGGCTGCATCCAGATGGGTGTTGATCATGAGATTGGTGGTTCTCATGCATGCAAGCTTTTTACACTGTCCACGTGGCATGATTGGCAGCAAAATGCCAGTCCATATCCCCCCCCTTTAATATTCATTTTGAAGGGTTGATCCATTAAATTGGGGCAGAGGAAGAGGAACCTGCTACCATTTGCAAATTAGTCCCCCACCTGGTAACACCTTCAATTTCTTCCACTGAAGTAAATTTGGAAATTGGATTGAACCTGTTGCTTCCAAATCCTCGATAAGAGCTGAAAACCGGGTTGATGTGGGAGGTCTGTGATTTGAAATCACAGCTTTCCCCTCCCCTTTTTTACTTTAAAAGCAGCTACCAAGGAGTAGGGGTGGGGATATGACAGATCTTGCTTATAAAAAAGGTAAAAAGGTACCCCTGCCCGTACGGGCCAGTCGTGACCGACTCTAGGGTTGCGCGCTCATCTCGCTCAAGAGGCCGGGAGCCGGCGCTGTCCGCAGACACTTCCGGGTCACATGGCCAGCGTGACGAAGCTGCTCTAGCGAACCGGCACCAGAGCAGCACATGGAAACGGCGTTTACCTTCCCGCTATAAAGCAGTCCCTATTTATCTACTTGCACTTAAGGGTGCTTTCGAACTGCTAGGTGGGCAGGAGCTGGGACCGAACGACGGGAGCTCACCCCGCTGCGGGGATTCGAACCACCAACCTTTCGATCAGCAAGTCCTAGGCTCTGTGGTTTAACCCACAGCGCCACCCGCGTCCCATGTATCTTGCTTATACAAGAGGATAAATTGCCATTATGTATCCGTGTGTTTTATGTCAAATTTGGTTGAACATCTTGCTGTCTGTTGTGCTACAATGAAAACAAATGCCAGGTTTTCACCACAATGCTACCTTTTACTTCCTTCAGTATCCTCTAGACTAGAGAGATAGACCTGTTTGTCATTCTGCCCTTAACACATGTGCATGGTGAACTATTTGCCCAAATGAGTCACAAACACAAAAGCTATATACAGCTATAAAGCTTCCTGAAGCAATTTGATTCCCATCTAATACTGGGTTGCAGTTTATGCCTACAAAGCACACTTTCTTAAATAAAGCAAGTTTTAGTGCAAAACAGCTTCAGAATACTGGTCTAATATTGCACTCTTCATAACTGAACTTCCGGAAATTATATTTTAGCATGCTAGATTTCTTTTTCTTCTTTTTTTTAAAAAATGGAACCTGATCCAGACTGCGAAGTATGGAGAGGAAGGGAGGGTTAAGTTTTTCCTTCTTGTGCCTGTCTGGAGACAAAAAATGTCAAAAGATCCCAGCTCAGCTGCTCTCCCACAGCACTTTTAAGGGCAAATAGTAGCAGAGTGATTTTCAGCTGCCATCTGGCATTGGAAAGAAATGGTTGATCCCTACCTCCCAACTTGTTATGCTCTCAACTGGGTCAGGTGGGGTATGCTTCTGCATTTCCATGAAAAACCAAGGAGCCAACATTAAATGCACTTTTTAAGATATCTTAATGTAACATGTAGTTTGGCTCTTTAAGAAGTGCAAATAGTACGCAAAGCAGGAAATGAACTTGCCAAATAAGTTTGGAAATGATTGAAAATGCGCAGAGAGAGAGAGAGAGAGAGAGAGAGAGAATACTGTCACCAATAACACACTAAATTTCCTATCTAAAATTTCACTATCCATTCAGGTGTTGCAGAACAATGCTTATACAAATGCATTTCCTGGGCACATTTGGCTGAATATGGGTAAGTTATATGAAGGGCTACCTGCTTCTACATGAACTTGCTAGTGTGTTAAGATCTTCTGATGAGGCCATCCTAATGAGTCTCTGGGCTGTGGACACTGAACCTCTTCACCCATGGAGGGGGGTGTCACTTTAGGGAACAGGGTTGGAATAGCAGGGCAGTGGAGGGCTCCTTCAAAGATGAAAGAAGCTGGGGGAGGACTCCTCCTCCTACAAATGTGAAAAGATGTTGGCAGTGAAGCTGGCAGCACTGTTTTCCCACTGAGGGTGGGGGGTGAGGAAAAGAAATGTCAAACTAGAATCCCACCCCCAACCCCGGGAAATGATGCTAGCAGTAACATTTATAGCTCCTCATTGGCTACAAAGGGACACCACTAGTGATATTTTCTGCCGGGAAACATGAGCATTGCAGTTGAAGGCACACAGCAAAGGTAAAAGGTATAGGAACTGGCAGATGGAATTGGGACTCTTTTATCCTTGCATCAATGCTTAAACAGAAACAAAGGTACAATCCATTTTCAAGATATACATCAAGCTGCTCTCCCACTTCTTCTCATCTGTCAAGAACCTATGGCATCACTTTCTAGATGACAATTATTCACACCTCAGCTTTGGCAACATAAAAATTGTGAAAATCTTATGCAGGATGTATTGCTGTTGTCAGCGACATTTTTTTGGTAAATTGTCAATTTTAATTTTGTGTTGTTTTATTAAAATGGCTATTTTTAATTACTGTAAGTGAGCTGCCTTGGAGAGCTATACAGCAGTACCTCGGGTTACAAACACCTTGGGTTACAAACACTTCGGGTTACAAACTCTGCTAACTCAGAAGTAGTACCTTGGGTTACAAAGTTTGCCCCAGGATAAGAATGGAAACCGCGCGCCAACAGCACAGCGGCAGTGGAAGGCCCCATTAGCAAACGCACGCCTCGGGTTAAGAACGGTTTCGGGTTAAGAATGGACCTATAGAATGAATTAAGTTTGTAACCTGAGGTACCACTGTATTGACCGAATGGGGGTAGGTAGTAGTTGGCTTTTCTAAAGAAAATAAATACAACTTCTTCTCAGTAAATATGGTATTTCATTTTCTCTACTAAATGCTTTCCCCATCCATGCTACATAAATCTGATACTCACCTGTGAAGACAGCATGTTTAGACATGTTTTGTTCTTTTATCAGTTTTTAAAATATATTAAAGCAGCATTATACTGCCATCCAGTGGCCAATTTAGCACATATATGACAAAGCAACCTTCTTACTGGGTTTTTGGGGGGGGTTGACGAGGGGTGCAGCAGATGTGAGCAGGCACAACCAATTCCCTTAAGCAACTAACAGTGCTACTCTATGCAATGCTACTCTATGGAAGTCAGTCCTATTGACTTCAGCTTGGAACAGCAGAAAGGTTGCAGTCTACTACTAAATACGGTAAGAAATTTATGTACTGCTAATAGAGCTAAACTGATTATTGACCATGGTCTCTGCCAAGTAATCTATCTATCTATCTGTCTATCTATCTGTCTATCTATCTATCTGTCTATCTGTCTATCCATCCAGGCATCTAAAGCCTTATTCATGCAGACTGGCACAGATGTATTTGATAGGTTTAGTTAATAGTTAATAGGTTTAGTTAATAAGTGCTCAAAACATATTTCTGCCTACCTGGTGCCATAATATTTCACACAAACCATGAGAAATTGTATAGTTTCTAATGTTGCCATAGAGTTAACATTTTATCACCAAGGATGAAATTCAACATTGTGCAAGTGATCTTCTCATCCTTCCTACTCACTCAGAGATCCAATACTGCAATGCAATCAAGTAAATTGGATAAACTGCATAATGACAGTCAAAATGAGCCACAGCTGACATTAGCAAGGGAAGGCAATTCCACCCAATATCTCCTCCTGAGTGAGAGCATTTCTCACTGTCATCCACCCACATGTCTGTGTGAAGAACTGAATCGCAGGATCATTTCTAACCACCTGACCTGGGCATTGTAGCTGTTCAATTCCTGGAACAGCCATGGGGCTGGTGCTTTGAGGAGAACTTCTTTGCCCAACTTAGTACTACTGAGGCATCGCTGGACTTCCCGATTCTTAGGTTCCAGCCACTATATAGTCTTTCTCTCAGTTATTTGCACATTGCAGTACAGTGGTACCTCGGGTTACATACCCTTCAGGTTATAGATGCTTCAGGTTACAGACTCCTCTAACCCAGAAACAGCACCTCGGATTAAGAACTTTAGTTCAGGATGAGAACAGAAATCGCATGGTGGCAGCAGGAGGCCCCATTGGCTAAAGTGGTACCTCAGGTTAAGAACAGTTTCAGGTTAAGAACGGACCACCAGAACGAATTCTTAACCCGAGGTACCACTGTAAATACATTAGTAGCCAGAGAGAATCCAGAGAGGCTGTTGAGCCCCTAGTGGACAGGAGTAAAAACAACTGCTGAAGGAGAATAAAGAGATTGCAGAGAAACTGAATGAATGATTTGCATTCACCTTCACAATGGAGGATATAGCACAGATCCCAGGGCCTGAACCAACTTTTGCAGGAAGTGAGTCAGAGGAACTGAGGCAGAAAGTGATGGTGAAATCTAGGCCAAAAAGACAAAATATAAAACTGACAAATTGTCAAGTAAAGAAGGCATTCACCAGAGTCTTCTTTTAAAAAACCTCAAGTGTGAAATAGTTTACCTTCTAACAAAAATATGTAACTTGCTCCTCAGATCAGGCTCCATACCAGAGAACCAGAAAGTGGGCAATGTAACAACTTTTTAAAAGGGGGGGGATCCAGGGAGATCCTGGAAATTACAGGCTGGTTAGCTTAAAATCTGTCTCAGGAAAACTGGTGGAAAGTATTGCTAAAGATAAAGAAAACAAACAGAATCAGCATGGCTTATGCAAGTGCAAGTCGTGTCTCACAGCCCTATTAGAGTTCCATATTTATATCTTCATACTGCAGATGAAGAAAATGATGTAAACAAACTATGTACAGTACAGGCAACTTGCGCGCGTTCAAAGAATGTGTGGCAGTACATGCGCAGGCTGTTTTCAGACCGGGAAGAGCCCATAACGGGGTATAAACATGATGACCTGGAACACAACCCCTGCACAAAACAGGGGGTCCCTGTACTTCACTCAGTCACAGTTATGGCCTTTTGTTTTCCTTTGATTTATTTGTACACCCTATTGATTTGTTTTGCTGCTGGATTCTAAAAAAATCAATAAACTAATATTTTAAAAGAGTTCTTTGAGAGTGTCAACAAGCATATAGAGGTGGGTCCGGCTGGCATAGCATAACATAACAGCTATGTTGGGCCTCCACAGTTGGAGTCTGTATACTTCTGAATACTAGTTGCTGGAAACTACAGGAGGGGAGAGTGCTCTTGTGGCTCAGGTCTTGCTTGTAACTGGCTGGCCACCATGAGAACAAGATGCTGAACTAGATGGCCCATTTGCCTGATCTTATGTCTTATTTATAGAAAGAGAAATGCTACAAGATAAACATCATATTACTTGCTAGTTTTGTGGTCAAGAATAACTGCCCCAAAGTCTCCAATTTGTTGCCTGCAGCGCTATTTGGCAATCTGTCTGTTCCTGAATGTCCTCTCTCTGTGAATGAGCAGAAGGGCCTCCTTGTCTTCATTCTAATTAATTAAAAATAAGCAAACAAACACATCATTGTGCTTCCAAAAAGGGTAAAATGGAGAGACAAAGAGTAAATCCTACCCCTTGGATTCCAGGTTCATTTAGGTTTTAACTTAAAACCTCAAAGAGTTCGCATTGAACTGAGTGTTTGTTGGGTATGATACATATATGCAGCACACACATATACCAATAACTATGATGGTGTGCAAAACAGGGAAGCTCAAAGCAGCTGTGAAGATAATAAAATAGAGTGTAGCACTGGCCCACTAGAACTAAGCTCAGAAGAGCAGTAAAATAGGGCAGGCCAACCAAAGTTCACAATACAAATAAAAGGCCTCAAATTATACAGAACTGTTAGTTGGGCTGAATGTTTTCAAGCAATTAAAACACTGTTTCTGGCTGTCAGATCATTGCAGCTTGTTTCAGTCTTGCTGGTATCCAAAAGGTCCTCTGTTCAACCTCAGGTCTTTTACACAAGGCCCAAGCCTAACCTAATCAGCCTGCAAAAGAAAAGAGTTCTGCATGTGTAAGGGGCCTCCTGGGCACAATCCTGATAACAGCACATCTGCATGCAAATATTCATTTACATTGTAATGTGCTTCTGAATCTCATTGAACTGCCTGAATACACCTTCTGATGCAAATGGGAATGTTTATCTGCATCCGAGGCCACTTCTTGTTCATGACCCCAGATATATTAATACATGTATTAACTTTGTTCTAGTCCACTTAACCATGTTTACTCAGAACATGCCCTATTTAATATTAATGGAATTTTCATAGGTTTAAGTATCCTCAGAATGGTAGTCTTTGCACTGACACCAGAGGTGTGTGTTTTTAGGGTTCACCTTATACTGGTGATCATAAGTTGTTTTTAAAATTGTGTTTTAATTGTTGTCACTCAGCCTGGGACCTCAGGATGAAGGATGGGTAATAAATTAACAATAATAGCAGCAACACCTAAAGGTAAAGGGACCCCTGACCGTTAGGTCCAGTCGCGGACAACTCTGGAGTTGCAGCGCTCATATCACTTTACTGGCTGAGGGAGCCGGCTTACAACTTCTGGCCAGCATGACTAAGCGACTTCTGGCGAACCAGAGCAGCACATGGAAACGCCATTGATCTTCCCGCCAGAGTGGTACCTATTTATCTACTTGCACTTTGACGTGCTTTCGAACTCCCATTGCTCAGTCCCTGTTCCTGCCAACCTAGCAGCAACACCTACTAGAGCTTTATTGTAAGAATCATGACTTGCAGGCCTACAACATAATTTACACAACTCGGGGCAAAAGCCAGGGATTATTATTATTTAATATGTGAATAAAACAACAACTGGCTACCCACATCTTTTAGGAACCATAAATTCACAACTTGACCACCCAAAAAATTCCTAACAACCAATTCAGATAAACACAGCCCCTGTAATTTATCAATTAACAGAGATGCCATTTAATCCAAACAAGGAAAAAAATGTGGATATAGAGACCTGAGTTCAACCCAGAGGATCAAACCAACGCTACAGCAAATGCCTCTCTTCTGAATGTGAATTCCCCAGTGCTCTGAAACTACATGGCTTTGATTCACATCAGAGCAGCTAAGGAAGGTGGAGGAAGTCCACAAATGTCTTGCCAAACACAAGGTGGTTGTTTTAAAAGGAAATTCAGAAGCGATACAGAACACAAGTGAGTGAGGAGGAGAAGACTAATTCTAAACAGCAAGCAATATATACATACCAAGCATGCACTTCTATCTGCCACTTGGAAGCCCTCAAGAAGTGGCAAAGTGACTCCCCCAGTCGCCTCAATCTGCAGCCGATCAATCCCTGCACTAGCTTCTCAAAACTTCTGCCCAAACCATCCGATTTTATAGATTGCCAGCTCCTCCCAATGCCTTGCTTTCCCACAATAATTTCCAACATCAAAGTAGGTTTCCAGCACTATCCTCCCAGACTAAGGCAGCTGTGTGAGGGGCTTCACCTCCGCCCAACTGATTAGGACATCAAAAACTGGTCTCAAACCATCAAAAACTTAAGGAGGGGGAAGGAACAGAGGCAGGAAGGGTAACCATGTTAGATCACTAACTCCATGATATACATCTTGTCTTCCGGCTGGATTTCCCATACAACACATTTCGCCTTAACGGTTTCACATCTCAATTTCTCCAGTCACTGTCAGAAACAACTTAGTAAATCCTTTCAGAGAAGAATCTAGGAAGTGCCGCTTAATGCTTTAGAAACCGTCTGCCTGGTCCTATAAATACATATATATACATAAATGCATATATATATGTATATATGTATATATTGTCAGCATCGCCCTTGAGCCAGTGCCACCGACTGGACTCATCCACTTCAGCCCCGACTGGGCCAGGCGAGCTGGGTAGCACTTCCAGAGACCACCTTCTGCACAGGACTAGGTCAAAGTGCTGTGGACTCACAGCTTAGAGTTGTGAGCACCGGATTCACTCCAACAAGAAGACAGTCGTCGCACAGCAGAGTATAGCAGAGCATAAATGACTTGGAGAGCAGCTCTGTAGAGTACTGTATCTTCTTTTATTCTATCTACAACTATAATACACAGCTATGTACAGAGCTAAATGAGGTCTAAACAAAAATGCTGAACTGCACTGAGATTAAAATAACAGAGAATGAATGTTTGTCATGTATGGCATTTGCCCCCCCAAAGCTCAACAACTCTGGTCAGTCCTCTCTCCAAAAAGGTCAACAACTCTGATCAATCTTCCGTAAAAAAAAGCTTAACAACTGTGGCTCCTCCTCCCTCTAATGTCACTGCCAGCTTTTAATACTGGGAGTAGGTGGCAGTCCTTGGGAGTTGGACTTGCCCGCCATATCGCATCATACACACACCAACACACGTTTATCTATTTCACTCCAGAAGCAAACAGCCCTTCCTGGTACATCAGCTCCGCCTTCCTTTCAAGCCCGAAGAGGAGCCCATTCAGGAAGGAATCGCAAGCGGAGGCGGCGCCCAGAACCCGGGACTTCCCTTTACGCAACATGAGGAGGGCGGAGAAGCCCGGCCAGAGGAGCCTATGGGGCTTGGAGGAGGCGGGCCTAGCTCGGCGCACGCGAATACAAACCGAGGAGCCGGGGCAGAGAGGGAAAGGGGGCGGATTCCGGCACCCGGGCAAACTTTGCAGCGGTTGAAAAAGCAGCAGGCCGCCGCGCGGGAGCCCAAACCTCTCCAAGGGGCTTCAGTAACGGAGGAGGGCAAGATCGCGCCCGCGCGCAAAGGGTGCCTTCCCGGAGTCGCCGGCGACTTACCCGCGGATCCTCCGGCCAGGATCTGGTGGGCCGCTTCGCGCCCAAAGCCCCTGGCTTTCCCGGTCATGGTCACCAGCGCGCGTGGAAGTGGGTGGGAAACCGCGTGGAGCTCCGCCGGTGTCGCGCTGCAGGAGGAGGAGGAGGAGCGGCCCCGCGACTGTCTTGGGAGCGCGTCCGAGGTTGCGCCGCCGGGGAGGTCGGACCACCTCCTTTTGGGTGGCGGCGGGAGGGGAGGCAAGGCGTCTTCCCCTGGGCTCGGAAATAGCGACGGGGCGGGAAAAGCAGAGGGAGGGGAGTGAGGAGCAGGCGGGTCGGAGCCTTGGCAAGAAGCGCCCGCTTTCTCTCTCTCTCTCTCTCTCTCTCTCTCTCTCTCTCTCTCTCTCTCTCTCTCTCTCTCTCTCTCCTCCCACCCCTACGAAGTTGGCCGGGGGCGCCCGGCGCTGTAACCTTTAGACCACACGACTGGGACCCGAGCCAGAGCCAGCCCAGGGGCCGGAGCCTCCGCTGCGCAAGGAGGAGACAAATGTGGCAGACCCGGTTCGGTGAATGCCGGGCTGATCCCTTCGAGAACGTCTAAAAGGACTCCGGTTTAGGAAGTTGGGGCGCGAGGATAGAAGACGATCCCCTATAAGTTCCCTTCTCGCTTCGGCTGGCTAGCAAGAAAACACCGCCGGGTGTCTACCGCGCTCACAGTGCCAGATTTACGCATAAGCTAAACAAGTTATAGCTCTCTTGGGGCCCCCCAAAAAATTAAAGGAAAAAACCAACCTGGATGTACATTTCCAAAATATAAGATAAAAAAACAAATAAAATAAAACCTACATACAGCAACAGTGTTTTGTGTTGTGTAGGCTCCTGTGATGTAAGTGATAACGGTAAAGGTACCCCTGCCCGTACGGGCCAGTCTTGACAGACTCTGGGGTTGTGCGCCCATCTCACTTAAGAGGCCAGGGGCCAGCGCTGTCCGGAGACACTTCCGGGTCACATGGCCAGTGTGACATCGCTGCTCTGGCGAGCCAGAGCTGCACACGGAAACGCCGTTTACCTTCCCGCTGGCAAGCGGTCCCTATTTATCTACTTGCACCCGGAGGTGCTTTCGAACTGCTAGGTTGGCAGGCGCTGGGACCGAGCAGCGGGAGCGCACCCCGCAGCAGGGATTCGAACCACCGACCTTTCGATCAGCAAGTCCTAGGCGCTGAGGCTTTAACCCACAGCGCCACCTGTGTCCCCGATGTAAGTGATACATTTGTGCAAATGACTTTAGATACCTATTAGGTCCATAAATTACCATATAACATATATTCAACACAAAAAACAGTGACCGTTTGTTGTTGACAAAGGACAGCTGGACATATACCTTTGGTAGCTTAGGGCCTCATCAAACCTAAATCCGGCCCTGCACGCTCAACTTGATTTTGAGAAATTGGGACTCCCCATTTGTCAGCTGTCTTCTACCCCACTCCACTCCCAAGAAAGAGCTTGTACAATCAGCTGTTTGGGAGATGCTACAAAACAGAGAAAACACACCTGCACCCCACCAGTACGCTCTCCTATTCTTGCTTCAGACCCGATGGGCTAAGATACCGGTAACTTTGCTGCCTGATGTGGAGTAAGAAATTGCACCCTGACACTTGTCAAATGACAGAGTACTCATGGCTGGTTCAGTTGTTTTAGGAGAGGAGGGAGGAAATGGCACAAATGCCTGTCCCTTTTCCCTGCAGTAAAAAAAAACAGAATAATAATAATAATAATTTTCTGCTCTTTCATGAACAATGAAAATCAATGACCCAAAGTTGTTGCCTCACACTCCCTGACGGTAGGATTAGCTCTGCTAGTTGGTCCCATTAAGAATTACTTCCAGACTGCTTTCGTAACAAGGAGGTGAGGTCAAACTTTGATAAATAATCAGCAGCAGAGTGAGAATGCAAAGGTCTTGTGTGTGCATGAGGACACTTGTAAATCTGGCAACATTATCATTAACTGCTTTGAGGGTTTGTTTGTTTGTTTTTACAGTCAAGCAATGTATAAATTTTAATAAATAAATTTGACAATCTATAGGCATAGCCAGTGTGACATGGAGACAGTCAGCCCTTAAGTACACTTGGAGACTATGGGTGAATCACTATATCTTATATTAAACTACCTCACAGCATTGTAAGGATAAAATGTCTCCCGGCCCCAAATGATGTATGCGGTCTAAGCAACCTGGAAATGGAATAAACAAATGGATGTATCCAATTTTACAACATGCAGAGATTAACATGCAGAGGGAGGGTTTGTTGGGGGGGAGGGGGGAATAATGAAGATGATTTGTTTTGATAATTTGTTATGTTGAAATTGTTAATAAAAAACTTTTTTTAAAATGGAATAAACAAAAGCCAATTTAGCATCATGGATATTTTATATTTACATTGAAATTTCTGTTACATATATAAATCCAGTTTTATAAAAACAATTATGAATATAAACAACAGTTTAAAATAACAGCAGCAGATACATAAAATCGATTTAAATCCAAAACAGGTATCAACTGGGATAAATGATGCTAGATACATCTTAACCACAAAGTTGGCATGAAGGGTAAAAAAAAAATAGCTTAATGCTCTAGCAATCTGGGCCCATAAAGATTCAGCAAAAGTGGCTGTCAAAGAAAAACCACTCAGGAGATTAAACTTTTCAGTAACTGTGTCACCTGAACTCAGAAAAATTACTGTAACTGAAAAACATCAGTTAAATAGTTGCACATACAGTCCATGACAGCTTATGTAATACTGTACTCAATTTGTGCTCTGCAGGGAGCTGGCTTCAGGCACCAGGCCCTGCATAGAAAGATGTCTGCAAACAAATGCTGGCAACATCAACCATGCCACGACCAGAGGAGGAAAGACTACTGGGAGGGGCCATGGTTCATATGCAGCAGCACAACCTGGCACTTTCTTCTGCTCCAGCTGCAACAAACCATGTTTATCCCGTATTGGCCTCTACACCCACCACAGGCGCTGTAACCTTCCAATAGTTTGACTTGACACCCAAAGGTGCACTCCTCCATTGTCTCCTGAGGCAGATGCATGGCATCAAAAAAGTCTTTAAGATACCTCAGCATGTATATTCCAGTTACAGATAGGTAGCCGTGTTGGTCTGCCATAGTCAAAACAAAAAAAATTCCTTCCAGTAGCACCTTAAAGACCAACTAAGTTAGTTCTTGGTATGAGCTTTCGTGTGCATGCACACTTCTTCAGATACCTTATTTCATGAATTCCTTTTGAGGGGAAGGGGACCCTATTTTGGCAACTACACCAGAGCCCCCAACCACCTTAATTTGGCCTTGGCCAATTACAATATAACAAGACAGTATACAGCGTCTGTATACACGTGGTGTTAGGGGAGGGGAAGTATCTCTAGTGGGGAAATGTCATGCTCCTCCTGGGGTTGAAGATCTCTCCCTCATTGCAGGTAGGATAGGAACCACTGTAATACAGTGCCTCTGATACCCATCCCACAGTCAATCCAGGAGGATGACATGGTCAGTTGTATCAAAAGCCATTGATATATCAAGTAAGAAGTTTGCACTCCCCATGTCATCCACCAGGGCAACCTAGACAGACTCAGGGCAGCATTTAAGTTTTACTCAGAGTAAACCCATTGAAATTCATGAACATGACTAAGTTAGGCCCATTAACTTCAGTGAGTAAAATGCCACCCTGTTATTAGACTTAAAGCCCACCCTCCAAAAAATGGTTCCAGGATAGGTTACAATAATTGTTGACACTTAATCGTCTCCTTGGGCACCCGGTAGGACTTTCAAGTTTCCCATACTTCAACAACAACAAAAATTCAAAGGGAAACTTCAAAGTGAAGTTGCTGAGTTGGAATTTATGTGCCTATTTGAGTCTTATCAGATTTGGGCTCAATAGTAACTGGGAGTGACTAGCTTCGCAGAAAAAAAATCCTACTTTTAGTAATAAAATCTTGCTTTGCCAACTACTAAACAACTGGGAGCAAAACTTAGTTGAATACATTTATGGTTTATTTAATTAATTTATTTGTACTCTACCTTCTGGGGGAAAACCCTCCCAAGATGACTAACAAAAGTCAGTTAAATGTGTATTTCAATCTATTTACTGAAACTGCAGCAACTAAAACCCTGAAAGCCAGCATAAAACTGTCAATCCATTCCAGCATATTGCCCATTCTTCTGAGAAAGATACCAAATCAATTATATTCCCTTTCCCCTCCAAGCCATTTTAAGTGCCTTGGCATAATATTCGATTTCCAATTTAAAGCACCCTCTTCCTTATCATTATTTCATGCGGTTCATGATTTGAATCTCATGACAAAAAGCCCAAATCCTGCCTTGCACATGGTGCTGAACAAAATCATTCTCCGCAGGTTGAAAGCCTCTAGAACATGAATTTCTGCACTTCTTTTGCTCTGGACGCGGGTGGCGCTGTGGGTTAAACCACAGAGCCTAGGACGTGCCGATCAGAAGGTTGGCAGTTCGAATCCCCGCGATGGGGTGAGCTCCTGTTGCTCGGTCCCTGCTCCTGCCAACCTAGCAGTTCAATGCAAGTAGATAAATAAATACCACTCCGGTAGGAAGCTAAACGACATTTCTGTGCGCTGCTCTGGTTCGCCAGAAGCGACTTAGTCATGCTGCCCACATGACCTAGAAGCTGTCTGTGGAGAAATGCCGGCTCCCTCGGGATATACAGCGAAATGAGCGCTGCAACCCCAGAGTCGTCCTCAACTGGACCTAATGGTCAGGGGTACCTTTACCTTTACCTGTTGCCCTAGTGTGCTTTATTAAACAAATAAGCTGCCTTCTTTCTCTATCGGAAGCTAAACAGCCACGCACCCCAAGTTCTTGCCAAATCAGTCCTAAAACCTCTGCTTTCCTGAAATATTTCAAGGCGTCCCACCCAGTCACTGCAACAAAGGCCCCATCATTGTTAGCCTTTCTGGTTCACCCTGTGAGCTTTTATTGTGCAGGGCTGAGCATAGAGATAGGAATTGTAGAGTAACAAGTCCGCTGCTGGGACACAGAGCTTCCCAGTTTCTTTCCCAGGCTCCTGTCGGGTGGAAGTGTGAGCTGCCCATAGAAAACAATGGAGAAACTCAAGTTTAAGCTACAAAAGGGAGCAACAAAGACAGGGGCTTTTGCTCTTTTTAACTGAGGAAATGGGGAGGAAAAAATACTGTGGAAAGTGTGAATTTTTTTCTTAGCTAAAGAATAGTGTTTAAAGTTGTTGTTTTTTAACCTAGCATATCAGTTCAGTTTCCTTCTCCTTTATTCACCATGGCAACAGAGGAACTGTCACCCTGGGAGATTGACGTAGCTAGCACATTCCTAAAATCCTTCCACCAAGAGCACACCCACGTCCACAAGCGGACAGGTGGCTAATGTGGCCTAGTGGCTACACTGTTTGGTATGCGGAGCTCAGCCTAACACACCTCAGAGGGTTGTTGTTAGGATAAAACTGGGAAAGGGAGAAACGCTCCTGAAAGGAAACCTCACAGGGCAGGATTTAGGTTTGATGAGGCCCTCAGCTACTGAAGGTAATGGGGCCCTTTATATGCCCAGCTGTCCTTTGTCAACAACAAATTGCCACTGTTTTTTGTGTTGAATATATGCTATATGGTAACTTATGGACCTAACAAGCCACTTGCACATGCAGAATGTAGGCACCCTATGCAGTAGTAACTTGGGTTAAGTACTTAATTCGTTCCAGAGGTCCGTTCTTAAGCTGAAACTGTTCTTAACCTGAAGCACCACTTTAGCTAATGGGGCCTCCTGCTGCCACCACGCCGCCAGAGCATGCTTTCTGTTCTTACCCTGAAACAAAGTTCTTAACCTGAGGTGCTATTTCTGGGTTAGCGGAGTCTGTAACCTGAAGCGTATGTAACCCGAGGTACCACTGTATATAGAAATGAGCAAACCAGGGATATTTTAGGGAGCAGGCTAGCAGGTGGGGCCCATTACTTACATCATAGGAGCCTACACAACACAAAACACTGTTGCTGTATGTAAGTTTTATTTTATTTGTTTTTTATCTTATATTTTGGAAATGTACATCCAGGTGTTTTTTTCCTTTTAATTTTTTTGGGGCCCCCAAGAGAGTGGGGTCCTGAACTATAGCTTGTTTAGCTTGTACGTAATTCCCCATCGAATAAAGACCCGCATTAGAACACAGGAAAAGGTTGTTGCCATTTGCTTGTTGCGGGGAGAGAGAAAGGCGCGCTACGATCACAGTTAGTATCAATCCCGAGAGTCCTCCGCCCCCTCCCTTTCCACTTCCGCCCTGAGGGCGCTGCATTCTAAAGGATTCCGGAAGTGGGCGGGTCGCGCGAGTCTATGATCCTGAGGGCTCGGCGCTGAGCTGCGGCGGCAGCAGCTGGAGGGAGCGGCGCCTGCACGCAGAAGGAGTGTCTTCTGAACCTCGCGCGTGTTTGGCAAGCTCTGGGCGGTACCGGCTGGAGCAAAAAAAATAAAATGAAAGGTAACGGCAGCCTTTCCCCGAGGCTGCATCCTTGGTGTTCTGTTACTTCGAGCAGTTATAGGATTGCTTCTTTGGCACTTGTTTGGAAAGCCCCGCAGCTTAAATTGGCTGATGCTGTTTGCAAGAGCCTCATAGGATGGGAGCACTGGAGGAGGAGGAAGAAGGGGGAGTGCAGGGTGTTATCTCCTGTGCTGTCCCTAATAATAACAATACATGTAATAGTAAAGTGGAATCTGCAATCTCCGCTTGACTTGCATGGCGTTTATCCTATTAAAAGTTGATCCCCGTTAGTCTTACCCCCTCACTGAGAAATACAGTACGTTGATAGTAACCTGAGTTTCTTTTAGACTCTAAAGTCTGGAGTAAGTTTTCAAGGGTTCTCAGCTTAAAGATCGCTTTGGCTGTGCAGTCAAAGTGGTTTAAAAGGAAAGTAGCGACATTCTCTCCATCTCTGCACGTATTTCAAAGTCTGATTCTTCGTGGAACAGTAATTGTCAGGATAGACTCGGACATGACCTTTTTACCCGCACAAGAAAATTTAATGCAACTCCCAGTCTAGCTTGACCACAGACTTCTAAATTCACAGTTTGAGAACTGGAGTTCCATTGGTCTGTCAGCGTGTAAAATTGTGCTTTCTTCCTCTTACCCACCTCACACTCGGTTTAGTGTGATGCCACCGAGACCTGGCATCTCATTTTACAAAAAGTGTCAGCCTCTGAATTACCTCCTCCCACTTCAGTGCTTGTGGGAATAGATCATGAATTTGGTGGAGTAGTGTGATTCTGCTGTTCTGGTTTGCTTGGTAAGAAAGTAGTAAGATCCCTGCTGGGTCAGAACAAAGCTCTATCGAGTCCACTATAGTGTTTTCACATTAGCCAACCAGATACCTATGAGAAGCCCACAAAATAGCTCTTTCCTGCATGTGATCCACAGCAAGTGATATTCAGAAGTGTTCTGTCTCTAAAGTAGTAGCATATAGCCATTATGACTAGTGGTCACTGATAACTTTATTTTTCATGAGGTCTTTATTGGCCACCACAGGCATTTGAAAGTCTTATAGATTGAAAAACTCAATTGTTACTTGTTGACACCCGTCTGTCTCAGGAGACAATGGAAGAGTGTTCCTTCGGGGGTGAAAAACAGGCCCTCCTGTGGCTGCAAAGATTGATACGAGAGAGAAATGTTTTGTTGCAGTTGGGGCAGATGAAGGCATGCAGCTGTGTTGCTACAGGTGCATCATGGCGTTTCTTCTCTCTTTACTTCTCCCAGTGCTAATTTATCCTCTGGTCACTGCTATGGATACCATGGATATGGATACTGTGGTTGTCTGAAAGGATTCCCATAAGGCAAGGTGAATGTTGCCAGCCTTCATATCACATTTGCAGACAGCTTTGTCATCTGCAGTCAGTTTTGACAGTATCCTGTGGGATGTTGGGAGCAAGGAAGTGGGGTCAGGCAGCACATAATTCCTGGGCACAGATAGTTGTCAAGAATTCAAATGGCACACTGGTTATGTGGTTATTCAAAGCCAGCTGGGAGGCCATTTGAAACGCTCCCATAACAAATAGAGAGGCTGTAGTGTGCATGGAATGTCCACATTCTGCAGCAAAAACTATGTTTTTATTGCTCTTGTACTGCTGTACATACTGGATTGTTACGTTCTCTGGAATTGTGATATATTCTGCTAAATTTGATTGTTTTTCTTTTTATGCTGGCATGCATGTCAGACTGGATCTGGATCTGAGAGACTTCCAGATGGTAGGGGTTACTTTGATCAGATTATTAGAAGGGCTCACAGAGGCCCTCTTGGAGGAAAACAGCTTAGAGGAATGGGAAGGGGTGGGGGCTGAAAGATAAACCAGAGTCCTTTTGTTAAAGAAAATAATAATAAAATAGATGAATAGGGGGGAAATGTATCCTGTTAAGTTACCAGCTAGCCTGATCAATTTTAACTTCTTTAGGGAGATGCTGTCTTGTCTTATATATTGTTGCACTGTTTTAGTGTTGTTAGCTGCCCTGAGCCCGGCTTTGGCTGGGGAGGGCGGGATATAAATAAAATTTATTATTATCATTATCATTATTATTATTATTATTATTAAATTGCTGGAATGATGAAATAGTTGCTCTAGTTACAAAGTACCGCTAGTAGATCAATATATTTCAGAGATCTTTCTTGAAGTAGATCACTACAATAGTGTATTTTCTGTCTTTCCTTCTCCTACTTTCTCCCCATTAAATAGTGTGGGATGATGCCATCACTGTGTTGTGCATTTGTCCTTGCCATCTTGAAAACAGGTGTCTAGGTTGAGCTGGTGTTTGAAAATCATGTTCTGAACTTGTACTTGCATTCTGTTACCTTGGTGTGTTCAAAAGAAATATTACATTACAGGCAAGACTACGAAATAGAAAGTTTAAAAAAAATAGTTTGTTTTTTCTTTTACAATCTAAAAAGACTTTTAAACTGAAGTTCTCAAAGTGATTTGAACAAGAAACTCAGAATAATTAACAAGCACATTGTAATATAATTTTTGCAAAGAATGGCAAGAATGGTTCTCAAAGTGAGGCGGGCATCCATTAAAATCTGAATTAGGTGCTACAGACAACATATTGTCTATGACATCTTCCTCCAATCGTTTTTTGCATGCATGTCTAAACCAGGAAAAAAACTACTCTTCTTCCACTTCCAATTTGTGCTCAGTACTGTATTTTGAAGGTGCAAGAAGTCAAAAGCTTGTTTTTCACAGACCTTCAACTTCCATGTTGTTCCTCACTTCCACATCTTTAACTATTCTGTGAATATAAATGATTCCTTCTCTTTCATTTTATGGCCTTCAGTTAGACATGTATGAGCAGGAAATTTGCAGGATTCTTAGTTTTGTTTTTCGTTAATTAGCGGAGGGTGAATGTTCTCTCTCTCTCTTATCATTTTTTGATTCAAAACAAGGAGAGGTTGGGAATCCAAGTGAATTTAATTTGAACAGAAAGAAAGTTGGATTCCTCATCCACCCATCAGTAAATGGGTAAGGAGCAGAATTCTTATGAGTATCAAATCACCAGATAATGGTTTGTTTCCCCTCCCATCTGGATTAAAATATTGGCAGTGGTAGCTGTCAAATACAAGAAGAAATGGAGCAGTGAGTTCTTGCAAAGATCTGATACTAGTAGCTCGAAACTGTTATTTTCCTTTTCCCCATAACCAGGGAAATTTGTCTAACTGTTCTGGTTTAAAATTTCTGTGGCCTTATGGGAAGGGAGAATTAAATGGGAATAAATTCCAATATTGTTACTTTTTGTACTTTTGTACTAGTCACTCTTGATAGATGCTGTGGAAATTTATAGCACAGTATATTGCAACCCCAGAGTTGACCACGACAGGACCAAATGGCCAGAGGTCCCTTTACCTTTATACTATAAATTATAATAGCATTCTAAAGAAACACAAACACTGTTTGCTGCACTTCATGCAACTGAGACATTTTAAATATGAATTTGAATAGATGGCTTTGAAACTCACCAAATAAACATTGTTGTGGCTGACCTGGAATATGACATTTGAATTTATTCATTTTTCTAAGAGGCAGAATTCCAAATGTGCTTTTAAACATCAAATAAAAGGGGGGAAATTGGGGGGCGGGAGCAGGCAGACAGACATTTTCCAAGTTGAATTCCAAGTTGGGTAGCTTTTTTCAGCTTGAAGGCCACACTCAGAGTGAGCATAGCCAATATTTGCACAAGTACATGCAGCACACAAGCAGACCACACATCCACATTCGCTGCACATAGCACACACAAACAAAGGCACTCGCCAGACATGTGTGTGTGGAAACACATCAAAAAAATGAAAGCTAATGTTATAGTACCTGTTACAGATAGGTAGCCGTGTTGGTCTGCCATAGTCAAAACAAAAAAATTCCTTCCAGTAGCACCTTAAAGACCAACTAAGTTAGTTCTTGGTATGAGCTTTCGTGTGTATCTGAAGAAGTGTGCATGCACACGAAAGCTCATACCAAGAACTAACTTAGTTGGTCTTTAAGGTGCTACTGGAAGGAATTTTTTTGTTTTGGTTATAGTACCTGTCGCCACTAGATGGAGCTATGCGCCAACAATGTGTATCTGATCGCCTTGTCTTAGGTCTAGAATCACATACTTGAGGCACATTCCTTTGAAATTTGGGAGGCTAACAGGTTGAGGATGAAGACACAGGAATATTGTTGGAACAAGTGGGGATATCTGGGCCAAATATTTCAAAATTGTATGTCTTACAGTACAGTGGTACCTCGGTTTACGAACTTAATCCGTTCCGGAAGTCCGTTCTTAAACCAAAACTGTTCTTAAACTGAGGCGATTCCATTCTTGGACTGAGGTAAAGTTCTCAAACCAAGACACTATTTCCGGTTTTGCGGAGTTTGTAAACCAAATCATTCTTAAACCTAACTGTTCTTAAACCGAGGTACCTCATTTTTGTGAATTGAATGAAGAGCACTTACTTATTCCTGGCCCTCATCCTAGGATCTCTGAGCAAGTTGAAATAAAGTCAATACACCATCATATATTTCTAGGGAAAAATACAATAAAAGATAACACAAGATCAAATTCTGATAACCATGGTGATAATGTGCAAAGTCCTGAACGAGAACCAGATTTTCAGCTGGCACCTGAATGCCAGTAATGAGGGTACCCATAAAAGGGGGAAATAGTGGTAATTTCAAGCATTGCCAAGCGATATGCATAGACTCCAAGAGATGTTTTGAGAGCCAGCATAAATTGACAAAATGTGTGGTTTTATCGCTATTCAGTGGCGTGGTTAGCTGCTGTGGAAACAAGTGTTCTAATCAGGGCTTTTTCCCCTGCTGGAACTCAGTTCTGGCACCTCTCAGGTGGGCGCCATTGCCATTCTGAGAGAACAAGATGCTCATGCTAAGTTCTGACACCTCTTTTTCTAGAAAAATAGCACTTGTTGTGTTTGATGGGCCTTTGGCCTGATCTAGCCGGCTTTTTTTAGGTTCTTGCATACATGGAAAGGCAATTCTGCTTGTACAAGGCCTCACTGCCAAATTCTTCTAAATTATTGGCCCACTAACCACCCTCTCCATCCCATGCTAGTCTGTGAGGGGTCTGTCCATCTCAGAAGTAGCTTTTCAAGTGACAGAGAGTTCTAGTGCATGGGTAGGCAAACTAAGGCCCGGGGGCCGGATGTGGCCCAATCGCCTTCTCATTCCGGCCCGCAGACGGTCTGGGAATCAGCGTCTTTTTACATGAGTAGAATGTGTCCTTTTATTTAAAATGCACCTCTGGGTTATTTGTGGGGCCTGCCTGGTCTTTTTACACGAGTAGAATGTGTGCTTTTATTTTAAATGCACCTCTGCGTTATTTGTGGGGCATAGAAATTTGTGGGGCATAGAAATTCGTTCATTTCCCACCCCCAAAAAATATAGTCTGGCCCCGCCCCAAGGCATGAGGGACAGTGGACCGGCCCCCTGCTGAAAAAGTTTGCTGACCCCTGTTCTAGTGGAATGAAGAGGCAGAAAGCATAAGGAGGATTCTGGTTAATATTTTCTGGATCCAGTCCAGTAGCTTCAGCAATCACTTGGAGGCTATGTGTATTAACTGAGAAGTGCATGAAATTCCCCGTCTACACTTCCAATTTGCGACGCTCTCCAGGCCTTCATATGAAAGTGTACAACTGGTGACATTTACTTATGTTTGCAATGCTGTTTTTAGAAATCATATTAATTATATTTAACCATTGAACCGGCAGGGTTGGAATTTGCTGCTTCACATATGGGACATCTTTTTTATATCAAGTGCTATATTACAAAGACAGTGCCAAAATAATACCACTTTAGTGAGGAGGAATTTCTTATTAGCAGTGAAGCTTCAAAAACCTGCAACTATGTCATAAAGGGAATGTCTTTGAGCTGAGACTCCAGTAATTCATGTCTGTCACACACAGTCTAGGTGACCTAGATTTGACTAGTGCTATTGTAGTGTAATTATGCTTCTGAGCTATATCTGATACCCCAGAAGAAAGGTGTAAAGTTTATTTTCAAAGGTTATGGATTTGGTTGAGTCATGTCATTGTGCAGCATACAGAACAGGAATCTGCAGAAGTCTGCACTGATATTTATGCAAGTATAAACGAACACATTCAAGCTTCAAGGAACAGTGTTAAATGCAAGGCAGGGAAAGGTAATGTTTTGACATTTGTCAAAGTGATTGAACAAAGCAACTTAGAATTCTGTTGAAATAGTACCTTTTTCCTTGTTCGGGTTGTCTTTGATGGATGAAATAAATTTGAGCTTCTCACTTGGACATTATTGGCTTGCAGAGATTAGCCATATGGATTTTCTTTTTCATTTGAACTCTGCAGTACAGTATTGCACAACTAATAGGGAGGTTTTAAGAGTACTTAAAGCAAACTGTTGTTCATGAAAATGAGGCAGGAGGAACCTGTGGCCCTCGGGATATTGGACTGCACCTTCCATCATCCTGAGTGCTGGCCATGGTGGAGAACCATAGGTTCCTCATACCTGCTCTGGTAGGTATCAAGGCTTAGAATGGACTCCAAAAATAGCACCAGTATTCCACCACTATCTAAGTCAGTCTCTTCCACTAATAAACAGCTCACACTATCAGGACGTTTTTCTTAAGGTTTAGTTGAAATCATAGAATTGCAGAGTTGGAAGTGACCACGAGGTTCATCTAGCCCAACCCCCTGCAACGCAGGAATCTTTCACCCAGCCTGGGGCTTGAACCCACAGCCCTGAGATTAAGAGTCTCATGCTCTACCAACTGAGCTATCCCAGGTCATGCCCTTTTTATTACATGTACTTATAAAGCCTGCAGGGGGCAAGAACTATTGGAGAGAGCCTCCCTTTTCTCACATGAGAAGACATCTTCTATAGTGATGTCACACGTATTTTAATACTTTGTTCAAAGCCGCCCAGAGTGGCTGGGGAGACCCAGCCAGATGGGCAGGGTATAAATTATTATTATTATTATTATTATTATTATTATTATTATTATTATCATCATCATCATCATCATCTAGGAATCCTGCACATGTCTGCTGCTTTTGTCACATACTATTTTTAATCACGTGCAAACTTAATTTATAGATTAGTTTTTCAAACTGTCTTGCAACCCTGGGTACAGTACAGTGCTTAATATTTAGTTCATCCAAATGCATTTGGCATGCATGAGTTCTTATTTTGTACTGGAGAAAACAGGTGCTCATGTCAGTAAGTAAAGCCCAGGCAGGTCCTCCGGGCATTGCTGGGGTACAATATTGGCTGAGTTGCCTGGGACTGATAGGAGTTGGGAGCCCGACCACACCCAGAGCCCCAAGTTCTCCAACCCTGCTTTATTCATTAACATCTAGGGAAATAGGTACTAAAACTACCTATTACTAGTTAATGAGGAGTGGAATCTGCTATTATAACTTCAGCATGTGCCCTTTGAGAGACCCTATAGGTAAGAAATGGAGTGCACTGCAGAGTTATGAGTTGTAGCAAGAGTTAGAGTTACTTTTTCGTGGAATGGATATAGAAGAATAACACAGGTTATCCCACCCCACCCCCCAGATTTGAATTATTAGCACTGAAAATAGATTATAGTGTCTTTTTTTAAAAAAAAATTAATTAGTTACAGTTGGAGCTAGCCTATTGTCTGAATAAGCTCCAATAAGATTTTACTGAAAAAAGCTTTAGTGGGTTCACGGTAGTGGAAAAATTTCTTTCAGTACATCCTAGTAAAGATCCTGTTTAAAATAGATGACACCCTGTCATGTTCAGTAACGCATCCGTCATCAACTTCATTCTAATTCTTTTAGCTGAACAATTTCATTCAAGCTTGTAGCTTGTCTTGTCAAGCCACCAAGAGCTTCATTACTTTGCCATCAAGCATAGAATTACACCAGCTGTTCCTCAATGTTGTTCAGCTGCATTTTAATTTTAACTATTTCTTCAGCTAACTGCTCTGTGTGTGTGTGTGCGCGCGCACGCGCCCCAGTGTTTGTTTGTTTGCTTGCTTGCTTGCTTGCTTGCCTGTTTCTTTCTTAAAGGGTGGCTATCAAAACATTTCCAATTACGTAAGTTTCTAATTATGAAATCTAGCTTAAGAGTGCCTTAACCGTCATGTAACTCTCTTAGAAATATTGTCACCCTGATTCCACAGTAATAGTTTGCCTTCCAAAGCACAGTGCGCTGATTTGGCTGCTGTTGGGCAAATATGGTACCCTGCTTCCCGTTATAAAAGCTTCACATCAGACCTTGGAGATATAACCAATGTACTGGTGTAGTTTTGAGTCTTTGGTGGGCAAAATGCCTTTAGAATGCAGATTTGATCAGTTAGTCCCCATTTTGCCTTGCTGGATCCCTTTGGTGTCCTGTGCTGTGGCCAATCAACGCCTTTTGCTGCACTGCATTTTGAAAAGATGGAGGCATGTTGGTACTGATGGTGGTTGGGGCAGTTTTCAAAGTAAAAGGTAGAGGTAAAGGACCCCTGCATGGTTAAGTCCAGTCAAAGGCAACTACGGGGTTGCAGCGCTCATCTCGTTTTCAGGTCGAGGGAGCCAGCATTTGTCCACAGACAGCTTTCCAGGTCATGTTGCCAGCAAGACTAAACCGCTTCTGGCACAATGGGACACCGTGATACAAACCAGAGCGCACGGAAACGCCATTTACCTTCCTGCCACAGCGGTACCTATTTATCTACTAGCGCTGGTGGGCTTTTGAACTGCTAGGTTGGCAGGAGCTGGGACAGAGCAACGGGAGCTCACTCTGTTCTGGGGATTCGAACAGCCGACTTTCCGATCAGCAAGCCCAAGAGGCTCGGTGGTTTAGACCACAGTGCCACCCGCATCCCCAGTTTTCAAAGTACAGTGGAAGGGTTAAGATGCAACTGGTTCAAATGACATTTGATAAACCTGCTTTCAATTCACTCCTAAATTATCACAAATCTGTGCATGTTCAAGAGTTGAGGTGTTAACTCTGTATGATTTCAAGTGCAATTTCTTAAGCAAAATTTAGATGCACCTAACTTTCTGTGGACAAAGCCCAATGTAATTCCCCCCCCCCCTAGAATCCGCCCTATGAGATTGAGGTACTGCATCTTTAATTGGATGGACCTGGACAAATGTCCCATCATAACTTGTTTCTTATATGCTTTAGAACAGTAGTTCCCCCACTCTTCCCCAGCCATGGACCACTTCCAGAAATGGCAGAGGGCCTTAGCAGACCACTTAATGGTTTTTCTGCCTGCTGTAGCAATTGTAATGGTCTGTGCTAGACAGTGTATGGATTTTAAATATATATTTATGGAAATACCATGGATTACCTGTCTGTGGACCACAGTTTGGGAAACTTGGCTTTATAGAAAAAGTAGCTATGTGACTAAAAAAGAAAAGGACAGAAGTCTTGACTCGCCTTTCAGTGCACATAAGCCAGTCTCAATACTGCTGAGTACTATCTATAAATTCTCTTCAGGCCCTAACTCCTATTTCAGAGTGACATACAGCTCACTTGCTTACCATCACAATCACTCATATTTTGTGTAGTCACAGGCAATTTATTTACGTGCCACATTTTTCACAAATACACTTCCTATCAAAACGGTTCACAGAAAACAGTTGACGTGCAATAGCCATAATAAGTAACAACAATTGCAACCCCTGCAGCGTAACACTTCCAATCCAATAATTAGCAGTTCGTCAAAAATTTAACTGAGCATATGCTTACCAGTAAGTCAACTCACAATCCCCCAAACCTTCACATCCAAAGTACCGGTAGCTCCATTGCTAATGGCAGTAGTGCCTACCAAATCTCCCTTCATCCCACAACTTTTATGCCTAGACTTTAAATGTCAGAAAGCACCATCAGTTTTTCTGGCAGACAGCTCCCTTATGAATGCTCCTATTTGGTTTGGTTTTGAACATTTTCAGCTTCATCTGACAAGTGGATTCCAGAGCAGTAGGCGGCGGCGGGGGGACGGGACTTTTTTTTTAAAAAAAACATCAATTCAATAGTAAAGCAATTTTTAAAATAATAATTTTTAAAAACCGGAAAAAACCTTATAGGTGGAAGGTGAGGAAGGCAGGCTGAAGCAACCATCCCCAGTGGCAAATGCTACTTTCCTGTGGTTTGCCATGCTCAAAGCAGCTCACAACACTGGAAACATAACAATTCACTAACACCTTTACATAACAATTCACATTACATATTCACTTTACATAACAATTTACTAACCCCTACAGCAGCCATAACAATATTTAAATAGTCATATGAAGGTTAACAGACTGTAAAGATAAGTGTATGGCTGAATGGCCTTCAGGATCAAAGGCAAAGAGATATCAAGAGTTAGAGGCTAGCTTTTAGCTTCTGTCGCATGAAATAAGAGGTGGAGAATGCAAACTGGACAGGCTTTATGATTGCCACTTATGATGGTCATATGCCTAGCCATATCTGGGACCAAAACCATAAAAGCCAAGCATATATTTTACCTGTTTAAGAAAAGTGGATGGAGGAGCACACAACACTTGAGTGTAGCTATAATACCCCGTTAAAAGAAAACAATGATAAAACATACAAGCAGTATAAAATAAAATATTATACAATATAAAATATACATACAAGCATAAAATAGTATAAAAAAACATACAAGCAAATAGCAGACACACACAGTAACTTTACTATAATTTTCTATGTTATTGCCCACTAAACTTGACTTCTTGCAGCCAACATCAAAAGAACACATAAGTCCTTGGATCGTTGACATGCAACGCAACACTTCCCCTCCTTAATCTATCTTTACATTGTAGCAAAGCCTTCTCCCCTCCCTCCATTTCATTATGCTGTATATTTTGGTTTGTAAATGGGAAGTGTATTTCTTGAACAAGCATATTCCTTAAATAGAAATTCCAGAAGAGTGCCCCATGGCTAAAAATAAACTGTGGGGTTGAAGCCCTAGATAAAATTTAAGCCTGTGTATATATATAAAAAATTGCTAAAATGTCACAGTAATGAAAAGTCAGAAAATAAATTATGTCTGTTATTAATTTTTGAATTGTATTCAAACACAGAAATTTGTAGCATAGACAAAAACTGATTACAGAGAGATAAAATTCAATTTTATTCTAGGGTAATTGTTTTATACATTTTACATTTATTTATAAGATTAGATGAGGCTTGGAATTCTCAATATAAATCACAGTATGGTCCTGGTGGATGCCAAGGTCGGAGCATGAAAAGCCTCGCTTAGAAAACACATTACTTTTGAGGGAAATAAAAAAATGAATAAAACGAGATGGGAGATCTGTTGCCCTCCTCATGACATACACTCAAGTTTTATCACAATTTGAAGAACGAGGCAACTTGAATAAGCAGTGAGATATATCTATTCCAGGCAAGACTTTTTTCGAGCCAGTATTCGCCAGAACTCAGTTCTGGCACCTCTCAGGTGGACGCCATTATCATTCTAAGAGAACAAGGGAAGTGTTTGTGCTGAGTTCTGGAGCCTCTTCTTCTAGAAAAATAGCACTGATTTCAGGGAACATATATATGATAGTAAAGGTAAAGGGACCCCTGACCATTAGGTCCAGTCGTGGCCAACTCTGGGGTTGCGGCACTCATCTCGCTTTATTGACCGAGGGAGCCAGCATACAGCTTCCGGGTCATGTGGTCAGCATGACTAAGCCGCTTCTGACGAACCAGAGCAGCGCACGGAAATGCCGTTTACCTTCCCGCCAGAGCGGTACCTATTTATCTACTTGCACTTTGACGTGCTTTCGAGCTGCTAGGTTGGCAGGAGCAGGGACCGAGCAACGGGAGCTCACCCTGTCGCAGGGATTTGAACCGCCAACCTTCTGATCGGCAAGTCCTAGGCTCTGTGGTTTAACCCACAGCGCCACCCACGTCCATATATATGATATGGTACCATAAATAATAGTGGAGAGGGGAAACATAGACAGTTGCCTTACACAGAGCCAGACCACTGGTCCATCTAGCTCAGTATTGTCTACACTGACTGGCAGCTGCTCTCGTTCCTGCTTTCAGGAAGGATTCTTTTCTGGTTCTCCCTGGTGATGCCATGAATTGAACCTGGGATCTTCTGCATTCAAAGCAGAAGCTCCCTTCATTATTTGTCTAACATCGACCAGCAATTCCTGATCTGCCTTGTCTGGCATCAGTGCAACTCCCTCCTGGGTAGCTTGCAGAAAGTAGGCAAAAAGTATGTAGAAATGTAATATGCAGAAATTTATGGTTGTCCACCTGTCCAGACTTCATCCAGACTCTTGAATTAATGCTGTTTAAAGAGGTAGCAGCAGTAGACTTATTCACTACCGTTGCCTATTTCCCTTCCAACTATACAATGCTGTGTTTCTGAGGAGTCCTGCAGTGTGCCCTAATGATACACACGCAGACGTTTTAAGGTACAGATGATAGAGCTGCTTTGTTCCCCTCATTTGATGCAGAAGAAGTAAATAAAAGTAAAGGTGCTGTGCAAAGTAAATATAAGTGATTAAAGGGTGCCTGCGAGTAAAAGCCATCTTAATCTCTAATTAGCATTGTATTTAACACAGCTTCTTTAATGCATTTTTAAATAGTTCTTTACCAGTATGGTGTACTTTATATCTTCTTCTCTAATATATGATGTGTCCACATTTCAGCATGCTTCTTGTCAACAGAGTTTCTTGTGTGAAAGATATTCAGATTGCTGTGGGTTAGGAGGTGTTCGTTCCAACTTTGCCTGCACAAAGAGGTTCTTTGGAGATTATCTCTTTATTTGATTAGGATAAATTTCAACTTAAAATAATAAAAGGGGGGGGGGACCAAATTTGCTTTCATACTCCTCGTGGAAACCAAAGCTTCTCAAGACAAAGTATCATGGGAGAGTAAACTTTATGGCTGGCAAATGTGACTCTTCCTTTGTATTCTATTCCAAATTTGCAATTACAATTTTTAGTAAAGGACGCAAAGTTCAACTATGGGGGAAGTTCAGAAAGTGAACTTTCCCAGCTCAAAAATATTCACTCCAGGCAAGCCCAGACCCTTCAGAATTTGGGCTTGAGCCTGATTTGCCTCATTTTGAGGTTTGCTGCCACAGCTGCTGCCAAATCTTCCTTTCTGCTAAACTTTCAATTCCTGTTCTTTTCGTGAAATGTGGGGGGCCTGTTGAACCTCGTGTGGAATGAGCTTTGTGGAATGAGAAATTACGAAAGCAGTCTTTATAAAGCCTATCACAGTTACCATCTAGGAAGAGGGGACTTTTAATAGAAAGTTACTTGCCTATTTTTTTTGGGGGGGGGGTGTGAACCTGTGATCTGCCAGTTGTTGCTGGACTACAACTCCCACAATCCCTGGCAATGAGCTATGCTGTCTGGTGCTGATGTAAGTTGTAGTCTACTCTAAAACGTGCGGAGGCCCACAGCTTCCTATCCACGGCTTAGAGGAAACAGCAGCTCCAGATCTGTAGGGTCTCCAGTGTTTACTCTTGCCATTCCAGGACCGGATCTTCCACAAGATGAAATAATCCCTTCCAACTCAGTTTGGAAGTTTTTTTTTAAAAAGGTTTCATCTCCTACTATTAAAGGCAAACAGCCTTCAGAAGAGTGTGTCCTTGAGAAAACTTCTGTGCTGCCAGGAGTTGATAACGTGGGAGTTGATAACGGTCAAGGAAGCCAAACAGTTCCACTGCCTTGAATTAAGCATACCTTATATATATTAGTATGGGACGCAGGTGGCGCTGTGGGTTAAAACACTGTGCCTCTTGAGCTTGCTGATCGAAAGGTCGGTGGTTCGAATCCCTGTGACGGGGTGTGCATGACGTTGTTTGGTCCCAGCTCCTGCCAACCTAGCAGTTTGAAAGCACCCCAGTTCAAGTAGATAAATAGGTACCGCTCCGGCAGGAAGGTAAACAGCGTTTCCGTGCGCTGCTCTGGTTTCGCCTGCTTATCCCCTGATCATACAATACCACTATGCTTTGTAGCAAAGCTTAATTGGTTAGAGTGCAGTACTGATAACACCAAGGCTGTAGGTTCGAATCCTCTTAAGGGTCAGCTGCATATTCCTACACTGCAGGGGGTTGGACTAAATGATCCTCAGGGTCCCTTCCAACTCTGTGATTCTGTGAGAATTATTTCAATAAGTTTGTGCATGAACACACAAATATACATACTTATGTGTGCATGAACACAAATACATGCACTTATGTTTATTAGCACATACCATTTTATTTTATTTTTGCAAATCTGTGTGCTTTTCTTTGGTTGGTTCATGCATTTCCTCTCTGGTTTTTGTTTTTTGTTTTTTTTTGGCAATGCACAAATGACACCTGTAGCTGACTCTAGTAAAGTTTTGCACACTTGCATAGTGAGCGAAAACCTTCACAAGATGGCCACTTTAGGATTCCCCCCCCCCCTTCATTTTTTCCCAATTCAAGGCCTGAGTTTTTATTTATTTCCTTCAAAACCTCTTCCAGTGTTGGCTCTGCCTCTACAGTTGGCTTTGGTGCTCTGAGTTGGATGTCAAGACAAGGAGAAGACAAATACCCATGTGGTCCTCATAATAGGCTGTCCTGTAGGAGACTATTTCCCCGATTCACGTCGTGTGATTAGGAGGTGTAATTGTTACTCCCACTCTGCATTGAAGGTGACTGCTGTCTGTAAAGGCACTAGGTAGCATTAATTAAAATACAGTGTTCCCCTTGAAATGTAATTTGATCCATTCCTTTGCCATCCTGGTAAGGCTAATATTTGTTTCTAACCTGTTTTTTAGGGATTTGAAGTGATATTAAAGTCACTGAAGGTTACTAAATAATAGAAGAATTACAATTCTGTTCGTTCGTTCTTATTTCTTTCAGCTATTCCACTTTCCAAAAAAGCATTTGCATGCAATAGCAAATACTCCTCTTTCTCGTGTGTAAGTTTATAAAGAGGTACAGAAGGAGCTGGGCCACTGCAGTGTTCATGGCCATTAATACACAAACGTTCATTTCCAGTTGCCACCTATTGGCCATAGCCTACTCCGGTGGTTTTCAGCCAGTGTGCCGTGGCACCCTGGGGTGCCTTGAATGACAGTCAGGGGTGCCGCAGGCAACACTGGCCTCTGTTCCTCTTTCCTGGTTCCCTCTCGTGTCTTTGCCTCCCAAAGGCTTGCATAGCTGTTGGTTGCAGCAGACCTGGCTGCAAGCTCCCTGGGCAAATGGTGCCTCTAGGACTGGCCAGAGAGTGCTTCCTAGGCCCCTGTAGGGCAGTGTGAAGAGGCACCTTTCTCTGGGGCGGGGGGGAGCTTAGAGACTAGGAGTGGCGGCAGCAGCTGCCCGGAGGGCTCCCAAGAGAGGCGAGAGGAGAGGAGGCTGAGGGAACACTCCACAAGGGAGGGTGTTTGAAAAAAGGGTGAGAGCTGCCAGCTCTGCGGCTAGGGGTGACATAGCTGGGCTCCTGAGCCCCACAGGGGTGTCGCAGAAAGAATGTAGTTGATCAAGGGAGACACGGACTTTAAAAGATTGAAAACCTCTGGTCTACTCCTTTAGGTGTGAGGAAACATTTATTGTAGAACAGTTCAGGAATGGGTGTTCGGTCAGGAGCTCATGTAGCTTTACCATCAGCATGAACTGCCACTTAATGTCAGCAACAATACTTGAACCAGTTTTGGGTGGCTACTGCATGTTTCTGAGCATAATTCAAAGTGTTGATGCTGATCTTTAAAGCCCTCAGCAGCCTTGGCCCTGTATACCTGAAGGAGCGTCTCCACCTCCATTCTCCAGCCCGGACACTGAGGTCCAGCTCCAAGGGTCTTCTGTTGCTTCCCTCACTGCGGGAAGTGAAGTGACGGGGAACCAGGCAGAGGGCCTTCTCGGTAGTGGTGCCCTCCCTGTGGGATGTCAAGGAGATAAAGAACTACACAACTTTAGGAAGACATCTGAAAGCAGCCCTGTATTGGGAAGCTCTTAATGTTTGGTGTTATAATATTTTTTATATGTGTTGGCAGTCGCCCAGAGTGGCTAGGGCAATCCCGGCCAAATGGGTAGAGGAATAATAATAATAATAATAATAATAATAATAATAATAATAATGCCCTTGTGCTCACATAAGAGCTTTGATCCAGAGGAGGCATATGCTGACGAAGAGAGAAAGTAGGTTTCAGGGGTTTTTTTGGCCAATTTCTCCCTGCAGCCCTCCACATGCCACCTACAGGAGTGAGAATGGGCAAAAATTTATTTCCAGTACCTTTCTGTTACTGGATGCCCCTACACAGTCAAAAGGCCTTCTTTGAGGATACCAGCTTTATTCTACTCTAACACCCACAGTGTGCTACACGTGTGTCTGACTTGGAATAATGAGTGGTAAATTTTATATTTGTCACCCAAGTTTTCTATTTAATAATCAAAGAAAAAATTAAATAGATTTCTATAAAGACCTTTATATAGTCCAAGTTGCTGAACCGTGTCTCAGCAGGAAACGTTTTTTTAAAAAAAAAAATTCGTTGAGCAATTCTGTGTATCACCTTTTGTCATAGCAATCTATTTTGGGAGTCTTGAACTACAGATAAGATATTTATTGAAAATGGCTTGACCTTAAATTTACCTGTACTCCACCCACGTGTTCTGCAAAGGACTGCTTTACAAGCACCCCTGTCCTGATGAATGCTCATTTCTACTCTAATTTCTTATCCAGGTAATACAATATGTCTTATGTCACACACATCAGTTGTATAAAGGTTTGCAACTTCTCATTACGCCACAAGACAAAGCCAGTAAATTCTTCTTTGTAGCCCAGGTAGCAGCCTCTTAAGTGAAAAAGACAAGCAACTAAAGAAAAAAAATCCATATGTAAGGAAAAAAATATTTATTTTAAAACGTGAGTGAAGTTTAATAGGTTTTTTCTCCAACTAAGTGGTGGAGCAATAAAACTGCTAGCATATTTGCAAAGCTAAGCAGGGTCTGTTATGGCTTCAAATTGGGTGGGGAACCGATGTTGTGATTCCTGCATTGCAGAGTTTAGACTCGAATGACTCTCAGTGATCCTTCCAACTCTGTGATTCTATTACAGTGGTACCTCGGGTTACAGACGCTTCAGGTTACATACGCTTCAGGTTACATACGCTTCAGGTTACACACTCCGCTAACCCAGAAATAGTGCTTCAGGTTAAGAACTTTGCTTCAGGATAAGAACAGAAATCGTGCTCCGGCGGTGCGGCAGCAGCAGGAGGCCCCATTAGCTAAAGTGGTACTTCAGGTTAAGAACAGTTTCAGGTTAAGAACAGACCTCTGGAACGAATTAAGTACTTAACCCGAGGTACCACTGTATAGGGGTCTCCATAACACAGAGTTTTCCAAACTTTTCATGTTGGTGGCACACTTTTTAGACGTGCATCATTTTGCGACACAGTACTTCAGTTTTACAGTCATACCTTCGTTTTTGAACAGCTTAGTTCTCAAACATTTTGGCTCCCGAACGCCACAAACCTGTAAGTGACTGTTCTGGTTTGCGAACTATTTTTGGAAGCCCAACGTCTGGCGGGGCTTCAGGCAGCCAATCAGAAGCCGAACTTTGGTTTCCGAACGTTTTGGAAGTCGAATGGACTTCCACATTGGATTCCATTTGACTTTCAAGGTACAACTGTACTAGCAAACCCGAAGTTAAATTAACTCCTTTCCAGCCCTAGGAGGAGTTCAGAGAGTATTCGCATGACACACCTAAAACACACCGCAACCGACACACTTAATGTGTCGTGACACACAGTTTGGAAAGCTCTGCCTTAACAACTCTGCGCATCCTAACACTGATTAGTGTTTGTTAGAAACTCAGATATATAAGCTAATTGCTAAATGGCACCTTAAACCTGGGTTACATTCGCCACAATGGTATGTCTAGGCACCATTCCTCCCCTCCCATGGAGTTTATTATTTTTATTATTATTAGTTTCATTTCTATGCCACTTTAGATTTTAAAGGTAAAAATTCCAAGCAGTTTACAGCACCTTAAAACATCAAATAAAACATTACAGAATAAAACTAATTCAAGTTATAAGTCAAATATTTCAGATCCTTCTGTAAGTGTCATTTTTTAAAATATATATATATATATATTAATTTATTTGCCTACTTAATCTATATAGCAGAAGTACTATAGGAAGCCAGTGTGATGTAGTGGTTAGAGTGTCGCACTAGGACCTGAGAGATCAGTGTTCATATCCCCACTCAGTCATGAAGCTCACTGACCTTGGGACAGTCACAGCCTCTTTACCTACCTCTCAGGGTCAGTGTAGAGATTAACTGAGGAGGGGTGTGAACCATGTACCCCTTGGAGAAAAAAGTGGGCTATACAGTGGTACCTCTGGTTAAGAACTTAATTCGTTCTGGAGGTCCATTCTTAACCTGAAACTGTACTTAACCTGAAGCACCACTTTAGCTAATGGGGCCTCCGCTGCCACCGCACCGCCGCCACGCAATTTCTGTTCTCACCCTGAAGCAAAGTTCTTAACCCAAGGTACTATTTCTTGGTTAGCAGAGTCTGTAACCTGAAGCATCTGTAATCTGAAGCATCTGTAACCCAAGGTACCACTGTACATGCAATAAATAAGCCCTTCTGCTTAGCTGCTTAAGAAAACTGGAGGGGCTAGCCAGATGTCAGTCAGCAGCCTGACATCCTGAGATCTCCATATGGTCTCAATTAGAACCCCGCCAGTGGCAAAATGCTCCCAGCGCTTGGCTAATTTCTAACAGTGCCCTTAATAGCACTTAACAGCTCCCAGCATTCTTGGGGGGGGGGGGCATGACTTCTTAAATTGGCAGGATGTATAGTGCAGACGGGATCAGGATTTGAGATCCTGGGTTGGATAAACATTATAGTAGTTCTCTTCAGTACAGATTCTACTGGACATAAGCATGTGTTAACTACATGGATCAAGAGAAAGGGTTGGAGAAGGAGAGGGTGTTCCATTGCCCTCATGGAAGTCATTGAGCACATGCAGCGATTTATAGAATTTCTGCCACAAAGCTACAATTCCCAGAGTTGTGTGGAAAGAAGGAGTGATAGTTACACGACTCTGGGAGTGGGGGCGGGGTGTCTCTTTTTAAAAAAAAATAAAAAAAAATTATTACTTTTTCAACAGTTTAAACACTACAAAAAAAATAAACAGTACAATACAATACAAAAACAAAAACACTACATAACACTAACACATTAAACTAACAAAACAAAACAAAGACAGTTTAAAACACATCAAACAATTTCAATATCTTTTCTTTCATTCACTTGTTTCAATGACCTCCTCACACCTCCCTTTTTGTATTCCACTTCTGTTAATTGTTTCAGCAATTCCTTTCCATCTTCCTCTGTTTTCTGTCCTATAATTATCTTAACATGTTCTAACCTTATTTTCCTTTAATACACTAATAATCTATTTGTACTTAATTCCTTATAACATTTCTACTAAAGCCATATAACTTCATTCCAACATTTTTCTAACATTCATTAATTTTACAGTACTTCTGTAAATAGTCTTTAAACTTTTTCCAGTCTTCTTCCACCGACTCTTCTCCCTGGTCTCGGATTCTGCCAGTCATTTCCGCAGGGGGGGGGTGTCTCTTAACAACTCTCAGCACCCTTAGCAGACTACTGTGCCCAGGATTGTTTTGGGGGAACCCACGGCTGTTTAAATTGGTGTGGTGCTGCTTTAAATGTATAGTGCAGATAGATCCCTTGTTGGAATGTGAAAGTGAAGTTGCAGAGCAGTGAGAAACATGGTTAATTCTAATACACATTCCATTTGTCATGGAAGGGCGAAGCTAGCTTGGTGCTCGCTCCCCTTCCTTCAAGCAGTTCTAATCGCATGAGGAAGAGGACGCCTTTGATTTGACTCTCATATTTATCCCTGCTTGGGGCTTCCCCTCCTCTTAAATATTTGCTGATTTTGCCATTGATTGCAGTTGGCATGGAAAGAGCCCTCAGGCCCCACAAGTCTCTCTCTAACTGTCTGATTATATTCTATGCAAGGTTGACCTCAGTTGCAAGCTTAAAAAGTGCCATTCCTCAATTATGGCATGATTCCAGCAATATCTCAACATTACTGTTCTGAAGTAATATGCCAGGAATAGTTGGGAGCTGCCAAAGCAGCTGTAGTTTGTAGCAGAAACACAAAGCTAGATTTTCCCAGCTAAGATCTTCCAGAACCCTAATAGCAAGCTTCCCAAAATCCATATCCCATTATGACTACAAGAACGCAATTAATATTTATGGGTTCTGTTATGTAAATGTAAATGGTTGCTTTGGAATAATGGTAAAAGGTAGTTAACAGGGTTCTCTCCTGGGCCTGGTGTTGTTCAACATCTTTATAAATGAATTGAGCGTAGGAATTGAGGGAACAAAATGGAACATGTACGAAGGAGGGCAACCAAGATGATAAAGGGCCTGGAAAACATGTCTTATGATAAACAGTTGAGGGAGCTGGTTATGTTTAACCTGGAAAATAGGTGTCGGAGAGGTGATATGATCGTTGAAGATGGTTATCTGAAGGGCTGTTACATAGGAAATGGAGTATGCTTGTTTTCTCCTGCTGTGGAGGGTAGGTCTCAAACCAAGAAAGGAGATTCCAACTAAACATCAGGAATAACTTTCTGACAGTAAGAGCTGTTCAACAGTGGACGGACTCCCTCGGAAGGTGGTGGACTCTCCTTCCTTGGAGGTTTTTAAGCAGAGGTTGGATGGCCATCTGTCATGGATTCTTTAGTAGAGATTCCTGCGTTGCAGGAGGTTGGACTAGATGTCCCCTAGGGATTCCTTAAAACTCAACAATGCTGCGATTCTATAATTCTGTGATTCTCTGATACTCTGCTATGGTCCTGACACAGTCTCTCCAAAGCTGCTTTTCAATAGAAACCTCCAATTACCTTGTGGAAAAATGATTTTCTGTTGGCAAGAATTAAGGTCTTCCTCCCCACCTTCCATGGTCCTGAGACTGCTGTAGGTCAGGGGTGGGCCACATTCTGATTCCATGGGCCAGATTCTTATCTGACCCCATCGGCCAACTTTCACAGGCCTGTGGGGCAACCCACCTGTCACTCCAATGATATCAAATGATTGACAAGTGGGGTATTCTGCCCACCTGTCAAAATCCCTTGCTCAGTGGTTCCCAAGCAGGCAAAATTGACCACTGCATGGGGGAGATGAATTTTGCTTTCTCCTGGCAGGCAGGATTTAACCCTTTGCTCACCTGCTGATAGCTGAGGGATTAAATCCTCCTTTCTGCAAGGATCTACTAGTTTTTGTTTGCATTATCATTCTGTATTTTAATATGTTGATATGTATTTTAATATTTTAAGTGCCTCGAGACTTTATGTGGGATGTGGTACAGAAATGCTCTTAACAATGAAATAAATGAGCTGGTCATGACTAGAAGATGGATAACTGTGGCCAGGCCTGACCTCACCAAGTGGAGCTGAAACTTCTGGATGCCACAACCACCTGAGCAGTCATAGGAAAACTTGCACAGTTATTCATACCTAGCATTCAAAGAGTTTCTGGGTAACTGTCTGCACAATAATTTAGCTGCACAAATCAACAAGTGGACATTCTTTCACAGAAACAGTTGCACATGTGTTGAGATCATTTGTGCCGGTTTTTAGTGAAATGTGTGAACAAGCCTATTAAAAACATGGGGATTTGAAGCACCCCATAAGCCAAAGGTCAGGGGGTAGAGCAGAAGTCCCCACAGAACCACCTTCTGAAACTACTTCTTTGGAAAGCGGCAGAACCGCTGTAAAACTCCAGCAGCTAAGCTCAACTCAGATAAAAAACCCAGAAGGTCACCATGGCTGATGGTTTCAAAAGTAGCTGAGAAGTCCAAGAGAACTAATGGGACAGTATTCTCATCACCCCTTTCATTTTCCGGTGTGAGAAGTCCACCAAGGAGCAGAAATGAAATGTTATGGGCACAGAAGTATGAAGTTTTATAGTGTTCAGAGTACTGTAGTGCTTTTATTATCAAGGAATGTTAATAGAATATGAGGTAGTTGTTGCTTTTGATGAAATGTTCTCAGTGTTCAAACCACAATTTCAGTTTAGAGGTGGAGATGATATTTAAATGCGTCTGAACTACAGATTCTTTTGTTTTTAGGTAACCATTAAAAATGCCTATAACCTTTTATCCTTTTTGCTGTGAAAACTTCTCAGCACCTGTTCTGGGCTGAGTTGAGTTTTCTTCTATTAATTTTTTGACCTTTAGATTTGCCAGTAAATTTTTCTAGCTCTGTGGAAGCGCGAGTCCTTTTGTGGTGGAGTTTGTCATTACATCAAAACTTGGCATGAATAAGAGTGCTAAGAAAACAGGCTGTTTGTTCCCTGGGGAAACTATTCTATAAGCTAACTTTGCTTTTATATGCAGTACCCTCCTAGATTAAGTGATTTAGTTTAGCTTGGCCTAGGGCAAAACGTTTCAGGATATCTTAAAAGATCCTGGTATCTGATTAACTCCAGGAAAATGGGGGTACTTTTTTCAGTTTTTGCTTCCTTATCAGTTGATGTTATAATGGAGATAGCACATTTAATATACTCTTCCTATATGCCTGATTCAAATAGGAGGGATAAACTTTGTTTTGATTCTGTGATAAATTCAGCTAGGTGAACTTACATTTTCTGCACTGAACCTCTTCTGATGTGCTCCAAATTCGAGTATGGTAAGTCTCTGGCCTGTGGGCACATGTGACTGTGTGCAGAGGGATCTTGACTGGGCATAACCGAAGAGGGATATGACCAGAAGTTACAAGAGGCTTTCGAGAGGACAAGGGCAGCAGGGTTGAAACAGGGAGAAATGCCAATTTAGGGTTAAATAAGTCACCTGCCTGGGGGAATGGATATCTGAAAACGGTGTGACAAAAACAGAATCAAGGCAGTCTCCAACATGCCAGCGATGGTAACTTGTGTACATTGGAAAGCTGGAAAAACATTCTAGTAGCTTGAGGTTGCTCATTAAAAAATATCCAGTGGTCATGGGATGCAAATATGGATACACTATTATTCTGCATTGTTGCAGAAAAGCAAGGCCCACTGGGTCCAATGTGATTTCCTCCCGTGTTTTAGCCTTGGTTCATTTACTTGCCATTTTCCTCCCCTTCTGCATCCTAAAATAGCAATTGGGGGGGGCGCAGCTGCAGGGATGGTGGGTGGCATTGCTTTTCTTCCTTCATTTTCAGCGACCTGGAACACTTGTCTTGAATTCCCTCTGAAGTTTCATTTAGGATGAACAAAGTGAATACTGGGCATTAGTGTGTAAACTCATGGCTTTGCTTTCCTGTTGTCACTTATTATCCTTATTTCTGTGCTTTGATGTAGCCTCCTACCTTTCTGCAACTAAACTACCATGTGTTTCTGCAGCCTTACTGTTGTTTGCACCAATACTGCAGTAAAATTACAACTACAAAAAACACAAATCAAATAAGTAGAGTCCTCACTTAAAAGTATTTCTTAGCTCTTGCTACCCACAGAGGACAGTAGCCTCTCCCAGCTATCACCTGGGGTCTTTCCTTTCTCCTCTCAGCCTCTCACCTTGGGACACAATGTTCACCTGTCTCTCAGCCAGGGTCCTCCGTTGACCATCTGCCACCCCCATGAGTATACAATCTCTGGACCTGAATAAAAGCCCCAAATATAGGATTCCAAAGAGAAAGAAGAAAAAGAAAGAAGAGAAACAGAAGAAAGAAAGAGAAGAAAAAGAAATAAAGTAAAGTAGACAAAAATATTAGAAAAACATACAAAAAGAAGACTTCCAATTTTCCATCTGTCTGTTACATTAAAAAAAAAATAAAGATTTAAAACATCCAGTCCATGCTAACATCCATGTTCTCTACTTTCTGTTAAACAATATTTCTTTTAAGTCAAGGTGTGTCAGAATCATTCATTTCTTTTCCCATGAAAATTCCAACATGGGTTCTCGAATGGTTATTTCTATCAATAAATGTCAACTCTATTTTTCCTTTTAACTTTACATTCATTAATTTTCATCAACATTACTCTCCACTGTGATCACACATTGGGCCAATATTCTGTATATCCCCCCCATATGTCCATTAGTTCATGTTTAGTTCCATATGTTCAGTACCACTTCTTGTATTTCCATTTCCTGTTGTGTTTATGATAGTATCCTGATCTCCTCCATTGGACCTTCTATTTCCCTTTTTTCCAGTCTTTTTCTAGAGAGAGTACCATAACTTTAATAGCATCATTCTCTGAATTTGCTCCAGATCATATTCAGAATACTTTCTTTCTGCTAGAAGGGCAGGACTGAAGTTTTCCCAAAACTCCCCCCCCCCACTTAGTTCCATCAATACCATATCCAAATAATTCTCCATTTTACCATTTATGATTTTATATTCTCCTTCTCCTCCAAATCCTTGAATGGAACTCATTTGCATTTCAGCATCACCATTTGTTTCTTCAGTTTAACTATTTTATGTTCCAGTCATGCCAACTTTTCATCAGTTTGGTTTGGAGCCTCTGAGTATTCCCCATTTCCATTTTCTGTGGTGTTGTTGTTGTTTATTGAATTTATATACCGCCCTATACCCGGGGGTCTCAGGGCAGTTCACAGAATAAAATCAAGATATAAAATCACAAAATACATAATAAAAGTAAAAACAGCAACTGAATAGACCCCCAAAAAAGCATATTTTAAAAGGGCATATCTCTTTGGCCCATTTTCTTCATCAAACATTGATCTGATTATTTTTAATTGTTCAGCCATCAACTGCTGAACAATACCAACAGTCATTGGGTGATCCAAAAGTACCTTTATCATACTGGATGCTATTGATGTTCTGGATATTATTACCGTAACATTTACTATTACCTTAAAATCACAGCTGCAACTTATCTCAAAGAAAATTCCTTTCCCACAGCTACTGATAGCCATTTTAATTTCGGTTTTTTCACTTCTTTAGTGGCAGGAAACAGAAAATGGTCAAAGATTTTTCACACAGGGATTCTCCTCATTCACAACCATAAATAAGACTTTTTGTTCTGCTTTAGTCACTTTAACAATCTGTTTTTCCTTTCTGTTTTTCTTCAGTGATGGAAGACAGTGCTTACAGATTTTGAGATTGTAGATGGAGGGGTATCTTGTTACTGTTTTCTTTGCCCCAGAAGTATTTTTAAATAGAGAAGTTGTGGATCTTCTTTACCTATAACAGGTGACCACATGGCATTTGGGCACAATGGCAACGCCTCAGCTTGCCAGCTCATTCTATCTCCTTTCCAAGCCACCAGGTGCAGACAGCAGGAAAACGGCTTTGATCAAAGTGTTTTGAGGTTAATTCCCAGATCACCCTTATTTCCAGAGTGATTAATAGTCATACTATCTGTCTATTATCAATTGCCACATAATTATTTTCTGTCAGCAGGCGCTAACAGAGTGATAGCCAAACCACCACTTCTCTCTCCCGGAAGTCCCCAAAGCCATGAACAGTATTGTTATATGTTCCACATTTCCCCAGGTGTCAAGAGGTTCAGTGGCAGTGCTCCCTGGGTTTGGCTTGTCCTTTGGAAGAGAGATCACTGGGGACATATGACATTTTTAATAGTAGATTTATTTTACATATATATAGATAGAGTGTGCATGGAAGTAAGCAGCCAACATGTTCTTACCACGCAGCAGATCTGCCTCATCACATAAGAGGGAGACACAGTACACCACAAAATACTCTCAGCCTTTAGTTCAGAGTTTGTGCTCTCTCTCTCTTCCCCTCCTTCCCTCCCTATCCCCTCCTTCCTCTCAATTACACCACAACTCTTGTTTCGCTCTCACTCTCTCTCACATCACACACCCCTTACTTTTTTCCAAACTATGATAGCTTTTCATTCCAATCACCGTGTCAGAAAAATAAAAGCCTTTCTCCCCCATAAAGGAGACACCCACTGATTATCCTGTGCCATAAGGTGGATTGCGTGTTCAGACCCAGAGACCTCCCTCCTAATTCCTAAATAAAGATACATTTGACTCAAATTTTAGTTTTGGTTTTTGGCAGAATTTAGGCCACAACTTTATGATTACAGAAAAGTGAGTGGTTGCATAGGCTCTGGTTTGACTAGCTCCCTACATCCTTGCAGGTAGCACTGACCCAGAGCTCTATCATAGGTCAGCCAAGAGTGAACTCCTGAGGAAGGTGAAAAACCTGGGAGCAGACTCTCTTCACTCCCCAAATGCTCCCCTGGACTCAGGCACGGGCACAACCCCTTTTCAGGGGTTGGCCAATCTAAGTTGAGTCCCTGGATTCCTTTAACGGAATACCCTTCACATAGGGATGGTGAGACCCTTCTCCCATCCTTATCACATGAACCAATGCTTATCCGCAACCTTACAAGTTGTGACGACTTGCTACGCGGCAGGTGGAACCCAAATGGCAACAGCCAATCAGCCAAGTGGGAAAATTCCTGCCGTGCCCCAGTTCCAACGACAGACGACACACGACGGCATAGCAAGGTCAATCGCAAAAGGCCCTAAAATTAGGGAGAGGTGGGTGGGTGTTCCGATGCACAAGCCAAAAGAGGAAGCTCTGGGTCATGTGCATGGGTTTTTATAGGTCCTTCGATCAGTTTAGATTGCAACCCCATTGGCCAGATTGAAAACCAGCATCGAGGGACCTACCTATCAGGTGTTGTGGCTATCCAGTGGACCCACCCACAGCCAAGAAGTCAATCTCCAGATCTCACCGCAACACGTGCCCTCTTTTAGGGAGGACACAATCTACCATCTATTGACTGGTAGGACTGGTGGGCACATAGATGGGGTATATATTATATTTATAACTTGGTGGTTTGGGAAGTTGTTTTCTCCAAGAAAAAATGGATTTTAAAAACGATCCATTATTTTTTATCAAATGAAATGATGTCCTTTTGCATTTGCTCTGAAACGTCAAAGAAAGAGTGGCAAAATATTTTTAGAAGTCAGGAAAAGTAGGAAGCTAACAGGCAAGAAGCAATTTACGTGGGGAAATGGAGCGACTTCAGGGGATGTTAGAGGCCACATAAAAGTGGGTCAGATTGCAGGTTGCCCAGTTGTGCCATAAAGAAATAGTAACATACTTCTCCCCCCTTCAAATCAGGCTTAGTTGTAAGATGGTGGGGGAACTGTCAGTCATCAGACCTTGGTCTACGCTTGGGGCTTCCTCTCTATTCCCTCTGTGTTGTCTGGGTGTGGTGTATGTATATACAGTGGTACCTCAGGTTAAGTACTTAATTCGTTCCGGAGGTCCGTACTTAACCTGAAACTGTTCTTAACCTGAAGCACCACTTTAGCTAATGGGGTCTCCTGCTGCCGCCGCGCCGCCGGAGCACAATTTCTCTTCTCATCCTGAAGCAAAGTTCTTAACCTGAAGCACTATTTCTGGGTTAGCGGAGTCTGTAACCTGAAGTGTATGTAACCTGAGGTACCACTGTACCAGATTTAGCCCTTCCCACTTTGGTCACACCCTCTTTTTTGGCCTTGCCAACCACCAGCAAGTGTTTCCCAGATGGGTGAGCCCAAGGGATGCAGCTCTTGGGCTAAGGAACGGTTCCCTGCTTGCTTTAAAGCAAATCTGTAGTGATAGCCTACCCACATTATAATCAGGCAGCAGTTTCTCAACACTATCCTCCTCTCAGAGGAGGTCAGGTCCTGTGACTATTTATTAAAAAAATAATTCACTCTTTTCCTGGAGAGGTCCCTGGAAAGGCTTATGGTTTGCTTTTGGTTAAAGCTATTGCTGAACGAGGTTGTGGTAAACGACTACTTAATTTCATTAAAAATATATAAAAACAAGATAGACATATGTGTGCCAAGTCTTGGGTTTGAATCCGATGCACCTTCTTGCAACGAGACCTGAAGGTCTCCTCTATCTAATCACATGTTCGTAACTGCAAAGCACCTATGAATTAAGACCAAATAAGGTGCGTATTGGGAGAGACATGAGTATTACTTTTTAATAGGTACCCAGTCCTTTGTTCTGAAAATGCCGAAGTTTCCATTAGAGTTAAGATGTGTTGTGTGTATTTACAGAAAGCCTGAAACCTTAAGATGTAGACGTGTTTCTTTTAATTGTTTGAATTATGAGAAGATCTCGTTCTTGCTTAAGAATACAGAAATGTACCAGTAGATCTGTTATTAAAGATTTCTTCCAGCATAATGTCTGAATCCAAATTCATAGAGTTGGAAAAAATGAGATGTCTGAGCTATAGGATTCACAGGGATTTCATATGAAGCCTATTTAATCAGGATAACACTGTTATTAATATTCATAGAGTCAGCTGGAACACAAATGACAGACTATGGGGCCTAAAAAATTTTACTTGGTGAATTTATTAAAAGCAGCTTAAAAAATTAATGGAATTCAAGTAAAGTTGGTGAAAATGAAAATCTTATGTTAGCAGGGGGAAAAATCTTTATTGGAACTTTCTTTAAAACCATCTTGCACTGATATCTTTGACAGATTTCATCGGTACTTAAACGGGAAGGATGCATGAATGGTCATTTAAAAGGATTTAAACACATTGGCACATTAATTTTTACATGAATAATAAGTAGTTTCCAAAAGCAATTAACTTACAGTGTACAAGATTTGAATAGAAAAATAAGACCATGGCATTAAAGGGCAAAGTAAATGTGCTGTACATTTTAAAATTAATAATATGTCTTCTAATAAAATAATTGAATTCGTATCTACAAGGGTTATTTGAAAACATTTAAAGATTAATAAGATAAGCATGTTTTGTTGCAAAAAAGAAAAAAAGCATCCATGGAGAGACTAAAGCACAAAGTCTTAAAAGTGACTCAGTGTTGTGATTCAAATTCCATATTATTGTTTGTTTAACATAACCTTTCATTTGCTTCTGTCTGTTAAGAGAGGGTGGTATACTCTAGTATCTTTTAATTTGTATAATTTGGCAATGCTTGGTTATGTTTATATATGTTTATGCTTTTTACACAAATTGCAGTGTCTGGTGGCTGATGTAAACAAATATCTAAGTGTGCTTATGTTCTTGATTTGTTTAAAGCTTCAAAAACACACTGACACATTAGTGATGTCTGTACAGAGGAAGGCTGTATGTGGTTTCACAGATATATAAAGCTTATTTCCTTCTCACTTTACCACAATACTGTAAACTAAATAATATTGGTTTTGAAAATAATTATTATAGTTTTACGGTATCTGAAGGCAGCTGTCAAAGAAAACTCCTGATTCAGTCAACACCAACAGAAATTATTTAACTGTGATTAAAAAGACAACGTAGCCCCAAGGCAGCTAAAATTTGTCGCCCTTAAGCGTCATTGATATCAAATTAGTCACAAATAACTTGTTGACTTCAGTGGGTCTTAACTAACTTGAACTAGATTGTAATGCATGTTGTACTCTGAAAATAAGTTATTGTAATCTGTGTGCATTTTCAGTATACGCTATTAAACATCATCAGTGTACACTATTTAACAGCCTTCATCATTATTATTATTATTAATAATAATAATTTTATTTATTAATGTTTGGTTATGGATTATAGATATATAACTGAAGGCAATGGTAAGTTTTCCCAGTGCAGTTTTAAAGATTTTTTTTAATGTATTTTCAAAAATTGACTGTATAGAATATATTTTCTCTTTAGAAATAGAATATGTTCATGACCCTGGAATAGCCTTAAATCTTTAATACGCTGGTTAGGGGGATTATTTTAAACGTGGGTAGGATATAATCCCTGCATAGGAAAAAATGTACAGTGAAATCCTATTCATCTCTACTCGGAAAGAAGTCCTATTGAGTTCAGTACGGCTTCCTCCCAGCTATAAATGGGTATAAGATTGCAGCCATCATCATGCAAGATAACTGTGCCAGTTCTATATTTCTGTGGAAACATATTTTGGGAAGCCTTTTCCTAAATTGTGTACATTCCACAAAACAGACATTTGCATAGTCTTTATACGTGACATTGTAAATGATTTTCTCCGAGCAGGTTATATTTGTGTAAGAAGTGCTTTGTGAATAAAGCTGTCCGTCTAATTCCATTGCGGATCAACAAGACTCATTTTCCTGCAAGCCCATGAACGCTGGCTGTGTGTAATTTAAGTAATTCTTGCTGGCAATCTACTATGGCTAATACCATAGTTGATGGTTTGTGCGTGTGAAATGCAGTAATGACTTTTAACCTTCAAAGATTCTCCTGTGTTCACACCTTGCATTTTGCCATACTTCACATTAGTGTGGCTGTTGGAGTGGATAATCACATTCGATATCCAGGAGAGGGCAGCATTTTCCTATACCAGGTGTATAAAAGAGCATGCCCTGCTTAGACTGCCAATGTTTCTTGTAATTACTCCCAGTATATTTGTTGCTTGCTTATGAATTAACTTGCATTTATGGAACTAAATCATTCCAATCATTTAATTACACCTGAGGAGCTGAACTATAATTGCTTGCTTCCAAGTAGGATCTGATATGGCTTGAGCAGTATTAATTTGGTGTTTACTTTTCTGAGTGCTAAAAGCATTAAACTGATTGTGCAGTGGGATTACATTTTACTAATTGCTGGCATTCATTAGCTGGGTAAATGGCGGGGAAGTATGACTGTATATTGTGGAGGGATAAAATTGTGGTTTTAAATAGTATATTACTAGGCACTTTAAGGCCCTAAGACATGTTTTAAAATACTCCAGAGGTTATTAAAGACTGTATTTTCTTCATCTCTTGCTATATGAATACCTTATTAAAAGACTGCAATTATTATGGACCTTTTTGTGCAATATGTAGAGGAAAGACTTCATTGACTTAAAACACATTTCTTTGATATTAATAATAACCTTCTATATTTCCAGCTAATCCAAAAGTAAATGAGGAACTTATATGGGGGGGGGGGAATTGCCAACCCCAAATCAACACAGTTACACAGAACTGAAAAAGCCAAAGTTACAGCTTCATTTGAGGACTTTTTGTAAGAAATTCAGACTTCAGGGTCTGAGGTAATATTCTCTCTCACTCCTGAGAAGAAAGTCCCTTAAAATCTCTCATCTTGCTTTCACTGTGTATTCTTAGAGCTGAATCAAGTACGGGCTATACAGTATAAGCTACTTATCTATAATTTTTTTTAAGTGTTCTTGTTCCTTATTTTGAACTTGATAACCACATGATGGCTAGGTTTCTCATTTTATTTCATTTTATGGCCATCTGGGGTTCCTAAGAAATAAATTTTCTTCTTATAAGAAACATGAAGAACAAGGGTAGCCATGTTGGACCAGGAAAGGGAAAAACTTTCCAAAACCCATGGTTGGGTAATACCTTTATTAAGACCAACCAAAAAGTCACAAAACTGTGATAATGCAGGCATAATAACAGTAATTCCACATTGTCTCTAATGGACATACTATTCTCACAAATTAAAAATGTTAACATGGTGATTTATGTATCTTAATACGAATCTGAAAATATTGTGAGAACTTTCTCTCTGTAATACTTGCATATATACCTAAGGATTATGCAGAGCAAAACCTTGACGTGACCTAATCCTGCATTAACTACCACTGGTAATGCAGACCAAGAAAAAAGTAATCATATTTGCTTTCCTGGACCTACTCATTCTATTTTGTAATAACTGTTGCCAGGATCAGGCTTTGAGGACTAATATGTTTCTCAACACCATCATTAAATTCAACAGAGAACAGAATAAATCTATCTAAACTGAAAGTGTGAACAGAAATATCTTTTACTGTGAAAGTCAATTTAATGTCACCTGTTAAAATAAACAGGTTTTATTGTCCTATTATAAACATTTTTTTTGAGTCATTTGTCTTGTAAATTCCCTGACAAATAAGGGCAAGGTATAGGTGTGTTCTGATATATTGTTTTACGTTTATTTATCTAGACTTGGCTTTACTTTAGCTCTGAAGTCTTGGAGTAAGACGCGGAGACCTTGCCAGATCAAACAAGTTCAGAAATACAAATGGAGGACTGGTCAAAAGGTAAGGACTTCTGAGGTATTGATACATAACCCCAGGGGCTATGCCAACGCTAGGCAATGCCTGGATGGAATGCATTTGTTCCTGCTGGTAGGTAAAAGTGACTGTTTAAAAAAAGTTCACTTCTTTTCTGTTAAGTGATGTAACTGCAAGCATGTTCCTTTTAAACCAGACCTTTTTTTTTGTTTGTCTGGAAGGATAATATATACGTAGCAGAGGGCTGAACTGCTATCCTAATTGCACAATGGCTGGGAAGCACACCTGAGTTTTCTTTCTGTAATTACAAATAGGGGGAGGTATTAGCATTGGGGTTTCGGTGTGTGCGATGGGGGGGGGAGTTTAACCCTTTGCAGCCATGATCTTGACCATGGGTAGGCAAACTAAGGCCCAGGGGCTGGATCCGGCCCAAACGCCTTCTCAGTCTGGCCCGTGGACGGTCCGGGAATCAGCGTGTTTTTACATGAGTAGAATGTGTCCTTTTATTTAAAATGAATCTCTGGGTTATTTGTGGGGCCTGCCTGGTGTTTTTACATGAGTAGAATGTGTGCTTTTATTTAAAATGCATCTCTGGGTTATTTGTGGGGCATAGGAATTCATTCATTCCCCCCCCCAAAAAAAAAATATAGTCCGGCCCCCCACAAAGTTTGAGGGACAGTGGACCGGCCCCCTGCTGAAAAAGTTTGCTGAGCCCTGATCTTGACAGCGAGTACCGTATTTTTCGCCCCATAGGACGCACCGGCCCATAAGGCGCACCTAGTTTTTTGGGGGGGAAATAAAGGGCTTCGGCATGCAGGCAACTCTGAGCTCAGCGCCGGGCTCCCACGGCTTGCGGAGAGCTGCGCGAAGCCTGGAGAGCGAGAGGGGTTGGTGCGCACCGACCCCTCTCGCTCTCCAGGCTTCAGCGAAAGCCTGCATTTGCCCCATAGGACGCACACACATCTCCCCTTCATTTGTGGAGGGGGGAAAGTGTGTCCTATAGGGTGAAAAATACAGTATATGTCCTATGGTGCAGTTTGCTGGTGGTGGGAGAGCTCCCAATGGTATGAATGGGAGCTTTCCCCCTGAGGTTAATTGTGGCGGGGGAGGGGGGCAGGAAACAATATTTACAGTCGTACCTTGGTTGTCAAACTTAATCCGTTCCGGGAGTTCATTGGACTCCCAGAAAGGTTTGAAAACCAAGACGCGGCTTCCGATTGGCTGCAGGAGCTCTCGCTTCCAGGTTTGCGATGCTCGGGAGCCAAAATGTCCGAGTACCAAGGTACGACTGTATTGGAATCAGGGCTGCAGAGGGAACAGCTAACCTTTCCCTTCCCATGTATTTCAGTCCCATTGCCAATTGGGGAGAGGGACTATGCCTTCAATTCTAGAAAGAAAAACTCTAGATGTGTGTCCTAGCTGCATTATCCATGCTGTCCATCCATTTTCCTTGCATCTTACTCCTGTAGGCTTCCTTGCTTCATGCCGTTCCAAGTGAATTTGTTGTTGTTTAGTCATTTAGTTGTGTCCAACTCTTCATGACCCCATGGACCAGAGCACGCCAGGCAGTTTGGTCAAACTCATGCTGGTAGCTTCGAGAACACTGTCCAACCATCTCGTCCTCTGTCGTCCGCTTCTCCTTGTGCCCTCAATCTTTCCCAACATCAGGGTCTTTTCCAGGGAGTCTTCTCTTCTCATGAGGTGGCCAAAGTATTGGAGCCTCAGCTTCAGGATCTGTCCTTCCAGTGAGCACTCAGGGCTGATTTCCTTCAGAATGGATAAGTTTGATCTACTTGCAGTCCATGGGACTCTCAAGAGTCTCCTCCAGCACCATAATTCAAAAGCATCAATTCTTCAGTGATCAGCCGTCTTTATGGTCCAGCTCACACTTCCATACATTACTACTGGGAAAACCATAGCTTTAAGCGAATTAAGCCTTACTTATCGCATGTATCGTGGAGAGTTGCTCTACCATCCAACGCTGCAACTTGAGCAAGAGTTCTGAAAGTTACAGTTCTGAAAATTATAGCCAACGTTGGCAGCAGTTCTGGCTGCCTTGCCCTTGATAACAAAGAGGAGGCCCTCCCCCAAGCACTCTTTTCCTTCCAGTTCAGATTCAGGAGCAGAGCTGGGGGCAGTAACCTGGTCAGGAGGACAAGACAGCTCACGCCAAACAGTGTGCCCCCCCAGAATGCTTAGGCAGAGACACATACATGGAAACACAAGGACCTTCAGCATCTATATGGAACTCGTGATTAACAAAATAAATTGCTGTGACTAGCTGTTCTGTTTTGTTCGTTGTTGTCATTAGATGTTTGCAGTTTTAGTTTCTGACGTTAGTGTAAGTTCTACTTATTTTAATTATGACATTACTGCAACCATTTGTTGAAGGGTGGGTTGTAAGTGCAGACAGTAAGCAAGTAAATAAATGTGGTATCAGCTGGGAGGAACTACCTGCGGCAGGTGCAGACGGAAGCCCCATTGTCCCTTCCAAAGGTCAGTTCAATTGCATCTGGGCCGGAAGAGGTCCACATATGCAGCCTTGGCAAATGGATCATGGGTGCAGAGAGAGAGAGAGGCATATGTTGCATTTCTTTGCACGTGCTGTTCCTTGTCTTGCCGCTTTTCTTTTTCCTGAAAGGGTTTAGAACATCTTTATGAATGCAAAATAATGCAAGAGGAAACCTGCCTCCCTTTTAGCATTGGAGAGCTGTACTGGTGGTTCAGTAGAGGTACACTTCACGGTTAATTGCACTACGCCCATCTCTCTCTAGTTTCCAAGGAAGCACTGAAAGTACATCAACACTAGCAATTCATCCATTCTTCCTATCACCAGCAGCTTTTGAGTCAATATCAAAGTGACTGACTGATTTCATTCTCTCTGAAGAATATCCACTTTAATCAAAATTACAAACAGAAAACCCTTTTTGTACTATTATTTTAGGTGCATCTCTGGTTGACCTAGCAGCTCTAAATTACAGGCTCTGAAAAGCATCAGCTTCCTGTTTCTCCACATAAAACCAAGACCAAGCTGCAGGCATGGAGAAGTTACAGGCTAGCAACAGCATTGCCTAGTGCTAATCCCTTACAAACTGAAGAGAGCCAGTAGCCAGAGCAGCCATCTTGTTTGCTTCAATTTGATTTAATAAGCAGTTAAATGTAATGTGCTAAAAAGGAAAGATTAAAAAGAAGGAGGAGTGTGGAGTTCTTCAAACATAAAACTGCATTGGGAAATGGGCTGGAGGCAGGGAACTTGACATTTGTGGTTAGAAACTGGATTCTGAGTTGACCAAGATTCAAACCAGGAGCCTTCTGATCTGTCTACCGGGGTCCCTTGGGGCAGAAGATTCAGCGTTGTGTAGGGAAGGAAGAAGGAGGAGTAGTAGTAAATGTCATTTACTCCACAGCTGTGAGTGGCTTGCCACAAGAAACACAAGAACATAATAGATCAGAAAATCCCTAGTTAGAATCACATTACATTCACACTTGTGTGTATATATGTCCCAGTGCTTCGTGCTGCTTCAATCTCAGTCCTGAAGGGAACTTACTCCTCCTCTCGCATATATCTAACTTTCCACTTAAACTCTCCTAAGAAAGGGGTTTCTCTCATCTCCCTTCTCTCTGGCCATTTCTCTCCTGCAGAGCTTTGTGCTCTTTGGTGCTTGTATGAATGTAGAAGGAGGGCTGTTTCCTAAATGTTGTTTGGGCCCTCTTGTGAGTGAGCAGGATGGAGGAGAAATGTTAAGGACTGGAATCTAGACAAGGTGAAACTGCAAGACCAGCACCCTGTTGTACCAGCATATTCTACTATTGAAATTGGGAACCCTTTTTTTCAGCCCCCAAGGGGTTGAAAACTATTCAGGGGCTGCTTGCCAGAGGTAGGAAGAGCCAGAAGCCTCAGCGGGTAGAGCCATTGATGTGATTTTGTTTACCTTTGTACAGGAGGCTAGATTCCAGCCATGCAAAGGCCAGAGATTTCTCTACAAATTTCTCCATCCTGGCAATCAAGGGGCATTATCACAGTTCAATGAGATGTTTTAGCCAGACAAAAGCACTCAAGGAGGGCACAGAGAGAGGTTGCTTTGGGGAGAGTGCCAAAGACTGGGAGGAAAGAGGCCTAGAAGGCCACATCCAAGCTGTGGACTGGAGTTCACCACCCAACTGTTCTGTTTTTACAACAACTCATGAAATGGGTCCACAAAGCATAAAATATAGAGAATTTATGGGGAAGTGGGTTAAACGTTGAATATCACGGGTGAGAAAGAAAGAAAGAAAGAAAGAAAGAAAAGAAAGAAAGAAAGAAAGAAATCTCCTTTGGGAAGCCATCCTAACTATTATGCAGACTGTTGTGGCATGAGTTTCCTTTTTTGTAGTTGGCAATGGGGTTAGTTGTGATCTCCACAGGAAATGTTTCCTTGACTTATGGCTGTTTTATGAATGGTCACTATACCCACTTGTTGAATTCCTTTTCCATTATTGCCAGATCAAGGTTTCTAAGATGTGGCTCAGAGGAAACTGGACCACTGCACCTAACAAGATCCAAAGGTGTCCTTCAGACTCCCCTTTTCACAGCCAGCAACAAACATGTATTCATTCTATTACATTTTAGAACCTCTGTAGCCAGTTCAACTTTAGTACCTTTAGGGGTCACTATACCCTAAGAAAGGTTCAAAAGGTTAATTCTTTCAAAGAGACCATTTGCAAGTTCTGAGACTTACACATAGCTGGTAGACAGCTGGCCCGGACACAGAATTCACCTGCGCATCCATGGACAGCTGTGAGTCCAAAATGACTCCCAGGCTGCACACTTTGTCATTCAGGGGCACAGTTACCCCATTCAGGACCAGGGAGTCACCCATACCTGCCTGCCCTCCCCCCAAAAAGTACTTCTGTCTTGTCAGGATTCAACCTCAGTCTGTTAGCCACCCACCGAATCTGTTAGCAATCCATCCATGGATTGGGGGGGGGGCGTGCAACAGTATATTTGTGTTCCAACGTACAGTAGTTCAGTTTGCAAAATCCCTGATCTGTCATGGCCATTGGAGGCTTAGGAAGTATGCGTTAGAGCTGTAAATACTATTCTTTTTTGTGTTGTGATTTTTTTACGATCTCTCCCCCACCCCCCGGGGTTAGGATTTTATTCAGTTCAATTTAGCTGCAGTTCAGAAATAATGGGCTCATTCAAAGAATTGCACATGGAGTTTACAGTCTATGAGTAGCTGATGTGGTGCTGCCCAGATGGTGGATCCCAGCATTGGCCATGCTGACTGGAGCTGATCTGAGCTAGATTCCAGCAATGTCTGGAGGGTACCACATTGGCTTAGCCCTTAGTATTATGGAAGAGTTACTGTGTTGTGTATTTAAACATCTTTTCTTTGTTCACCACCCCTTTTTCCATTTCTAACCCATGCTAGATCTTTATTCAAGATGCTGGCTTTTTCTTTCTTTCCTTCATGGCAGTGGGGTTAGAGGGGTACAAGTCAAGTCTTAAGTAGGAGATAGTGTTGTTATGATCATCCTGTCAGCTGTCTCTCATACTATCTATCATTTCTCCATCATCTATACACAGCAGAATGGCACTTGCCAATAAAGTTGGCCACCACTGAATAAACCTGGCAGAGGCTCATCTTGACGGTTGTTCGCAGAATAAAGCAAGCTGCTTACATCTCCGTTTCTCCAAGTAGTTGCTCAAACATTTTCTGCTGGGTGCCTGATTCCCCTTTTTTCTCATGAAAAAAGATTTATGGTTGCTGGAATTCCGGTGAGGAGCAGCAAACAGTTCATATAGAATGGGTTATATGATGGTCAACATGGTGCCCTGCCACTGTTTCAGACTACAACTCCCATTAGCCCCAGGCAGCATTGCCAATAGCCAGGGACGGTAGGAATCGTCCACAGCATCAGGAGCAGTTCACAACATGGAGAGGGGAGCAGGTTGGCTACCCTGAACTAGGGACTCACAACCTTCGCAGTAATTTCTTCTTTTTCTTGCAGAATGTCGTAAAGCCTATAAACATGTCTCCATTAGTTTCTTCTGATGTTTTTATTTGTCATTAGAAAGCAAGAACCTGCTACAATTCATAAGTCCATTTCATATGGAGAAAAGCCATATGGAGAAAAGCTACAATTCATAAGTCCATTTCATATGGAGAAAAGCCATTTGCCCCTGTTTTCAGAACTCTAAAGTCCTTTCTGCCTCTCATCCAAAACTGCAATGACTACCAGTAGCACCTTAAAGACCAACTAAGTTAGTTCTTGGTATGAGCTTTCGTGTGCATGCACACTTCTTCAGATACACTGAAACAGATACACTGATACACTTCCGTTTCAGTGTATCTGAAGAAGTGTGCATGCACACGAAAGCTCATACCAAGAACTAACTTAGTTGGTCTTTAAGGTGCTACTGGAAGGAATTTTTTTTTTTTGTTTTGACTATGGCAGACCAACACGGCTACCTATCTGTAACTGCAATGACTACATAAAAGAAGAGAAGGGCCCCCAGTCCTCTCCATTTACATATGCAGTGGTGGGAGTGGCTTGGGCTGCAGTGAACAGCACCGGCTAGTTCTTTATGGTTTGGAAGTGGACCAGAGAGAAAACTACCACTCCATGTCCGTTCCCTTGATCACGTCCCCCAGGCCACCACGGATAGGCACGATTCAAAACAGGGTCTGGTGGGTGACCCGTGATGCTCTGCTATAGCCAGGGGGTGCGAGCCAATGACCACATAGGAAACTGGCGTGTCTGCCCTTATTCCCTTATGGGGTATGCAAGAGCCCTTTATAGAGTCTTTTGTAGGTTCTCCATCAGTAGGAGAAAATAACAGAGGCCAACCAGAGAATATTGAGAAGCAAAGCCTGATCTTTATTAAGGCTGTTGCAACAGGGTGCTCCCCTCACACGCAGGAGAGATGAGGAGGACCCTGGACAAAGGTGAGCCTGCCCTTATATAGACGTTTTAAATTCCCTGCCCTGGAGCTCAAGACCACCCCTCCATACATACATCATACATACAACACAGAAGGAGTGTAACCCAAGACCACACCCCACAAACATCATACCCACGTCACAGAAAAGGCGGTCTACAACAGAAATTTGAATGTTGTTGTTTTTCCTGTCTGCCAGGTTATCTGATAATGCCTTATCTGATTGCTTTTCCTGGTAGTCTGGCCATTCCTTTGAGATGGTGATCACTTAATTCCTGAGACAATGGGAAGGCTCCCTCACCTCCTTGCAGAGAAAACATTTGGTCAGTTTGGGAGTCAAAATGGTCCACATATCTATGTACGTGCTAGATTCGTACATTTATGAACATTTATTTTCTATATTTATATATATATGACCTTTTATTACACGGGGAGGTGAAGGAGCTCATGCGCCAGGTCACAACCGCCACCCACCTTTTATGGATGGGCTGAGCGGCCATTATGGATCAGCGAATATAAGTGATACTTGGTGTATACAAATGTAAAAAAACAACCAAAAACCTGAAGGATGAAGAGCAAAGGCAACTATATTCAATATTTTTTAAGTTAAATACTAAGTTGACCACTCACAGCTTTTTCTTTTTCCCTTCTTCCTCAATTTTTTTTTTGAATACTTTGACATAAGCAATACTGTGAGGGCTTAAAAAAGAAGAAGCTGCTCGCATCTAACTCATAAGTTCCTTCTTGACGGAGCAACCGAGTACCTATCTCTTGAGGTTTGATTTGATTTGTTGAAAACCGATACAGTATATTGAGAAAGGAGAGCAGTGACTGCTAAGTACCCCTGTTCATTCTCAAAGGCAAGTTGGCATCCCTTAATGCTGTGTTTCTTCAACTTTAATATAATTTGGTGTTTACCGCTTGGACTCCATGGCTTTACGTTGCCAGTATTGTACACTTTTTGGAGTTGTCAGGTATCTTCCAAATAAGGTTTAGGGAAATTATCACAAGTACTGCAAATGTCTGGCTATTGCTTTGCTTATAAACATTTTTGGATAGAGTTTTATTATCAAGAAGTGTAAAGCTTAAATTTAGACCAGGCCAGCCTTGCTACAGGTATGATGAGCAAAGACATAACCATTTTTTTCATTAAAAACCAGTTCATGTCCTCCAGGGGGATGCATCAGAGATGAAATGAGATTATCAAAGATTTTGCCTGCATGTTTAATGTACCGTTTTCCAGAGAATGACGTTTATCAGCTCATTATTGCCTAAAGTGGCCTTAATGTTATTGTGATGCAGGCTAAAAAAATAAAACATGTACTTTAAAGGTATGTTATTTCAATAAGGCAGGGGGCATGTGTGTGTGTGTGTGTGTGTGTGTGGTTATCTAATTTTGCCATTTTAAATTATAAAATTTATCGTATTGGCATTAATACCTGAATAAATTTGGGTGACAAAGAGGATTTCTGTTTAATTAAAGGGTATGCAGGGACATGACCTTGCTCCACATAAAAAGGAAATTTAGATAATTAAGATTTGGATAATTGATGAGGAAATATATAATAAGAGTGTTATCTGCCAGGTGTCACAGTATATATATATGTGAGTATATATAATGGAAAGGCTTACTTTCTTCCCTTTTTAAAATGCTGGTTTAGATAGAAAACCCCAGTACTAGTTTGGCTGAGTAAAACTCCACCAGGCACTGTGTTTGGAAATTATGTAATAAATCTATATAGATTGTAATGATATCTTGAAGCCCTGTATTTAAACTAACCTGAATTACAATGAGAGATAAACAGAATATTTACTCATCCCTTATGAGCTGCTGCTGATATGTAAATTTATTCTTCTACTTTGCACAAATATACTTTTGAGCTACTGCTTAAACACTTCAAGGTCCTTAGCCAAACAGTTTTAATGATGCCTCCAATATTATAAAAGTGTGACATTTGACGAATACCTTGTGTAGTTGTGATACTGCAGTAAAATATAAACAACACACAAAGAAAACCCGGCGCATCAAAGCAGTGTGCAGCACCTAGATAATTTATAATTTTACTGTTTATATCCATCTTGACATTTTTTTTTTATCTGCCAAAGGCAGGTTTCATTTGGATTCTTAATCTGAGATTTATTTGGTGGATCTGGAAGTCATAGCTAGAATTCCCACAGGAAGTGGTCCATCTACCAACAGATTAAATGGCAGTCCTGCAGTTGTTAAGGGAGCTCTGCATTTAACACACATGCATACTCGCTCAGTCAGCCCGGTGGAGAAAAATTAAAGTAGTAACCCAGGTTTAGGAACAATGTAGCTAAAAAGTCCCATATTTGCTGAATGACAAAGGGTTATATAGCAGCATTTTCATTTTATTATTCGTGCTTGAATTTCTTGTTTGCTTTGTTGAGTCTGCTGACGAATACTAATAAATGCCTGCAACAATCCAGACGGGAGGTGCCTGGCAACAAAGCTATGCGGTGGACCTCCCTGATCTTCTCCAGTTCACAACCTGACCTTTTGAAAAATTGCCTGGGCTAAGCTGCAGAATTTGGGTGTAATGGTTATTGTTAACTCCAGCTTTAGGATTTATTAATTTGTGTGATCAAGACTTACCTATACTTCAAAGTTTCAAAAGACCAAACACAATCATCCGTCCATTAGAACTAACATTGTGTTTCATTGAAATTGCCCTCCCCGCTTCTGCTTCGTCGTCATCTTTTTTTTACTATCTGTCTAGCAATACTGCTATTTTGATTGTATATGCGTGGAATCTCAAAAATGGTCTTAATGCCCAGGCACAGAACAAAAAAATCTGCACAACTGCAACGGATTTCTCTCCTAAATCTAATGCTGGGAAATAATATCATGTTAATGAATTGCAAAAAAAATAAAAATAAGCAAATGCCTAAGGAAGCTCGTGATATTTACACAGTAAGTGCTTAATGATCACAGTTGACACTGAGTACTAAAATTATGATTAGCCAGCTTTGAGAAGAGGTTATGAAAGGCGGTATCTGCCAAACTGGGCTGGTGGAGGTGGTGGCTAAATTTAGACTTCAATCCTATGTACACTTACCTAAGAGTAAGCCTCACTAACTATGATGGAATTTACTTTTAAGAAAACAAAAATAGGATTTCATTAATGTTTCTTGAATTTGAGAAAGGGAATTACTACCTTTGGGGTTTCCTTAAAATTGCCTTTCTACTAGAACCTCAGTGGGTACTAAATCTCTCTTCATTTTTATCTTGCAAATGGTGTTTATTTTAATGATCTTACATATTGTAGTGTTTTTGTGGTTGGTGGACCATAACTGTTTTCATACAATGGTATTTTGAGTATTGTTGTTATTATTGATTGCAATACATGTACATGGTGCATAACAGAGAAAAATGAGCACCAAAGACAAATTTCTGATCCATGGACCTCGCGTTCTAAATATCAATGAGGTGGGGAGAGAACAGGAGTTGGGATGGAAAGGCAGAAGTAAGGATAGCAGGAATGAGCATGAACCAGTGCAGTAACAGGTACTTATGCTTTGTATCCATTGTGTGTGGCCAGAGTTGGAAAATAAAACTGGGAACAAAGTGGAAGCACTCAGAGTAGGACACTAGAAAGTGAGGCATTCACCTACATCGATTTCAGGGAATTAACTTTGCAATGTTCATTTAGGGAAGGCGTATGTGGGCACCGTGTTCTTGATTCATAATTCTAATGGGGGTTGATTCATTATAAAAACAAAAAACTTGTCATCTAATTGTTTCCACTTTAGAAAAGAGTAGTGCTGTGGTATATAGCCTCATGGCTGTGATACAGATTCTGTTTGTGCAGAAACTCTCCAATTTAGATCAATTTCCAGAGCAGCCTCCTTGAGCCATGCCTTGTGCTATTCCTGTGGGCTTTCCAACCCTCAAGAGCAGCTTTTCACAGGGCAAAGACTAAGAGGCTGTAGCTGGAAGAAGCTGGGCAAATTCCCCACTGCATGGGCAGAGTTGCAGTCATGCATCTCTCTGTTCAACCCTGTGAAACGGTATTGAGCACAAAATTGTGCCTACAGATGGCACAAGTTTAATTATGTTTGTTTTTATACTGTCAGAACACATCTGGCAGTCCTATCCGAATTCTTTAATAAATCACAAATTGGATATTTCTAGGTCTATTTTATATGTCTCTTCTAGCTGACACAATATATGTATTGATCAGCTCTCTTCTACAGATTTTTGTCTTATTACTTAACTAAACCTAGGGCTTACGTTGTAACACAGAGAGCTAAGGAATATTGAGTAGGGAGTAAAACGTGGTGTACAAAACTTTTTTTTCTGACTGAGAGAACTTGCTGATCATTGATTAGCAGTAGTGGAAGGGTGAAACGTTCTTGAGTTTTAACTGTACCACCTTTATAAGTAGTTATTCCTTAATAATATGTGAGGAAAAATATTGCCATGCTTTAAGGTAAAGGTAAAGGGACCCCTGACCGTTAGGTCCAGTCGTGGCCGGCTCTGGGGTTGCGGCGCTCATCTCGCTTTATTCCGGGTCATGTGGCCAGCATGACTAAGCCGCTTCTGGTGAACCAGAGCAGCGCACGGAAACGCCGTTTACCTTCCCGCCGGAGTGGTACCTATTTATCTACTTGCGCTTTGACATGCTTTCGAACTGCTAAGTTGGCAGGATTGCCATGCTTTACTTCAGTCTAAAACTACACATAATGAAACATGTACTGTAAACCCTACATGTAACTGCAGTTTACTAGTAGGAGCCAAAGTCTGTGGTGTCAACTTCTTCGTTTTGGTGACTCATAAGAGACACAGATAAACCTACATGGATACCACTCATGGAGTACAAATACCCCCAATTATGTCAAATGCAAATTGTTCTGAAATCATACACTGCTGAGTGTATGGTTGGTGCTGTTTACACTAAGGATGGGAATTTTAGGGGCCTTCCAAATGTTCCTGAACTTCCAACTTCCATTGGTCCCAACTAGTGCAGTTAACAAGGATGATGGGAGTTGCCATTGGACAGTATCTGGAGGATCACAAGTTGCCAATCTCTGGTCTACAGAGCTCTGGCATTGGATCTTTTGGGTTCAGATGGAAATCTTACCAGGAATGGAGCCTAGGACTTTTCTGTATGGCAAGCATGCGCTCCAATACTGATCACCTTAAAAGTCACCAGAATATAAATGGCATTGAGATTCATGTTCTTTCTATTATTGGTCTTGAGAAACCCCAGCTTGAAGGGAAAATTTCCTGTACAAGTGATTGTGCTGCTGCTGTTGTTCCTTCAAGAAAAAGCAGATTGCAGTAATGTCAACCGGATATTTGAGAAATTAACTTCATTTACGTATTCAGTTATCTAGTTTACACATAGAACACTTCCCTGTATATGAAGCTATCCTTACAGGGGGGAAATGGTCCTATTCACTATTGTTAGTTTATCTGTTTTAGTGGGTAAATAGTGAATTGCATGAAGGTGTCCATAGCATAATAGTTTTGTTAAAGATGCAAAGAAGATGTGCATTCAGTTCCTTGGAAGCACAGCAGGATTTTCAGAAAATTTTAGGGAATTTTTGTGCAGAGACTGTAGGAACATCTTGTGGATCAGTTTCCTAATGATGTCAGAGCAGCAGTCATGATATAATATATGACATCTGTAATATGGCATGATATGACATCTGTAATAGGTGGGTCAGCTGTGACTGAGGTCTTTGTGGGGAACTTGATCATGAAGCTGATCCCTGTATGAAGCAGCTTTCCCAGCTATATGCCCACTGCTTGAGAAGTGTTGAGGATAGGATGGCAAAGCCCCTTGTGCAGAGGTTCTCAAGCACTCGACAACCAGCTGGCTGTTGGGAGCTTGGGAAGCTTTGTGCAAGTGACTGATGGGTGAGTGGAGCAACCTACTTGTCCAACATCTGTTACCAGGTGATTGACAGGTAGATTGTCCCAACTATCTGTCACAGTTGATCTGCTAGGGTGGGGATGTTCCCCCACTCTTGTGTTAGACCAGTGTTTCCCAACCTTGGGTCTCCAGCTGTTTGAGGACTACAATTCCCATCATTCCTGACCACTGGTGTTGCTAGCTAGGGATGATGGGAGTTGTAGTCCAAAAACAGCTGGCGACCCAAGGTTGGGAAACACTGTGTTAGACCATAGTTTAGTGTGATGAGAATAAGCCACATGATCCTTAAGGCTCATGTTAGCCGCTTTGAGACTCCTTCGGGTAGTGATAAAGCGGGATATCAAATCCAAACTTTTCTTCCTCCTCTTCTTCTTCTTCTTCTTCTTCGTCTTCATCTTCGTCTTCTTCATATAGTTCCCCTCCCTTCCTTCTCTTCAAGCACAGTCACAAGGTGCTCCCACAGCTTGTCATGTTGTCGTGATCAATAAACTTTGGATCATGTTAACAACTGTATTTTTGCAACAAACAGCGATGAAGCCATGTCTGATTGCAGTCACAGTCTTGGAAGAGTTGTACTCGTATGTGATACTTTTTGTATAGTTCAGTACTGAATGACTTTGGGAAATGTGCTGGAGCTCCTGTTCTCTGCCACTTAGATGCATGGATGCAGGTTGTGTTCAACTTACTAATCCACACAGCTGGTTTTCCATGCTGTGGAAATCCTGGCAGTTAAACTGGCATTAAATTTTACTTGTTTTTTCTTTAGAAGCCAGCAGCATTGTCATTCAGCTGCATTAAATGCTCATCTTTCATCTTCTTTAATTAAACAGTAAAATGTTGTTATTTTTCTAACAGAAATCTTGGAGCAGAATTCTGAGCAAAAGAACGATGTCTCTGCTCCCAGTTACCTGAATTTGCACAGTTCTTCAGCAAAATCACAGCCAAGAGAACAAGCCATTCAGACTGAAAGTGAACATCTAAACTGTTCTGATCAGCCAACATCCACTTTAAGCATTATGCAAACTGCTTGTCCCAAAAATTTGCAGCTATGTAATCTCACTGTCTCTTGCACTGATAAAAGGTTAAGGTAAGCAAGCTGTTCATTTGAGGCTTTTAAAAGCTCAGGGAAGCATTCAGCATCACATGACGGTAATCCTTTGCCAGGGCAAGCTTTTTGGCTTCCCCGATGGAATGATCCCTCCTTCTCCCCATGCACATTGTGCCAGGGGTTCTACTGACCCCACACCAAGCAAATTTTGAAGGCACATAGGGGAGAAGGAGGAGGGAATCCCCATAGTACATGTGGAAGTCCTTATGTAGAGCTTTTGCTGGCAGAACTTGGTTGAATCCCACCTTTAGTTTCTTTTATTATCACGGGAGAGAACTTCTTAAATAAGCTAACAAGAATTCAGTGGGTAGTTGTAGAAAAGTGATGGGATGAGACTGGTGTAAGTACAGTGGTACCTCGGGTTACAGACGCTTCAGGTTACAGACTCATCTAACGCAGAAATAGTACCTCAGGTTAAGAACTTTGCTTCAGGATGAGAACAGAAATCGTGTTGCGACGGCGCAGCGGCAGTGGGAGACCCCATTAGCTAAAGTGCTACCTCAGGTTAAGAACAGTTTCAGGTTAAGAACTTAATTCGTTCTGGAGGTCCGTTCTTAACCTGAGGTATCACTGTACAGTGGTACCTCTAGTTACGAACTTAATTCGTTCCGGAGGTTCGTTCTTAACCTGAAACTATTCTTAACTGGAGGCGTGCTTTCGCTAATGGGGCCTCTTGCTGCCACTGCGCCAATTTCTGTTCTCATCCTGGGGCAAAGTTCTCAACTCGAAGTAACTGTTCCAGGTTAGCAGAGTTTGTAACCTGAAGCGTTTGTAACCTGAGGCATTTGTAACTCTAGGTACCTCTGTAGTTACATGATGGTTGAGACTCTTTGCAGAACAGGAACAGGTATCTCATCGGACAGAAAGGAAGACACATCTGCACATGCTTTGTGCATTTATAGCAAATGCTTTATGTAAAACTTTACAAAACAGTGGTATAGATGTAAATTTAAGAAGCAGCAATTTTTGCATTGCATTTCTTGAAAGTTTTAAAAATCCAGGAACAACTATGAACGTGTGAACTGGTATAAAACTGCCACCTGGGTCTTGTACGGAGGCTTTCCCCCCAGACTTACTTCCTTCAAACCTATGCCAGGAAATGAACATGGGACCTTCTGGGTGCGATGTGTGTGTTTTACTACATAGCTTTTGTCCTGCCCTGAATGTAGCAAGTATCACTTTGAACGAGAAGATTCTTTGTTGAACGAACTGATCAATGAAGTTTTTCTTCCTTTTTTCACTCTAGCTCTACTGAAAAGCAAGGAAGAGAAGTTATGCCTGACAACATGGATCCTTTACATGTCACAGCAAACCTAGATAAAGAAAAGGATATTGCATTCCTCTTAAGGGAATTGGATGTTCTAAGGACAAACAATAAAAAGGTACAGTGAAATATTCTAAGCCTATTAACCTACTCTAATTTTTCTTTATTGTTTGTTTTGATTGACAAGATATAGCTTCCTTTTGTTGCAGGGATCATTTGATTCATGGTTTGTTAATCTTTGTATATTCTTCTTGTCTGCCTTTTTGTTTTTGTTTTAAAATCAGTGACATCACAGATAGTGCCATCTAGATTCTTTTGCAGTTCTTTTTGGCTCAGATTTGGAAATTTGGAAAGGCTGGCCTTGTTCAGAACTGACTATGATTTAATTAAACACTCTGAATAACCTGGATCAAAGCTGATAGAAAGAGACTCCCATGTAACAAAGCAAACTCTTTGGTTTGCATTGATGATTAAGAGATCCATTGTACATTAAAAATTGTACATATTTACAGTATTTTTTCCACTTCTCAGAACAGTCAGTCTGTGCAAGGTTTTTGACGTTATCAGATTAAGCATCCCTCAAATGTGCTTTGTTATACTAACAGCAATCTATTTTTCATAAATTAAATGGTAAAATCCTCAGTAAATTGTTTTGCAGATATAATCACACTTCATTATCAAAATAATAATGTTAAATTAACCATTACATTTTTTCGTTAAGTGATAGAAGTGCATGGTGGATTTTAGAATAAAGATAGTAACGCAATAAGTTAGAAATTACAGATTATTATTGATCTCAAGTGCTGAAAAATATGTATTACACTTCTGTTCAAATGCAACATAGTTTTCATTATGAAGGATATATACACTCAGAAGAGAAACCAGAGTGTAGAGACATATCCAAGTTTACTTTTTATTTTTTGCTCAGTTTATTTGAAGTTCCTTGTATGGAGTAATTGAAACCTCTGTTGCACTGTTTATTAGCACCCTTAACTTTTAAGACTGTTGCATGTATGTATGTATGTATGTATGTATGTATGTATATTCTTATTATTTATTCCATTTATAATCCCACCCTTCATGAAGAGATTTCAGAGCATGCTGCAAAAAACACCAGTAAAATCATTAAAACACGAGTTTAAAGCAACAGGCAAAAATTAACAAAGCACAGGTAAACAACAAATGATGAAATCAATAGCGACAGGCATATTAACTCAATCCTTTCCAAATGTTTTGGCCATGTGGCTTAGTGTGCTTTTCTTGTTTGTTTGTTTGTTTGTTTGTTTGTTTGCTCTTACTTGTTGTTAATAACCACCTATCTGTGCTGTACAATATGGAATGTTTGACATAGCACTGGAGCTACAGTTGGGTGGGGTTAGGGATGAGAAATATCAATTTAATTATGTGGATAAAGCTCTGCTACCACCCCTGAATTATGCTGTAGATTAGGGTGAGCAATTCCTGTTCTGGAATTGCTAACCACATCTGAAAACTCAACCAGGTAAATTAGCACACTTTGGGGGCCTTGACCTTTTGCTTAAGGCTGCAATACTTTGCACCCTTTCTAGCGGGTAAGTTCTGCTGAGCTCCAGAAACTTCCCTTCTCTGGTCATTATGCTTTAGGATTGTTCTCTTTGTGTGTATGTTAGGTAGGTTAAGAGTTTGTGAAATTAAATCTGGAATATAGCGGTAGGTTCCTTTCCCTTCATAACGCATCAGGATGGAAGTGGGCGGCAATTTCATTTTTTAAAGTTATTTATATGAAAACAAAAATGTAAGAGTTGTGTTTACGTTGCTCGATGTTTGTTGAGAGAGTCATTTTGTGAGAACGAAATGCATCTCTTTCTTGCAAGTTAATATTGTGCCTGTGCACTTTTACATACCAATAACAATGTCGCCGTTTCGACTCTTCAGCTTCAGGACCGGCTGTCTGAAAAAGACAAGGAGCTGAAGACAATAAAGCTGGACTTAGAGCTGCAGGAGAGAGTGGCAGAAGCGAAGATTGCGGAAAAGGCTGCAGGTGCAGTAGATGAGCGTTTAACAGATGGCCATAGGGCTCCTACAGCCCGTTTGGTTGCTATATGACGTGGCCTAATGAACATTAGATGTATTTGCTAAAGGAGGGGTGCTTTGACTTCTTTATATGAGGCTGTTTAAAGTTGCCTGGAAAAGAGGTGGCTTTAACATCCTGGTACTGGTATTAGTAAGAGCTTTACCTGTATTCATACTGATTTGGGCATTAAATGAATTGTTAACACCATGTCAATCCAATCACAAAAAGGTTGTTTGTTTTGTTGGAAGGTCCTGAACAAACAAGGGAAATAATGATTACCACGGCCACTACCTTTCAACCAGCAGTTCAAATACCCACTTATTGTTTTAGCTTGTTCAGAGAGATGCTACCACCCCTCCTTCCACACACCTTTGTATGGCGATCTTCATGTTTCTCTCAGCTGGAGACCCGAACCTCTGTTTGGTGAGCAGGGAATTCAGGTTTTTAACCAATGAAAGAAATGTTGCTTTAGAGTGATGATAGATCTTCGCCAGTGGCTTGCTCCACGCATTGTACTGAGGCCAAACCACAGTTTCCTGGGAGATGTATCAATACAACGGCCAGGATCAGTATCAGGGCCAGACCGCCATCATCTCTTGATCAGCAGAGAACTGGGCAGTTTAAGGAAACCTGCTTCTCAGCTGATCAAGTTCCCTGCCTCCATCTCGTGCTAGTAATAACAGTAATATCTGGTTTCTGGTTTCCATTCTTTCTCTCCAGCTATCCAGGTTTGTTGTTGTTTAGTCGTTTAGTCGTGTCCGACTCTTTGTGACCCCATGGACCACAGCACGCCAGGCACTTCTGTCTTCCACTGCCTCCCGCAGTTTGGTCAAACTCATGCTGGTAGCTTCGAGAACGCTGTCCAACCATCTCGTTCTCTGTCGTCCCCTTCTCCTTGTGCCCTCCATCTTTCCCCACATCAGGGTCTTGTCCAGGGAGTCTTCTCTTCTCATGAGGTGGCCAAAGTATTGGAGCCTCAGCTTCAGGATCCTGTTATTGACATTGTGACTCCTTTTCTTAACCTCATTCAGCCCTCTGCCCTCCAGTAGCCTCCTTTAGTTTTTCTCTCTCCCCGCCCCTATCACCTGCATGACCCTTTCTTCCCAGTCGTCTCTTGCATTCCTTAGAGATGGGGATGGACTCATTAGGTGCTTGTCCAACTTGAAGCCTATGTTCTGTTTTCTTTAACGAATTGCATATTCATTTATTCTAAGCCAGAGTCTTGGTGTTAGTTCCTCGTCTTAGAAAACTCTTTTGGGTGTGGCTCACCATGACTATGGGCTAAAGATCCTAAAGTAAGTTCCTTGAGTATATATATGTAATGGTAAACATATGTAGACAAGGACACTTGGTGACAATGTTATGAAGCTGGTAAGAGGTTTGAAAGAGAAACGGGAATATGGCTTCTTCGCTAGCATGATTGTGAAAAGGTTGTAACATTATTAAAGCTAATTCTCCGTAATATGCTTAATAGTAGTGGATCTGATGTCATTCCCATCTCATTGGCAAAGTGAATGGAAGTGGGTTGGGCAATAGTGTAGAATTGTCAGTTGATTGGCTTTCTACAGTGTCAGTAAAGAGATTGATTGATATTACCAACATTTGTAAGATAGGCTAGCCATTCTGAATCACAATGACAGAACCCTAAATATTCACAACACAAATTAAATGCATATTTAAAGTAACCCTATAGGTTTTTTTTGACATATATATATAAAAACTACCATAAAACCCTTACATAGATCATAGTTACATCTTGATTATCTACCAACTAAACATTTACAGGATGTGAACTGTTTGGATTAAATTCCAAGTTATATGTTTGTTTTGGGGATGTTTGCACAGCGTTTTACTTCTGTGTATATAATAGAGAAATATTTTATTCAGTGTAGACTTTCTTTGCTCATTCAAGCTCATGGAGGAAAACTGGATAAAAAACACATGTGCCATAATCCAGCAGGGTGATCTGTGCACAGAAATGGCATATGTATGGATGGTTCCCTGGGTAAGATCCTGCACGCTGTTTATGGAGAACCCCATATCCTGCACTTGAAGGTGGCACATATTGTGTGCTTTGCTGAACTCTATACATTTTGCTTCTATTTTAAAAAAATCTCAAAAGCAGATTTTTCCTAGATGTATTTGAATTAAGATAGGTTAGTTTGGGTTGTCTTCAAAAGATGTTAATACTATATGTTGCTGGGATTCACTAGTGTTAATCACTGCAGTTGGTATTAAACTAAGTTTTATTCAGGATGGACCTACTGAAATTAATGGACCTAACTTAATCATGTTTATTCATTTCGATGAGTCTACTCTGAGTAAAACCTGGTTGCTTAATACCCATAATTGTGTGTTTTGCTTATCATATTTAGATTCCACTTTTACATCCAGATACAACATACAGATGAATGTTTATCTTACATTTGAAATTGTGATAAAATCATGACAGAAGAGTGTGTAATAAAAGGCACTGGGGAAGTGTGTTATAAAACTTTTACCTTGTACTTTGAGAAGGATCTTAAAATAATAAAACTCAAGCTGAAAAGCCCTTCTTAATATGAAACAGGGAGGAAGAGTACAAAATACAGAATGTTGATCCCTATATAATCACTAAAACAATATTTTCATCAATTTATCAAAGCTGTGATGTAACTTTTATAAATATTATCTTTTTCTAACAAACGTGTATCTTTGTGTGTGTGTGCACGCACACACACGCATTTGAAAGAAACACACATGCAAAAAATTCCCCCCGGAATTTCCATAGTAGCCAATCAGGCTGTTGACAAAACTGGCTTTGAAATTCAAAAGCAGCTTCTCTTGTTAGTAAGATTCCTGCTTTTTTGGTGTTTGAGAAGACGTTAACTGGGAGAAATAGTGCAAGGAAGCAGATGGAGAATTAAAACAGCAAGGAAATATAGCTAGGGTGGAAAATATGCACACCATCAATGTGGATGTTCATGTTAGCATACAAAGAAAATATGCATAGGACTGTACCTTGGACCTGTGTTCAAGTCTCATCCCAGCCGTCAATTTACTGGGTGGTTTTAGATGAGTCCTAGCATTTTATATATCTGGGCAGAATAATAATAATAATAATAATAATAATAATAATAATAAGGAATAATAATGATTCAGTCCTTTCACATTTAAAAAGCTGGGTTAAACATTTTTTGTATTAGTATACATTTGGTTTGTGCAAAGTTAGACCCTGGGTTTGGGAATCTGTGTGCTGCTACATGCCTCTTTAGAAATACTGGGGCATATTTTAGAAGAAATGGTCAGTTGACCAACTCAATTCTGTGGCCACTAGAGGCTGCTATTCCTTCTTAGTGTTTAGTTAGTTTATTCATTCGTTCGTTTAATTATTTAAAGCATTTTCCTCTGCTCTTCAGCCAAAAAGCCTCCCAGAGCGAATTACAAATTGTCCCTTCAGGATTACAATATAAAAAGATATAGGAAGCTGCCTTGTATTGGGTCGAGCCATTGGCTCAACTCAGTATCTTCTGCACTGTCTGGCATTGTAGGACTTTTACCTGGAGATGCTGGAGATTGAATATGGGCCTTTTGAATGTGAAGTAGATGCTGTCCCAGTGAGGATAAAAGCCAACTTTGGCACTAGTTTGTAGTTCCAAAGTTCCTACAATGACTGGCTGCAATGGAAACAATTCAAAGAGGGAAGAAACCCAATGTTGCTGGTTTCTCAGCTGGCCAGAAGCACTGTCCCTGCTTTCCAACTCCTGATGCTGGTGGAACGATTGTTGCAAGATGGCAATTAGTGTTTCACAGCTTCTTATAGTTGAAGGGAAAGCGGTATACAGTGGTACTTTGGGTTACATACGCTTCAGGTTACAGACTCCGCTAACCCAGAAATAGTGCTTCAGTTTAAGAACTTTGCTTCTGGATGAAAACAGAAATGTGCTCCAGCGGCGCGGCAGCAGCAGGAGGCCCCATTAGCTAAAGTGGTGCTTCAGGTTAAGAACAGACCTGCGGAACGAATTAAGTACTTAACCCGAGGTACCACTGTATATGTCAAAGGTGTGAAAGCAGGAATGGAATGGAAGATGGATGGAAGAAGAGGAAACATAAACTAGAGGACAAAAATGTTAGGGGAACCCAGAGGCTGAGAAACCACACAAGGTGTCAGTATGCCTACTTCTGAAGCAGACTGATGTTAAACGGATGCGTGATTTAAGGAGACAAACAGGCAATCATTAGGATTAGTAGAAACCTTTTGTCATCTGATACACAAACTATATGTTCTGGTTTCCAAGGAACTGAGATATCCTTGTGACACATAGCTTCACAACATGAAGACTCACCAAATACCCACAACGTGTGTGTGTGTGTGTGTGTGTGTGTGTAAAAAATAAAATCCATGCAGTCAATATTTTGTGGAAGAAAACTTGAAAACAGATTTGATGCTGTACTTTTGATCATTATGTCCATTTAAGAATGAAGCTGTCTGTGGAGTCCTCTGTTAAATCTTCTTAACGTTATGATTTGTCTCTTCACTTAAAAATGTGTGTGGCTTTTTAAAAAACATTACCAACTTACATTCTTGAGAATGCAGATAGTCCACTGAAGGCTAGCAGGCTAATTCCTGGAGATGGCACCAGGCTTTAGCTGATGAGTAATGTGTTGTACAAAGGGTACAAGACTCTCATATCAGATCTAAATCAGTGTTGACCATATGTGAAATAGGAACTTGCCTTAGAGGGCTAGTGTGAGGATGAGAGAAACTAAAGCATTTTCAACCTGACCTGAAATGTGCCTCTGTTAGATTTTGAATATGCATATATGATAGTTTATCCAAGTCTGTCCCAATAGTTCCTGCTGTTGAGGCCTGAGGATGTGCAGAAGGCGCTTCTGACTGTCCATCCAACCACTTGCCCTCTGTCCATCCTGCAGGTTGTGAGGTGTTGACCAGGGAGGAGCAAGAGGTGGTTAACACATCTTTATGTGAGGGGGTTGTCCCTTTTGTACTTGTTCTGTTGAAGCTGAGAGTTGCCAGGATTTTTTTCAGCGGGAACTGGCCAGAACTAGGAGGCTTCTGAATGCACAAAACATGGCTACCTTCTGCTGAAAAAACACTGGCTAACAGTTTGCTTGATTCAGGCATGGCTGGAAGAAGAGTAGGATTAGGCCTTGGTTTTTATATTAAAAAAAACCAGTGCAATGCTTAAGTCTGACTCACTGAAGGCCAAGAGACCAAAGTCCAACTTACTCAAACACCAGCAGGAAAATAATGTTTTCAAGAGCTACTTTATTGTGGTAACAAAGTGACTGAGATGCAAACCTAGAAGCTTCTGGATCACACCTTGCTTCTGCTAGGAACTGCTAGACAGCCTTAAGCAATCTATGGTCTCTCAGTCCTGCTGTGTACAAATTGGGAATGACGTCCCTTGCAGGGTTGTTGTAATAATTACAAAGATAATGTTTGCAAAGCACCCTAAAAGGCTGATTAAAGTTCATAATATACAATTTTGAATGCGGTCTTTGTTGTTTATAAGAGAAACATATGGGACCCAACCAACAGCCCACCTTTTCACTGCACTGCACCGCTGAGGAGAGAATATTTTTCTTTTTCTTACTATTGATGAATATCACTTGTACGTCAAAATGGCTTCTCAGTGGTTTGTGACTATAAAATCAATCTGTGATTAAAAGGCAGAAAAGCATTAAAACGTCCTTAATTAAAATATATAATTAAACACATAGCAATTAAAACAGTTAAAACAATAAAATCACAAGTTCCATTCAGGTGAATGCTTGCCTAAACAGCTGCCTTTTCAGGAGCTGGTGGAATGTCCACACTGATGAGACCTCTTGAATTTCAGCAGAGATGGCTTTTCACAACTGTGATGCCACCTGTGAAGAAGCCCACCTCCATGTTACAAACTGATGATCATCCAACATTGGCAAAACTAACTGTGTTTCATTAACTGATCTCAGTACTCTTAATGGGTAGTGAAGAGGATGGTGGTTTTTCAGGGAGCCTGTCCAGAGTTACCGTATTTTTCCATATATAAGACTAGGTTTCCCCCCCTAAAAAATAATGTCAAAAATTAGGGGGGGGGGTCTTATACTCTGAGCCATCTTCCCCTATTTTCTTAAATCTGAGTCCCCCAAAATAGGGGGGCGTCTTATACATGGGGGCATCTTATAGATGGAAAAATACGGTATTTAGGCTTTGTATGTAAGTAGCAGAACCTTAACATTGTCTCAGTAGCTAATAGGCAGCCAGTGCAGACCCCGGGCATATGTGCCCAATAAGAAACAATACTCACCATCTGTGGCATTCTGCACTAGCTGCAGCCTCCAGAACAGCCCAACAAAGAGCATGTTCCAGTAGTCCAGGTGTGTGATTACCAATACATGTGTCACAGTTGCCAGGTTTCCCAGTCCGTGAAAGGGTGTGATTGATGCACCAACCAAAGCTGATGATAGGCACTCTTTGCCACAGACACCACCTGGGCCTCCATGGGCAAAGATGGGCAGAGCAACGGATGTGACTCTTCCAGTTGTACTGTAAGCTTCATTCAAACCACAGAGAAGCCATGGATTTCTACAGACATCTCTCTCCATCCAGGCAATTGGAAGGCATTAGAACAGTTCAAGCACACATTCCAGCATTTAGGAGAGGATGGTGGTATGGCCTAGGAGAAGGAGATGAGGCCATTAAAGGCCTTTCTAAGGACCCCCAGTTAATCCTACCTCTTTTTCTTTGTCTGGTCCACAGTGTGCACCCTTTTCTCTTTACCACCATAAACTATAGGTTCCCCCACCCTCATCGGGTCTGTTTGCCAGACCCTCCAAGTGTCCCTATTTTCCAGGGATGTCCCTGATTTAGAGAAGATGTCTTGGTTTCTGATTTGGTCCTGGAATGTCCCAGTTTTCCTTAGGATATCCCTATTCTCATTGGAGAAATGTTGGAGGGTATGGAGCAGGCACAGGCAAACTCGGCCCTCCAGACGTTTTGGGACTACAACTCCTATCATCCCTAGCTAACAGGACCAGTGGTCAGGGATGATGGGAGTTGTAGTCCCAAAACATCTGGAGGGCTGAGTTTGCCTATGCCAGGTATGGAGTTTTCCTACCCCCGTCTGAAGGCAATCCTGTATAAGGAAGCCTGTTTTAATGTTTAATGTTATGTTTTTATATATGTTGGAAGCTGGCCAGAGTGGCTGGGGCAACCCAGTAAGATGTGTAGGGTATAAATAGTAAAATTATCATTATGGAATAGGATGTCCCTATATTCATCATAGAGATGTTGGAGAATATAGTTTCCACTCCCTTATCTCAGTTCCATCCTTTTCTTCCTTCATTTTCTGTTTCTGCTGCTCCTCACCTCCGCAGCTCTGCCATTTCTTTGCTATGTCCAGTGGTGGTACCTTTCACTCTTACGAATCTGTATAGTCTTTCATAATAGTAGAACCTGATGTTATCCAATGAAGCTGAAACATAGGAGCTTAAGGGTAGACAAAACGGGGGCACAATCAGCCCCAGAGTATTAAGTTTTGGAGCCTTGTTCTGGTAGCTAAATGCCGCTTCAGTAAAAACCACCTTAAAAATTTCTGTAGCTGATTCAACACATGCAATAGGGCAGGATGTTCCAGGTAAACATGGTCAGGCAGCCAGTTTGTTCATATTTGTTGTTTTATTAAAGTCCTTGGCCAACGGCCATGTTGCCATTGAGAAAATATATTGTCTATGCTAAAAGTCAGGTAATTGCTACTGTTTTTATTTATAGAAAAGAATTCTATCAGGCAAATAACCCTTAACAATAATTTAACTGTTTGTTCCTCATTTATATGAAAATGTTGCCTTTTGCTGAGACCTTCAGCGGTTTATCATGAACATCAGAAGCAGAGAAGAGTTAAAGGACAATATCCCCCACAAATTTTTAGCAGGCAGAAAACCAGGGTGGAGAGACCATACCACACACACACAAAATAAGGTTATCTAATTTTGCTAAGTAGCACAGAGTAATTTACAGTGTGGAATTTGGGTGGAGGGGTGTTGGTTCCAAACACCCAGCTTGAGAAGCATACTTAACGTGCACAGTTCTGGTGAGATTAAGAGAAAGTAGTATCCCACATATATACAGCTGTTAAATATGCACTTAAAAGCAGCACCATAATGCTTTAAGTGCCAAGCATTTATAAAACTATAGTCTGGCTGCATCTGTGTTTAATAAATGCAGCTCCCCCAAACAACTAACATTGTGCACATATTATAAAATAGAGGGCAGCACCACAAATAATTGCCACAAGTAATTTGTCGTGAGTTTACAGGAAACATTTTTCAGAGTTGACTTAATTTGTATTCTGTGTATATATTCCATATTCCAGTTCTTTTGAAATGCTCCTTTAAATTCCCCTGCAAATTTCTCTCATTGTATCACTCTTCCTTTTTGTCTTTCAATGAGGATTTAAAACTTAAGTGACACACATTACTTTAAATGAGGTGGGAAAAGTTATGATTGTTGTGGTAGTAAACAAGCAACAGTTTGGGCTTGGAGGAGAGAACAATCCAGTAACACAAGAATAAGGATTATATTTGCATTGGTAATTCCATATTACCTTAAAAGTGCTCCTTTTTATCTTTCGCTGATCAGTAAAGGGAAATATCTACCATTTCATTTAAGCTCAATCGACAGACTTTTTTTAGATGCCATTTATTTTTTCTTTCTTGCATGTCATCCATTAAAGATTAGCTGTGGAAGGTTGGAGCATGGAGAGATTATGAATGACAGAACAACTCCTGTGGAATAATAATCAGTTTTTGATATTTAATGCTGTTTGACTTTTGCAGACACATTTCTTATTAACCTTTGATACAAAGAGAAATCCAGGTTCCTGATATCTCATGGAGAAGATGAATTTGAGATCCTCTTCCAATTAAACTGAAATAAGGCCAATATTGGGCTTTAGCCAAAAGATCTCAACAGTTCCCAACCCTTGTGTTTATAAATCTAAATATGTGTGACATTCTATTTTTAAAAGTATGTAACGAACATAGTTTTACTAATAATTGAGTCGTAAAATTATTCTTTCTATATACAGTATGTATCTAGCCTTAGTTTTGGTGTAAGATTCATATGTTATGCAAATTCATTTCCTAAACCTTTCATCTGATGGTTTCTTGATAAAGGCAAAGACTTTTAATGCACTATAGGTGTGGTTTACTTCCACTAAAACCAATCAGAGATTTGCCATAGACTTCTGTAAACTTGCTCAACTCATAGCATTAAGAAATTTGAAACAAGGCAGTGGTTTTGCTTCTCAAGAATTCTAGTAATTCGTATGAAGAATGTGTGAGGTGGGGAGCCTCAGCGTAAAATCATATTCTGTAAATATGGGTACATTTGTAAAATAAGCTTGTGTCACAGATGCCAGATAGCATGTTTTGAAACTATAGAATAATTCTCAGTGACTGAAAGTGCAATCATATAACCCACCTAGGAATAAACCTCATTGAACTCAGTAGGACTTACTTCTGAGTAGACACAGTTAAGATTACACAGCCAGTCATCAATATGCTATGTGTATGAATTATTCAATATAGTTGTTAATTGTGTATGTTCTTGCTAGCAAAATGCCCTTCTGTAGACTCAGAAGTATCCCAGCAGCTCCTTTGAGAGACTACTTTATTGATGAGAGACATTCATCTGCATGCAATTCAAAAATCCCCGAATTTTCACTATTTAGCTAAGCAAGGATTTTTGGAATTGCGGCTGCAAAGCATTAGTATAGATTCTGAAAAGTCATAGTCACCCCTGCAAAAAATATTATTTTGAAAGGAGGAGGGTGGTTTTCGCACCGGTACAAGGACAGGTTTCAGTAAGAAACTGTAAATGCAGTGGAGATAAACGTATACGTATTCTCATTTGCATGCCTTCTCTTTCATTTTCTTTTTGCGTAGCTGAGTAAACAGGAATGCCACAGTGCAATGTCTCTTTGCTTGCTTATTGCTAAACAGTCCAGGTTCCTTGGTAAAATCAGTACATTTACAGCACCCAAAATTTAGGAGCTGTTGAGTACTGCAAACTAAATACATACAACAAACACACGGCGACAAGGGTGTCAGCACATTCTATCTATGTTTGCACACATTGCTTTATCTACCAAGTCACATTTATATGTAAATGACTTTAAGTCTGTAATTCCTAGTACTGACCTGTCAAAAACTGTTCTACTTCTGTTTTATTCGTGCGTCTCTCTAATGCTTCTACATTTCAGTTATCCTAATGACGTCAGAACAACATAATAAAAAGCGTATCATGACTTGGGAGTATTTCCATTCATTTTAACAGGACCACAATCTGGTCCTTAGAAAATTTTCTGGGATTATCAGTATTTTGCAATATGTTACGTGCACAATCTGATTAGTACCATATTGTAATGACCCGTACATATATACACAAATTTCTATATAGGCACGGAGAGGATCCAAAGCTCTCTGGGTTGCAACAATTGCTAAACTCCAAAATAAAACCCCACCAAAGAAATTTCATATTTTAGGTCTCTTCCCCTTCCCCAAAAAATTTCCTTACTCCTTTTTTTTTTTTTTTACTCCTTTCCAGGAGATTATTAACAAAACAAAAAAATGATTATAAGTAGATTTACCATTAATGAACGAAGAAGGAGAAAAGCAAGCAACCCATTACAGGAATCTCAGATTCAAAGGATGGCATGACAGAACAAGCTTTATCTCTCACTTCGCACCCCCCCCTCCTCCCCGTCCTTTTAAAATGAGAACAAAAATGGAAAATGTTATTTGTTCTCCATTTTCCACTCCCATGACATATTAACTCTATATAGGCCTGTATAATCTAAAAATATCTTTCAGATTAGGAAAGCTTTATCTTTACTAGAGATGTCCTCAACATAAAAAGGACCCTTTCGTCCCTTCTATTGACCTTTTTGGGTAGAAGACATCTGTGCATATCCATTAGAAGTCCTGTGATCATTCCTTCACCAGCTCTAAGGAAAATCCTAGGTCACTCAGAGTTCAACAGCCCCTAATCCTGAATACTAAATCCAAAATCACAAAACTACTCACAACAGTCTCCTCATTATTGCAGCAAATTTCTTTCTTTCTTTCTTTCTTTAACTTACTGAGGATACCTAAGCAACGACTGCAATCAGAACTACGAAGAAAACTTAGAAAATGTACACAATAGAAAGGGGGTTTGGAAATGTGGGAGGGAGCTGCTTCTAAAGTTGTTTACATTTTATGTGCCATTTTTTGTTATTTTTAATTTTTATTGCGGAAAGGAGAAATTGTAGGTGGTATTCTCATTTTGCAAAAAAGGAGGGGGAATCATACTGGATTTTTTTGCAAGAAATAATCTGCAACAATTAAGTCTCAGTGTGGCGTAGTACAGAGTTAAGAGTTCTGTGCATTATATTTACTCGTAGATCTTAGCTGTTGGCTGTTTTAAGTCCTTTAAAAAAATCCAGACCGTACGAGTTTTACAAGTGTGTGGTTTTTTTTAATATCCCTTTTTTTCTGCCATCAGTTCAGTTTCTATATTTATCCAGATGACCCCTAAGAAATCAGCAAACAGACATCTTTTCTGGGAAATGCCCCCCCTCCTCTCACCCACCTCCTCTCCAAGGTTCTGTTGTTTGGAGAATCATGAACCAATGTTTATACTAGCATGATTTCTAACACCCTCTCTTGCTACTACTGTATTTTAAAGGTAGCTAAAAAGTGTGGCCGGAAGGTTTGCCAACCGAATCAGGTTTAACTAAGAAAATATGTACACTGCTTTGACTCAGTAAACTCATACTCCGAATGGTTCAGCTTCTTCATATTTGCTCTATCCTATATTAGAAAACAATTAGCTTACTAAACAAATTTGAGCATTTGGGGGAAAAGATCTACTTTGAGTCTCTCTCATTTGACTAAGAATTACAGGATATTTGATAAGCTTGTTTAAAAATGGACATATCCAAATATTATCGTAAACACCCAATGATTTGTTTTACCTGCAATATAAGTATTTTACTTAGTTGGCTTACATAGTAGCTAATAATATTTGTTAATGTAATTTAACTGCTGTGAACCTTTACTGAACAAATATTGAAATTTATACAAGTCAAAGAATGAGGATCTCTAATGACTTTTGTAAAGACTTCCGTTTAATAGTTAAAAGAGAAAAGTTTATATGACATAGCCAATGTAATTAACAGCAGGTTTTACATTTAATAAAAAGAAAGAAGCATATGTATTTGCCTTATTCATTCCAGCATAATTTGCATTACAGTTATGGGTATTTAATGAGCAAATTCCAGCTAAAATGCTATGTTGATTTTCTAAGTGAACTTTGAAATAGCTATGTACCTTACAAAAACTGCCTGTTTACAGTTATTATCTATCTTAAAACTACAAGTCTGTTAGACTTGATGGATTGGGGACAATTATATTTCTGAAGGGGCAAATGATTTTTGTAGGCTGGGTATTTAGTAATCTTGTTACAAATAACCTAAAGTACATTTTAATAATTGGAAATTTATGTTTCTATCATTTATGAAGCAAAATGCACTCGTGTTGATTTGTTTGAACTGTTGAGTTGTAGTCACACTCAACACTTGCGTTGAAATCAATGGGCTTAAGTGTGCTTAACTTTGGCCAATTCCTTATCTTCCTCCCCTCACTTTGCATATCATTAGCCCCTGACATTAAATGCACGTTGACTTCAATAAGCTTCACATTTCAATTAAAATGTCGTTTTTAAAAAGAAAAAGAAACAACTTAAACATACTAGGCTTGGCTGAAATATTGTTGCCAAGGTAAACCTTGGTGTTCCAGGAAATAACAAAGGTGACTTTGGAACAAGAGTCCTAAAAGTCCTTGCCAGTAGTTCCACTGAAGTATGATATCCTACCCAGAAATCTTCGTAGCAGGTCACTTTTTACCCCCCTTCCAGAGTTCTCTGTTGGAGAACTCAGAAGCAGGTTACCTATTAGACTGCCTCACCCCATCAGCTGCACTGCCCCAGTGCACCTGTGGAGTGCACTTGTATAAGAAAGAGGGATTTTAATGTTGCAGCTCCAGCCTCCCTGGAATCAATCAGCAGCCAAAATTCGACAGGTGCCTAGAGTCATGATGCCTAGGCATGTACTGAAAACCTTCTTGTCTAAGAAATGTGTACCTGACGTGTAACCTAGTCATTTAATTGCAAATCTGCAGAAATGGTTTTAAAGGGTTGGATTCAACTAATGGGACCCAGAAGCAGAACTCCGCACAAGGACTTCTGCTAGTGCAAGGGGGCCTTCCCCACCCCTCCCTCCCCACCTGTGCCCCTTGCACCCCGTTAAACTGGCTCTGGGCAGGGTTGGGATTTTACAGTTTTTGGAGTTTGCTGAAGTTGATTTTATTTTTCTAGAGGTTGTTCTTCTGTGCTTTATTCTATTTTTATATTGTGCACTGCTTTGGCAACTTCATGCCGTGAAGTGGTTTATTAATGCATTAAATAAATAAAATTTGTGATCACTTCTTGTGTCTCCAGTAAGCTCTCCTGTCCCATTTGGTCTCAGAGCTGTGAACAGGTTTCTTAAGACTGAAGTCCATACTTCTATTTACTTTTTCTGATAGTTAACTTAAATCAGCACCTCGGTAATGTAAAACCAGGTTTTAGATTTTGCTTGGTCTCCAGTGCATGGACTCAACAGCTTGCCCCTCTTCTTAGTGATACTCTTTTTAATATACTCACTGCTTCCCTTTGCCTAGGCTTAACATATCTAATTTATTTTTGCCTACCCTTTTATGATTTGACTTCTAGACCCTTTATCTCAGTGATTCTCCAGCTTGTCAAAGTCCTTGAACTTAGTGCTCCAAAGTGAATAAAGTATTCTGTGTGTGGTCTTACCAGTGCTGAGTGGCATGGCAACATTAGTTTTGAGTCTTAGCCATAGCGCTTGCATTGAGGGAACTTATTTATCTGTTACATTGTCCATTCCATCTTTCTCCAATGAGATCACAATGGCAGGTGTTTTCTTACCACCACATTGGTATGAGATAGGTTAGGCTGATAGTGATTAGTGACCTGCATGGATTTGAAATGGTATTTCTCCTCCCAAGTCCTATGCTTTTATCCATTATCCCAGGTTGGTTCAAGAAATTAGGTTGACAGTGAAATGCTGCAACACATCTAGTCCATAAATCTTTCTCCAGGGTGTTGATCATCAGCCAGTTGCCTATGCTATTGTGGGTATAAAAATGAGCACTAACAAACCTTGCTCAGAAATCAGGAGAAACTGCTTGGATAATGTTTGGAGATGAAAAATAGTCTAGCGTGCTTTTAGGACGTACAGATTTGTTAAATAAAATGATATTACAGGCACACACACCCATTTACATATGTTCAATATGTGTGCGACTGCACCAAACCCGGAAGTGACCTGAAAATGCCACAAAAGGGGGTGGAGCAGAGTTTTCCAATGGCATTTCAAATATACCTGATTTCACTGACATGTACGATGCAATGGGGGGTTGCCTGTATACATTTGCATTAAATAAAAGCGTTCAATCAATCATTTTCCAATCATTTTTCACCTTTCCAAAATTAAAACCAAAGCGGCTTATGACATATAAAATAATTGCATAACTGCAAACAGAAGTAGTCATAAACAATAAACAGAACATCCAGAAGTACACAACCAAATTGAACAATTGCCCCATAAACGATAAGATCCACAACAAAGATGCAAAAAATTAACAACAACCCCTCCACAACAAAATCCCCTAAACAGGACCCCAACCCAATAGTCTGCTCAGCAGCCTCAGCTTCTGCATCTGGAGTCAGTCAGGGCCCTGCCCTCACAGCCAAGATGGTTGGAGCCAAGAAAAGTCTATTAATGATATTGTATGACCTTTTAGTGGCAAATGTTCGGTGAGGGTGCAAATGTTACGGTATATATTAACCCATAACCTAAACCATTCCATTACTCACTTTCTGATTTTTCTTTTTTTGAAGAAACACCTTTGCCCTTCCTGCCACATAAAAGCCACTCTTAAAGCTAAATGCCAATCTGGGCTGGGAAGTGTGGACACCACCATTGAGAAGCAGGTCCACATCTCTTTCATACATCTCCTCAAAGCACATATAGCATGGGTAGGCAAACTAAGGCCCAGGGGCCAAATCCGGCCCAAACGCCTTCTAAATCTGGCCCGCGGACAGTCCGGGAATCAGCATGTTTTTACATGAGTAGAATGTGTGCTTTTAGTTAAAATGCATCTCTGGGTTATTTGTGGGGCATAGGATTCTCCCCCCCTTCTTCTTCAAAATATAGTCCAGCCCCCCACAAGGTCTGAGGGACAGTGGACCGGCCCCCTGCTGAAAAAGTTTGCTGACCCATGCCATATAGTATTATATCATCATAAAAAAATTCCTTCCAGTAGCACCTTAGAGTCCAACTAAGTTTGTTATTGGTACGAGCTTTTGTGCATGCACACAAAAGCTCATACCAATAACAAACTTATTTGGTCTCTATGGTGCTACTGGGAGGAATTTTTTTATTTTGTTTTGACTATGGCAGACCAACACAGCTACCTACCTGTAACTCTACCATCATAGTTACTGTTCACACCTCCAAAATCAGCCCATAGAAGTGCAACAGTAGAGAAAGTTAGTGCAATGAGCTCACAGAAGGCATCTTCTTTTCCCAGTTGCTACCAGAAATAAGTGACGGGGGTGGAGATAGAAGTGTTGGTAGCAGTGGCATGTCTCGTTTGACAGCAAGAAGGATGCAGCATGTGTTTAAAAAAATAAACACACTTCATTTGGGTGTCTTAGTCCTCTAGACAGGCCTACAGCAATAATCTCCAGCCTTGTCAGATCTGGGACACACTGTTAACTCAAACATACATTTGGGAACCCATATCTTAATTTTTTTATTATCATATATAAAGCCCTTAGCAACTTGAGACCAGTTTACCTATGAAACCGCCTTCCCCCATGTATGCCCCCTCCACCACTTTGATCTGAAGAACTGGCATTCCTACAGGTGCCCTTCCACATTTGTAAGAAATTGATCTTTAATGTGGGAGCACCTACATTTTACAACTCCCTGCCTGTTGACATAAGGCAGGCAGCTTCACTCTATTCTTTTTGCCGCCTGCCAGAAACGCTTTTTGTTTGCCTGTCCAGATGTGTAGAATGTCGGTGTGTATTTTAATCTGATTTTGCTTCATTGTGCATTTTAATTTAATGTTTGAAACAGTTGCTTTGGACTCTCTTCACTGGTGATGTTATTGTTTCATTCGCTTGGAGGCTTTTATGAAATGAAATGAAACAAATGTATTTGTATGGTTGGTAGTGCTACTGCTTCAACTCACCTTGGATCAGACAGATGAAGGCCAGTAGCCTAGACTCTCTGAATTGTGTCCACGGATTAGTAAAATTAATTTGGAAAATAAAATTTTGTCCACTCTTAACGTTTGGGAATTTATGGAAATCTGTTCCAGTTGTGGGTTGGAAGGGCACCCCCTTCCCTGTTGAACGTCTTGCACCGACTGAAGACTTTTAAAATTTTATTTTAGCAAGGCATTTTCACTGAATTCTGATCCCATTGTTTTAACTTACTTTTATCTTGTTTTATTGAGTTATTTATACACTGCTTAGAGACAAATGTAATTAAAAGGTGTATGAATTGTTGAAATAAATAAATAAATAAATTAGATAGATTAGATTAGATTAGATTGTTGTTGTTTAGTCGTTTAGTCGTGTCCGACTCTTCGTGACCCCATGGACCAGAGAACGCCAGGCACCTCTGTCCTCTACTGCCTCCCGCAGTTTGGTCGCATGCTGGTAGCCTCGAAAACACTATCCAACCATCTCGTCCTCTGTCGCCCCCTTCTCCTTGTGCCCTCCATCTTTCCCAACATCAGGGTCTTCTCCAGGGAGTCTTCTCTTCTCATGAGGTGGCCAAAGTACTGGAGCCTCAGCTTCACAATCTGTCCTTCCAGTGAGCACTCAGGGTTGATTTCCTTCAGTATGGAGAGGTTTGATCTTCTTGCAGTCCATGGGACTCTCAAGAGTCTCCTCCAGCACCATAATTCAAAGGCATCAATTCTTCGGCGATCAGCCTTCTTTATAGTCCAGCTCTCACTTCCATACATCACTACTGGGAAAGCCATAGCTTTAACTATACGAACCTTTGTTGGCAAGGTGATGTCTCTACTTCTCAAGATGCTGTCTAGGCCTGTCATTGCCCTTCTCCCAAGAAGCAGGCGTCTTTTAATTTCGTGGCTGCTGTCACCATCTGCAGTGATCATTGAGCCCAAGAAAGTAAAATCTCTCACTACCTCCATTTCTTCCCCTTCTATTTGCCAGGAGGTGATGGGACCAGTGGCCATGATCTTCGTTTTTTTTGATGTTGAGCTTCAGACCATATTTTGCGCTCTCCTCTTTCACCCTCATTAAAAGGTTCTTTAATTCCTCCTCACTTTCTGCCATCAAGGTTGTGTCATCTGCATATCTGAGGTTGTTGATATTTCTTCCGGCAATCTTAATTCCGGCTAGGGATTCATCCAGCCCAGCCTTTCGCATGATGAATTCTGCATATAAGTTAAATAAGCAGGGAGACAAAATACAGCCTTGTCGTACTCCTTTCCCAATAGATTAGATTAGGCACCAGATTTAGCCAGTGCTTTTTCCTGGGGGGACGCAGGGGTACACATACCCCTAAACATTTTGTGAATCTAAGTTTGACTTCATTGAGGGGGTATTATTTCAATATGAGCAGAAAAATGAGAGTACCTACCCCTAAACATTTTTAAAGGAAAAAAAGCACTGGATTTAGCTGTGTGGAGTGAAAAGCCATTAGTCTGGACGGTTACAAACTTGCTCTAAATTAGTGACAAATGCTCCTTTCAGTATGTTCAAGGAATCGCAGGACACGCACACAGACAAAAAGGTAAAACCTGCATGTTTGTTTCTGTCCTACTTACATGTTTAAAACTCTTGCTTTATTGTAGCTCTAGTAGAAGAGATTCATTGTGCTCAGCGAGAGCGCGATGAGGCTGTCATGGCTAGGCTGAAGCTTCCCAACGAAGAGAGGGAGGATGCATGCAAACGAATGAAACTCTTGGAACAATCTTTTGAAACGTACGTACGTAATTGGCTGCCAGATGTAAAACTTACCGCTATTTGATCAAATGTCTTGGGCAAGAACTCTGCTGGATCTGACTCCCTTTTTCCACGTGACAAACATGCATGCTCGAATGCACTCTTTTTCACTCTCCCCGTTCCCCATCTACTTTTTCAGCCTCTTATCCTTGGCCACCGCAGGTCTTGTCAGCCTTGGAGGCAAAGATTGTTGACTTACTACAGCTATAGTCTTATACCTTATTACTAGCGCACCAAGTCTTCATTAGTGCTATATACCGTACTTTTCCATGTATAAGACTAGTTTTTTTTTACTTTAAAATAAGGTTAAAAATCTGGGGGCATCTTATACACAATAGTGCATATGCCCATTTTCTAAATTTGGGGTCCCCAAAAGTAGGGGCGTCTTATACCTGGGGGTATCTTATACACAGAAAAATACGGTATATCTCAGGCATAGGCAAACTCGGCCCTCCAGATGTTTTTGAGACTACAATTCCCATCATCCCTGACCACTGGTCCTGTTAGCTAGGGATGATGGGAGTTGTAGTCCCAAAACATCTGGAGGGCCGAGTTTGCCTATGCCTGGTATTCTGTTCCCTGATACAAACTAGGGAGAAATTCAGTATCACACTGGGGTAATAATTCAGTCAAGGCAAGCATTTTGGCTAACAGAATGACACCCACCCACATGGGTAATAATTCAGTCAAGGCAAGCATTTTGGCTAACAGAACGACACCCACCCACATGCTGTACTGGGCATTCTCCAGACCTCTCCCCGCCCCCCCGCCCCCGCAATATCAGGGCAGAGTGGGAGGGGGGTAGGCTGCATTGCACAAGAGGAAAGCTCTGAGGAGCTTGTTAGTTGCATCCAACCCTGAATCCTGTATCTGGGAGACAGGAAGAAGTACTTGCCGGTTTCTTGGCAACCATATGACAGGTTTCCTAGATTAGTGAGGTAGCAGCTCGGAGAACCTCATGGGGGTTGAAGGAGGAGCAGCTTGTGAAGTGCCCCACCGGCTCTCTTAAAAGTTGGGTGCGCCTGTTGTTAGCGCATCAACGAGAGTTTTATTTTTTGCCACACTGGGAGATAGTCTTGAACAGGCCATTGGCTTTTTTTGTCGCAGTTTTTATTATTGATTTCAGGTCACAGTTTTGCTCCCGAGACAGAAAACAAGGTGAATCGCCATGGATATAGAGAGAAAAGTCCAGTATTGATTTTATTCAGCAATAAATCAAGGAAGTGTGACATTTCATGCAAGGGTCCAGTGCTTGGACTACAAGGCTGTCGGTCTGAAGTTTCCCTATATAGAAAATCAATCAAACCTTTAAGGCCAGTAGATGATTTTCATCAGGAAAAAGCAAAACCCACATGCTTATTAAGGAGTAGTAATCAAAGCATGTATCCCTCTTGTCCCTGCACCTGCTGCATTGCAAACACATTTCTTATATTACTTTAAAATAGAATTATTTCTATGGACCATACCCAACTGAGCAATGCTTCAAAAATTCACTGCTACCGGTGAACCTAAGGGCCTAACTTACATCAATTTATTTCAGTGGGTTTACTCAGTGTATGACTTATTTGGATATGATGCTCTGTGCTTGTTTTGTTCTGCTGCATAAACAAAATGCAAAAGATGGAGCTGTTGCAGGTAGTAGTACATCAACCATCAGTATAGTTCCTGTTAGTGGTTGTACAATCACAGCTTTGTATTGGCTCCTGCTATCATTTCTGCTAAATGTGTTCCAGCTCCAAAATCAATCAAAAATTGAACGGAAAATATGAAAAGGTAGGAACTCAAATTCACCTTTCCATCAGGCTTTGAAACAGTGTCCAGAAACGTTCTTGTCAAAGTTGTCCATTTGGCTATACTTATTATTGTCCAAACAGCAGACACCCACCCAGTGAGCGAGCCGATCTTGATTACTCACCCCTCCCCTGCTAACAGGAGCCCATATAACATTCAAAGATCCTCTTCAGTGGCAGATAAAGGGGCAAACTGCAAACTTTTTGTACATTAGCTTTTTTTCTTTTTTAAAACTATCCTGATAACACATGTACATTGATTTTTAGAGGTTATTTATATTTATCCCTCTTTTTTAAAAAGTGGGTTCATTACGTTGTGTGAAAAGCTGGTTCAATCAAATTAACAATGTGGAGAGAGAGAGAGAGAGTCTTGTATAAGCTGTTTAACTGTGTTATTACTTACTTCCAGCATTTGTCTTGTTAAAATGGGGTGGGATCCAGTTAATGCAAACTCATTAGTTTTCTGTCTGCAGCTATGCAGAATGGTCTTGACAGAGCTGTAAATCTACTAACAACAATTTTTCGGTAAAAGTGGGGCTGTTCAAGAATTGATGGACGGAGACCTTTAATGGCTTAGCATTACGCACACATTTCAGCTGGGCAGAAAGTTTTAAAAATAAATTTCTTATTCTCTGACTTGCTGAGAAGCAGAAAACATAGTAAGACGACCTCATCCTCCTTTCCATCGCTTTGGGCTGCAATCCTACACAAACCTACTTGGAAGTAAGTGCCATTAAAGGCAGTGAGACTTACTTCTAAGTAAATATGTTTAGGATTGGAGTGTTGGTGTTTGCTTTCTTTTATTATTATTATTGGGGGGTTGCATTAAGCAAAATTAAAATATATAAATTTCTGGTGAAAGTTGCGGGCCCAGAAATAAATAAATAAATAAATAAATAAGAGCATCTGTGCTCCTGTCGCTGGGGAACTTTCTTCATCTAAGCACATATGAACAATTGATCCTTGTAGTCATATATAGCAGTAAACATTAATAACTTAACATTCTGAAGTCGGTACCTGAAGATATGGAGTATTATTGAAAGATGGAATCGAGCCGGTGGCACTTTAATATGTTCCATGTCATGGTTGACTCTAAAGACTAGTAGAATGAAATTACTTGAGGTTCTAAAGATTTAAAAAGCGAACTCATTTTGCTGCACTAAGGAAATGCTACTGATCAGGCTTTCTGTGTCCCTTTTTCCTAGGCTAGAAAATATTAACCCTGAAGAAAATGACATGGTAAGCCATTCTCTGAGGAGATTTCTTGATGTCAGTCTTATATCTTAGAGGCTTAAGTTCAATTGAGTGGGTTTCAGGAACTAAGATGTGTGGGGGAAGAAGAATTGACACACTAATAATGTACATCTTTGCTGCAGTATGAAAATTCAATAACTTCACTCAGTCAATTTACAATTCACATGTGCCTATTAATTAAAACCCCATATTAAATAAAATATATTAAAACTTCATGTCTGACTAACATAAAATGCTGTTGGTAGACATTACAGGAATTACTGAACAGAATAAACAATGCAGACACCGGGATGGCGATATGGAGGAGTGGAGCTGAAATTGTCGATCGAATATACAGGACCCAGGAACGGAAAAAGAAAATAATAGCTGAAGAGATGAATGCAGTGATAGAAGAGCGAGATGCTGCATTGGCTCAAGTAAGTCCACATTATTTTATAAAAGGATTTGTCGGCAGATACCCACTCACCCCCTTCTCTTCACGGCCGGGAAAAATGGAATTGCTTTCCTGTTTTAAGGTTTTAACTTCTTAAGAGAAAACTTCCTTGTACTGAAAAGCACCCTAGGAAATTATTGTTGTCACACCGTAGTGAAATAAGAATAATATAAAAAGCAGATGTCCTATTATTTTCTAAGCCACTGTTCAGAATAATAACGCATGAGATAATTAGAGAAAGGTGATAAGAAAAATATAGGGGAAGCAGAAACCTTGATCACACAGGAAGCTAAGATTAAAATCCGAGATGGGAAGTTGAGGTGGGAAATTTTAAGGGATTAAAATGACATTTAACACAGATAAGTGTAAAGAAATACAGACCAAGATGAAGGGGACAAAAAAAACACAATTGTATGTGTAAAAACGAATGTATAAATACATTATATGAGGAAGGAGCTTAGGTTCAAGTGCTGTTGGGAGAGACTTGGGTTTTAGAGGAGATCATGGTATAAATGTGAATCAGCAAGGTAAAGGCATTTGTCATTCTCTCCCCCACTCCCCCCCCCCCACAATGTTGCTTTACTGAAGAATGGGGCCTATTTGCCTGCAATTCCCTCCATTCCAGTTTGAAATGGGATGGATAGGGCACTCATCATTGACGCATCATGAATATTTCACATTAATTTTATGAGGCATAGAGGTGAACAGGTTTGTCACAGGATCCTATGGGGCAGTGGTGCTGGGATATAGCTAGATTTGGATTCAGAGCAACCATTCCACAATATGAAAGGCTTCCATTTACAGAAGAACTGGTGCTGATTCATCAGAGGCTCACAGACATAGGAGGGAAGGCGGTTTTCATTGATTTCACCAACCACTTCCTATGCAACTTCCCATGCTGTTTAAGAAGGTTCTCTGACTTTCAAGGGTCAGGTTTACAGGAGAAGAGAGAATAGACAAACAGTGCCTGCATTCTTTGAGTAGAACGCCACACACAGGATCTCTGGATCCAGTCCTCTGTTTGCAGGATATTCTCAGTTTGGGGGGCTGGTGGGGCTGGGCTTGGCTATTCCAGAAATTGCCCACAGGGAAGAGGGACTATGGTGTGCAACAGCTGGCTGGGCCAAGCCGAGCCCTCCTGAAGTACGTCATCTTGCAGTCTGATTGGATGGAAATGATGTGATGGGACCACAAGGGCTTGCACTAGTGAATTGGTGTGGGAAGGAGAGTATACTGGGAAAGAAGGATTGGCAACACTGGAACAGGACAAGGGCATATGAGAATCACAGAGGATGACAACTATGATTCGCAAAGCCCCGGGGAGAAGAATTGCAGACAGGGAAAAGGACTGCACAAAATTGCTGAGAAATCTCTTCTTCAAAGTGAGGCATCTACTAAAGCCTAGTAGTGTGGTGTCTGAGGCATCTACAAAAGTTCTCAGTAAATATCTCATCAGAAATCCACAGGGCAAAGGCTCCCACTGAAGGAAGGGGGTGGAAGCAATTTTATGCTTCTGCAACTCCCCCAACCTCCCAGTGATCCAGATGGGGTCCCCCAACCCCCCCAAAGCAGGTTTTTGAGGGCTCTGGAGTTACTGAGAAAGAATAGCCCAAAAGGATTCTCTCTGAGAACCTAAAGTCATCTGTTGCAAGTCATAGACAGTCATTCAAGGTAGAGAAAAATAAGTACAGTGGTACCTCGGGTTACAGACACTTCAGGTTACAGACGCTTTAGGTTACCGTCTCCGCTAACCCAGAAATAGTACCTCAGGTTAAGAACTTTGCTTCAGGATGAGAACAGAAATCGTGCTCTGGCGGCAGCGGGAGGCCCCATTAGCTAAAGTGGTACCTCAGGTTAAGACCAGTTTCAGGTTAAGAACGGACCTCCAGAACGAATTAAGTTCTTAACCCAAGGTACCACTGTACTTCATAAAATGCCTAATTAACTTTTAGGACCCATTACCGCAGGATGTGATGGGTATTAGTTTTTATCAGCTGTATTGGGGACTGTTTTTGATCCTTATATGATGGAGATAGTGACTGCATTTGGACATACACAAAGCTTTGGTTTGATGAACTTTGAACAAGCCTGTCGTCCTCCTTGGCTTATGTACTTCTAGCCAGGAAGAAGAGTTCTGAAATGTTTGCATCCACTTTTTTAGCTAACTGATTTGTCATGTCTTCCAATCCTAACTGTGGATAACATTAAAAATGGTTAGTTTCCAGCCAACCAATTTAAAATTATGGGGTTTTGGGGGGGGGGTTAAGCCAGCTTATTTATGTTAAATATAGTTAATGTTAACTACAGTTCTGGGTCTAGATGAAATTTCAGGCTGTGGTTAATTAAAAATGGAAGGAAAAGATTTTTAACTTGTCCTCCCGGTTATTCATGTCTTACTAAACCATAGTTTAACATGATCTCTGAACACAGCCGGTATAGTTCGATAGTTAGGGGGGGGTAGCCTTAGTCTTCATAGCTTGCTTGTAAGCTTTCAGAGATATTTGGCTGGCCACTGAGTGGATAAAGAATATTGACTTTGGTCTGATCCAGTATCTGGCTTGGATCCAAAGGACCTACGATGCACACTGTGAGTGGAAGATACTTCTGCTCATTGTGTAGGTGGGGAGATGCTGTTGAACTTGGTTATAGCCTCTGCAAGGAGCCCCTGATGAGGGTCAGGTATACCTTTGCAGGAACAGATATGTGGGAGAAAACCAGCAGTACCCCTCCATGTATCTTTGGATCAAGACTATCTTCTTGTGATGTTTGAATTCTCTGAAGACTTACTGCTACTGTGATCCACATTATTGCTTACTGATTGAAAATGAAATGTGTTAGTAGTTGCTTTCTGTTCCTCTAGTTCACCCATCAGAATATACTTATAACTTAAATTGCAGAATGATTTGCCTCTGGGAAATACAGTAGAATCTTTGGTTCTTGAACTGCCTTTTACACACTGTATTTTTTTAATACAGACCACTAAAAGTAAGAGAGAAGATGACCGCCCAAGAAGAGGGGATTGCTATATTTGGTTGGTGACAGCTTTGGTTTGTTCAGCCTTTCTGGTCACAATATGCTTTCCAACAAGATGTCTCTGACTACTAGGTCTTAAGCAACTTAGGCTATCAACTGTGGATGCGAATTGTGAATCTCTTTTGAGCTGAAAGACACAGTCCAAAATATTAAATACAGTCTTAATAGTAAAGGCCATTAATCCAGAGCGTTTTCTTGGCACTGTTCTCCTGGCACCTGATTTGTACATTTGTCAGTATAGCAGACTGGAAGTTTCAAGGAGATAGTGCGGGCCATAAATGCCTTTTTTATCTTAAGTATACTGCACTCCAAATATTTGATTCCAAGCAGTACTGCTCTACCTGATACGCATTACACTTAAGTGCAATGCATTTTTATGGACTTCTCGGTGGTAGCAGTGCCTGCCAATGATAACTTTTATTGCATCAGACCTGTCAGAATTTCACTATTAGATTGTTTATCTGTATCTCTTCCCTACACACACACACCATTTATTCTCTGGTTGCTCTTTAGAGAGGGTGCTGTATAATAATTTTTAGCTACTTTGCTTTAATGCTGTCTCACAACCGACCTGCAAAGTGAATAAAAAGAAGGATTCTCATCTGGACATAAGGAAAGGATTAAGCTGTCGCTGATCCTTCATTGTGCTGACATTGAGATGAATGGTTGTGAACTGGCTGCGTTATTGGTGGATCGTTACCCTTAACTGCGGAAAAATATTTCTGTTCTTGGTTTGGGTTTTCGTTTTGTTTTCATTTAGGAACCAAATTTACGAAACAGTACTTCTCCATTTACATTGCACAAGAAATAAGATTTCCACAAGAATTCATGAGACTGAATCCCATCTTTACTGTTCGGTTGTTGTTTTTTAAAAAAAGATAAATAGGCAACCATTGCCTGTGAAAGCATAAGCATTGTGGAGGTTTGGAGAAGGTTGGATTATGGAAGCTATTTGAAAGCCTCTTCTAGTTATAAGCATAAGTATCTGATTTAGGGTCAGATTGGATGGTGCTTTCTTTTCATATCCATCCCATATAGCTGGTGGCGTATGAGAGTCGGACAACCCTGCCATCTTAGGATGTTTGTCGCAGTTCATTCCTGGATTTTACCTGAAATATTGGCCGTGCAGAATGGGACTCAATGAGTTGGATTTTATAATAATAATAATAATAATAATAATAATAATAATAATAATAATAATAATAATTTATTATTTGTACCCCGCCCATCTGGCTGGGTTTCCCCAGCCACTCTGGGCGGCTTCCAACAGAAATGAAAAATACACTAAAATGTCACATAATAAAAACTTCCCTGAACAGGGCTGCCTTCAGATGTCTTCTGAATGTCAGGTAGTTGTCCATCGCCTTGACATCCGGTGGGAGGGCATTCCACAGGGCGGGCGCCACCACCGAGAAGGCCCTCTGCCTGGTTCCCTGCAACTTGGCCTCTCGCAGGGAGGGAACCGCCAGAAGGCCCTCGGAGCTGGACCTCAGTGTCCGGGCAGAACGATGGGGGAGGAGACGCTCCTTCAGATATACTGGACCGAGGCCATTTAGGGCTTTAAAGGTCAGCACCAACACTTTGAATTGTGCTCGGAAACGTACTGGGAGCCAATGTAGGTCTTTCAAGACCGGTGTTATATGGTCTTTGGCCGCTCCCAGTCACCAGTCTAGCTGCCGCATTCTGGATTAGTTGTAGTTTCCGGGTCACCTTCAAAGGTAGCCCCACGTAGAGCGCATTGCAGTAGTCCAAGCGGGAGATAACCAGAGCATGTACCACTCTGGCAAGACAGTCCGCAGGCAGATAGGGTCTCAGCCTACGTACCAGATGGAGCTGGTAAACAGCTGCCCTGGATACAGATTTGACCTGTGCCTCCATGGACAGCTGTGAGTCCAAAATGACTCCCAGGCTGCGCACCTGGTCCTGCAGGGGCACAGTTACCCCATTTTATGCATATAGGTCCTATTAACTCTTGAATAGTTTTCTCACTTGTGCATCTGATGACAGTGGAGGTGGGTAGGCAAGGTGTGTTCTTTCTTCCTACCATGCGTATGGGATAGATGCAGGCCCAGGTGTAGTGTAGCCCAGTCCAGCCTGTAATCTGGAGATAGGTAATACTCAAGCTGAAAACCTGCAATGATTTTCATGTGAGTCTCCTGTTCCTACACAGTGCAGCATGTTTAAATAAAAGTGCATTTTATTATTCAATAGTTTCTTGACCCACTGGTAGCTCTTCATGTGTTATTCAGTATAACCCCACCCTTCCCTTATTTGGAAACCAGCTGTACTCACTGTTTTCTTGCATGTACTGGATAAGTCCTATTGAGCGATTTACCCTGACCCGGAAATGGCTATTGAGTCACTTAGTATACATTAAAGCTATTACAAGTTTGTACTAGAACCTGCAGCCAAGGTAGCCTACTGTGGATCAAAGGATATATAACAGAGGCTACCTCCATGTGGCTACTATTGGTGCCTTCTGCTCAGTTCTAGGCCCCATGTAACCTTGGCAGTAATGCAGCTTTAACATTAGTTTGGGTTCAGCAGGCAATGAAATTAATAGTTGCTGTATAGTAATACAACTTGTGTGTCTTCTGTGAGCAAACAGTTGTACTTTACTGTCTGTATTTGAACTAGCCTTTCAGGTGTAGTATGGCATCACATTGTTATATAATGCAGTTAAGTTTTTAATTAACCTATAATAAACATGTGGCTGTGCATTTAAGGGTTTTTAATTAGATTTTCCTTCAAACTTTACTCTGCTTGTGTTTTCTTGGTGGAATGGGTAGTGAAAATTCTGACAAGAGTCCCAGATATATGTGAGCACATTGTCTTAACAGAGCGATAGGCATTATCCTCACTGGGTTGAATGGTACATGTGTGTATAATCTGAGATCATTCACTAGATTGCTGAGCAAATATGCAAACTACTTTTTCTCTGTACGAAAACAAATAAAATGGTATAAACTCAAATATTTGATACTACTTTTCGTATGTATTTTCAAGTGAATAAAAAACAAACAACTAAAGCATAACTAAACATTGACAGCGGTCTTTCTTCTAACTCTTGGCCCTTCAGAGAGGAAAACCCACCAACCATTTACTCTCATTTTCCAAGATTATATTTGTTAGCCAAGAGATAGGGATTTATATATATATATCTTCTCTTTGCAGAGAAAACGGTTTGTGCATGAATGGGGGACAGAGCCTTCATTCAGACATCATTCTAAACCATGGTTTATTATGCCAGGTTGTGTCTAGACAAAAACCACAGTTCAGCATGGCCTGAACCCTAAACTGCAGCTAATTTTAACCACGGTTTGTTTGAATCAAACCAGCTTTATAGTCCATACTTTGAAGTTGGCTTGATTCAAACAAATCAAACCATAGTTAAGATTAATCGCAATTTGTTGGGTCTGGGTGATACAGGGAGCTATGACCAATCAAAAATGGAGGCAAAAGCTTTTGAACATTTGCAACCACACAGGGAGTGTCCAAACGTAGGGGAAGGCCAGGTTCCTCCCCATCATCATAAACCATTATTGGACATGACATTTGAACACATGTATCCCTCCCAGATTTGGAATTAATATACTTTGTTGGTGACTGTTCAGCAGGTTTGGGTGTGTAGGTGCATGAATGTGGAAGTCTTTGTATGGAAATGTCCTCAACTTGCCATTAACATATTTTCCTTCTGTTGAGCAGTGGTGTCTGAACATTTCAACTTTGATTAAATGTTAACGTTAACAGCTTGGGTTCTTAATAGAAGTATTGCCAGTAGTGGGCAGTATGATGAAATACCTCAGAGCTGCTTCTGGACCTTTGCCATTTACACCTTCTGGACAGGAATGTTTAGCATGAGAGAGGCTTGGCAGCCGAAACTAGGTAACTGAGGAAGGGACAGTGAGTTTTCTCTTATATGTTTGGGGGCAGGGAAGTAGCTATTTTTAAGTTGCAAGAGGGGCTTTGAACGCTGGGTGTGATTTCTGTACTCTCTGCCTTTTATAGCTGTAATTATGGGTACAGTCTCGCAAAAGGGCCAAGGATGTAGAATTCATTGCTGTTGAAGAGAGAGAAAAAGGAATCATTTTATGGCCAGTGTGGCACTGTCTGTTTAATACTCGGCACTGAAGCAATAACGTAATTGGCAAGCAAACCTGGTTTTCCGGCTCTGAATAGTTTGATCACATCCTGCTCTGCAGGAACATGCTTATGACTGTTCATGAACAAAATTGGCACGCGCCCAATTGCTCATCTGAAACGAGCCAAAGGCCGTTTCTTCTGTTCGTGGCACCACTTGGCACAGGGCTTGCTGCTGTTCAATCGCCGGGAGCACAAAGATTTAGAAGCAGCACACTTGACTGCCCATCTTTATTGATTCCAGCTAGTCGTTGATAAATCAGTAAGCATCAATAGGCCTCACGAGTCTGCTTTAGAGCAGCCTTTTCTGCGCTTCAGTTTACCAAATGGAAGCACTCAAATCACTCTCTCCTTTTCCCCCCCTTTCCTTTTGCAACGCAGAAAGCATTCAAGCATTCTTGCCACAGGCGAGCAAACATTTCTCATGTAAGAACTACACCTGTGAGGTACAGCAAGGTGGGTTTTTTTTCCTTTTAAAAAAGTTGTTAGATGCAAAAAAAGGGTAAAAAAAGAAAAAGAGTTTGCTTCATCTGGATTTAGGAATCTGTGTGTCCCACAATGCTGCATTACTGTTCTCGGAAATGGTTTTTTAAAAATGAAACATCAACCTTGTGTTGTTAAAACTCAGCATTTGAAAGGGTATTCTTGGGAGCCAGAACATTGTGGTGGTCAGAGCAGAAATAGCCAACAAGGTGCCCTTCAGATGTTGCAGACTACAAGTTCCATAATCCTGTGTCATAATGTCCCTGCGTCAGGTTGATTGAAGTTCAGGTCTGCAACATACTGAGGGTATGATATTGGCTACCCCTGCAAGAGAGTTTCAGGCTACAGCTGTGGAGATCAGTCTTCAAATCTCCACTCAGCCATAAAGCCCTCTTGAGCATATAAGAAGAGGCTGTTGGATCAGGCCAATGCCTGTGGGAAACCTTTGAGTAACCTTTGGACAGTCCCTGTCTTTCAAACTAACTTAGCTCACATAGTCCAATATAACCTAGAGGAGTTTGATTCTTGCCGGTTCCTGTCTCCCATCCATGACCTAGACAAAATTGCGACATCAGTGTTTCTTGCAAGAAAATGTGCAGAATAATGTGCTGAGCAACATTATTGTTGTTGCTGCTGATTTGTATACTGCCCTATACCCATAGATCTCAGGGTAGTTCACAGCATAAAATTACAATATAGCACTGCGATTAGAGCAATGAAATACAGTATTGATATGAATAGTACTGAAATACTCTTGAGAGTCCCATGGACTGCAAGAAGATCAAACCTCTCCATTCTGAAGGAAATCAGCCCTCAGTGCTCACTGGAAGGACAGATCCTGAAGCTGAGGCTCCAATACTTTAGCCACCTCATGAGTAGAGAAGACTCCCTGGAAAAGACCCTGATGCTGGGAAAGATTGAGGGCACAAAGAGAAGGGGATGACAGAGGACGAGATGGTTGGACAGTGTTCTCGAAGCTACTAACATGAATTTGACCAAACTGCGGGAAGCAGTGGAAGACAGGAGTGCCTGGCGTGCTCTGGTCCATGGGGTCACGAAGAGTCGGACACAACTAAACAACAACAACAAGTACTGAAATAAAAATATTTATTAGAAGAAGTCAATATGGACACAAATAAAGCAGGATGGACTAATCATGTTCAGGGTGTGACTTCTTGGCTCAAACAGAACTACCCCTGGTTTGGGTGGATGTGTGTGTTGTGTGTGTCTGTGTACTTTCTACCTTAGGATCTCAACTGAAGTAATTCAGATTATATTCTATAAAGTTATTCCATCATACTGTAGCCTTAAAACTTTCTTTGCTAACCATGTGCATCAAATGACCAGTCATACTTATTCTGAAGATGAAAGAATATTGGCAATGATGATCTAGAATCCCATAAGGTTTTCTCTTGCTTATACTGCTAGATTTTAAAGGTAAAAAGAAATATGTATCCCTGAATAAGCAGTTGGCACATTTTAATGAATCTTCCATTTTGTGCCACATCTCTGCCCTGGAATGTCTATTATTTGTATTGTAAAATCACCTGTTGTGCTTGTTTAAACAAGGGTGTTGTGTAGAATTTACAAAATCCATGTCTGCCTGGTAGGTGAGGGCACAATTAAACCTATCTTTAATTACAAAGATTAATTAATTTTTAACGTGGAAGATTCATCTTCTTTCTAATACTTAAGGGCCGCTCCCCTTTTGAACATGACTCTAGGTAATGTCCCTAAATTTGCATGAGAGCTTGTTAGATTAATTGCTGTTTGACTCTTCTATCATAGTGCTAAGCTCTAAGTTCATACAGATCAGACTCCCTAACCACTTTTTGGAATGAATTTAAATATTTAACGTTAACACCCCGAGAGGAAACATAAAATGGTTATGTATTACTGGTAGCTTGCTTCAGTAACATATATTGTTTTTAAAAAGCTTAATATGTTTAGCAGTAATATGCATGTAATGTTGTAGCTCAAGGCATATGCGTTTTATTGTTGTTTCCTATTTCGTTTTATGGTTTTTCCTATTTCAGACTTCCCTAACCTGATGCCCACCATATATTTTGGACTACAATTCCCATCATCCCTGACTTTAGGCAGTGTAGGCTTGGGCTGACTGGATTTGTAGTCCAATATACCGGGAGGACACCAGGTTGGGTAATGCTGCTGTTTTCTGATTCAGCTCCTTGTGCATGCAGGCGCTCCAATGCCCATTCATAGTTCCTGTGCAACTGATCTTCCCATTTACTTAAATGGAAGTACCTCTGCTCATACAGAAGAACCTGCGATTTGAATCAATGACAAATCCATCAAGCAGTGAAGATTGCATAATAATGAATCGCCATTGAAAGTTGTGTATGCTTCCTCAATGCACACACAAAACACTTCCTGTATGTGAAAAGATTCAGTAAAGACTCGACTGGACTCTTCCAGTTGACTCACTGGTTAATTGAGGGATGAAAAAAAAATAAATTGGAGAATCCCCCTTTTTTCTTTCCTCATTTAAAATAGGTGGAGAAAGCAAGGACAGTTCCCCATGAACATTTCCTCATTGTGCTTGTTCATGGATCATGCAGCTGAATGACTCTTTGTTTTATATCTTCCAGTTTTGCTTTTTTTGTTGCATTCTGTACAGAGTGACATCATAAGAGGAAATGTGTTGAAAGCCATTTAATAATGAGGAAGTGATACCTGGAGCTGAGGGGGCTTTTCCCTATACATTTCTGATCTCCTCAAGTCCAAATAACTAAAAGGACATTAATTTTTTAATGTTCTTGATTACATGTGTGTGTGTGTGTTTATGCAGTGCTTTTTTCTAAAAAAAATGTTTTGGGGGTACTCTCATTTTGACTCAAGAAAATCACCATTTTATAGTTCAAATTGGGAAAAATAAATACAGTAAATGGATGGAAGTACAAAGATTCACCAAATGTTTAGGGGTATACATACCCCCAGGAAAAAAAGCACTGGTGTTATGTATTACTTACAAATTTATACTTTTCAAAATGCCACCATATTGTCTACTCGTTTGAACATGAGATGAAAACTACAGTGGTACCTTGGGTTACATACGCTTCAGGTTACAGACTCCACTAACCCAGAAATAGTGCTTCAGGTTAAGAACTTGGCTTCAGGATGAGAACAGAAATCGTGCTCCGGCGGTGCGGCAGCAGCGCGAGGCCCCATTAGCTAAAGTGATGCTTCAGGTTAAGAACAGTTTCAGGTTAAGAACGGACCTCCGGAATGAATTAAGTACTTAACCTGAGGTGCCACTGTACCTATAACAGTTAATTGTCTCCACTTTTTCTTTTAGAATCCTCATCTGTGTAAGTTTTTGGTTAAAAATAAATAAATTTGCTGCCATTAAACTGGCATGTGCAATTGAACAGGAGTAAAACACTCAAGCTAGCATCTGAGCAGCTATGAGAGGATTATTTTTCCTTTTCCTTTGAATGGGAGCCCTCTATCTCATGTCACACCCTACTTTAAAACTCTCTTTGCTTCCAGAATAGGTTTTCCGTGTGACTTAGGAATGAGGAGGCTGCTCTGTTGAGCAGCATATGTGCAGAGCTCCCATAGGTTGGCAGAACCTTGTGGTCCTACGGTTATTTGGAGTCAGTCTTTGTGCTGAGGCAGCATAACAAATTAGACTGCGCTCCCATTCACATATACAGTGGTGCCTCGCAAGACGAAATTAATCCGTTCCGCGAGTCTCTTCGTCTTGCGGTTTTTTCGTCTTGCGAAGCACGGCTATTAGCGGCTTAGCGGCTTTAAGAAAAAGGAAACAAACTCGCAAGAACTCGCAAGACGTTCCATCTTGCGAAGCAAGCCCATAGGGAAAATCGTCTTGCGAAGCGACGCAAAAAACGAAAAACCCTTTCGTCTTGCACGTTTTTCGTTTTGCGAGGCATTCGTCTTGCGGGGCACCACTGTACATAGGAGTAAACCTTGCTGAAATCATTGGGCTTTGTTATCCAGTTGGTGATCTTGTGAAAGCTCAAGGACTTTTGGTTGAGCAGGGATGTCTGCTAATTGTAGGAGGTCAGCCAATTTTAGCTGAATCCACCCCCCCCACACACATCTCCAGTCCCCCCTGCAATTCTGTTTTGAAAGTTCCTCCAATCCTAGGCTCTAGTGACAGGCTGGTTATAGTGACTTCAGGGAGTAGCAGGAATCCTTTGAAGACATTTCTGCTGGATTCTGCTCAGAGGACCTTACCTCTTTCTCAGCAAACATGCTTAGCTCTGGATCTGCTAGACATTGGCAGTGATTGAGAAATATTTGTATCTCCCTGGTGTACAAAGACAGACCCTGGATTCAGGGTCTTAAAATAGGCCACTCGAAAGATTACACATTCTGAGCAGTACACCATTTTCTTGTAAAGCATTTAATTTATATTATTTATATTATTTCAGCTTTTCCGTTAAATTTTCTTCAAGTTTCAATTTCTTGCAGCCTATCTACCATAAAGGCCTTTTGTAAGAATTTAAAGAATACGCATTATACAACAAGGCCAGCAAGAAGAGATACTTAAGCAGTTTACAACTCAACTGAGAGTTCAATATGTAAAAAAAGGCAAACAAATATGAAGTCACCTGCAAACTCCTGATCTGGAAAAGTAATAACTGAACGAAAAGATTAATAAATGATTTGGTAGTGACTATGGCACAGTGATCCACAATATTTGTTTCTTGAACTAATGTGTTGGTATTTTGCAAAGGATGAGAAACATTCCTGTCCTTTTGTGTTATAACTGCCAACTTAACATTTAGGCAATATTCTTGTTTGCATATGGATTTCAAGAAAATCCATTGAAGCTTATTTGAAAACCAACTCATTAGAATGACAGTTTGTTTACAGAATTTTGTTTTCCTGTCTGTCAACTTAAATTGGTGGCATTCAACCAAGCAAGAGTTACAGTTATGCAAAAAGACTGCCCCTCTTCGCTGCTCCTTCTGCAATAACTGAAGTTTCTTTTATTTAACTGCTGAGGAATCACTGGACAAAAAAGTGTTTGCTCTAAGTTACAGAAAAGCAGTATACTTTTTCCATGCTCAGAACCAATTGAGCTATGTGACACGTGCCACTCTGTCCCCTTATCCTAGATGTTTGGGTTGGGACTTTAGAAAGAGTGTGTTACACACGCTCTTATGACACTCTATTTATTATTCATTCGACATTCCCAAAACTGAACGTTTACCCTGAAAATAGGCTCATAAGAGTTGCCAATGGATATATTATCATATCAATAATATTTAGTTTTTATAAATAATGTGCAAACCCCTTCCCATCCACACTAGAACTAATTTGGTTTCTACATTTGACGAAAAATAATCCTGGTTCAGATTGGATCTGGTGTTGTTTGATTGCTATGCTGGGAATACCTCCTCTGCTGACTCCCGGTGCTTTTTACACCTTCTTAGCTTAGAAGAACATGGATCCCACCCTGCTAATTATTATTATTATTATTATTATTATTATTATTATTATTATTATTATTATTATTATTATTATTTTCAATTTTTAAGCTTATGAATACACAGCTGAAATTGTGTTTATTGAAGCCTGGATACATAGAAAAATCCTTTATGCCACTAACATGCAGGCACCACCAACTTCTTTGATTTTCTCTTCTACCTTTCTGCTGAGTGAGGAGGAATTAAAGAACCTTTTAATGAGGGTGAAAGAGGAGAGCGCAAAATATGGTTTGAAGCTCAACATAAAAAAAACGAAGATCATGGCCACTGGGCCCATCACCTCCTGGCAAATAGAAGAGGAAGAAATGGAGGCAGTGAGAGATTTTACTTTCTTGGGCTCCATGATCACTGCAGATGGTGACAGCAGTCATGAAATTAAAAGACGCCTGCTCCTTGGGAGAAAGGCAATGGCAAACCTAGACAGCATCTTAAAAAGGAGAGACATTACCTTGCCAACAAAGGTCTGTATAGGTAAAGCTATGGTTTTCGCAGTAGTGATGTATGGAAGTGAGAGCTGGACCATCAAGAAGGCTGATTGCCAAAGAATTGATGCTTTTGAACTATGGTGCTGGAGGAGACTCTTGAGAGTCCCATGGACTGCAAGAAGATCAAACGTATCCATTCTTAAGGAAATCAGCCCTGAGTGTTCACTGGAAAGACAGATCCTGAAGCTGAGGCTCCAATACTTTGGCCACCTCATGAGAAGAGAAGACTACCTGGAAAAGACCCTGATGTTGGGAAAGATGGAGGGCACAAGGAGAAGGGGACAACATAGGACGAGATGGTTGGACAGTGTTCTCGAAGCTACAAACATGAGTCTGATCAAACTGCGGGAGGCAGTGGAAGACAGGAGTGCCTGGCGTGCTCTGGTCCATGGGGTTATGAAGAGTCGGACACGACTAAACAACAACAACAACCTTTCTGCTGAAGAATTTTCCTTTCCCGATTACAGGCTGTTTGGGCAGTTTCCCCTTGCCCAGGACTTTGAAGTAACCCGAGCATATGACATCAATAACTGGAGCTAATCCCGCCTGATTTTTGGCATAGTTGAGTCTTGCCTGCTCACTAACAAGTGTCCAGAGTTTCTCAAGATTCACTGTAGGACAGAAGTGCTGGTTTTTCTTCAAGTGGTAATGTCTCATAGCAACTTTTCCAAAATAACCAGAATGATATTTGTCAAAATTAATTCTGTGGTGGTGCAAACCCCCAGCATTATCATGGCCTCCAGGATGCTTCCTGTGTTTGCCGATACGGCCACGGCCATGGCTAACATGACCCCTCAGTTTCCTGGTCTTCCTCAGTCTGGAAGGCATTATGCTGGGCCAGAGTCAAAGGAAAAGAGCGCCTGCTCCTAATTATGTGGTTCTGAGGTAGTCAGCCTGGTGACTCCCATTTGTTGTACTACAACTCCTAATCATCTCCTACCAGTTCATGTCCATGTGGTGTGAGGTTGACAGGGATTGAGGAAGTTGGACAACCAGCTGTAGTCCAGAAAAACCTGGTGGGCACCACATTCCGAGGGCACTACCCTGAGTGGGCACATGACTTCCTAAGTGTTCAACAGACACACCCACCCCACATTGTCTTCTCCTCACTTGCAGGTTCTGCTGGCTTTTCCTAGCAATCTTTCTTGTTCGGGGGTTCTTTGGGGACTACGTTGAAATTGCAGTGAAGATCAAATATGAACAATGCAGCCCCCTCAGAGGGAGGGTGTTGAAGCTCGTGCTGTTGCGATTGTTGTAAATTAATATATAAATAAATAAATAATAGTAGTAATGACACTATTGCCATTTTTTATTTCCAAATGCCTGAGACATACACAAAATAATTTGTTGTACAAATTCCGCTATATCTACTGTCGTCAGAACCTTGGCCTTTGTCAAGCGAGATCCTTTACCAGCCGACGACTTGTACTCATCTAGTTGTTTGCGGGAAATGAACGCACCATCTTTGTGTGCTGCACTAATAGGAATTGCTGGGAACGTTCATAGTTCTGGCATGTACAAATCAGCACTCTGAACCTTTTTAAGCCCATTGTACTGCAGTGGGTGCCTATTGTTTGAACAACTGGACAAAGGTGCATTATCTCAGGTTTGTAAAGTGTGCTTGAGCATACTAATCTACTACCTTGAGTACTATTTATCATCTTACATGCTTTGTTTATAAATAATTTATTGGAATAAGAGGCATGAAATTAGAAAATTGAATGAATAATCGAGCCTCTGTGTAAAACAGAAGCCTCTTATTTATATATAAGGCACATTTAAAAATAAATAAATAAATAAATCCGGCAGGCTGAGTAAATTAAATTTTTTAAGTCAAGTGTGGAATCGCACACAAATGTCTGATCCAGATTAAAAAGCAATTAGAATTTTGTTCTGCTGAAAGAAGTTTCCTGGAAATAGGAGAGAAGGCCGAGAAAAATCAGGGGCAGGGGGGGGAGAAACAAGTTTAAAATAAAAATAAAAATGAATAAATGAAAATATGCGCAAATGTGTTATCTACTCCAACCAAGTCGTTTTTGTCGCTCCAAAATTCCAGGGTGGCAATTCATACTCTTGTGGTTTTCCAGAAATAGCACAGAATTATCTGTCTTTTGAAAGTGCCATAACTATTGATTCAGCGTAAGGAAGTGAAATATACTGACTTCAGTATATTTAGGTATATATGTGAACTTGGGTATGTAAAAAGGTAAAGGGACCCCTGACCATTAGGTCCAGTCATGAACGACTCTGGGGTTGCGGTGCTCATCTCGCTTTATTGGCCGAGGGAGCCGGCGTACAGCTTCTGGGTCATGTGGCCAGCATGACTAAGCCGCTTCTGGCGAACCAGAGCAGCACATGGAAACGCCGTTTACCTTCCCGCTGGAGCGGTACCTATTTATCTACTTGCACTTTGATGTGCTTTTGAACTGCTAGGTTGGCAGGAGCAGGGACCGAGCAACGGGAGCTCACCCCGTCGTGGGGATTTGAACCACCGACCTTCTGGTCGGTAAGTCCTGGGCTCTGTGGTTTAACCCACAGCAGGAAATCTGGTGCACAGGTACAAAACTTTGTTTCTGCCCTGCTCCTGCGGCCTCCACAAACCAGAAAGCTAGCCATGGTTTGGTTTAGTGTTATGTGTGAAATTGGGCTTGTGGTTTGCCTCTCGCAAACAAACCGTGAGCACTACGTCAAAAACAAAACTTGATTTATAGCTCATGGTTTGTTTGGAGCAAGATAAATCATGAGCCCAGGTTTGCACAGAAGGCTAAGCCAAACCACAATTTAGCTCCTGGTGGTGCGGCAGGGGCAAGGCAGAAGCAGAGTGGCCGCAATATTCTTGCCATGTCCTAGCAAGCTTGCTCATTCATACTAAGCCATAGTACGGCTTATGTGTGAACCAGACCACTGTTGACTCCAATGTAATGGCCTGGATTTGCTGATGGAATGGGTCTTTCCTATCTGTTCTCCGCACGATTGCTGCTCCTGAAGGTTGGGAGATCCATCTGAATGGAATTGGGGGTGGGGGCTGCAACAAGAGGACAGAAATCAGCAGAAATTGGGAAGAGCAAGTGGTGTGAACCAAAGAGCGTTTTGAGTCATGCAGAGCACAATCGGTTCCTTTTTTTTTAAAGAATATTTATTAAAGTTTTCAATAATAATAATACAATAAAAATCAAAAAGAAAAAAATAACAAAAATACAAAAATAAAAATAATTAAAAACACATAAAGTTTCCATTTCTTATTTTTCATTGACTTATTTCCCAGACCTCCTCGTACCTCCCTTTTTTGTATTCCAATTCAAATTGTTAGTTCAGCAAATCCTTATCAATAAATTTTAACCTATTTCTAACCCCTTTTTTCCATATTCTCTTAAAGCATTACAGCTGGAAACCACTTAATTTCTATCCGGCATCATTCTAACATTCATTAATTTTGTAATATTTCTGTAAATAGTCTTTGAATTTCTTCCAATCTTCTTCCGCCGACTCTTTTCCCTGGTCTCGGATTCTGCCAGTCATTTCTGCCAATCCCATATAGTCCATCACCTTCATCTGCCATTCTTCCAGAGTGGGTAGATCCTGTGTCTTCCAGTACTCTGCGATAAGTATTCTTGCTGCTGTTGTAGCATACATAAAGAAAGTTCTATCCTTCTTTGACACGGTTCTTAGCCAATACGCTTTTCAACAGTTTGATTTCACTGGATGCAAAATTACATCCTCATCTTATACTTTAGAACTGGTAGGTCAGGCATAGGCAAACTCGGCCCTCCAGATGTTTTGGGACTACAACTTCCATCACCCCTAGCTAACAGGACCAGTGGTCAGGGATGATGGGAATTGTGGTCCCAAAACATCTGGAGGGCCGAGTTTGCCTGTGCCTGTGCCAGGTGAAGCAACGGAGCTGATACAAAAAGTCTGCTGAATAGGAATGGCTTGTTCTGTGAGCATGATGCTCATTTCCCTCAGACATTTGCCTGAGAGTCATTGGGCGTGGATTGGTTATAAGGGACTGTTGTGTACATGCCTGCTCGAACCAGTCCGCAGAACTTTGTAGGACAACTGGTAATAAATTAATCCAGTAATTTACAAAAACAGGACACCTATGTAAAACCTGAAATGGTGGTCCTTGTTTTTCTCCCATCAGAAATGACTCCCATGTGTCTTAGATTGGACTAGTTCCTTCTAAGGTCTCTAAATACTGGTGACATGTTTGAAGGCCCATCCCATTGGTTCATGCTGACTAGCTCTCCAGGAGTTTTTCCAGCCCTACCTGGGATTGAACCTTGAAATTGGCAGCATGCAAACCACATGCTCTTCCACTGCCCTTCCTCAACAGATCTGCCAACTGTCGTCACAAAATTTAATTTTCAAAGAAACATTGGACAAGTCAGAAGAGATATGATTGATAGTCGTATGTTGTGAACTACCTTGAGATCTATGGGTGAAGGGCAGTACACTGGTACCTCAGGTTAAGTACTTAATTCGTTCTGGAGGTCCATACTTAACCTGAAGCACCACTTTCGCTAATGGGGCCTCCTGCTGCTGCCGCACCGCCGGAGCACGATTTCTGTTCTCATCCTGAAACAAAGTTCTTAACCTGAAGCACTATTTCTGAGTTAGCGGAGTCTGTAACCTGAAGCGTACATAACCCGAGGTACCACTGTATACAAATTTCGCAAATAATGATAATAGCATGCATTCTTTGTTTCAGTTTGGTTCCTAATGTACTCATTGTTCCATGGTAACTTTATTTAGTAGCATTTTGCCTAAAAGTAGTAGTAGTAGTAATAATAATAATAATAATAATAATAATAATAATAATAATAATAATAATTTATTGTTTGTACCCCACCCATCTGGCTGGGTTTTCAGCCAGATGCCCTAATAAGATCATAAGCTCCAGTAACCTTCATGCAAATCAAATTAAATTGAGTGGGATTTGTGCTCCTCAAGAGTTGCATCTGAAATCTCACACACACCCCAACATGGTTTAACAGAATTTTGCATTCCACATTTCTTCTTCCTGTTATGCATAAACTGATATTTATTAGGAGCAAGACAAATATACAGAGTTATCTTTGAGTTCATGACAGCTTCAAGCTCAGACTGGATTACAGCAGTGAGACAAGTAGTGTTTAATCAAACCTTTTATGGCTTCTGATTGGCAAGATGTTAGAGCCGCATTGCATTTTCCCCCAAGTTGAAATGTTAAATGTTTCTTTTCCTAATCAAATAATTTTTTTTCTAAAAATGCAGATGTTCCTGGGGTCTGACCTCTACCAAAGCTCTTTTTCTTTTTTTCTTTCTTTTTTCACTCTTTTTTTCACTCTTCTGAAATCCAGGAGGTTTAAAACGGCTGGGCATTGTAAAAATAATCAGTTAAACACTCTTGTTGACCGCTTGCCAGAAGTGTAGAGGAAAGGCTTCACAGTTTTTTAAAATGAAAAAATAATAATAATTCAGAATTATGGCATAATTAAATAAATCTATCTAGACCATCATTTAGTGGAAGAAGAAACTAATTCTTTTAAATGGAAAAGAAAAGGATAAAATCAATTTAGATAAATACAAGTGTTTCCAAACATCTGCTGCTCAAAGTACATAACTCACATTGACACCAAAGGTTGGTTTGTGTTTTGACTGGAAGAGTTTGATATTATTTTTGTCTGCAGAGGAAGGAGTTGTGTAGCATCCAAGTGGTGAGATATTTGCCTCTCAAGCAATCATGATGAATTTGGGACAAGGGGGAGACTGTGTGTTTTTTATTTTAAAAAAAAAATCACAGTGAAAACTGCTTGCTTTCCTTGAGGAATCTTTGGATCGGAAACTGTCCTCATGTGCAGATCTTTCAAAAGAAAATAAAGAGAAGAACAGAATAATAAAACAGTTTTGAAATCTGTTAAACCACCTTTGTCTGGAACATGGAGTTTTATTCCAACATGTCAACCGAGTTTCAGTTTTGATTTTTGACTTTTTTTAAAGGAGGATGTACGCTATTAAAATAAGTTTAAAAATAAGCTAGGATCAAAAGATCATCGATAAAAACAAGCTTTGAAATCGGCTGCTCGGTACACTGAATAAACGCTTCCTGTTTAGTAATCTCACTATCAGTAAACATAACTTGTCTCCTTCACCTTTGGCCTCAAACTGCACAGGCTTAGTCTTGAGTCCCACTGGATTTGATGGGACCTTGGGCCAAATAGAGGGTCAATCCAGGCTCCCTTCCATGCAAGCCACTGGAAGAATGCCGCCAATAGATGAAGGCGCTCAATGCCATGGGAATCCTATAGACACAATAGGAAGCTTCATAGGAAACTGCCTCAGACTGTTGCTCTATCTAGCTCCATATTGTCTACACAGACTGGCAGTGTGTCTCCAGGGTTTCAGCCTCCAGAAATTCCCAGACCTACCTGGAGATGACGGATTGAATTCGAGGCATTCTGCAAGCAAAGCAGATGCTCTGCCACTTCTCTCCCCTGCCCAACCCCAGAATACTCCCCAAGTAGAGAATGGGGAGGGAAGGAAGCAACGTGGAACTGAATTGGGCCTGACTGTACTGAGGACTGCAGACTCAATCTCTTAACTATTTTACAATTCTGAAATTCCTTCATGGCCTAGGACCCTCGTACCTATGGGACCGCCTCTCCCGGTATGCCCCATGGAGGACCTTAAGGTCCATAAATAGCAACACCCCAGTGGTCCCGGGCCCTAAGGAAGTCAGATTAGCCTCAACCAGAGCCAGGGCCTTTTCAACACTGGCCCCAGCCTGGTGGAACGCTCTGCCTCATGAGACCAGGGCCCTGCAGGATCTGATTTCTTTCCGCAGGGCCTGTAAGACAGAGTTGTTCTGCCCAGCCTTTGACTTGGAATCAACTTGATCCCCTCCCCCTCTTTCCTTTCTCCTTCTGTGATGGAACTCCTATTTGAGGGCTTCCCTGGCTTTTTTTCTGGCCCCCGTAGGACCAGTCTGGATAGTTGGCCTTGGTGAAGATTTGACGTTTTCATCCCCAAAAAGTTTTGATTTGAGTTTGTCTGAAATGAGGCTGTATTTTAATGTTGAATTTTAATCTTGTTTTTAAGTTGTGTTTTAATCCATTGTTTTTATACCTGGTGTTAGCCAGGTCTTGGCTGGGGAGGGCGGGGTATAAATAAAAATTATTATTATTCTTGTACATGTACACTACTTTATGTCGTCTGCTCCCAACCTGAGTACAAAGACAAGAGCTTGTTTCCAACAGCATCATCCATACAAGGGTTTCTGCTTGTGCAGTGGAACTTCCTCTCCCTTTCGTCTCCTCTCCTCCCTTCATGTACCCCACAACTCCATCCCCAAATCTGCTCCATGGGATTGGGGAAAACTCCATAAAAATTGGGAGGGGAGAAGACAGAGGGAAAGTGAATCAGATGACTAAATCAGATGCAACCCGTTATTTTCTGCATCTATCAACTACTTTCTCTTTCAAATATTATGGCCTAGTGAAATCCTGGTGCCAAGATATAAAAGCATAGCTTATTTTCTCCAAAGGTTAGTTGTTCTCTGGATTGTGTGAGGGAGAAAGTGAGATTCACCTTCCAAATCCTACTTCTGGGATTAGGCAGGGTTTTCTTATTTCTAATCTAAATAAATAAACAGCACCAGAACTCCACCAGAATGCATGCTAGATGTTTATAATATACTTCTGTCACAATAAGGAAAGCTGCTTGGTGATGTTGATACCAGGTTCAAGCTAACATTAAAGGACTTTTGTTTTCCCATTATGCCTATCCTATCAACCTGAATCTTCTAGATATTTGCATAGACAAGTTTTCTTACTCATCACTCTAGTTGCATCAATCCAGTTAACATCTTGAGGAGCATTAAACTAATATTAAATGAAAGCTATAGTTGTTCCAGTTCATTTCACTCTTAAACATATTTAAATTTCATTGATTTTAGTAGGACCTAAGCATTTGCTACTGTAGGTTGGACTCTAGCCAGTCTGCACATCTGGATGTTGCTTATGAGAATAAATAGTTCAATATGGAAAATGTCTTATTTTCCACAAAAATCTGTTCTTTCTTATTGGCATTCTGTACCTGTTCTCTTCAGGAATTGCTTATATTGCAATTTTATTAATATTGTAACTTTGTTATTCATTGGAGAAAGACATTTGTGCTTATTCAGAGATTAATATTTGAATGTAAAATCTCTCTGCAATAACATAACCCATGGGTGGTATCCAACTGTAGTATTTTGTTTGTGCAAATGAGCCTTACCTTTCCTCTCCTCTGTTTACACCCCTCCACACACACACACACACACACCCAGGAGGTTGTGAGGGCTATACAAAATGTTATGCCCATTGGTACATTGTTGGGATTTGCCCCATGTACAGTGGTACCTCAGGTTAAGTACTTAATCCGTTCCGGAGGTCCGTACTTAACCTGAAACTGTTCTTAACCTGAAGCACCACTTTAGCTAATGGGGCCTCCTGCTGCTGCCGTGCCGCCGCCACACGATTTCTGTTCTCATCCTGAAGCAAAGTTCTTAACCTGAAGCACTATTTCTGGGTTAGCAGAGTCTGTAACCTGAAGCGTCTGTAACCTGAAGCGTATGTAACCCGAGATACCACTGTATCTGTTAGCAATATTGCACTCCAAAATGAATTCTCCCAAAGTTTAGGGCACATTTCAGGAAATGTGTTTTTCAGTTGTCAAGTTTCACACTGCTGAGAGTGCAAATGTTATCATTTTCTTACTTTTCTTAACATTTTCTGGCATACAGTTGACTTTAGAGTGTTTATTTACAGATCTCCATGCTTTCAGAGGTTCCCTTTTATGTTTTGTGATTGTTCTCCAGGCTCCCTTATACACCTTATGGTTCTTTGGTCTTGAATTCTTTTGTCTTTATTTTGCCCTCCAAACCACCATTTTACCCTTAAGCCAGGATAACTAGGAATTGCACCTCATGACCTTCTGGAAAGTTGGTTAGATGCCCATCCAATATCTTGGGCTATGTCTTAGTTGTTTAATTCTTTGAAGCATGCTCCCTGTCGCACAAATAATTAACAATTCTGCTGCTTAGTACTAAACTCTAATTATTAATGCAAACACATGATGTTTATAGCTGTATCTTTAACTGGCATGAGATAGGGTGTGCAGTGTATAATCTGTTTTGTTTAACATTGTTTTTAATAAGCAATGCATAACATTGTGGCTGTAATTTCCAATTCAACATTTTACATGGCAGCTTTACTTTCCCGTATATAAAATAATCTAAGTCAGAATGTAGACAAGTCTCTCTCTCTCTCTGTGTGTGTGTGCGTGTGTGTGTGCGTGTGTGTGTGTGTGTGTGTGTGTGTGTAACTATTTAATACCAAAATTGCTTCTCATTCTGATTTAGAATATTATTTTTTCTCAATAATTTATATGCCGTCTTTCAGATATGTTGTGTTAGTCATGGGAATTTGCATTTTTGTCTCTGAGTAATCATACCGTGAGAGAATGAATAAACCAAGATCTGTGCTAACTCATATGCTAGATCACAACATGTTTAAATGTGAAGTTTAAATCAATGCAATAATTATAATATAATATAATATATAATATAATATTATGTTTTATTTGCATTAATTCATTTGGCTTGCTGGAGGAGAAAAGATCTGTCCCAGCTCCTTCACTTAATGGGATTCTTCCCTCGTTGCAGTGCAAACTGCTGGAGCAGGAGCTTCATCATATGAAAGAGCAGAACCAGACTTCTGCAAACAACACGAGACATCTGACTGCTGAAAACAATCAAGAACGTGCTCTGAAGGTAAATCTCCATTCCTTCTTGCAGGCAAATTAAGGTTGTAAGCCCTGGGTGCCAGCTTTCTGTGCTGCATATATCAGTTGTGTACATTTCGGCAGAAGTGAGCTTCGCTGTTTGCCAACAACCCCTTCTTTAAACACAGATACAGCACCCTTCTGTTATGGTATTATTTAGTGGTGTGTGTGCGCCTATGAGCACAACAAAATAAAAACAACATATTCTCCAAATTGACAGGCTGTGTTATGGTAACTAACGTTCAATTCACACCGGTTTGCTTCTGGCAGTATTCTAGCTCTATAGTGTTTGGGGGGAAATTGTCGCTGTTTGCCCAGCGGTAACTGTACAAAATGAATATTTCTAAAGAATGTCTGTTTGATATGCTTCAGGTAGTGTGTGCTGTATTAATAAGATTGTTGACCTATCCTAGTAGTGACCACAAAGTTGATACTGATGTTTGCAAAAGGGTAGCTTGTGAGTCCTCTTTCCAGTTTCGGCGGGGGAAATCTTGTCAGAAAGGATGAAAGGGAGAAAGAGATAAAAGGGAGGAGGAGGAGGAAGAGAGAAGGAAAGAAGAGAAAGATAAAAGGCAGCAAAGTGGGAAGATTTGAGGAAATGATACTTTAGCTTTAGAAAGGGCATCTTATGTTGACACTGCATTTGCTTGCTAGACCCTCTTAGGAACCAAAAGGAGAAAACAGATTAAAATAATGTTTTTTAAAAAATCCATGTTGTCCTTGCACCAAGCCAATGCATGCAGACAGAGGCTCTTACTTCAGGCAAGTGATGGTAAAGGCTCACAGCAGGCAGGAGTCATGATTCAGGAGCAGGGCAAGAAGTTCAGAATTGGACAGAAGCCTGGAAGATGTCCCAACGAGTTTTCCTGCCAAGACAAGGTGTGGTGAGCTCACATGCAAGACTCTCTCACCTTGTAGGAATATCAGGGTTGCAAGCAGTACACTTGGTTGGAGTGGGTGGGTCTGATCCCATCTGTGAAGGTGGGGCCTGGTTCTGAGCAGCAAGGCTTCATACTCCAGTTCAAACTCCAGTTCAGTTGCTGCCACCTTCTGTTCAACCTCCTCCACCCCCATCGGAGCCTGTTCTTGAGCCTGATCCCAGCAGCACTGCGGGGCTCATGAGACATATATTTCTACATCATCCCAACATGTATAATAATGAAAAGAAAGAGAGATCTTTGTCTGGAGCCTACAGTTGTTTTATTACTTTAAACTTGTTTTCATTTCCCACCCTTCTTCTTGCTAAGTTGTCTTGAGGATCAACATTTCTGTTGTCTATATTGATTAGTTCTGAAATGTGAAAACATTTGTCCCCGTTAGGGATGGAGAAGAAAACTGAACCCCATTCGATTTAAAAGCGAACCTGCCTAGTTCACACCTTCCAAAGCAATATGTAAACCGAAATGCATCCATCCTCTGAAATTAGCACATCTCGAAATTTTCTGGTGCAGTTCACTGGCCAAACAGTATGTTAAAAAATGCATCTACTTGGGTAACGTCTGCATTAAATGCATATATTAGCAAAAATGATGCACACAAAAACACACGTGCAAAAATGTGCTATAGTAATTGCTTTGCAAAATTGTGTATATGAGCCAAAATTGTATACAATGTATATATTAGAAGGAATTAACAATAAAATGCTGGTAGATTTTCATGAGGACTTGAAAAAAAGGTTCTCCAATTTAAGATTGGAAAAATGAGAACCTGAGAGAAAACAGATTTGCCCATTCCTAGGCTCTATCAACAAGTGGACTTGTGGCAACTCATGAAGCTAAGTATGTCCGGATGTCCAAGGTGCTTTTTAGTTAGTTATTGTTTAATTATTTGAACCAAGCCCAGCATTTATCATTCCAGTCACACAGGGCTAACCTATCAGAACTGAATATTTGTGCCTGCGACACTAAAGTAACATTGCTCAGAGTTGTCACATTTGATACTTTGAAGTTACTGTGCCAAAGTAGTTGTTATTACCCACCCTATGCATTTTCACACTGTAAATGTTTTCATGTATTCCTGCAAGGTAGTTGAGTCATTCAGAGAGGAATACACAGTTTTCCTCTTTGGCAAAATTGTCCTGTTTACAATACATAATATTTGTCTCCACAAATATTCTTTTCAGTAAAGCTAAAACATTGTAATTGGCTTTTAAAAAGTGGACTCATATTGAAGACATTTTTACAGCTATCTATTTCTCAATTAATCCCATTAATGAATCACTTTCTATGAAATGTCTCAAGGTGATTCAGCAATGAAAACATCAACAGTAGAAACATATGTAGCATAGAGCAGGTTCATATATAAAAACCATTTCAAATGTGCAAATACAGATTGGGATAAAATATGGTCTTAAAAGGCTTATTGAGAAAAGGAAGGTCTTTTGTAGGTGCTGAAATCATAATAGAAATGGCACCTGTCTGGTACATAAGAAGATGGTGTTCCAAAGGGTAGGGGCCACCACACTACCCTTTATATAATTATCCTAATTGTTTCCTTTGAGATTCATCTACTTCGTCCATGTTTCCAGCAACAGCAGGTATGTGCAGTAAATATTGTAGGTTTGTCGTAGATAGTACAACACAGACTGATTAGGATGACGTCTTACAATTCTTAATGTGATTGATATTATTTGCGGCATAGAAACCCAGAGGTTTCAGCAACATCAGTTGTTGCAATCTCTGAATCTGACAAATGTACCTTGCAGATCATGGAAAATCAGAAATCTCACTTTGCACAAATATCCTGACTACTTTATAGAGGTGTCTGAAAATGCTTCCAGAGATTCTATAAAGCCAAAGTAGAAGAATTAGACAGGGCTAATCTTTCACAGGGCTAACTAGCCAAGCTGAATTGCCTCTTGGCTATTTCCCCGCTTCCCAAAAAGAAAAACTCACACGCTTTTTAGAAGTAGCATGCCACTTTGTGCGGTGAGATTTTGATTCGGATGATATTTACATATGTGGCTCTCTTTACACAAATAGTACTATTGACTCATTTGTATGAGTAATTTTAATTGTGTGCCTAAGTGTCCGTTTCACTGGAGATGAAAGCACATATTAGCAAGAGTATTCTTTCGCTTGTTACCAAAGACAAAAGGATTGAGAGCACAGCAGCCTTTTTCTTTGTGGTTAAAAGAAGGAGACATTTGGTCAAGGAAAAAATATTTCCAGAAGCAAAATAGATTACATTTAAGTGGTGAGTTAATCCCAGTGTACATTGAGGCCTGAAGGGAGGGGGTTTAATATAAACGTTTAATAATACGTAGCTTGTTTAATTCATATATGCACAATAATACTATTGTCCGGGAAAACATTTCAAATGAATAGGAGCAGCAGGTTTTGGGGGTTTTTTTCCTAGTCCTGCCCCAGGTTTGCTTGTTTTTGAAACATGAATCAAACATTTCAGATGCCTGGGATTCTTCAACACTATACAGAATGTTCAGATTTTAAAATTAAAAATGAAGGTGGGGTAGGGACAAGAAGATCGTTCCAAGCTCTTTAACTTTGCTTTTACTACTGCATCTCTGTAAGTAACCAATTTTGTAGCCAAAAGAGAGATGTCACACTACCAGAAATGTTAAGTTGTTGTCAAGCAATATGCTTTATTTTATGGGGGTGGGGCCGAATCATATGAAAAAGCTTTTCCTCTGGGGGACATGCTGTTAATCTAAACCTGGGATGTAAGTCAAATATATATATAAATTGACATGGGTGAAATGTTAAATATCCTCTTTCCTTTAAAGTGGGATTGTTTTATAGAATCACAACAGACCCTCTTGTGACTCTCAAGACAGATCTGTGTTTCAGCACAATCATGTGTCTACTCAGAAGCATGTCCCGTTGAGTTTAAAGCAGCTTCCGTCTACCTAGTTAAGCATGTACAGTGGTACCTTGGGTTACAGACACTTCAGGTTATAGACTCCGCTAACCCAGAAATAGCACCTCAGGTTAAGAACTTTGCTTCAGGATGAGAACAGAAAGCTTGCAGCAGCGGGAGGCCCCGTTAGCTAAAGTGGTACCTCGGGTTAAGAACAGTTTCAGGTTAAGAACGGATGTCCAGAATCAATTAAGTTCTTAACCCGAGGTACCACTGTATAGGATTGCCGTACGAACATGAGTTTGACCAAACTGCGGGAGGCAGTGGAAGACTGGAGTGCCTGGCGTGCTCTGGTCCATGGGGTCACGAAGAGTCAGACACGACTAAACAACAACAGGATTGCAGTATTTGAAAGATTACAGCCTTAATAGTGTATGGTTTTTAGCTGCAGTATAACTGGGACTTTAATGGGGGGGGCGCTTTAAAAAGGTATCAAGAGTGAACTGTAGTTCTTAGGGCAAGTGTCAAAATAACCCTCCATTAGATTTTCCCATTCACCATTAGTGCATAACGATACATTGTTGTTTGTGCTCTAGTGAAATCTTATAAACGCTGGTTACATAAACCCTTCACCCCAAAAGCAAGCCTTAGGAAGCTCTAAATAGCAATGACCCATGCATGACCTCCTTATCTGAAAATGCCGTTCCACCTTCGGTCTGTAATAGACACTGAGGAGACATAGGTGGGGCAAAGCATATATAAATATTTCTAAGCCTCATCTGTTTTCTAAAAAATAGTACCAGGGCCCCTTTACCTGATATAGCCTCTTTCTTTTGTGTGACTTGAAATTTGTAGATGTCATGAGCGAGTTCCCCACAAGAGCTGAGACAAAAGCAGGGGAGGCCTTAATGCATTCTCAAGGCTGCCCACTAGCCTTGGCTCAAAAGATAATACATGTTTGCACTTTTCAACTTTTCTTTCATTCTTAATCTGAAGGATCTTCTTGACTGCAGTCCTGCGACCAATGAGGACATCAGAACAGATAGTTTCTCAAATCATGTATCTGTATAAATAGTTTTGCAAACTATTTTACCAAACTCCCTACAATAATAGTATCCAGGCCGGGAATTCTAAAAGAGGAATAACACCTGCAAATGCAGTGGAGATTCGTAAATGTACTTTAATTTTTGCAACTTTTTTATAGTTTTAACATTTAAGCGTTGCTTCAGAATTTAGGATGCCCCCCCTTTTACTGGAAAAAGGAAACAATAAGGAAATTGATAAGTGTATGGTGGTGTGATCAGGCATGTGAGCCAGAAGTGAGAGCAATACTAAATGAAGAAATCTATTGCTTTTAAAATCCACGCTAGATAAATTATTGGCAGGGCTCTAATGTTTCTAGCTGTACAGTAGGTGAAAATTCAGCAAGAATAACTTCCATGTCATGAAAGCCCGCAAGAAGAAGGATGTTGCTGTTGCATATTCAGGGGTACTTGGTTAGACCTGCATATTCAGGGGTACTTGGTTAGACCTGCATATTCAGGGGTACTTGGTTAGACCTGCATATTCAGGGGTACTTGGTTAGACCTACTGGTCAGTTTGTCCCATCTAATACTTGAAAGTTTCATCCATGAGATTGGTCTACCTCTGATTCAGACATAATGGCAAACTTTGACATCACATATGAACCAACTCCAGGTGTCTGTTACAAAACATACCCTCCAGTAGCAGTGTAGATCAGTCTTCATTTCCAGTGGCTTTGAACTGTGTTGGAACAGTTGGAAATAAATACTTCTCCACACATTGTTGCTGGCAGCTGCTTTTTGTAAAAACTTTATTGCTGTGTTGTCCTGCTGAGTGCTGGCAGCCAACTAAGGATCCATATTGAAAGTATTTGCTTTACAGGTTCTAGGAAGCCATTCCCAGACCCAGAACACATAATGCTACATTGCATGTGAGCAGCTTCCATGTGACTTCATGCATGCTTTCCCATTACATGCATCATTTTATTTGTATACCGCCTTTCCGTGGCTAAAACCATGCTCAAGGCAGCTTACAGCATGGGGGAGAAATAGATAATTACGAATACAACAAAAGTAGTCAAAACAATAAATACAAAACATCAAAAAGTGCACAGCCAATTTGAAGAATTCCACATTAAATAAGAGCTGAAAATAAAGATACCAAAAAATGATATCAATAAGAGGAACAAATCTCCCCAAACAATACCGCGAACCAATAGTCTATTTAGTAGCATCAGTCTCTGCAGCTGGCGTCAGTCAGTGTCCTGCCCCCACCAGGCCAGGTGGGAATAGGCCTACAAGGCAGGGAGCAGTTCTTCCTGGAGTCACAGCCAAAATGTTCTCCAGAACACTGTAGAGGAGGAGAGTGACATGTGAGTGTTTTTTCTTTGTGATCACCCCCTTCTCTGGGAGCCAGGCATCATTTGCATGGGAAGAAACCACACCATGATTCACGCCATCCATGTGCTTCTATCATATTGTCATTACTGGTGTCACGTAGGAAGAAACTGTGGGGAAGTGGCTCCAGTGCTGCTCCGGGAATTTGTAAACCAGGGTCTACTGTGATCATGAGATGAGCAGATCACACAGCTAAACTCTGGTTCAGATGGTTTACTAAGCCAGCGAGAGTCATAATTGTGCCGGAAGGGCAATGTTCATGTCTTCCACCACCTAAAGAATATTGTGCCTTTTACTGGTTTTTAATCTGGTGTCCATGATTCATTTTCACAAAGAGCTGTGGATTTATCATTGGACATAAAAATTGTTGTTGTTGTTTAGTCGTTTAGTTGTGTCCGACTCTTCGTGACTCCATGGACCAGAGCACGCCAGGCACTCCTGTCTTCCACTGCCTCCTGCAGTTTGGTCAAAGTCATGCTGGTAGCTTCGAGAACACTGTCCAACCATCTCGTCCTCTGTCGTCCCCTTCTCCTTGTGCCCTCAATCTTTCCCAACATCAGGGTCTTTTCCAGGGAGTCTTCTCTTCTCATGAGGTGGCCAAAGTACTGGAGCCTCAGCTTCAGGATCTGTCCTTCCAGTGAGCACTCAGGGCTGATTTCCTTCAGAATGGATAGGTTTGATCTTCTTGCAGTCCATGGGACTCTCAAGAGTCTCCTCCAGCACCATAATTCAAAAGCATCAATTCTTCAGCGATCAGCCTTCTTTATGGTCCAAATTTGCACTGGCCTTATCTGAAGTCTTCTGTCACCTGCCAGCAGATTCTGCTATGCCCAATACTTGGTTGTCCCTTATTGCTCCAATACCGGGTAATAAAGGTGTAATAGAATGTAAATGTCACTCTAGTTGTCTCAGTGTACAAGACAAGCAATTGTAACACACACATAGAATGGATCCTCACATGTACATAATAGGCTTAACTATGAATCAACTATGCAGATCCCACATTCCCTCTGTGATTTGGAAAGCCAATAAGTTGTGTAGTGTGCTGCGATAGAATTCCTTCCTTGTTGTATGTTGTTCCTTCATAAGGGCTAGGCACAAATACTAAACATGACTACTACTCACAAGTAAGTCAGGCTGAACGCAGTCCCACTGTGGGGAAGATATTAAAGCAGCACAAATACTTGGAGATTTCAGCCGAGACTATATTAGGATGTGTCATCCTTGCAGAACCTGATTGCTCAGTCCTGGCATGTACTTTGATTTGAGTATTTCATTATACTTATACAGAAATGAATTATTCAGTAGGAAGCAATAAGCTCAGAGAAGTTCTTCTCCTCTCTTATAGCGATAAATACAATGGCCTGGCATTCCCCGTTAAGAGTTCAATCTCCACTGATTTAAATATTCACTTAGGAGTGTTGTGATTTCAAAATCTTACCTTCCATTAAGGAGAAAAATGTAAATGTAGCTAATAGAAAAGGCATGAAGAATGTTAACATTACAGATAAACTAAATATAGTTCAGTTTGAAAGCAGAATTAACTGAACACCACTTGCCTATAAAATCTGCCAGTAATAACTTCTTGGGATGAACCTAGTCAGTTCACACTGTAGAACCAAACTTACAATTAAGATGAGCTCAGTTCACAAACCAGTAACCTGATGTATTTGGATTTTAAATACCCAAAGGCATCCATATGAAGAAAAGGTGTTAAATTCAAAGACCTCAGTCTAATATAAATGTGGATTAGGCTGTAAATATATGAAGTCCAAAATGGTATATAGACTGATATGTGAATAGACCTGTGTATAGTCAGGTCCAGTTCACTCAGTAAAAGAATGCAGATATTTAAAAACTATATAGATATGAATATTTTTGCTCAAATGGCAGCTTGCAAGTTTGGGCTAAAATGCTGTTATTGCACATCCTTCGCCCCCCTTGCTTTTGTAGGTATGTGTGCTACAGGGTTTTTTGGGGGGGGGGTTACTCTTACAGCATGTTTTATCTTATTATAGATAGGTAACGTAGATGAGTGGCAGATTGAATTCCTAAGTATCTCCAGTCAAAAGGATCAAGTGTCTGGTAATGCAGAAGAAAGCTGCTGCCTATCCAAGTAGACAACCTTGGACTTTATGGGCAAATAGTCCAAATACAAGGCAACTACATACGGTGGGTGGTAGTTTGGAAGTGAGATTACGAATAGGCTCCCACAGCATACAAATATTACCTATACAGTTAGGGATGAGGAATCTGCCCCTCCAGATCATAGAATCATAGAGTTGGAAGAGTCACCTAATTTAACCTCCTGCAATGCCGGAACCTCCATGAAAGCATCCATGACAGATGGCCATCTGACTCCTGCTTAAAAACCTCCAAGGAAGAAGAGTCCACAGCCCCCCAAGGGAGATAGCTCCACTGTTGAACAGGTCTTCCTGTTAGAAAGCTCTTCCTGATGTTTAGTCGGACTCTCCTTTCTTGTCACTCAAAGCCATTGGTTCGAGACCTACCCCTCCACAGCAGGAGAAAACAAGCTTGCTCCATCTTCTATGTGACAGCCCTTGAGATATTTAAATATGTTGTTTAACTCCCATTAGCCCAGGCATAGGCAAACTCGGCCCTCCAGATATTTTGAGACTACAATTCCAATCATCCCTGGCCACTGGTCCCCTTAGCTAGGGATGATGGGAGTTGTAGTCCCAAAACATCTGGAGGGCTGAGTTTGCCTGTGCTTGCATTAGCCCCACCCAACATGGCCAGTGGCTAGGGATCGTGGGAGTTGTAGTCCAATGGCGTCTGAAAGGGCGTGGTTCCTCGAACAACACTATGAAGGAACTTTCAGCAATTTGTAACGTGGGTTGGTATTTTTTTACATCCTTTGCATTGTTGTTAGACTACAGAAAACACAGAAAGTCTCTTTCAAAACAGAGTAGTGGGGGGGGAGTATCTGAACTGCCAGGTACGTGCAGAGGAGCAGCATGCCACTTCCAGGTGTATGTACAACGCTCTCAACCTAAGAGGTCTGAGGCAGAAGAAATGTTGGTGGATGCTTCTTTCCTCACACCTTCATGGCAAATGGCACCTGCTGAAATTCCTCTTTCTAAAGAACCTTGAAAGCCCTGTTCTCCTTTGCATCGTATGATCACCATGTCAAAGACTAAGGATCTGGAAGTGTCCTGAATGTACATAGGATCAGTGCCTTAGCTGTAAACTGAACAGATGTTCAGTCGCAAAAAATATGTGTTCTTAAGCATCAAGTATCTGATTATTCCTAGAGAAAGTATTGGTGCGAATTTACAACAAATACTGAAGTGATGGTGTTTTGTGTATCGCCTGGTTTTCATTCTTTTGTTAGAGTATTAAACAGATATTAAATTTTATCATTAATTCAGCGCATGGTCTCTCTTGAAATCCCCTTAATTACAGATTGACTCCAAGGATTAGGCAGCATGGATTTTAATTTTAACTGAAACAAAAAAAAGGAAAAGAAAAAAGCTCCTTAAAAACTATTCTTGCAGATCAATTGTCAGACCACAAAACGATGCAAAAATCTTTTGACACGTGAGCCCGTCAAATTCAAAACATTAAAACAAAGTTAAGTGAACCTTTAAACCTAAATTGTGTCATGTCGTCTTCCAAATGTTTTATTAGCTATGACCTTGGAGAGGAATGTCTACATCTCTCAAAAGTTTTGTTTTTTCAGTTTTTCTTCAGAAAAATAGATTCACGCTCTTGCTGGGTTTTGTTTATGTTCAAAGGAAAATGACATCAGCTTTCATGTTTCCTCTCTTTAGGCACTTAAAAAACTTGCCTGGCAAAGTTGACATTGCAGTAGAGGCAGAAGCAACTTAGGTCAGAGCATTGTTGCTTCCTACCTACAGAACTTTAAGACTTTGCAACCCAGACTTCAATCTAGTCTGCAGTTTAGCAGATGTGAGTCCAGAAAAAACATTTTTCACAAACTGGAATTTCATCTTGGAATTACTTCTATAAGAAGCACAAGCGGGGGTTTTGTTGTTTTTAAAATGTAGGACTTCTAAGAAAGACATGCAAACTTAAAAAAAATATATATTTCAAGCATACACAAAATCGCACTGGATGATATCCAATTTTGTCATTGAGTAGACCTATTGCCTTATTGTGTCTCTTGTGAGTATAGCTTACTTTGATATCTCCCTTATATGCAGCATTAAACTACAGATTTATTAGTCACATAAATTTAATATGTTCCGTGTAATTAATAAATAAGGAAGGCAAGCAAACTTGATGAGATTTATTTATTAGAAATAAAATTGGTTTGACTTTTTAACTTATAAATTTATTTTTGCAACAACCTGCTGCTACTACTAGTAATCATAGTACTATTGTGGTCTGATTTCATTTAGCTTGATAGGCATATATAATGCTAAACTGACATTCAGAAAACACATTCACAAGTTTACCAGATACTCGTTACATAATCTGTGTTTGAATTTAAAATAAATAAATAGATGCTTGAGGAGTTGGAAGGATGCTGGGAAGGAAATGGAGAAAGAATATTCCATTGTTCAAGGGCAGTTGTGTGATGCTAAAAGCCACAGGTTTAGAAATCACTTATTCCAGAACAAACATATTAAAAGCAATTAGGTTACTAAAGAACAAGCAGTTTCAAGATTGCATCAAGTGATTTGGATTAATGGTTTCTGGCTGCAAGGCAGGGTTAATCCGTTTGCACAGATCCAGAGTTGGAATCTGGATTTAGCCAGGGTAGAGCTTTCTGCAATTCATAGATTTGATCCTATTCTGCCCATATCACAAGAAGGCATGTATGAAGCATTATTTATTTTCATCTAATGTAGATGAAGGTCAGTCAGGGTCAGTGTTGCATACCCTCCAACATTTCTCTGATGAAAATAGGGATGTCCCATTCCTTAATGATAATTTTGCTATTTATACCCCACACATCTTACTAGGTTGCCCTAAGCAGCTTCCAAAAGATATAAAAACATAATAAAACATTTTTTTTTAAACCCTCCCTATACAAGATTACCTTCAGACGGCTTAGGGTTCAGATAATTCTATACCCTCCCAACATTTGTCCGATGAAAATAAGGACATCCTAAGGAAAAGTGGGACATTCCAGGCAGTGGCGTAGCGTGGGTTGTCAGCACCCGGGGCAAGGCAAGTAATTTGCACCCCCTAAGCCGTGGATTTGCACCCCCTAACCCATGGATTTGCGCCCCCTAACCCTAACCCCCAGGTGTTGCGCCTGGTGCGGCCGGCCCTCCCTGAACCCCCACGCTACGCCACTGATTCCAGGATCAAATCAGAAACTGAGACATCTTCTCTAAATCAGGGATGCCCCAGGAAAATAGGACACTTGGAGGATCTGATATTGTGAGGCATCTGTAGCCCATGAAAGGCATACAGCAGGGGTCAGCAAACTTTCAGCCATGGGCTGTGTCCCTCAGGACTATATTTTTTTTTGGGGGGGGAGGGATGAACGAATTCCTATGCCCCACAAATAACCCAGAGATGCATTTTAAACAAAAGCACACATTCTACTCATGTAAAAACACACTGATTCCCGGACCGGATTTAGAAGGCGATTGGGCCGGATCCAGCCCACGGGCCTTAGTTTGCCTACCCATACAGGCAAAGATGAACCAGCCTGGAGACTGGAATTGCCGTGTCAGCCTGTGGACACCAAAGCAGAAAGAGCCAAACTGAACATGAATTGAACGTGTTGCATTTTTGCATGTAATGTACACTTTTTGAAATTCAAATAACGGCTATGGGGGTTGAGTAACAGTCTTGGAGCTGACTAGAAGTAGTAGTTTAATCTTTTCCTGCCCCTGCAATCCTGACAAAAAGGCTGCCTCCTATAAGCTGTTCTAGTCATACCTCGTATTGCGTGCGCTTCATGTTGCGTCTTTTCGCGTTACGTCCCGCGGCAACCCAGAAGTACCGGAACGCTTCGAGTTGTGGGCATTTCATGTTACAGACGGGCCTCTGGAATGGATCCTCTCCGTAACATGAGGTACCACTGTATTTGCATTGATAGGGTTACTGTTGTGCAGATCCCAGTTATTCCTTGATCATTTGTTGTGAAGATCAGCCTGAACATATACATAGGATATTGTAGGGTTTTTTTTTTACAAAAATGTGGGGGGCAGAGAAAAGGCTGCACAAACATTACTGAATGAAAGCTACTTGCCTCATGAAACATCAGTAAAAAAAAAAAAGGTTAGTACAGTGGTACCTCGGGTTACATATGCTTCAGATTACATACGCTTCAGGTTACAGACTCCGCTAACCCAGAAATAGTACCTCGGGTTAAGAACTTTGCCTCAGGATGAGAACAGAAATTGTGCTCCGGTGACACAGCGGCAGCAGGAGGCCCCATTAGCTAAAGTGGTGCTTCAGGTTAAGAACAGTTCCAGGTTAAGAACGGACCTCCAGAACGAATTAAGTACTTAACCCGATGTACCACTGTACCTGAAAGGTGGGGTGGGGAGGAGAGCTAATTTCTCATGGAGGCAACCAAAAATGTACTTAGGGGGCAATCCAACCCCCCGGCTGGCAGCACCAGGGTTAATGAAACAGCATGCATCCACAACCCTACCGCTGGGGCTGGCCAGCACCAAAGGAGGTGGTAGTGGTGGCAAATGGCTCTTGCCCAGGCATAGGCAAACTCGGCCCTACAGACGTTTTGGGACTACAACTCCCATCATCCCTAGCTAACAAGACCAGTGGTCAGGGATGATGGGAATTGTAGTCCCAAAACATCTGGAGGGCCGAGTTTGCCTATGCCTGCTCTTGCCTGTGTCAGCTCTCATGTTTTACTCACTAATACACTAGTTGGGGTGTTTTCTTAACAATAAATCTTTTAAGTACACTGGTGCCCATACTATAGATGTCATATTCCAGTGCAGGATCTCGAATTTCCCTTTAAGTTGTTGCCCAGCCAGGTCTATGAGTGTGCCACCTGCTTCCCAACTCTCTGGGTAAATTAAGCAGCTTTCGGAGTAAGTCACTCTTGTCTAAATAATACAGATTCCATAGCTTGATTTACCCATTGTGTCTTTTGAGCCCATAGCACAGTATGGGAGATGGTTGCTACTTTAGTAGGTCCAGTTTTTGCCATTTCAAAGCAAAACATCTCGCTTAGCAGTCATTAAACAGATTGTGGCTGTGTATGCCCAAACTGATCTGCAATTGTCCCTTTCCAGCTGCAGCTTTTAGCGCTGCTTTGGACTCTACTCTGGAGAGCAGCTTTTCAGAGGCTTGTCCTGTTCCAAGCAGAGGCTGCATGGAGAACGACTTGGAAGTTTCTGAGCTGTCTTGAAAGGCAGCTCCAAACAGAGCTTGCGTAAAGGAGCGACTTAAGGGTATGAATGACCATGGCGGCTGATGTTTATAAAAACAAGTCACTGAGTAGTTTCACTGGATCCAGTAAATTAACCGGCTGATTCTCTGGATCATGCTCTTTGTGCGTAATAACTATAGCGCTTTCCAAGAAACCAAGAAACTTATCTTCCAAATAAAGTAATTAGTAAAAAAATAATCAAAAAATACATGACTAATTCGAAGTTGGCTACATTTGAAAAGAAAATTAGAAAAAGAACTATTTGCTTGAGATTTCCTGGACAATACCTTAAGCTCTGAGTTATTTTGAGGTGTTGAAAGGTGAAACATTTGACATTTTCTTGTTAAGCTCTCCTTTTAAAAAGAGAGGGCGGGAAAGAGGCATAGCCACAGTCGAGTTACGGCTGTTTGTGGTTGTCCATGACAGCAGCTCCAGTTTTAAAACACCTGTGTTTACTCTCCAGCTTTTCTCAATCTGCTGGAAGTGGCCAAAGAATGAGGGGAGATAGACCTGCCTGATGGCTGAGTTGCCTCTGTAATCCAAAAGAGAGAGACAGAAATCAGTCCATTAACACAGCTAATCATTAACCGTACTTTTGACCCTTGTTTCAAAATATTTTGATCTTACTTTTGCTAAATGTTTTTGATTCCTTCCTACAAATAGTTGAAATGTGAGCAACGCATGCTTTTAAAAACGTCTTATTTACAATCTGGACATTTGTGGCATTTTAGCTGGTCCTGAAGGTGTTATCCTAATGTTACTGTTGCTTCAGAAAAGAAAGAACTTTTGTGCACAGCTGGTAATTTGAAAGTTGGGCTGGGGAGAGGGCTAGTCCCTGGAAAAGCCATTAAGAGCTAGGCTCAAACTTCAGGGACAGTTTGCACTCAGTTTCTAATTGCTTTATGTTTTTTGAACTGAGGGAATCATTTCCCAACCCAATTTCAAAATTTTGGCACTGTCGCTAAAAGAGAAGATGGAGTTGTTGATACCTGCTCCCAACCTGGGGTCATTCAGATGTTTTAGACTGCAATTCACATAATCCCCAACCATTGGATGGACTGATGCAAATGGTAGTCCATAATATCTAAAGGGGAAATTGTTGGGGGAAATTGTCTTATATGGACCAGCCCTTCCTGATAAGCTTTCTGGAGCATGCCCAAATATTTCCTCATTAATCCTCAGTGTATTTTAAGCATGTACCCATGATAATTTTTGAAATAATTTATATAAAATAAGAGTATCAACCTGTATCATCTCATTATATTATCAGTATACATTTGCTTGTAACGAGTGCCTCTCCCCAGTCTGGGGGGCCAATGTAGCCACCCAAGGAATTCTGTCCCCTGCCCAAGACCCCACTGATTTTTGTAGCTGTAGCAAAAAGGGGAAATGTAAAGTACTGTATAATTAGTGCTGCGGCTGACAGAGCTGTGAGTGCCCTGATGGGGATCCACATTGCTTTCTCCCTGGTCATCAGATTGATCACTGGGTAGGTGGAGAGGGGGTGATAGCCCCCATGTCAGTTGGTCTGTATCGATCAGCTGAAGGGGTGGGCTGCCTATATATGCCCTTTGTGTTCTATGCATAGAAAAACGTGAGGGAGAGAGAGAAGGTGGCACACCCACTTTTGGCCAATCCCACCACTGGCATGTGGACCCCAGATGAATGCCAAGGATGAATGTGGCCCTCAGATAAAAAATGGTAAGTCACCATAGCTTGGTTTTCAGACCCTTTATCATCTTGGCCACCCTCCTCTGCACGTGTTCCAGCTTGTCAATGCCCTTCTTAAATTGTGGGGCCCAGAACTGGACACAATACTCCAGATGGAGTCTGAGCAGGGCAGAATAAAGGGGTCCTATTACTTCCCTTGATCTAGACACTAGACTTCTGTTGATGCAGCCTTGAATTGCATTTGCTCTCTTCCCCCCTCCTCTCCTTTTTTTTTGCTGCTACTGCTTCACACAGTTGATTCATGTTAAGCTCATGGCCTACTAAGAGCCTTAGATCCTTTTCGTGTGTGCTAATATCCAGCTAGGTGTCCCCCATCCTATATTTGTGCATTTGTTTATTGCTTTCTAAGTGTAGTTCATATCTCTTGTGCTCTTCATTCAAGAATACATGTAGCTAACCTTTGACCCCTCCACAGATGTTCCTGTACCACAATTGCCACCATGGCTAATGGTCAGGGATTAATAGAATTGTAGCCAATCAACATCTGGAGAATCACAGTTTAGTTAGATCAGAACCTGGATGTATTTTCTCAGTTACTGGTTTTCATCAAGTGAATACTGTATAGTTGACAATTTAACAAGTGCCAGCTTATCAGGTAATTATGAGTAAACATCTTGCCAAGCAGTGAAGAGCGTTTTAGTGCACATTCTCTCACCTGCTCAGAAAAGTGGAGAAGCAGAGAAATAGTACAGTTCTCCTCAACATTTACAATTGACCAGCTTGCCAAGTGGTTATACTACTGTATTTTTGGTTTCTATGGAAGCCGCCCAGAGTGGCTGGGGAAACCCAGCCAGATGGGGGGTACAAATAATAAATTATTATTATTATTATTATTATTATTATTATTATTACATGCAGCCCTGGTTAAATTTTTATTTGCCTTTTCGCTGTATGTTTCTATTCAAGTCATGGGAAATAACTCCAATTTCCTGCATGTCTCAAATTAAACGCACCCTTCTTTTTAATCTGTTTCCTTACCGTCTGGCAGGAACCACTTCTGCTCTAATAATGCGATATGGTTATCACTCTGATGAGGAGATTAAATGAGTTGTTAAAGAATAGTTGCTCACTTGAATGAATGGAAGAGTTTGAGATAGGGCAATGTATGATTGGTGATATCTCATGACTGTTGATCATTAAGCAGTCAAAGGACTGATATTATGCCTCATAACTCAAATGGAAACAAATACAGGGAAATATGGTAAACAGGTATTTATATCTTAACCATAAAACCTTAATCAGTAGGGAAAGATATCCTGTACTGTAAAGCACCTACTTCATGAATTAACCTTTAACAGTTTGTTTTTTTAGATGATATGAGAGAGATTAGAAGACTATATATTTTCTGTTCAAAAGAAAAAGCTTCAAATAGAAGGTGTCTTGAAATATTTTGTTGTTTTTGAAAAATGTTTTTAATCAGTCACATGTGTCCTAAAATCGATTGTCATTTTATTTGCGTGAAGCTGTTCCATCGTTAAAACCATGCTGAAGGTACAACATTACAAATAACGAAAGTAGTCATAAACAATAAATAAAACACATCAAAAAGTACACAACAAAGTTGAAATGTTTCCACATAAATCATCATATCTAAAAAGACAGATGTACCAACATCCATAATTACCAAAGTCCGCAACAACGCCCCCTAAACAATACCACAACCCATGTGTCTGCTCGGCGGCCTCAGCTTCTGCAGGTGGAATCCAGCAAGGCAGGAAGTAGAAGAAGAAGAGTTTGGATTTGATATCCCGCTTTATTGCTACCCTAAGGAGACTCAAAGCGGCTAACATTCTCCTTTCCCTTCCTCCCCCACAACAAACACTCTGTGAGGTGAGTGAGGCTGAGAGACTTCGGAGAAGTGTGACTGGCCCAAGGTCACCCAGCAGCTGCATGTGGAGGAGTGGAGACGCGAACGCGGTTCCCCAGATTATGAGTCCACCGCTCTTAACCACTACACAACACTGGCTCTCCCAGAACTCACAGCCAAGATGGTTTCTGCAGCCTCAGCTTCTGAGTTCATAGAATTGGAAGGTACCCCCACGGGTCACTCAGTCCATCCTGCCACAATGCAGAAATCGCAGCCCAATAATCCCCAGCAATCAGTCAGCCAGCCTCAAGAAACCTCCACTGAAGGAGAGTCCACCACCTTTCATACTACACAAGCTGGGCTTGCAAAAAGAACTTTTGGGATTTTCCAAAGCTTCTGAAGAATATTTTTTTTAAAAAAATACTCTGGAAATTAACTTCCAGGTTCCCTCCGTGGCCCTTCCAAGCACCCCACCCTACAGACAGACAAACCTCACTTCTCCTGTCTCCCCACATCTGGCTGTTGCTCCTGCTCCTGCACAAGAAAGGAAAAGAGTTAAAATGAGGTTGGTTGTTTTGTTGCCTGTGACCTTATGCTTTAGATGAAGGATGGGAAACACCGTAACTCTCCAGATGTTATTCAACTAAAACTTCCATCACCCCGATCACTAGCCATGGTGGCTGAGGCTGATGGGAGTTGGGGTCTGAGAACATCTGGAACAGGGGTCAGCAAACGTTTTCAGCAGCAGGCCTGTCCACTGTCCCTTGGACATTGTGGGGGGCCGTACTATCTTTTTTTGGGGGGGGGGGAAATGAATGAATTCCCATGCCCCACAAATAACCCAGAGATGCATTTTAAATAAAAGGACATATTCTACTCATGTAAAAACACGCTGATTCCGGGACCGTCCATGGGCAGGATTTAGAAGGCAATTGGGCCGGATCCAGCCCCCAGGCCTTAGTTTGCCTACCCATGATCTGGAAGGCTGCAGGTCCTTCATCTCTGCTTTCGAGAGTGTTCATGCTGGAAAGCTTGGCCAAGAAACATTGTGCATAAGAGCCTATAGGAAAAACCTCAGCAGGCTTTAATTAAATTTAATTAATCAAGGAACAATCCTGACAAAAAAACACTTGTTAAAATCCTGTTGATTTTGACGAGGGTGTGTGGGAACTGAAATCAATGGAACATACATTTATCACCATTTATATGCTTGCATTTAGCTGTGTCACATACTCTCGACTCTCACCCACAACATCATTAATGTGGCTTTCTGTTCCCTCTCTGGCTAATGGTTTCAGTCTTTTTGCAGTAGCAAGTTTCAAAACCTAAGTGTATCATTCCAGAACTGCAATCCAAAATACTAAGCCCCAATGATGACAGTGGGACTTACCGGTACTTCAGAGCAAATGTGCATAAGATCACATTGAAGAGCTAAATTGGTTACTTTGAAGTACATTTCATTAGAATCAATAAATACGTGTAGGTTTGAGGTTCCATATAATACTTGTTATTAGCAAGTATGGTATATTGGTGCTAAATTAGTGATAGTTCCCCCCCCCCAACTAAAAAAGAACCAAAATTCTATACAATGCTTAAACATTAGAATTATACTAGATATGTGTCCTATAATGTTAATTATAATGATTATTTGTACAGTGTTACAACGACTAGGCACTGTATGGTAAATATATTAAAAGGAACAAGCTTTATAATCTAAAAGGTGCTGAAAGTTCCTTACTTGACTCAGAATGGGCTTTTATATTTATTCTGTAGAAATGTCTCTGTCATTTTCAAAGATTTGACTTACAACTTGAGGTGTCACCAATTCTACAGAGTGGGCAATGGCTTAACTGCTTTTGCTGGAGAGTTCCACTGATAGGATGCTATTATTTAAAGTGAGGAAATGTTCTCTTGTGTTCTTGGTTGCGAAAGAGACATGGAAATAATCACTTCAAAATGAAATTTTGAAATCTAGATTTGAGGAAAGCTTGCATAAGAAAATAAATTTGAGCATACTGCTTTCCTGTACTGATAAATAGTTCACGTTAAGTGTCTTCTCTATTTAGTAGCACATTTCTCTGTGAATGATAAAAATAGTACTGTGAAATTGCTGTGATCAAAGTGATAGTGTTGTCCGTCTTTCAGCCTGAAATACCAGTAAAGCCCAACAGAAACCTGACACTCATGTTGAACAGGATTCTTACTTTTTACTAATAATGGGGGGGGGGGGAATAGTTGCGAATGGATTCATTCATTCTACCTGCACGTAAAGCTATCAGGAAAATATTGATTGGAAGCAAAGCAAAAACTAGCGGGTCCCTGCAAGGAACAGGAAATGAGCTTGGTTTATACTGTTTAATATGTTCAGCTTAAATTTAAAACCCAATGAGTTATTAATCTCCTTTTGTAAGATTTACCTTTTTAATAGTCGGCCAACCTCTTCATTGCCTGTTAGGGTTTGTTTTTGAAAAATCAAAGAACAGATCTTATCAGGTGGGGAGAACAGAGACTGGAAAGTGCTTCAATTAGCAGTTTTTCATGCAGAATCAAAGAATCCAGTTCCATGGAGCATTCTATATAAATAATCTTGACATAATTTAAATCGATACGCTGGGTGGGGGGTTAGCTGTAAGAGGAGTGCTGTAACCAATGTGCTCTGTATTAGGGGGCTGAATCGTCAAGCCTAGGATCTTACAAATAATAGCGTAGAGCCCTCGAATCCATTTAATCTCGTTTTAATATTCTCATTTATATATTCTCATGTTCTGATTTTTCCAGGGGAAAGTGTGCAGCTACCTTTGACGCGATGCGCTTACTCACGCTTTTGCAATTATTTAACAAAGCGGGGGCGAGTAGTGTAATTGGAACCCTGGGAACTAATATTTTTGTGTGTATTTATGTACCAGACGAACAAAGAGTCGCTACCACCAGCATCCCACACCTGGTGTGATTCCTCTTTTGCTCCGTCTTGGCTTTGTTAAGTTTTGCTTCTTAAGAATCCTGTGCTGTAATGCTACCAGCAATAGTCGTCATGGATGTTAACTCAACATCAAAATTCGCCCGAGGTTGTTGATAAGTCATGCAAATCGCATTAATCTAAACAGTGTCACTGGGATATTTCACCTTTCCCAGAAAGGAGTGACTTTTGATGGATTGATTGAAACCCAGGAACCCACTGCTTATTCCTGCTTTCACCTTTAAACTCTGACTCAACCCCTTTTTTTCCATTTCCTTAGAAACACTAAACAGTTGGTGCTACTGTTTTGGCACTACCTTGAGTTTTCTTGATCACAGCAATTGAGGAAAGAAAGAAATTAGTGGGGGTTCCCTTCTGACATTCTTCATTTCATGTTCCAATGAAATTCAACATTCTGAGTGCCGCTACCTTCTTTGAACCATGATAAAAAGGCAGTTAATAATAAAATATTGAAATTTGCTTCCATTTTAGCATGCGACTTAACCAAACCCCTTTTCAACCTCCATTTGATTGATTACTGGCTGGGATAAGTTTATACTGAAATCTTTCCTTTGTGCTCTTTATCCCTTGCTCACTGTTTCATTCTTTACATGTCAATTATTAACGCCATGACGTTTCTTGTTGCTGCAGTAACTTTGTTTCAGTGCAACTGTTGCCAGGTGAATTTTGTTGGGTAGCTCGATTGGAACATTTGCCAGTATTTTATGAGATATATCAGGAAGGAACTGTGATAGACAGCTTGTGGCGGTTTAGAATTTTATTAGAATTCTGTTCCTATTCTGCCTTTGTGTATTACAGAAACCACCTGTGCCCTCGTACTCCAACCATGACTTGACACAAGTTAAAATTGCACATTAGCACGTAATATACAATATACTTGACAGACAAAAAATGTGTGTGTGGTTTGCATGTGGCATAAATATGGGCAACATTACGAATGCATCACCGTTAAAATCTATTTCATTTCCCCATTAACTTTTGTGTTGTAGGTGTGGATCATACCATGTCAGCATTTACAAACAATGCAGAAATATAATAAAACTAGGTCTCAATTCCTCCCACCTAAGTCTAGTAAATATTACTTATCTGAAAGGGTTGGGGGAATAAAATAAAAAATCATGTTCTTCTTGTCTGAATGCTGAAGAATTTTTGTTTGCATTGCAGTCTGACAAGCCAGAAGTCCTTGAGGACACATAAAAACAGAATATGGAATATCTTCTTGCTCTGTGTGAATTTAGGATAACTAACCTACATTTTAAACGTGTAAATGGGTTTCCCACTTTCGGCTGAGGCAAATTTAAAGTAGCTATATAGCTAAGATCAGTTGCTTTAAATCCATGGCCGAAATCAAGCTATAGGTTACTCAAGATATGGCTGCACATCTACATATTTTTGCTGGACTTCCAAAATATCCAAATTCTGCATGTAGGCATAGTCTGTGTTGCTTTCATTGCATGAAACTGAGTATGACAGCAATTTTCAGAAATAAATTTTGGACTAAAGGAATCAATCTGTGTGTTTTTTCCCAGATTGCTCACTACCATCCCCTGGTTTTGCATATATGTTTTCCAGTGTGGATCAGCATCGCAACAATAAAAAATACTAAAAGTCAGAAGAATCAGGGAAGGGTGAGATCACCCTTTGCCAACCTAGATTGCACGTTCAAAAGGATTGTCAGATGTATTACAGATTAGTTAATCCAATTATATTAAGTAGATAAAATAAGTTTCTCCCCACTATTTTTTCGTAAGCTGTCTTCTTCCCGATAAGGGGAATGGAAGACTTGCTTAGAAGTGTCAAACATAGTTTAGTGAAAGTTTCTATTTTTTGTTCAGCTACAAATATAGCAGACAAACCTATCTATATATGATATCTATTATTTTGGTACCGTTCATCATTGATAGCAAATTCTGGTGAGACCTGCTTTACATTACACAAGTCCTTACTGTTGTCTTCTTGCCATATTCACATAAAGTAGCACCAAATAACTAAAGATAGCACCAATTTCTAAAGATGATGCTGGGCAAAGGGGGGAGTAGCTTTGTGAGGAAAGGCATTCTCTCTCAAACTGAAACTTGTTACAAATTTTGGATTTCTTTTGCCCCAAGTCATATTAACAACGAAATGGTGCATAGAAAACCCAACATATCAAGTTATGATTCCTTAAGAAGCATTATTTCTTGTTTACCTTTATTGGTCACCTCATAAATGGAATTCTCTAGGCACTAAGATAATTCATTTCTTTTGTGTTTGCAGGTTGAGAATGGGTATGTGCTTCACTCAGGGCTTTGAGATACAAAATAATGAACTTTGCTTTAAATTTTATGTATAAAATTTAAAACACATCAGTGTTAGAAATCCACTTTCATGGGCATTGTGTGGGCTGTTCGGGCTGGCTTTTTTATTTGTTTGCTTGCCCTGTAATGTCTCTTAATTGATATTGTCCCTCTTAATGAACAGAGACTTGATTATTGTCAAGCTTCTCTACTTAAAAGCTGGCTGAACAGGCTTTTTATGGTGATTCTACCCAAGACATAAGGAAGGAAGGACATGAAAGGGTGAATATTCAGCCTGCCTTAATCCTTGTTTTCAGTAAGATGGTGTCTTTAATGTGAACTAATTAGTGGATAGACTTAAATTCCTGTAGACTTGTCCTTTGTTGGGTTATGATGCACAGCTTTGCTTACACAAGAGAATCAAAAATTCTATTTTACATTGCTTTCTTTTTTCTAACACATCTTAATGAGGTTTAATATTTGGAACAACGTCAAGAATCAACGTCAAGAAACAACCACATAATCATCTATCTTAATATTATTTCAGATATTCTGACTTAATTTCAAGCATGTTGTTATCTCACACATAAGGAAATCTGAATGATACAGTGAACACCCAAAATGTCATGACTAAAAGACATTACAAGTGGAAGTTAGTAACAGACAAATAACGTTAAAAAAGGAAAACTAAGGAAAGTGCTGGTGTATTCTGACATGCATATCAGTATGTATAGCCTAAAAGTGGGGACACCTCTGTTTTTGACATTCATAACATTCTTCTTTAGGTTTAACAGCATTCATGTGTGAATGTCAACTTTATCAGATTTTCAGCATTTACTGTTACCTGGATATGAGGTTATTTTAAAATTTTAAGCAGTAGAAAAAATACATATTTCCATCATTTGCTTATTCGGAAAATTGTATCCTGTGTTGTAACATTTATCAACTTGATGTCAGAAATCTCAGATTATTTCCACTTTTGGTATATGTCAAAAATATGTCTTAAAATAAGTAAATTAAATAAGCAGTTGGTTGTTTATGGGGCTGAACCAAATGTGCTGAGATGAAAAGACATATTTGCTAATTTCCCTAGAATGTATTGCTTTTATTTCATATTGTATAATGAAGTTTCCCACTTGTGTGTCTTGTGAATTCTCACACGCATACAACTTAAGGCTATTCCAAATCGTGGGAAAATATAATAAAGAGAAATATGACATGGCAAGTCCATTATAGGCATTTGAAGAATATATATTTACCACAGAAAGGAAGGGGGTGTAATGTGGTATGTTTTCCTGGGGTGTTAATGCTCTATAAGAGTAGGCAAGCATTTAAGACACTCAGGACACTTCATCAGAGTTTTGTTAAACTCAAACTGAATCTTGTTGCACAAGCATAATAAAATTCAGTATTAGAGGTGATATTTCTTTCTTTGGATCTCACTTTTTCTGGATCAACACAGAAGCAGCTAAAACAAACCATCCTTGTAAGTTTGTAGTTGATGCACACATGCCGCCACGTTGAGTGAATTTTGAGGCCTGCTGGAGCAGCAAATACATGTTTAGGTAGAATGCAATATGCTAACTGCTGCACACCAGTGTAACATTATAAACCTTCCAAGAAGGTATGCCAGCACAAATATTTAGGATGGGGGAATCTGAAACTTAAATTGAACATATATGTAGTAACTGTGCTTTTGTTATTGAAACTCCCCAACTAAGCTTTACTGCATTTATCACCTGTATTATTTATAGGAGATAATTACTGCAAAACAGCTGGCTGTTGGTTTTAGTGAGCATCAGTTGTTCTCCTGTCCCAGCTGTGAGCTAATAAGGACAGTCAACACATCTGTTTCAACAGCTGGTAATTAACAAAAGCCTAATTGCTGCAACTCTTTTAACATCCAGTCTGTGAAAAGAGGAAAGATGTGGAAGAATATTATTGACTTTGTGTTCTGCACTTTCTGTGACCAGTTTCTTTCTTTCTTACTTTTTCTTTCCCCTTCCTTTCTCCCTTCCTTTTACTTTGAACACCAAGGCCTTTGTCTGATGCATTGAATGGCAGGAGAACACAATATGGTAATCCAGAGCTTAAGATTTTCGGATCTTTGTTGGTGTTTCTTATTGCAACATTTCTTTGCTACGTTGCAAGATAAAATGGATCAAAAGCATTTGCGGAGTTCCGCGTAACAGCCAAAATCCATAGCAATCTAACCCAAAGCGATACGAGTCACAGAAGTTGCAGCCTCCGAAAGAAGTCGCTGTGTGCCCACCTCTTGATGCAACTTGTGAACATTTGAACCTCCTCATTAACAGGATTTGGTGATCGGGTGAATAATTTTTCTTCCTCAGCTAAGCACGTCAGGCAACATCATATCTAAAAACAAAATAAATATAAATAAATAAATAAATAAATAAATAAAATCACTGCTTCTTTATAGGCAGTTGGCAGGACAACTGTCAAATCTAATTGCATCTGGCGTAACACAGAGGAGCTGTGTGCTCAACATAGCTGTCAACGTTTCCCCTTTTTTAAGGGAAATTGCCTTATTCCGAATAGGATTTCTCGCAAGAAAAGTTGACAGCTATGGTGCTCAAGGGCTAGTCAACCGAGTCCTAAAGGGGATGTGAAAACCTCAGAGATTTTGAGTGTAAATGCATGAGGGAAGCATTTTTCACTCCAGTTTCCTTTCTTTTTAGCTATTTTTCTCCACCATCCTGGTGGTTCACCTATCCTTGGGAGGTTGTTATATGTGTTTTCCACTTTAAAGATCAGGTTTGCAGCACTTGAGTGCTTTTGAATCCAATTCTGTCAAATGGCATTTGTGGCACGAAGTACCTTCTCCCACAATAAAAAAACCCCACCCAAGAAACAGTGAAAGGAAGCCTTAAGTAAGTGCTAGAAGATCAACAGGAGGGCGGCCCTCTCCTGGATAAAGAAACTCAGCTCCTGATAATGTACCAGTTAGACTGCTATGCTTTAATGTATTATATATGGGACTGTCTTTGAACACTTCCATTTAGCCATTGTTGACCAGGGGCCATTCAGAGCACAGAGTAATATCCAGCTATGTTATACTCAGAGTAAGTCCATTGGATGGAGCTAAGCAACTTAAGCCCATCCATTTCAGTGAATCTACCATGATTTTCAATAGGTCTACTCATGCACAGGTTATGTTTGGATATCATCCGTATGTTGCCCTTTCTTATAAAACTGCACTGGCTTCTGCTTCCAAGCCCAAGTCAAAGTGCTGGATCCTTAATTGTTTTTAAACACTGCATGGATTCAGTAATGTATAAAAATAAAAATAATTAGTAGCAGTAGTCTCAGAGGTGGGTTATGGGGTGTAGAGCCACAGGGGGCGCCACAACAATGATGTAGAATGGAAGACGGGGGGCACCACATTTTGTCATTGCACAGTGCACCGCTAAAATTTGAGACCCCAAGGTCCTCCACTGGTAGTATTTTATTTAAAATTATTCTATCCCACCATTCCTCCATAGAACCTAAGACAGTAAACAACAAAGATAATACCGTAACAATTAACAAACATCCCTTAAAGCTTAATTGTAAACAGTGACAAAATGCTCTTTATTTATAGGGTATATTGCTTCTATAGGGATGCGGGTGGCGCTGTGGTCTAATCGGAAGGTCGGCGGTTCGAATCCCCGTGACGGGGTGAGCTCCCGTTGCTCCATCCCTGCTCCTGCCCACCTAGCAGTTCGAAAGCACGTCAAGTGCAAGTAGATAAATAGGTACCGCTCCGGCGGGAAGGTAAATGGCATTTCCGTGCGCTGCTCTGGTTCACCAGAAGCAGCTTAGTCATGCTGGCCACATGACCTGGAAGCTGTCTGTGGAGAAATGCCGGCTCCCTCGGCCAGTAAAGCGAGATGAGCACTGCAATCCCAGAGTCGCCTGCAGAATTCAGATTAGTGCAGATTTTGAAGGATGGCTGTGCCTTGGCTTGCATATTTGGGCTCAACATATGTGAAGTAGTAGGTTTACCTATCATTGTGAACTGAATCAATCCCCCCCCCATGGTTCCATTAGGGCAGGACTTCCACCAACAGAGGGGAGAGGGGCAGAACCAGGCAGGGTTAGGTGGAAGAACACCTCTGCCCCATCCAAACCCCCTTCAGCACAGAAGATTGAGGGAAATCAGTGGCACCCAAGCTAGTCATTACTAAGTACCCATTGATCTAGTATTTCATTGGGTACGGATATTGAAATTGCACGAATCATCAGTAATGTCCCACACTTAAGGTACAAAGAAAGTAAAGACTATATTATAGATTATTTATTCTTCCATTTTATTGACTGGGCAGAATTATGAAATACTTTTCATGGACTCGCAATATTGCAATTCAACCTGGTAAATTGTTTAATACTTTCATTTTGTTTTTGCCAGAAATACGCTCATTCTTTGCTATTCAAAATGACTTGATTAAACTTGCTGGAATAACATTTCGGTTGGCAAATAGCTCTGTACAGTCAGTTATCCAATTGTCTTTTCGTTATGTTGAAAGGTAGAGAGGAAACAGGACCCAAGTGCTTGCCATTCACTGAATGGAGATTGCCTAACCTTCCAAACATTTCTGGCGTGACAGGTTCACTTCAGCAGGTGTTCAGGAGCTGAACTGTAAGGTAGTCACAGTGACAGCAGATGAGATCCTTTGAACAAACAAAAACAAAAGTATTGGCAAAGATTCCAAATGCAGAAGGGCATTGGCATGTAGGGGAAAGTTTACAGTTCGATTTTAACAGACTGCGGGTTTGCACACGGTAGTTTGGTTTGCAGCGGCTGATATTTGCTCTCATTGGCATCTTTCGAGATCATTGCAAAAAAAGTGGTTAAAAGCAGGGGTAAATTTGGCAAAATCGTTGCCAAGGGATCATAAGAATTTTTGCTCTAATAGGGAGCCGTCATGTGTGTGCTCAAGGCAAGAAAAAAACATCCATTTATTTTAACAGTGCAAGATTTTACAACCTTAGATGTTGCATTGCTATGAATTCACAATTCTCCTTTTTCTTCCTATTTGTTTATTTGTTTATTTATTTATTTGCTTGCTTGACACACCACCTTTCCATTAGCATGCTCAAGGCAGCTAACAGAATCAACGCTGCACAAAACAGTTGCCGCATTCCATTTCAGAATGGCTGGGAACAGAGTTAGGCATCTTTTTGAGACATGTTATAATAATCTGATAGATAACCTGAGAGCTGCCTCCTGCTGGCAAATGATTGTGCTGGGTGGCCAAAGCAAGAGTGGCAAATGGCAGACTAGCAATAATGGCAGGGAAGTTGTTCGTCTGGTTGGCTCTTGGTTTGATCTAAAAGAGCTCTTGTTTCCGTTAGTAAATTGGAGGCTAGTATGTTCAATAGCTAATATCTAAGATGTCCCTAACATAATTAAATTGCTGGCTGCCCAAAAAATAATGGGGATTGGGGGGTTTTCCCAGGGCTCTCCATGCTCCTGTCTTTGCTGCAAGTTTTGGAAGTTACTTTTGTAAGAAGTTGAGTACTAAGTCATGAGCCATTTGCATGACTTGATTATGTATCATCCAGACAAAACAGATGCATACAATTGACTTCTATCAGAATATTAATATTTCCTACTTGAGCAACAACATTTGTGGCAAGGAAAAAATATTGATTGCTTAAGGCTGCTCTTCTAACCCCACTTACATGAGTAATTAATAAATTAATAAAATGTTTAATAAAAATTATTTTTTAAAAAAAGCTCCATTGAATTCAATAGGACTTACTTCTTTGGAGACATGGATAGGAGTGCACTTAATATTGTAGGGGAGCCCTCTCCTTTTGAGCCACAGGTCTGGCCTTCCTCTATGGCTGACACAGAAACCAAGTTTGCTGGCAGAGAAGCAAGCGAGTGATCCATCCCTCTTCTGCCAGTCCGGTCACTTGGCTGCATGGAATTCCTTGTTGCTTATGGCAACCAGGTGAGTTGTTAAATACAAAGCTGAGCAGTATCAGAAGACGCTGCCCCCACCTCCAATATGAAAACTCTGAATCATGAGAATGCAGTGGTTCATTTCTGAACCAGACATTACAATTTGGAGAGGATATATATATATATATATATATGCTTTCGTAGATTTTCACGGGTACAGGAATGCAGGTTTTGGTGTCCTCGGGTGTCTTCCCGTGTAAAAGTTGGGGTGTCTAGGCGACGTTTCGACGAGGTCTCACTCGTCATCTTCAGGCTGGTGCTTTCGGCTTCTTGTTACTGGAACAGAGCAGGATCTCAGTGTTTGAGTTCCTATAAATACTGTTGAGGGGGTGTGGTGTATAGCCTCCAATGTTCTGGGCAGAGAGGAAGTTCCCAGGCTAGTGTGCCTTTTCTTCTTTTGTTCCTTAATTACTTGAGGGATATCCTGAGTGATTTCTTGAGTGATATCCTGAGTACCACTTAGGTGGGTCATTAGGTGTGGATTAGTTGCTAAAGTCTTTGTGTCTTGACCTCTTGAACTTTGTGAAGAGTTTTTCTGAGAAGATGGCTGTACTGCACTTAGTTGTGCTCTGGCTTGGCTTCGTGTATAGGGGCGAGCTGTGGTTTTGTGGCTTGTGTCAGCCAGATCTGTGTAGGGATTGCAGGGGGGTGCAGCATCCGGAGGTGCCACCATGGTTTGGCTACTGGATGGTGTCTGTAATTTATCTGTGGAGAGGGTCTGGGTTTGGGTCTGGTGTGGTTGATTGGTGATGGCGTTCTGTGTGCCTCTGGATCTGGTGTCAGTTTTTGTGGGGAGGGCTAATTTCCAGATGTCTGGCAAGCGGGATGTGTCGTCACGCTTGTTCATGTTGTGAGGGTGTTTCTCTATCTCGATGGCTTCCATGATTATTCTCTTGTGGTGATGTTCCATGTTAAAGAGCAATTTGGAATCTGCAAAATTAATTTCGTGTCCTGTTTCTTTCATGTGTTGGAAAAGAGAGGAAGTTTTTTCTTCTTTTTTGACGGCATTCTTGTGTTCTGCGATACGTGCATTTATACGTCTGTTTGTTTGTCCAATGTACGTGGCTGGGCAGACTTTGCAGGGTATTTCATAGACCCCTTGGTTTTCCAACTGGATTTTATCCTTGGGGTTTCTGAGGATATTGGCTATTTTTTGGTTGGTGCAAAAGGCTGTTTTGATATTGTGTTTATGGATAAAATCCAGTTGGAAAACCAAGGGGTCTATGAAATACCCTGCAAAGTCTGCCCAGCCACGTACATTGGACAAACAAACAGACGTATAAATGCACGTATCGCAGAACACAAGAATGCCGTCAAAAAAGAAGAAAAAACTTCCTCTCTTTTCCAACACATGAAAGAAACAGGACACGAAATTAATTTTGCAGATTCCAAATTGCTCTTTAACATGGAACATCACCACAAGAGAATAATCATGGAAGCCATCGAGATAGAGAAACACCCTCACAACATGAACAAGCGTGACGACACATCCCGCTTGCCAGACATCTGGAAATTAGCCCTCCCCACAAAAACTGACACCAGATCCAGAGGCACATATATATATATATATATATATATATATATATATATATATATATATATGCTTTATATATATGTTTATATATATATATAAACCTGCATATATATATATATATATATATATATATATATATATATATATATATATATATGCTTTCGTAGATTTTCACGGGTACAGGAATGCAGGTTTTGGTGTCCTCGGGTGTCTTCCCGTGTAAAAGTTGGGGTGTCTAGGCGACGTTTCGACGAGGTCTCACTCGTCATCTTCAGGCTGGTGCTTTCGGCTTCTTGTTACTGGAACAGAGCAGGATCTCAGTGTTTGAGTTCCTATAAATACTGTTGAGGGGGTGTGGTGTATAGCCTCCAATGTTCTGGGCAGAGAGGAAGTTCCCAGGCTAGTGTGCCTTTTCTTCTTTTGTTCCTTAATTACTTGAGGGATATCCTGAGTGATTTCTTGAGTGATATCCTGAGTACCACTTAGGTGGGTCATTAGGTGTGGATTAGTTGCTAAAGTCTTTGTGTCTTGACCTCTTGAACTTTGTGAAGAGTTTTTCTGAGAAGATGGCTGTACTGCACTTAGTTGTGCTCTGGCTTGGCTTCGTGTATAGGGGCGAGCAGTGGTTTTGTGGCTTGTGTCAGCCAGATCTGTGTAGGGATTGCAGGGGGGTGCAGCATCCGGAGGTGCCTCCATGGTTTGGCTACTGGATGGTGTCTGTAATTTATCTGTGGAGAGGGTCTGGGTTTGGGTCTGGTGTGGTTGATTGGTGATGGCGTTCTGTGTGCCTCTGGATCTGGTGTCAGTTTTTCCAAATTGCTCTTTAACATGGAACATCACCACAAGAGAATAATCATGGAAGCCATCGAGATAGAGAAACACCCTCACAACATGAACAAGCGTGACGACACATCCCGCTTGCCAGACATCTGGAAATTAGCCCTCCCCACAAAAACTGACACCAGATCCAGAGGCACACAGAACGCCATCACCAATCAACCACACCAGACCCAAACCCAGACCCTCTCCACAGATAAATTACAGACACCATCCAGTAGCCAAACCATGGAGGCACCTCCGGATGCTGCACCCCCCTGCAATCCCTACACAGATCTGGCTGACACAAGCCACAAAACCACAGCTCGCCCCTATACACGAAGCCAAGCCAGAGCACAACTAAGTGCAGTACAGCCATCTTCTCAGAAAAACTCTTCACAAAGTTCAAGAGGTCAAGACACAAAGACTTTAGCAACTAATCCACACCTAATGACCCACCTAAGTGGTACTCAGGATATCACTCAAGAAATCACTCAGGATATCCCTCAAGTAATTAAGGAACAAAAGAAGAAAAGGCACACTAGCCTGGGAACTTCCTCTCTGCCCAGAACATTGGAGGCTATACACCACACCCCCTCAACAGTATTTATAGGAACTCAAACACTGAGATCCTGCTCTGTTCCAGTAACAAGAAGCCGAAAGCACCAGCCTGAAGATGACGAGTGAGACCTCGTCGAAACGTCGCCTAGACACCCCAACTTTTACACGGGAAGACACCCGAGGACACCAAAACCTGCATATATATATATATATATATATATATATATATATATATATATATATATTATACAGCGGTACCTCGGGTTACATACGCTTCAGGTTACATATGCTTCAGGTTACAGACTCCGCTAACCCAGAAATAGTACCTCGGGTTAAGAACTTTGCCTCAGGATGAGAACAGAAATCGTGCTCCGGCGGCGCAGTGGTAGCAGGAGGCCCCATTAGCTAAAGTGGTGCTTTGGGTTAAGGACAGTTTCAGGTTAAGAACGGACCTCCGGAACGAATTAAGTTCTTAACCCAAGGTACCACTGTATCTGTACCCAAGTATGCCTAAGCAGATCCTGTGAATAAAAATCATAATGTTGAAAGGAGAAAGTATTTACCTTTGATGTTAAAGCACATTTCTTTTTATCTTCAAGACAGCATAATCTACTAGTTCAGTTTGCCCTGGGATCTTCCATTTTCTGCTTTTGGCCAAAACCTCTCTCTGTGTCCTAGGAGATGCCACTATCTCTCAGACACCCTATTCAGTGTGCATTCCTTGAATGCCCATCATCACCAGTGCTTTTAATTCAGGAAGAATAAAGAAGAAGCCAAGGGGGAAAGTGATACCAAAGACATGCTGCCACTAAACAGGACGAAAAAGAAATACGATTTTTTTATTTTAAAAAATGCATTGTATGCAACAGTAGTTATATTCAATGTGGGCTAAGGCTACATTCATATCACAGAACTGTAGTCTGTTAAGAGTGCTGAGAGCTCTTGGAAAGAAGAAAGTGTCCTAGCTGAAGAAGATTGGCAAGTTAAATTAACGGAATATGCTGAAATGGCAAAACTGACAATGAACTTAAGAGAAAGAGATGACAACAAATTTAAGGAAGAATGGAAGGACTTTACTGCATATATACAGAAGCAATGTACACAGGTTAATACATTGACAGGGTTTTGAGAATACTTGTAATTTTATTATGATTGGACAATAAGTAATTCAAATGGTTAAAACTTTATAATGGACATGTAGTACATTGATATACAATGGAACCAAGGAAGGGAATGTGGGGAGTCAATCTGCTTTGTTGTTGTTGTTGTTGTTGTTGTTGTTGTTGTTGTTGTTGTTTGCTTTGTTTTTGTTATTGTGGAAAATTAATAAAATGTTATGGGGGGGAAGAGTGCTGAGAGCTCTTAAGTCCCAGGATCAACAATCAACCCCTCTCTACAGGGAACTCTGGGGATTGTAGTTCTGGAAGGGGAAGCACCGTTTACATCTGCAGGTATGGCAGCAGATATGCTGGACCCTTGTTTTGCTTTGATAATGGCCTGGATGAGAACCAATAAACTGAAGCTCAATCCAGATAAGACTGAGGCACTGTTAGTGGGTGGTTCCCTAGACCTTACGGATGGGGGGTGGTGCTTGTTCGTAGAATCATAGAATCATAGAGTTGGAAGAGACCACAAGGGCCATCGAGTCCAACCCCCTGCCAAGCAGGAAACACCATCAGAGCACTCCTGACATATGGTTGTCAAGCCTCTGCTTAAAGACCTCCAAAGAAGGAGACTCCACCACACTCCTTGGCAGCAAATTCCACTGTCGAACAGCTCTTACTGTCAGGAAGTTCTTCCTAATGTTTAGGTGGAATCTTCTTTCTTGTAATAGAGTTATACTATTGTGATAGAGTTATACTCCCTCTGATGGAGTAGGTACATACCTTGGGGTAGTTCTGGATCCATTGTTGTTGCTTGAGGCTCAGGTAGCCTCTATCCCTCTAAAACCTCCATTTTCAGCTCAAAAATCAAAACTGCAGAATATCTGGCGCATTCCTAATACTGGATCTAGGGAAGAGATTATGGGGACAAAGTAGTTTTCAAACATTTGCCATAAGCAAATTAGAAAGCAATTGGGGTTGTTGTTGTTGTTGATTTACCAATGAGAGGCAGCAGTGTTACAAGAATGACAGTAGATTAGATTAAATGTAGAACAAAGGTTTCTAACTGAAAGATTTAAGTCATAGAAACTTCTCAACGAACTTTTTAAAGAAGGCCTTAGATAAACAATTATCAGAGCTGCTTAAGAGGAATAATGATTCCTGTCTTAGTGTGGTAGGGGTTGAACTGGATAATCCTTGAGATTCTTTCCAGCACTGCAATTCTAGGCAAACAACATTGTTCTTTAGCTGTCCCAAAATACCATATCCATTAAAATCTTTCTTAGTAGACTACTCCATATTGCTGTCACATTTCAAAGTTCCAAATGACACTCAAAGTATGCCCACCGAAATCAATGGATATGACTCAATTAAGTTGATTAATTTCGATGGGCGTCCTCCGAGCATGACAACACCAACAAGATCTCGGTTGATGTAGAGTCTCATATTCCTGTTGCCCTGGAATTACAGAAGCACCTTGCCCCACGCAAGAACATCAGTCAGGGAAGATCAACCTGGCTCCAACTGGGTATAAATCATTATACATCATCACTTTGTTTTGGCCTTGATAAACTGATCTCTTACTTCTGCCTTTTTCTCTCACTCCCCCTTTCTTGTGTGCCTTGTCTTTTTTAGTTTTGTAAGCCTAATGGCAGTGCCTTTCTCTGTCTCTCTTTCTCTTTATTGACAAGAGACCAAAAGGGAGGTTAAAAATCTGGCATAGAAATACATGGCAAATGAGAGAATGGTATTTGCTAGCCAGCTATTTTATTGCAGTGCAAACTTCCCGGATAAGAGTTAAGAACATAATAATACCCTGCTGGATCAGGTCAACGGCCCATATCATCCAGCATCCTGTTCTCTCCGTGGCCAACCAGATAAACTAGGAAGGACGACATGAGCACAAGAAGACTCTCCCCTTCTGTGGTTTCGGGCAACTGGTGTTTGGAAGCATTGTTGTCTCCACCTATGGAGGTAGACCATAGCCATCATGGCTAGTAACCATTGATAGTCTCCTCCTCCAGCTCATTGAAATGCTAAACTGAAAGGAAGTGGGGGCTCGCAAGATTGTGCTCCGTATGTTGTTGTTGTTTAGTCGTTTAGTCGTGTCCGACTCTTCGTAACCCCATGGACCAGAGCACGCCTGGCACTCCTGTCTTCCACTGCCTCCCACAGTTTGGTCAGACTCATGTTTGTAGCTTCGAGAACACTGTCCAACCATCTCGTCCTCTGTCATCCCCTTCTCCTTGTGCCCTCCATCTTTCCCAACATCAGGGTCTTTTCCAGGGAGTCTTCTATTCTCATGAGGTGACCAAAGTATTGGAGCCTCAGCTTTACGATCTGTCCTTCCAGTGAGCACTCAGGGCTAATTTCCTTAAGAATGGAGAGGTTTGATCTTCTTGCAGTCCATGGGACTCTCAAGAGTCTCCTCCAGCACCATAATTCAAAAGCATCAAATATTCGGCGATCAGCCTTCTTTATGGTCCAGCTCTCACTTCCATACACCACTACCGGGAAAACCATGGCTTTAACTGTACGAACCTTTGTTGGCAAGGTGATGTCTCTGCTCCATATGATTACGACTAAACAACAACATATGGATGCTGGTTTATTTGTATGTGCCCCCCTCTTCATCTGAGATGCTACAACCAAGACACAGGTTTACCACCTTAGTGAGGATTGGGCTTCTGTCACAGGTAGCAGGCACCTAAATCCCAGATTGGAATGTTTGCTATTGTCTCTGCCTTACCAGAATTCGGCTCCCATCCTACACATTATACTCAGGAGATTAACTGCAAGCCTAGTATTATTATTTTTTCCTCTTTCTCAGGGACTGATTGCCTTGAATCCATTTACATCAATTCTCCCTTCTCTTATGTTGCAATAAACTAGAAGCTAATCTTGTGAAGTAGTACCAGACCAGTATGGGTTTAAGTGAAAGGAGAATCCAGACCTACATCTCCTGACCTTTATCCTAAAAGGATATCAGGTGTGATACCTCTCTAAAGAATCGAACTGGTAATCTCTTGGTGAGTGGGTGTGTCTGCTACAAACATTTCCTTCCAGTCTACGTTTCAATTGCAGTTCACAGTACACTGAAAATTGTCAAGGATGTTAATTATTGGCCTCTTGGAACAACCCACCTACTTTGATTCAGGCATGTTTTCCCCAATATTTAAGAAGATTGGTTCACAAACGGTACAGTATAATTATAAAAAATAGCTTGGTTTGGCTAACATTCTTTTGTGGTTTTATATCTGTGAGCCTAAAAGGTTCAACACATAAATGGCTCAACCTGCAAATGGAATTTTAACTGCTTAATTCCAGGAATCAACTGTTTGCCTGTTCATGGAAGCAGAGTAAATGCCATTGTGCACATTTAACAGAGGAAGCAAGCACCTCGAGTTTTAGAGCAAATTCCTTGGCCAGGCGTGCATTGTTACCTCATCCTCTGCTTAGTATGGTGTTGTTTCAGAGCTGCAAGGCTGGCTCAGTACATTTTGCTGTCTGGGGGTGAAGGATAAGATGGTGCCCTGTAGAAAAGCTGAATAGACCGGTAGCTGAATCATACTTCAACAGAGATGAGGTAGAGGCCCACCATACCTGAGGCATAGGGAGACAGGCTGCATGGCACATAACTCTGTCCTCACCTGCTGCCTATAGCAACAGCTCACTCTACCTAACAGTAGGGCTATCCTAACAAAATTATTGTGAGATATTGCATCTGGTCACCTTTTCCTTGCAGTACTCTTCTATCAGGAATACATTCTGTGGGATTGGATAAGGTAAATGCCTGAAAGAGTGCTGTGCGAAAAGGAACCCACAGATACAATGATTTAGCCATGGTATTTTTTGCATACTTCACAACCAGACAGGACACAAGAATGCTCTAAGCGAGATTGCCTTTGAAAAATGTTTGGACACTTTGGTTGTTATAGAATGAGGCTTCCAGGTTGTTGAGTGGAATAAGCTTGGAGCTTATTGTATTAAATTTACAGCAGCTACATTGGTTCTGTTTGGCTTTGGGGCCCAATTCATGTAATGGTAACCTAGAGTCTGGATTACTGCAACGTGGTCTGTGTGGGGCTGCCCCTGGGCCTCGTTCAAAAACTCCCATCTGATGCAGAACTCAGTGAGCTAGACTGCTAATAGCCTACAGCAGGCATGGCCAAACTTGGCCCTCCAGCGGTTTGGGGACTACAATTCCCATCATCCCTGACCACTGGTCCTGTTAGCTAGGGAGTTGTAGTCCCAAAACATCTGGAGGGCCAAGTTTGGCCATGCCTGGTCTACAGCATCCGACACCTCTGCTACAACATTTGCACTGACTGCCAAGCTTTTCCTGAGATCTCTTTGCTAGATTATATTTAAAAAAGAATATAGAATGAATTGTTGAGGACAGCAGCTCAATTAATAACTATTTATTGGTTGTATTTATATTCCTCATTCCTGCTAATGCATCCAAGGTGGTCTACTAGTCATTATGCTTATATGCCACCTCTGCAGTATGCCTCTGTATATCCATTGCTGGGAGCACCAGCAGGAAACTGCCATTGCAATCATGTCCTGTTTCTGAGCTTCTCAGGTACATTTAATTAGCCACTGTTGGAAACAGTAAGCTAGACTAGATTGGCCTTCAGTGTGATCCAGCAGGCTTCTAGATTGAATCCTGCAGGCACTTACCTGAAAGGCACTTACCTGAATAAGCCCCAGTGAACTCAGTGGGACTTACATACAAGTAAATATGCATAGGGTTGCTCTTTAAGGCATTTGCATGGAACACAATGCCAACTTTTGTGTATAAAGTAATTTTTTTTGTTATTTTGGCCTCTTGGAAGGGGGGAAATTAAACTGGCTTTCTCTTTGTAGGAAAAATTGATGGCTATGCAGCAAGAAAGAGAGGCAGCTGTTCAACAGTATAAAGAACTAGAAGAAGAGCTCCAGACCCTTCGCATTTATTACAGGTAATGTAAATTTTTACTGAAAAAGCAGTGTCCAATGAAATGTGGTTTTTCCCCCACCCCTATTGTGTTATTATTCCTAGGAATACAAAAAGCGAGAAAAGGGTCAGGGTAATAATATCCCTGAATTCAGTTTCTCAGATGCATATTTTAGGGAGAAACTATATAGGACAAGAAAAAAATGTATCAAAGTTACAAGCCAAGAGACAAGTCAGGCAGCTCTAAGGTGCTGGTCAGGGCATCCGATGTCACTTGGGCCAGCCTCTCCTCTACATACCCAAAGCGTGTTCTCCTTCATGGAGAGCACGTGTTGCGGTGGGGTCTGCTGAGCCACCCCTCTGTTACCAAGCAGGGTCTCTAAAGATGGCCTGGGGCAGTGATTGGTTCACTGGGTTGCTGGGGTAAAAGTTACGTTGCAATTTTGGTGGGAGGGGTAAAATGTTTAAATACTCTGTATGCAGCCTGGAGCTTTCTCTTTGCTGCGTGCAACGGATCACCCGCCCACCCGCCCTTGAGTAAGGGGTTGTTGCATTGACCTTGCTATGCCTGTCATGGGGTCGTCTGCCGTTGGGGCAGGGGCTTGGTAGGAATTTTGTCCATCTGGCTGATTGGCTGGGCCATTTGGTTTTTGCCTACTGCGTAGCAAATCATCACAACTTGTAAGGTTGCGGTTAGGCATTGGTTATAAATTGGTGGAGGAGGTGTTAGGATAGCCTGGGCATGCCCCTCCATGGTTGCTGCAGAAAAGGAATTCCGTTAAAGGAATCCTGGGGCTTGCCATCTTTTCGTCCAATCCCTGGAATGGGACTAGGGCCGGCAAGCCTTCGGGGAGCATGCGGATGAGAATTGAGGGTCTGTGACTCAGCTCCATTTCTCCCCAACTTGCTTTCCCCCGCACTGTCTTTCGGTGGTGCCCGGAAGTCAGTTCTGTCCCCAGGCGGGGGGACAGATAGTCTTAACCAATGCCTAAACAACCACTCACGGTTTTGTATTTAAATAAAGTTGTGGCCAAAATTATGCCAAAAACCTTAAACAAAAATTAAGTGTGCGTTGTGAGTTATTTGGGGGGGGGGGCTTGGGGACCTCGACACGCAACTGGCCCTTCCCCAGTATCCAGATCAGTGCCTCCCCAGTTCCGCACTCTTGTCCTTTTCTTGCTTCCCCTCTGACCAGCCCTGCCAAGATGTCTCCATTGGGCTCATGACGCCCACTGATGTGGAAGGAGGCTGGCCTCCACTGGACGTAGGCCCAGTAGAGGAACCTTTGATCTGAGGGTTTCACAACTGTTGTAGCATGGAAGTTCAAAGCCATTTCAATGAGGAAAAATTTCTTATAATCACACAATGGTTCCTTGAGCATGTTTTTTATCCAGAGACTGCTGTATTTCTATTTGATGATTCTTCTTTTTATTCCTTTAAAAAAACAAAAAACCACGGGGTTACCCCCCAAAATTATAAAAATCTATTTAATCTAAAGAAGGAAAAAGTGGGGGTGGAGAAAAACAGAAAGGAATCTACCTCAGGCTCATGAGCCAAGAAAAAGTTGGCTGGGAATGAAGACAGGCAAGTTCTTTCTTTGTGTTGTGACTCAGGACAAGGTGCCATTCAGCCTGATTCAATACCTGAAAATCATTCCTGAAACAAAACTTTGCATGACAGTTAGGAGTTACAATGTTGCTTACAATGTTGCCAGTTAAACTGTTCTAATTTTCTAACCACTTTATTCCTGAGGTGGTGATTAATGCAAATCATAAAAACCCTGAGTGTTGTGCAAAGGCTGGGTTGGTACTGGGGAAAAATTCATCCTCCTGTGTAATAAAAAAACAAAACGTTTACTGAAGTGAAGTACAGTTGTGCCTTGGAAGTTGGAACGGAATCTGTTCCACAAGTCGACTTCCAAAACGTTCGGAAACCAAAGTGCGTCTACCGCTTGGCTCCAGGAAGCTCTTGCATCCAGTCGGAAGCCGCAGAAGTCCTGTCGGATGTTCGGCTTCCAAAAATAGTTTGCAAACCAGAACAATCACTTTGGGTTTGCGCCGTTCAGGAGCCAAAACTTTCGAGAACTAAGCTGTTCAGAAACCAAGGTATGACTGTATACAAAAGAAGGAGTATTCTTAAAATAAAGGTGTGCCAGCATATTATAGCTTTATTTTATTTTTTAAGAAGGCTTTAGGTGGATAAAGAAAAAAATTCCTCCTTGGTCATGTTTCTGTGTTTCATGCCTGTATGTTTTAAGTTGTTTAAGAGACTTGGGAGGGCCTGTTCTTCATATGCATTGTGTTGGTTCCAGAGGGCCATCACACAACTGGAGGGATTTGGACTAGATGACTCTCGTGGTCCCCTTCAACTGTACAATGTTATGATTCTATAAGTGGAAGGCACTTCCCCTTGCTCAAGGGGCTTCATGACTGCTGCCAACTCCCCGCCCCCATCTGAAGACGCTTGCACCATGTGCCACACCTTTCACAAGGGTCCCAATGGGTGTGTGCATGTGTGCAAGGGGCTGCAACAGGGAGGACATTTTGGAAGTGGAGTTCTGTCGGTGGTTTGTGGGTCCAAACCATCATATTTATTTCTTTTCTTCTCAGGGCAATAAATGCCACAGGTATGTTTAAAATTAGTGCATTTTAAAGTTCTAACTTTATTTCCATTTCTTATAGCAAGAAAAGTATCACTTACACACACACACACACACACACAGAGAGAGAGAGAGAGAGAGAGAGAGAGAGAGAGAGAGAGAGAGAAAATGCATGGACAGAGGACTGTTTAAATTTTATGGATCCTTGCAAGTTGCAAAGCAAAGCTTCACTGTATCCTTTGTAGCTAGTGGCTCCTGCACCTGAGATCAGGGGATCTCCCTTATGCCCAAATCTGTAAAGAAATACTCACATTCCAACTGCATATATTCTAGAACTGTGGGGGATACTCAAGGTGGAGGCTCTTAAATTTTATTTTATTTTTAAGGGGGGAAAACAGCGTGTAAGTGGCCTCATTATTCAAGACCTTTGACCAGATCTATGCCCTTAAAAAGAGGCTTGATAAACAGGTTAGTTTATCTGATTGATAATTGTCCAGGCAGGAGCCTTCCCAGACCAGTAGATGCCAAGAGTAAAAAACAACAACTGAAAACCAAATATATCCTGCTTCCTCCTTTCACCTTTCGGTCTCTTTCAGCACCTCCTGTATTCACTTACCGGTACTTAAAATTTGCCAAGTCACTTCCTCTTCCTGCTGCACTATGGGACATAAATTCCAACTCCTTCCCATACTCAGTCCTTTCATTCAGCCCACTTACACTTCTCTATTTTCTACCATTAAACATCCAATGAATCCCAAGTTCTTTAAGTCCCTGTTTCCCCGGTGTCTCCAGTCGCAAGCGGTTTGAGCTTTAACACACCTGTCAGCTTTGCTAAATCATCATTGCCTCTCTAATGGCCAATCTACACATGATTGCATTCGTTATTCTTCTTTAAAAGTGTGCTTAATGCTGGCTGGCCCCCTCCCATTTTATTGAGGAAAATGAGCTTTGCAATGACATTTTGGCACTGCTTTCTCAGTCTAGACTGGTACTTTGCACTGGCCTCCTCCCCACCCCATCTTCTTTTTCCCCTGGAAGATGCTGCTTTCTAACGGCGTTTCCGTGCGCTGCTCTGGTTCGCCAGAAGCGGCTTAGTCATGCTGGCCACATGACCCAGAAGCTGTACTTCGGCTCCCTCGGCCAATAAGGCGAGATGAGCGCCGCAACCCCAGATTCGTCTGTGACTCAACCTACTTTTTAATGCTGCTCTAATAACATTTGCCCCTAATATTCAAGTTGGGAAAGGAAAACATTTAAAACATCATGGAATTTACTTTCTCAGAATGTGGTCTCTTTGCTTTCTCTCCCAGAACTCAAGGGCCACCACTGAAAACTGAACCAGACTTACAAGTGTGAAGGTAGCTGGGAACTGACTTTCCAAAATCTGGTGTGGGGGGAAGAGTTCTCTTGAAAAAGAAGGGACACACTTCATCATAGGGTTTGAGGGGGGGGGTTAAGAGTGTAAAGGTCTAGAAGGACCTCCAAGTCATATGTTAAGATTTATCCAATCACATTTTCCAGAAGATTAAGTGCCCTTCTGACATAAAAAGCCTGGGCACCTAAAACTTCCATCATGTTGCCTTTCACAGGTAACATCTTCACTGTGTGCAAAAAGTACCCATTAGCAAGGAGAGAGATGTCCAGGGACGTCATCATTTATTATTTGTGAAGTGCTTAGTGTGTATTTAATATAAATAAAAATGTACATCAATCCCTAACTGCAGGCCCTCCAGTCTAATAAGAGGGATATAAGAGAAGAGGGAGTAGAACTATAAATTACTGCGATGACAGGAACCAAAAATGGCAGTAACAGTTTCCTGGTATTTCTTAATTTGTTAAACAGACAGGGTGGTATCCAGTTGTGCCCTTCTGCTGACAGAAGGCTGCTTGGTCCAATGGAGGCTTCTGTTGCTGGGAAAGGGAAGGGAGTTTTTCCCCCTTCCTCCTGCGGCCCCCCTGTGCCTCCCGTTAACTTTCCTCAAGTGGGTTGGAGGACCCTTTGAGAAAACATGGTAGATGATGCAGAAAACTGAGGGAGAAAGGGTGAATCTGAGAAAATCACCTTCTCCCCTTTTGGTTCCACTGGATCAAAGAGCCTTCCATTGGGACACAAATCCATACAACTCATGGACTTTGAATTGTTTTATGTTTTTTGAAGTGATAGAAATGTGTTTCTGTAGAAGCATTCTGTAGAAGCATTTTTATCCTGCCTTACAGCCTTAAGATTTCTAAGGCAGCTTGCAAAATAAAACACGGAAAACAATCGTAATAAAATGTGTCAAATCATCCCCAGTTAAATAGTACGATTGCAGAAGAGTCAGTATCAGTATAGAAAAGTTGATAATACCACTAGAGGAGGTCAAGTTTTTATATGGTGCCTAAACACAAATGGTTTTGGTATGGTGAAGAAGCCAAGTAAAGCGTTGTGTGCTAAAGTCCTAATGAGCCAATGTGGTATAGTGGTTAAGAGCGGTAGTCTCGTAATCTGGGGAACCAGGTTCGCGTCTTCGCTCCCCCACATGCAGCTGCTGGGTGACCTTGGGCCAGTCACACTTCTCTGAAGTCTCTCAGCCCCACTCACCTCACAGAGTGTTTGTTGTGGGGAAGGAAGGGAAAGGAGATTGTTAGCCTCTTTGAGACTCCTTCGGGTAGTGATAAAGCGGGATATCAAATTCAAACTCCTCTTCTTCTGAATTGGCTTTCATGACCTGTTGTACTATGAGTTGTAGCCAGTCATAGGGTACACTCTAAAACCCCACCCACTGCTGGCATTACAGACCCTTAGGTGGAGGACAGGATGCAGCAATTGGGTCCGGATCAGGCCTGATTCTACTGTGCAACAGCAGTGTGACTACTGGCTCAGCATTCAGCAGATCCTGGGCTACCTCAGTCCTGATCCCAATGCCCCATTTTGAGGATTTCAGCTGTCTGGTGGTGGTGTAAAGTGCACCAAGGTGCCTCCCAGTCACATGTTCAGGAGTTGGCAGGAGGTCAGCTGAGCGGAGAGGTGCCTCTGCTCAACCCATCTCTGTTGGGTGTTGGATTATTCTGTTAGTCATACCTACATTAGACCCCTTTGAAATGAATGGGTCTACTCTTCAGTATGGCCAAGTCTGGGTGAAACACTATGATTTCTCCCTCCTCCCGCCCCCCCCCCCATTTATTACCAGCAAGGAAAAAAATATATCTTATTGTTGTCTCTTATGTAATTTTTTTTCCCCACATGCAGATCTGACATTTCCATGTGCAAAGCAAGACCTGCTATAAAGAAAGTATTTTAAGTAGAATGGTGTTTTTTATATCCCTCCCTTACTCAACTGCAGACTTCTGTACACACACAGAAACTAAGAAAGGTTTCAAGCCTGCCCATGTAACTATTCAGATTTCATTTAATATTAAGTTCCTTGTTTAATATTCTATTTTATTTTCTTCATACCAGTTTTGGGGTGAATATGAAATATACAAATGAAAATCACCTGATGCAATAATCACACACACACACAGCAGCAGCAGCAGCAAGCAAGCAATTCTCGTTTTTACTAGCAGTGTGTGTGACATAGATTTTTCCATCATTCAGAATGGAAAAGGTATCTGGGCTTGACAGTCTCATTTTTATGCTTCAGATTGCCTTCTCCACAAAAGACCCATCAGATGTGTACAGGGTGGGAGGCTAAAGGCGGGGAACGAATTATCTTTTTCTGCTTTGCCATAAAGAAGAGGTCTTTGTTTACCTTCTCTGCGCCGTGGGACACAATGTGATATGTCTCGATTTATTCACTTCATATGAAAGAACCTAACCCAGTGCAACTTGATATCACACAATTTAAATGAAATAGAGAAAAAGTAAGGAATTGCCAAGTGTGTTGTTTAGGGTTTTGGTTTTGTTTGTTTTTTTTAAGTCAGTATCCACTTGTGATGCCTTTTTGTGCATTTTAGTTTTTGGTGGTGTTCTGGCTATACAAAAAAAGAGGTTAAGTCTTGGTTCTCCCAATCCTATGTTCTTTTCTTTTATCAGTGTTCTTGTACTAAATCCCTAATTTAATACATATTTCAGCACAAAATACACATTTAGATGTTCTGTGACTGGCAGGGGGAGGGGCGGGGAGTAACGGTGAAGGGAAGAAGACTTTTAGTCCTCCTCTGAGCAATGCAGACAGGAAGGTGTTTTTATTCCTGTCGTGTTTTGAATGTTTGTTTTTCTGTTACTGAGATTGGTTAGGACAGAACTCGACATTCTAAGAGGAATTTCTAAGAGGAACGTGGGGTTCCAAACCCTGTGCTTCTTTTGTAATGCTAATGGAGAGATTGGAGGTCACACTAACAAGAGTGAATTGGCAGGAGGGTTTGTAACTCTTCCTCTACCCACTGATTCTCTCTTGTGAATGCCTGTCCTCCACCCTGCGCTGGGACCCAAAACTGAATAATATTTCCATGCCCGGGTTGAGCACCGCTTCCTCTTGTGAATCCTCCCCTAAAACTGCCAAAATCCTTGGTGAGTCTTACGCTGCAGACCTGAGAGTAAGTTTCATTGAAATTGGTGGGACCTCTAAATAGATATGAATAGGACTGCACTGTAAGGCACTTGAGTAGATTTAGGGCTGGGTGAAAATATGAAAGGCTCTTCCTTCTTCACAGCTAGGGATTGATTGAACTGACTGACTTTTGAGTTCCTTCCCATTTCATATGCCAGGATGGGGAGCCTGTGGCCCTCCAGGTATTGACTGCATATCGCATAATCTCTGAGCTGGTGGAAATTGAAGTCCAATGACATCTAGAAGGCTACAGGTTTCCTACCTACCCCTCAATGCCAATTCCAAAAGACAGGGAAGGTGCACTTTTGGGCTTTCCTTAGAGAGAAAATCTTACCACCACATCTGCAAGACGTTAAAATGTTTCAACAGATATACCAATAGTTGGTATTATCACATTTAATAATTATAAAGAAGTTATTATATTTGGCTCCTGTAAATGGGTATTAAAGAATAATCTTGTGCTATGGGAACTCACCACATAGCACACCAAGAGGTCATAAGGTCTGCATTTTCCTGCCATTTGAACTAGGAAAACATTTAAGTATTTATTTATAAATTAACACTGAAAATTGAGTAGCAATCAGTGTACAGTGGTACCTCGGGTTAAGAACTTAATTCATTCTGGAGGTCCGTTCTCAACCTGAAACTGTTCTTAACCTGAGGTACCACTTTAGCTAATGGGGCCTCCCGCTACCACTGTGTGATTTCTGTTCTCATCCTGAAGCAAAGCTCTTAACCCGAGGTGCTATTTCTGGGTTAGCGGAGTTTGTAACCTGAAGCGTCTGTAACCTGAAGTGCCTGTAACCCGAGTTACCACTGTACTTTGAAGTGTTTAGCAGATTTGAAATTTGTTAGTGTACCTCATAAATTATTTGTGCTACATTAAGTTGTGTGATCAATTAGTGCATTTTGCCACATCATTATTTTACTGCTAGTATTAATTATTTTACCATTGCAGGAATGGTGCATCATCCACAACACTGATTTGTGAATGTACACAAATTTAGCTGCATTTAACTTTTGATGTAATTGTCATCATCTCTACATTTCTTTCTCCCCTCGCCCCAATCATGTATATCTGACAACTTACATTTCATGCTGCTGATGAAGTCAACTCAAATTCACAAACCACGATAAATTTGTTAGTCTTTAAGTTGGTTGGGCAATTTGTTTTCAACTTCAAGTTGTGGGGTAGGAACCTCAGATTTGCTCATATTGGTTTTTATGTGGTATTTCATTTACTTGCACCAGAAAAAGCTTCTTTAAGTTCTTTTTAGCCTGTTCTTTGAGAGGATAATCGTAAGAAAGAAGAGCAGTGTTTCGAAGCAGACCAGTGTGAAGTCACAATAGGTTGCCCACTGTTACAAGATAGAATATAACAATAGTATCTCAAAAGCTTATCTATGTTTAACCACTAGTCGTATTAAAGCTAATGATGTTGTAGATAATACAAGTAATCTTATCAGATCTTTAGGTTTCCAGGGCGGAGCTCAGTGACCCCGGGCTTTTACTGAACGGCTTCTCTAAGATGTTATGTTTCACAGGATTTTGGTGACCGTAGCCAGATTTACAAAATTATAAAGAAGAAAGCATTTGCTCTACATACAACTTCTTGCAGATGGTACACAGAAACGGGGGTGATGGGGAGAGTGCAGGATTAGCCTAGCATCATATCTGACAACATTGGATGCCATTTTTCCACTTGTATGACTGTTTTGTGTTGCAGGCTGGGAAACTATAATCAGTTGTGGCTTCTTATTACCTATGTTTGTAGCAGTTTGGTATATAAGATCACAAGGCAGGTCAATTTGCCTGCTGATTTCATGCCAACCCCCCTACAGAGAAATGTCCTGGGTGTAAGAATTTTTGAAATGAGTGACTCTGAATAGCTTGCGAACCAGCTTCAAAATATGGTGGCCAAAGTGTGGAATCAGCAGTACCAGGAAGTGATGATAGTGGCATGTTGAGTATGGTGAGAATCCAAGATCTGAGCCATATATGCTTAGACTGTACATCATGTATTATGGCAGTCAGGCCTATTGAACTCAGTGGGATTTGCTTCTGAGGAGATACCCATACATGTGTGCTGTTAAGAGTTAGAAAAGTTTTTAAGTGATTGGTTGTTTAAAGGAGTTAATTAAACGAATGCCAGGAATTCTGGTGTTTACATAAATCAGAAACAGGGAAACTTGCCACAGTTGTGCAAAATCCAAGTTGGGTTATGCAACCATTTTCTTAATTGAATTGTGGTTCATGACTTTTATAATCCTAAAAAGCACCCACGGTACAGGAAGTGGGCAGGAACAGAGAGGCGTCAAGTTCCAGAAACACTTTTTTACCCACTCACACTCATCACTGAGCTTAAAAATACCAGCACAGCATGATGGGAATACCGGAAAAACACTGCTCTCTGCATGCATGCTAAGGCTGCCACCCTAAACGTGCTTTAGGAGCAAGTTGGCTCTATTGTACTTGGTGGGCTTTGCAAGCTGCTTTGCTTGCATACCTCAGGTCAGGCTTCGTGTCCGCCTGCTAAAGTTATTTTTTTTTTTAAAAAAAAAGGTTTTTTCAGCAGCAGGTTTGCTCACTTTACAAGCAGTCCAAACCCTCAAACGAGGTTTTGTTGTTGTTGTTTTTCAGACTGAGGGGAGTTTAAGCCTAGGGTTTTAGTGGAGAACTAGTGAAAGGGGTCCTGGCTTCTGTGTTCACTCCCACCCCCCTACCCCATCCTCTTTCTCTCTTTTCAGGGAGTTAGCTTTTTTTGTCCTACAACTTTTAAAGTATGTGGATGTGTTTTAACTGCCTCGAAATTCTCCAAACCTGTCATGGCCGACTGCTAGTGAATATACAAATAAAAGAAACTACCTTAAAATAACATTAGCATTTTGACATATGCCCACAGAAGCCAAGCAAGTCAGAGTGATCCCATTAGCTCAATGTGATCCCATTAGTTGAATTGTTCCGTCTGCCTCCTTTCATCTAAGGAGCAGTTCTCACATTCCATTTGTCAGTACTTGATGAGGCAAGCTGCTGACATTCTTCTCCTCCATAGTATATTCTCTTGTTCTAAAATCTTAGCTCCCTTCTTTCTCCCACATCCCAGATCTCGCCATTAAAGTAATCTTGTGTGCCCTACATCTAAATTTGATAAACCGATCTTAATAGTTTACCATTTTAGCACACGATGCTGATTCCATGTCTATCCTTGAACTTTTAACAATCTCAGCATGTGTGTGGCTTTGACAGGGGACTTATTTCAGCCCAAAAACAAAACTTGAGTTGACAAGGGTTACTTCCTTTACCCCTTTACATATTTTCCTCTTTGAAAAAGCCATGCCTGTAATATAGAGTCACCTTCCCAGAGTGTCAGAAGCTTTTTGAGTATTGCTGGGTGCTTTAGATTCGGGACACAGGTCCATGGTGTAAATCTGCATAAAATTTGCATATGCTGATTTATGTGCATAGATGCAAACTTGTGGCAGCTCTTCGGAGGGAAAGCCACCCTGTAAGCAAACTTTTATTTTTATTTTTTAAGTGGGGGTGAAAGGCAGGAAATGTAGGGCCCCATGCAAATGAGCAGGGGGTTCTGTCCCTCTGGGCCACCCCTTAACAATGCCCCAGAGGCCAAGCAGCTTACGAAAAGGTCATGACCCAGAAAGTTCTTCCTGAATAGTGGATCCTAACATCCTCCCCTTCAATTCCATACCAAAGCATTAGTTTACCTTCAGCACACAAACAGCTATGCTGCATTCAGCGGAAGTGTTTACATTGGGAACCATGCAGTGATAACATTCAGAGTAAATAAACTGATATTGTGACCAATGAAATAATGTTAAAACTTGAACTGGCAGGGAGCAAATAGCACCCCAAAACAAAAATTTAAATATGTATTTTTAGGCTTGATAGCTAATAAGTGATGGTCCCCTTAGTGATGGTCATTAATATGTCACCCAACAATGGCAAAACAATAGATTGTTTTTCTTCAGGTAACCCAGAATTCTTTGCTTTTTCTTTCAAAATGTATTTATCTGGTCCAGTAAGATAAAATGGATTTTTTTTTTAAAGTAAACTGCATTTTACCTTTTTTGCAGGCAGTTACTTGATTCCAGTAGGTGTCATATAGGGAATACTGTAATTTAAGATTTAGTAATTTTAAGATTTAGTATTTATTTTAAGATTCATTTTAAGATTATTTTAAGATTATTTTAAGAATTTTAAGATTTAGTAATTATTGAGAGCTTTAATTCCAAGACATGTTGTTAGCTTTAAAATATATCACTGTGAAGTCTTAGCATAATGTGGTATTTACCCAAGTGGCAAATAAACAGGTTTTCCGGTTAGAGGACAGTTTTATACACAACACAGGAATGTTAAGATATATATTCTGGACTTGTGGGTGTTGAGCATGCTGCTTTATGGAAGCGAGCAACTTACACCTGCCAGGAGAAATACCTTGATGCCTTTCACATGTGCTGTGAACATCACATGGCAGGACAGAGTCTCAAAGAGAAATGTGTTCTCCCAAGCCCACATTCCCAGCTTCTTTGCACTTCAGTCCCAGCGACGTCTGTGTTGGCTTGGTCATGTATACAGAATGGAAGATGGCAGGATCCACAAGAACGTGCTGTACTGGCTTCAAGTCCTAGGACTGTTGGCAGACCAACTCTCCATTACAATGATGCCTGCAAACATGGCATGAAGGATGGCAACATTAACCCTGCTGTGTGGGAATCCCTTGCAGACAGTTGCAGTGCCTTGGAAACAGATAGTCAAGTCATGTATCCACAGCAGTGAGCAGACGAGGAATGACCACTGGGAGGAGCGCAGAGAGAAGAAACTCCATGGTGCACCTGTAGAAGCAAAACCAACACCACTTTCTGCCTCAGCTGTAACAAGACATGTCCCTCTTGTATCCTTCTCTACAGCCACAGCTGGTGCTATAACTCTCCAATGGTTTGACTTTCCCTCCGAAAGCACACTCTTCCATTTTCTCCTGACAGTGTCTCAACTGAGCATCCTCCTCATCACATGTATAACCTTTTACTGTGGATCCTACATCCATATGAGAAGACCCTCCTCAGTTGACTTTGTGTTGTCTGTTTGTAGCAATGAGTCGAAAAGAAACCCAGGCGGGGAATGGGACGTAACAGTGTGATCATATACATATCTACTCAGAAGTCACATTCAGTCAAACGTAATTGCCAGATAAGTTCATATGAGACTGCAGCCTGAGAAGGTAAGTCACTGTCCTCACCTGGTCCAGCACAAGACATTCTGCTCTCTGAGGTGAAAGGTACATTCCAAGTATAGAATGTAACCCGACTGACAGCTGAATCTTACTTCAGCACTGGTGGCATGAACAGTGCTCTCCACTGCACTAGAGGACAGTAGGCTACCTTAAGGGGTGCAGACAGACCACATGACACTCACAGCTCTATCCTCTCAACATCTTACCTCAACTCTCTGCCTGCCTCACAATTACCAGACCTGCCCTCCAGGATCCAGATCGAGCCATCTCTTGACTGGGGCAAACTTTCAATTTATGATCTTGTTTTTCTATGTCTTCTCCATGGTATACAGCCAGCCCCTGCGTGTTATTGGTTGTTTTAGTCCCATGGTCTCAGCCCTGAACATGGGGAAAACACCATCCTCTTGACACAGTGGTCCAGGGTGGCTGAGGTTCAGAGACATCCCTGGTCTTTGGTGTCTTCCAAGATTCATTTAAAGTAGCCTACGATGTAAAGCATAGGTGCTTCTTGGTCAGCTATTTTCATAAATGGACCAAGCCCAAGGAAGCTAGAGTCAGAACTGGATACTGATGATTGCTTTATCTCTCTCTCTCTCTCTCTCTCTCTCTCTCTCTCTCTCTCTCTCTCTCTGTGTGTGTGTGTTTGTACATTGTTGTATTCTTTTGAGCCAAGAACTGTGTAGCAACATTTGGAGAAGCGTGAAGTCCAAAAGATGATGACATTCTGAACCATGTATTGTTCTGGAAGGTGTGGATTAGATCACTTCACTTAAGAATGCAGACCAAATGACATTTTCTTCTATCCCTTGGAAGTTTATAATAATAATAAATTAAAAGGTCATTGCAGCTGTAGAGGGAAAGACTCACCTGACCAGTGAGAGGGGATTATATAAGATGCGGCATTCCAAGCCTAAACGGCTCTGACTCCTTTTCTCACGTTTCTGTCTCCAGTAAAAAGGGGGAGCTCTCAGGGAACCCTAAAATATAAATGTGGGGGTTAATTCCTTGGCTTAGTTGGTGAGCACATTTCAACAGAAGTATGAAGAAGAACTTTCAGAGTTGTCATGTCATAAAAAGGCACGCAGAGAATCCTGCTGGATCAAGCCAAAATTCATCTAGTCCAGAATTCTGTTTTTAACTGTGGCCAACGAGTTTTCATCCCAAAACTTGGAACAGTCCTCCCCTGTTTTTTGTCCTATCAGGTTTCAAGTGCACTGGCCCTAAACTTGGAGATTGCTGTTAATCACCATGACTGAGAATGCAATCTTACACATGTTTATTCCTAAGTAATTTCTATTAGGAGAAATACGCCACACTGTTTTGATCCATTAGTGGCAAGCATTTCTGCTTGCCAGATGGAACAATCCCCCTCTCAGCTCCCCATGTGCTGTTTTGGGGGTTCTCCCAAACCACTAGAGTAGATTTTTTTTGGGGGGGAGCCTCATTATGTTAGTGGGAACCACACACACGCTTCTGCTAATGTGCCAGGTTACTTCAATCTAGCCCATTGTATCCAGTGGGGTTTACTCCCTAGTAAGCATGTCTAAGATTGAAGCATTATAGCTTCCAGAAGTGTAGTCATGTTAGCATGTAAAAACAACTTGGAGCATCATGGTGACCTGAAGACTAATGAATTGATTATGGACCAGGAATGGGGAACCTGTGACCCTCTAGAAGTTGCCAGATCATAGCTCCCATCATCCCTGATTTTTGACCACTGCTGGAGTCTAGTAACATCTGGAGGGCTGCAGGTTCTCCATTAATTTTCCCTGTCCGTTTCCATATCATTTTTGAGTGCTTTGGCAGAAAATCTGTATATAAATGTGGCACGCGATGTTGCAGCTATACCCTTATTGAGGGAAGGAATCCTACGTGTCTAGACGTGGGCAGTGCCAAATCTACCAACATTAATGAAGATCTAAGATCCAGCCGTATGTAAACCAGAACATAGTCCTGCAAGTGAGACATGCAACAAAAAGTTATAGCATGGAGTTCTCCTGTTTAGTGCTTCAGTCTGTCTGGATTCTCCATTCCCCTTGCCACCCAGTTTTCTCTCCCCCCCCCCCCAATTCACTGGCCATTGAGCAGGGCTGTTTTTCCCCTTAAGATTTGTTTCTTCCCCCCTAATTTTTTTTTCTATTTTAAATATTCAGCTTTCCCCAACCTTGCTGATACCGTCCTCTTGTTCATGAGTGTTGCTGTTTTGGTTCTGTAAGCACCGATATATACCTCAGACTACTGAAAATGGACAAGATGGTTAAGATAAGGAGATGGCTGCAGAGTTAACCTCCCAAAGCACAATGAAAATCATCCTTTAGTTTAAATGATTTGAAAATTCTTATTTTTTTGATAATAATAATCTCAGAACACCTTGTTCTGAGCCCTTGTTATAATACTGCCCTTGTTATAATACTGCCCTTTTTACTCAAGGAATGCTGGGGTAGGGGAATGTCTCTTCATTGTGTTACTCTTGACACCATCTGCTGTTTTAATGAAAGCAATTTAAACAATAGACAGTATCAAGGACTAATGAAGCCAAACATAATTAGCACGAAGTAACTTATAGCACAGCTCAGATTAGTTTAGCTATTTATTCGATATGAAAGTAAACTTGATAAAAGGTGACTTCTTTTCCCTACGTTTCTCCTCTAGGGGCAACACACGCATTTCTGAATTCTGCTTTTGTCTTCCTGGCAGCCTGAGCTTTATAAGCAGCTTTTAGTGCAAGTTATTACAATTCTTTTTTGCATAAAGCGGGTCATTCGAAGTTCATCTGTAGGTGGGGCAGGCAAGGTGGATTGGGGGACAGTTCTAATAGATCCATTTCAATAATTAAGTCATGCATTTCTTTTTTCCTCAACAAAAACCTGTATGTCGGGTTTGGCCAGGTGGGAACTGTTTTCATGGCTGTTATCTTTGTCAAAAGGAATATTATGAAAATAAGGAATTACTGTGCATATTTTAACTCTTGATTAAACGCAGGAATCACAGTTCTCTCCGTGAAATGATTATTTAGGGACTTAAAAATATATATATATCTAATAGAGTGTCTGATTATTACCCCTCCATTATCCCTGTAGAATACATTTTTAGAAAACACATCTTAGGATGTGTTTTCTAAAAATGTATTCTACAGGGATACATTTTTAGGGAGTGAATGGAGCTAGTGTCAAAAACCATACAATAGTATCAGCAGCATAGCTTTGCGTCCATTATGATGTGCAGTTGTATTCCCTGCTCCTTTTTTAGACTTGGTGGTGGAACACCTGACCCCTCCCTGCCAAGAAGCTTTTCAATCCAGGGGTCATAGCTAGACATGGAACCAGGGCTTGTTGGCAGGTAAAGGAGCTACATCTACTTAGAAAAATGACTGCATTGCTATTCTCTGGAAATATTTATTTCATTCTAGGACACTAAATATGATTGAAGCAAGCAACCGAGACCAAGAAACTACAATAGGCAACAGGAGCTTCTTAAAAGGATCATTTTAGTTTGCCAAGACAACTCTCCGTTCGCAGCGGATGGGCCAAACTCTGCCCACTCTTTCTCCATTCCCCTTCCATAGGCCCATAGGGATGCACTTTTGCTAGTGTAACTTTAGATGTACTTTGCCTCAGAAGCATTCAGAAATGTATTGGGTTACGCAGATTTCTCTGATAAAGTTGCAGGAAAGGCAATTAAAACGGTAAGAGGATCATCTTTAGGAAACAGATTTAAACAGATAGGGTGTTTTAGGCTAAACAGAGATGATTCCAAGAAAGCATGATGGAGGTGTATAGAAACGATGAATGGTGTGGATTAGATTCTAAATCGAGAAATGCTGTCCAAAAACTCAAGGCTACAGCCTAAATGGAAAGAGGAAAAGGCAGTACAGTGGTGCCTCGCTAGACGAAAAGAATCTGTTCCGCGATTCTCTTCGTCTAGCGGTTTGTTCGTCTTGCGAAGCAAGCCCATTGACAGCTTAGCGGATTAGTGCTAGAGCTGTCAAGCGGCTTCCAGTGATCAGCTGTTAAGCGGCTTATCAGCGGAACAGCTGATAAGCGGCTTAGCGGCTTAGGAAAAGGGCGAAAAAAGCAAAAAATCCCCGCCGGGGGACGCAAGATTTTTTCGTCTTGTGAAGCAACCCCATAGGGAAATTCGTTTTGCGAAGCGCCTCCAAAACGGAAAACCCTTTCGTTTAGCGGGTTTTTCATCTTGCGAGGCGTTCGTCTTGCGGGGCACCACTGTACTACCACATAACTGAGGGACGCGGGTGGCGCTGTGGGTTAAACCACAGAGCCTAGGACTTGCTGATCAGAAGGTCGGTGGTTCAAATCCCCATGACGGGGTGAGCTCCCATTACTTGGTCCCTGCTCCTGCTAACCTAGCAGTTCGAAAGCACGTCAAAGTGCAAGTAGATAAATAGGTACCACTCTGGCGGGAAGGTAAATGGCGTTTCCGTGCGCTGCTCTGGTTCACCAGAAGCAGCTTAGTCATGCTGGCCACATGACCCGGAAGCTGTATGCCGGCTCCCTCGGCCACTAAAGCGAGATGAGTGCCGCAACCCCAGAGTCGGTCACGACTGGACGTAATGGCAAGGGGTCCCTTTACCTTTACCTTTTACCACATAACTGATCTACAGATATTGGATGACATTGAGCTAATGAAGACCTTCAACAGAAGCCCTGCACAAGGACTCCCCCTCCCCCAGGAGTTGGCTCCTGAGCTGGGGGGGGGAGGATTCTAAACTTGGAGCAACTTTTAAAAAAATAAAAATCCTGTTGTAATAGTTTGATGTTGGCTTCTTCCATTTCCCTTGTAATGTTATCTCAAGAATACTTCCAACCACAAAACCCGTGGTGTGATTTTTGCTGAAGATTCCAAAATGGCATTTGAATATATATGCGTGGATGCAGAATACGTATTGCTAGAGCAACAGCATTGCAGGCAGCAGGCAGTTTGCAACACCTCTGTCCCCATTAAGCTGCTCCTATTGTGAGCGAATAAAAGAGTGAGCAAATTCTGGCATGAGCAAATGGACATTTTAAAAAAAAAGTTGCTTCTGATTCTTCCCCAACGTTTTTGAGATATTTGCCAGGAACATACAGGAAGCGGCTGATAGACAGTTAAATAGCTAATACAGTATACCTGACTGCATAATTAGCAAACAGTTTGCGTCATATGCAAAGTAGGCATGGAACTGCGAAACTGGAATACAGCCTTTCCTTGTTGCAAAGGGGCAGAAGAGGGTTGGGTTGATTTCTAACAGGGTTGAGGAACCTGTGACACCCCACCCCCAGATGTTGAACTCCAGTTCCCATCAGTCTCAGCCAACATGGTCAATGGTCAGGAATAATGGCAGTTGTAGTCCAGCGACTTTTGAAAGGCACTAGGTTCCCTTGCACTACCTTTATATGGTGTTTTAACAAGGAAATACAGGTCTTTAAAAGAGATCTCTTGATTCTTTTATAACAAAACTATTTTTTTACACACCAGAGGTGAATATCCACCATTCAAAAGATGCATTGAAATGCATTCCTCGAACCACTTTGCATCAGGGCTATAGAATTGCTGAACAAATTCTGCAGAGAGAGGGAAGATAAAGTTTCTTTTAAGAGTTCTTTAACATAATCAGTTTGATAGCAACCCAAAACACCTTTACTACCATTAAATATTTACCAAGACTTGGCTTTTGGGAGAAGGGCAGTTCAGAGCAGTGTGCTTGGCTCCATGCAATGGTATTGATTAGCTATCAGAAGGACATAGTTAATGAATAACTTTAGGCATTACTGAGCACTCAACATTCCTGTCAAGTTTTTTGTTGTTTTTTTTACCTGAAGATGACCTAAACTAAAGTCAGTTGGAACTGACACTAACCCTGCCGCAGATTGCTCAAGAATACGTAAGATATGAACAAAAGGTTCAGACAAATCGGTTGATCAATGCTTAAGCAATCCATTCTAATGGCTGTTGTCATCACTGCTGGACTTTAGAACCAAGTGTGTTTACATTTAATTAGAAAGAACACACAGTTTACATCGCACGGTAGCTATCAATATCGAATTGGAATTGATTTCCGCTCTGTCTCCTGAATCACTATTTCCTTCAAGCTAATTTTTAGAAAGCAGCTTGCAAGATGAGCTGTATAAATTTTAAAGCAGGGTAAACCTATTTCCTGGGGATGATAATAAAAGTAAATGGCATATAGCACAGCCATTAAGTTGGACTTGCTTTTGAGGTGATTCCAGTGCCCGAGTTGTATTCCAGCAGTGAGAGATTTTCTGTTATCAGAAAAGTGTCACTTTTAACTGAATGACCACTTCGCATAATTCTTCACTTTGCTGAAAATGTGGAGTTACTCCTTCAAGTGTCTTTAAAAACCCCACAAAAGATATATTAAGGTGACATCATGCTGTCAGAATGTTTTTGAAGCAGAGTGCTCTTTTGCTGGGGTTTTGGCATTCTGCATGAAATTAGGATCGTTTCTCTGTCTTCAATTCCACCTCATGTGCCCACTCTTCATGGCAAATTGGCCTTTTGAATTTGTCATGCGGCACAATTTTATGCCTGTTTACTTATATTTATGTCTGATTGTGTTCAGAGGGATTTATTCCACATGAAGAATGGCTATAGTTCAGTAGAAGAGCGCTTTTAGGAGGACGCGGGTGGCGCTGTGGTCTAAACCACGGAGCCTCTTGGACTTGCCAATCGGAAGGTTGGCGGTTCGAATCCCCATGACGGGGTGAACTCCCGTTGCTCTGTCCCAGCTCCTGCCAACCTAGCAGTTCGAAAGCATGCCAGCGCAGGTAGATAAATAGGTACCGCTGCAGCAGGATGGTAAACACCATTTCTGTGCCCTCTGTTTTCCGTCATGGTGTCCCGTTGCACCAGAAGTGGTTTAGTCATGCTGGCCACATGACCCGGAAAGCTGTCTGTGGACGAGCGCTGGCTCCCTCGGCCTGAAAACAAGATGAGCACCGCAACCCCATAGTCGCCTTTGATTGGACTTAACCATCCAGGGGTCCTTTACCTTTACCTAGAGCGCACGCTTTGCCCTTGGATTATCCCAAGATCAATCCCTGGCATCTCTAGGTAGGACTAGGAAAGACTTCTATGTCTGTCACAAGTCAGGGTAGACAGAGGTAAGCAGCCTGTAGCCTGGGTGGTGCATGTGCCCCCTGACTTCATTTGATGCGGCCCTCCCTTGCCTCCTGAAGCTGCTTCATCCTTCCAACCCCTAAGAATTCTCTCCTTCCTCTCCTTAATTTCCTTCTTATCTGGATTTTGTTGTATCTCACTAAGTCATATTTAAAGTAGATCCACTGAAATCAAGGAACATTATTTTGTTTGTTTATTACGTTTGTAGCCTGCCTTTTTCTTCAAGGAGCGCATGGTGGTGAACATGATTCTTCCCCTTATTTAATCTTCACAACAACCCTGTGAGGTAGATTCAGCTGAGAGGCAGTGGTTGACCCAGAAACACCCAGTGAGCTTTTTGGCCGAGTGAGGATTTTAACCCTGTTCCTCCTGGTCCAACACGCTAACCACTGCACCACACTGACTCTTCTTGTTTTGTTTGGGCTTTTTGTGACTAACTGAAGTCCATTGATTTGAATGGGTGCAGAAGAGGCCAACTCAAACATGATCTTTTCATGTTTCTTCAAGTATAGTAAACATAAGCCAGAGGCCTTCAAGCTCTCTGATGTTCTGCAAGCGTCATCTAATCCAACCTCCTGCAAAGCAGTAATCATCCATGACAGCATGACTGCATCCATGACAGCTGGCCACCCAAAATCTGCTTCAAATCCTCCAAGGAAGGAGAGTCCTTCACCTCCCAAGGGAGTCCATTCCACTGTCAAACAGCTCTTATTATCAGAAAGTTCTTCCTGGTGTTTAGTCAGACTCTCCTTTCTTGTAACTTGAATCCTTTGGTTCGGTCCAATGCTATGCATCTTTATTTGGACGTAAATTAATGCACATGTTTGAACTCTTTTTAATTTTTAATTTTTGTAACCCACCATGGGACCTGCAGGTGAACGGCAGAAAATAAAGTGAAGAAGAACTAAATTCTAGGCTTCTCTTTATGAAACTCTTTAAGTGCCTTAAAAGCAAGACAGTGATGTCTTCAGCTTACAGCTTTACATTTTCCTTTGAAATGCTTGAGTATTTAATTTTCCCCCGTCTCTTTTTTGTGTGTGTGTGTGTGTGTGTGAAATGCGAGTCAATATATTTTATCTGCTACTCTTCCAGTGGTTTTTATTTATTTATTTTAGACTCTCTGCTCTGTGGATTTTTCGTATTTCTTTATACATTATTTATAGTTTCAGAATGTCCTTATTTAATTGAATAGGTACCTCGCACCATTTTCAAACAACCTCAGGTGGTAGGTGTAATGACATACCGATACTCTGACCTTTAACTTTTAGATTCCTATTAAATCAGCCATATTTTACTTATGCATGCGCAGAGGGTTTTAATTTCTATATGATCTGGCAATGCGGTTGTGTTTTCTGCAAAAAAGGAAAGGGGAGTGCCAACACTCTTGACACAGAGTTCTGTTTGTTATTCAGTGCTTACTTTTCAAATCTCAAAATAGGAAAACACAATTTATGCCTCATTTCTTACTTCCATGATGGTTCAAATGTGTGACATCCAATCTATCCAACCCAATGTTTGCAAGAAAACAAATATGCACATGGTGGGGAGAATGGTTCCCTGCAAAAGCAATATAGGGCAAAGATTTTAAAAAGCTGCTCAGATTATGTATTTATTTTAAACAAAAATAATTAAAGAAAGATATCCACTTATTCATATATATTGTGGTAACCTTGAATTATTATTATTATTATTATTATTATTATTATTATTATTATTATTATTATTTATATCCCGCCCTCCCCAGCCGCAGCTGGGCTGAGGGTGGCTAACAACAATAAAATAGTGCAACATTCTAAAAACATTTCATTATAAACATTAATTAAAATCAAATTAATGGCAACCATTAAGCTAAAGTTCTGTGAAGGTTGCCAAAGAAGGGAGTCAGGCTGCGCCCTGACCAAAGGCCTGGTGGAACAACTCTGTCTTGCAGGCCCTGCGGAAAGATGTCAAGTCCCGCAGGGCCCTAGTCTCTTGTGACAGAGCGTTCCACCAGATTGGAGCCGTAGCCGAAAAAGCCCTGGCTCTAGTTGAAGTCACTGTTTCTCAGCCTAGTCTACCTCACTGGGTTGCTATGTGGAAAAACATAGGTTAACTGCATAAATACCACACTGTGGGATTGATGGTAGTAATAATGTGGTAAAACTGTGATAAATAGTGCACCCTAAGCATGTTTCATCACTTTCCAATAGTGTGCTCCTATGCTTGTTTACTGAGAAGCAAGTTCAATATAGTTCAGTGGGACTTACTGTCACATAAGTGTGCATAGAATTGCAGCCTTGGTAGCACATTTTAATTGCTCTTAACAGCCACTAACTGTCATCCATGGGGTCTAACCAATCAGATGATCTGATTCTAAAAGACCATTGAATATGCACCTGGATTTTGCTCCGCCCAAAGCCAGCCTTAGATGTGGACATGCAGAGTGCTCACCCTGGGCACCAAGCTGAAAGCTGCACTGATTGTAGTGAGCTCAGTATTTTTAAGCTTCTTCCCCCACCCCACCCGCCCACCAAGTTCTACAGCGCAGGTGGGGAACCTATGATGCTCCAGAAGTTGTTGCACTCATTAAGTATCAAGTCCTAGCTGGCTTTGGATGATCCTTAGCAGTGGCAACAGAGGAGGTGTGAGCCATACTGCTGCTTCTCAGACACTTCTGCAGAAATAAAGAGATACGTATAAGGTGGTGTCCAATGGAGTTGTAACATTAGCCCAAGGGCTTCCACTTCTGTTGTGGAACTTCCCTTCTCTCTCCTCCCTCCACATATCCCCAAATTGGAGGGTCATGTGGAGAGAGGAGCAGGGTAGTTTCCATCACACAAGCAGAAGTCTTTGTGCTAATGGGATGGTCTCAATGGATCCGTTCCCCAAGCTGTTAATGTATCTTGACATGGAGGATATGCAAGATCACGAAAAGGAAAAGAAAGGAAAGTGCTAATTATTCACACTTCCTCTGTTTCAGCTACTGGCTGTTCAGCTACTGTTACAACCATTGGCTGTAACAAAATGTTATGTTGTTGATCAATAGTACATTAGTATATTTAATCCTGGGTTTTTTATTTGTTTCGTGAGAATAGGCCATATCACTTCCCTCTACTTCATAGTACTGCTGAGAGGCAAGTGGTCTGTATACAATGGTACCTCGGGTTAAGTACTTAATTCGTTCCAGAGGTCCGTACTTAACCTGAAACGGTTCTTAACCTGAAGCACCACTTTAGCTAATGGGGCCTCCCGCTGCTGCTGCGCCACCAGAGCACAATTTCTGTTCTCATCCTGAAGCAAAGTTCTTAACCTGAGATAATATTTCTGGGTTAGTGGAGTCTGTAACCTGAAGTGTATGTAACCTGAAGCGTATGTAACTCGAGGTACCACTGTAGTACAATATGCATGCATCATTATGTAAACGTTGATTTAGTTTTGTGTTTATTTTTAAAGTATTGTGGAACCATTGGCACCGGTGCTTCAGATCTTCTTGGCTTGCTGTTTGAATTTTACATTGAAATATTTTGGGCATGGCGTATTTGTACCATCTTTTAAAAGTCCTCTTTTTACATGCCAAACCTGCTCTGACCATACTGAAAAGACCTACCTTTTTTGTTTTTGCAGTTTACACCAGTCTTTGTCTCAAGAAGTGAGCCTTAAGGATCAGTTCAACGCCACTCTCATAACTTATGAAAAAGCTCTGAAAAACAGAGAGGATGTTGTGTCGATGCTGCTGCTTCAAAATGAAGAGCTGACGGCCCATCTTCAGCAAGCAGCGGAAGAGAGAGCAAATGCAGAATTGAAGTTTCAGCAAGCTTTAGAGGCTTCACAGGAGGCCAGTGAGAAACTTCAAAAGTAAGTACATTGTCTTTCTGTTTGGAAAATGGCGTTTGTCAACTAAATGGGCCTCTCTTCCTGTGACACAAAGAGATTCAAGTTAGAAGACATACAGAAATCCCTATTAAAGTTAGTGGGCCGATTCTTACCTGAATATTTATTCAGACTTAATAGCAGAGCTATTTATTGTTATATCCAGCAACAAGACTGTAGGGTTTTTATTTGTCAGCTTAGCTTAGTTATAACATCTGAAGAAGAGATAGGATTCTTGTGTATTTATTTATCTTCTATAACAGAGGTCTTCTTCTTCGGCGATCACTCGTAGCCGAGTAAGATTGTCTTCCATAAACACGTTTTTGAGAATGAGTACGTAAGTGACTGTGGAGGCCAATTCTCGATCCACTCATCCTTCCACAGTGGGGACATTGGTTTCCAGGTGGAAATTGATCACGGTGTGGATTTGCCAAGCATGCCTTCCTCTTAGCACGTTTCTCCCTTGTGTCCTGAGTTCAAGTGTCTTCAAAGCCCATGACACCTTTGGTAAAGGCTGTTCTCCAACTGGAGCGCTCGCAGGCCAGTGTTTCCCAGTTGCTGGTGTTTATACTACATTTTAAAAGATTTGCCTTGAGACAGAACTTGTGACTATCCAGATATTGTTGGACTCCAATGCCCATCAACCCAAGTCAAGATGGCCAATGATCAGGGGTGATGGAAATTGTAGTCCAACAGCAACTAGAGGGCCGCAGGTTCATGTTTGCTTCACACGTTATAGACTCATGTCTATATGCACATGTCAGTTGGATCCAGACTGGATGGATGGAAAGGGTCCTTCTGTTTGCAGACGTCTTTTTCTTCACAAAAGGCATCCTACCAGTAGGGAAGATGGGGAGGGGTGACTTTTACCAGTTCCTCCCAACCCATGAAGCTCCCAGACCATTTCCCAGGGTGTTGTAGGAGGATTGCCCAGCCCTCCAGAACAGTGTCAGAGGTAGTGCCAGGGGTGCATGGGGAGTCAGAATCTGCCCCCTCCCCCCAACCCCCCCCCACATACACAGGGAACATCCCCTGAGCAGAACTGCATTCAAGGGATGTTCCTTCTTAGAGGAGCAAAGTCTGGATCCAGCCCTGTAACATTTGAAGCAACTTTGTGTATGCTGCTGAAATGCCTGGAACATTTCAGTTTCCCATTTTGGTAGTTGATATATTTGACTGTAACATGTTCGCCCTATTCAGTTATTCTTCTCTTCATACAATGAGAGGGAGAATGGGAATGCACTTTGCTCTTTGCCATGTCCCCATTGCTTGGCTCCGCCACCCTCCATGCATTAATAATAATACCTCTTTGCATTGCTTTTTCTGTTGGTCGCACAGTGTTCCCTTCTCAATCTTACACAGTACCAGTTTAGAGAGAATGGCACATTTCTCATGTCCTGCACACGTCTAGAGGCAGGTCAGGTGAAGCATGATGATTAATGGTGGAAAAGGCTCATGCTTCCCAGCAGCTGCCGGGCACAGCATATCTCATGTTGTTCTGCCATGTAGTTGCCAGCTTCCATGGGCCCAGATGAAACGAAAATCAGTGAATGCACCTTTTTCTTTCTCTTCATGGACGGCTAAAGTTGAGTAGATCTGGCTGTTTGTTAATACTTCTTGAAGTTCAGATGTGTGCTTTCCCGCTGAAAAAAGTTCATGCCCAAATCAGTTTACCGGAATATCCAAAATTAAAAAGGCCAGGTTTTTCTTGGCTACTTTGCAGTACAGATCAAATCAATCACAGTCCTTGAACACATGTTCAGCATATTTCTTTTCTGTTCAGTATCATGGGGAAAGTTTGCAAAAGAAAGGAAAAAAAGACATCAATGTTTTCAGTTTTGCTAGGGCTGCCATATTTCAAAAAGTAAAAACCAGGACACCCCAAAAGTTGTTGAGCTTTTCCCTCCCACAACACGCAAAAAAAACCCAAACCCATAAAGTTTTGATTGACTTGCCTAAGATCCAGGACAAACTGCTGCCTGCCAAAAATCCCCCCTGGACCTTTGAAATCCGGACAAAATTTGTACATGTGGCAGCCCTAATTTTGATCTGTCTGAAAAATGCCTGACATTGTGCAAAACTCAATAGTTGGCAGTAGTTTTCTTGCCAAAGAATTAGGCATAATGCACCAGTTTAAAAGGATTTGTACTACCTATTGGCTTCCAGTGCTGGTACACGCCTTTAGAGTCCTAAATGACTTGAGACCCAGATAACTGAAGAACAACGTCTTCCCTTATCAACCTGCTTGTGCATTAACCTGCTGGGACCCTTTTTCAGGTGCCATTTGTCAGGTGCTTTCTCTGCAATACAAAGGGCTTTCTCTGCAATGCCCACCCCCTGCCAACTCTGGGATGACCCTCCCTACAGAGACCCACCTGGCAGTCGCATTATGATTCTTTTGTTGCCAAGCTAAAATAGTTTTATCCACCCAGTCATTTTTAATTTGTGCCTGTTTTCATTTGCTGTAGCTCTGTGGTAGTGCATCTGTTTGGCATGCAAAAGGGTCCGGAGTTCAATCCTTGACATCTCCAGGTAGGGCTAGGAGAGCCTTGGTCCTGAAATCCTGGATGTTGTTGTTTAGTCATTTAGTCGTGTCCAACTCTTCGTGACCCCATGGACCAGAGCATGCCAGGCACTCCTGTCTTCCACTGCCTCCCGCAGCTTGGTCAAACTCATGCTGGTAGCTCCAAGAACACTATCCAACCCTCTCATCCTCTGCCGTCCCCTTCTCCTTGTGCCCTCCATCTTTCCCAACATCAGGGTCTTTTCCAGGGAGTCTTCTCTTCTCATGAGGTAGCCAAAGTATTGGAGCCTCAGCTTCAGGATCTGCCCTTCCAGTGAGCACTCAGGGCTGATTTCCTTCAGAATGGAGACGTTTGATCTTCTTGCAGTCCATGTGACTCTCAAGAGTCTCCTCCAGCACCATAATTCAAGAGCATCAATTCTTCGGCGATCAGCCTTCTTTATGGTCCTGCTCTCACTTCCATACAGCACTACTGGGAAAACCATGGCTTTAACTATACAGACTTTTGTTGGCAAGGTGATGTCTCTGCTTTTTAAGATGCTGTCTAGGAAATCCTGGATAGCCACTGACAATCAGTGTAAACAAAACTGATCTTTAGTCTGTATAAAGCAGCTTCTTATGCTGCTGTGTAATTATTATGTGTTCTGTCTGTTTTACTGCATTTAAGTTGTGATAAATGGCTGTGTTTCTAAATAGAATAAAGGATGGCATAAATATTTTTTTAAAAATAATCAGTGAACCTTGCCCTTTCACTCCCAATTTTCTACTGAGCATATCTGTTGAGTGCCCTGGGTATGCTATTGACAGTCTCCCACAGCACCTTCCAGAGGCGAAAGGAGTTCTCCCTAAGTATATGCATTGCCGTGCTGTGATCTTCATTGTGTAGCCACCAAGAATTCCTGCTTTCCCCCCAAAGGAATCCTGGCAACCAGCAAGGCCCCTGCAGTCATATTTTGTGAGCGTCGCTGTACCAGGAAACCATTCTGCTCCGAAGGTCTAGAACTCCTCTTGGAAACCCATTGTTTGATTCCCTGCCAGTGAAAGAGCAACATCTACCCCACAGATCTTTGTTTCAAACAGCAGCTTGTTAGGAAGGAAATACATAATTAACTGAAAAGTTACACAGTAATTCTATGTAAGAACTGAACTATTTCACACATTGTATGTTTTGACACATATCCTGGAGCAGCTAAGTTGAACTCTAGAGCAGCATCTCATGTTCCTGTTACGCCAAAGAGAAGCTGCAATTATTACCAGCAAATTCTTGCTTACCACTTGCCCCACCTTAGAGACAGACTGTCAGCTGCCAAACCTGTAAAGGCAGCAATTTTCTTCTTAGTATAGCAACCAAGGGGTCAAACATCATATATCTCTCCTGTTGCACAGACTGAGCTGACAAAAATGCTATTATATAATGATACAATTATGCCGTGACAGTCATTTAGATATCAGTTAATTCCCAGTGATAGTCAGCTGAATATTGGCTCATTTTGGAACAGTGAAAACAAAGACCTTTTTTTGTGAATTCATGTTGCATTGTGATATTATTTATTTTTCAATTATTTTAAGCAGCTGTTGTGAAACAGTTTCCTCGGTTCACTTCAACTGCTATGTTTCACGCAGTGCAATCATGTGCACGTTTTCATAGATGTGAGGCCCTCTCCTTTCTTCCTAGCAAGTGCGCCTTGGTTTGGGAACCTTGGTTTGGAATGTTCTGTACACTTTTAAATACAGCTGCAAGAATATTACCCGGACTGCACATTTCCGTCCAATTGTTACCAGTTTCAGCGCTCCCAGTCCGTTTTTGGCCCTATCTTAAAGCACTGGTGTGGCACTCATCCCCACACATGCCAGCTCCCCTTCAGACCTCCCCATATTGAGAGGGAATATATTCCAAGTGTAATAATAATAATAATAATTCATGATAATAATTATTTATTTATACCCCGCCCATCTGGCTGGGTTTCCCCAGCCACTCTGGGCGGCTTCCAACAAAATGTTAAAATACAGCGGTCTGTTAAACATTGAAAGCTTCCCTAAACAGGTCTGCCTTCAGATGTCTTCTAAAAGTCTGGTAGTTCTTCTTCTCTTTGACATCTGCTGGGAGGGCGTTCCACAGGGCGGGTGCCACTACCGAGAAGGCCCTCTGCCTGGTTCCCTGTAACTTGGCTTCTCGTAGTGAGGGAACCGCCAGAAGGCCCTCGGCACTGGATCTCAGTGTCTGGGCTGAACGATGGGGGTGGAGACGCTCTTTCAGGTATACTGGACTGAGGCCGTTTAGGGCTTTAAAGTTCAGCATCAACACTTGAATTGTGCTGGGAAATGCATTGGATTTAGCTGTATCTGCATAGAATCTTCCCTGTGATCCTGATCAGGAGGAGAATTCTAAGCATGTTCCTTTTTCCTTCTCAAAGTTTATCAGTAGGAACTCTGAAGTGAAGCAGTGGACACCGTACTCGGGGACATCGGAGGCAGAGCTTCCATGCACCTTCCTTCCCCCTCCCTTTTAGAATAACACAGATTCACCCCAAACACCTGAAAAGGACTTCAGTCTCTCCATAGACTAGACCAGGTTGGCTGCCATAAAGGATAGCTAGACCTCCTACATTTCTCTTTGTACCAGAGTAATTTAGTTAAAACCATGATTTGCCTGTCTTAGATTTTCACTTAATTTGGGGGATCATTTTCTGGAAAGCAAAGTAGAGAAATTGCAGCATGTAAGAGGGCAAAATATTTTGAAAAGTTCCATCCAGTTAGCTGTGAATCTGGGCAGTATCCCATTTCTGTTCTTTAGTGTTAAAATAATTTGCTGTTACAATAGAGTATAGGCCAGGATTATCTCAGAGAAAATTTTCTAGCTTTGCTCTAATCCTCCCCAAACCAGGAGTGCTGTAATGGACCTGCAGATATAACCTGAACCATGCTAACTCTAACGTGAGCTTTTATGAGAAGAATTAATTCAATTTGACATGCTTAACTACTCAGGGAAAAACTGTCTGCCAGGTTAGTTAATGCTAAAATCAGCCTTCTGAGCCTGTAGCAAAATTAAACAGCTGGGTAAAGTCTTTTGACAACAACAGCATGCCCTTTTTATCAAGAAACTGTGGATATGCTTACTGCATCTTCCCAGCACCCCCAGTCATCCACCCCATCTTATAATTCAACCTGCAAACAGATTAAGCAGCTGAGTTTGTGGAAAGTGTGTTTACTTTGAGCTAAGAACCCTTGTGTGGCACTATAGAGATTCCACTGACACCTCTGGGAGAGCCACACAGACGGTTCTTACTCATCAGCAGGAAAACCAGGCTAAGAATTTGCAGTTTCTTTGTAACCTCAACGGCTTCATACAAATGAGTATTTTTCAATTAGGCCAGAACTACTTTTCTTAGCCTTTATTAATGCGAGAGAGAAAGATATAAAATATTCTGCATTTTTAAAAGGAACTGACTGATCCCTGTACTGAAAGACTTCCTACCATGCTAATTTTGCCCAAATCCATCCCCATTTCCCAAGGAGATAGTAGTTATCATTTGTAATGGGGAAACCAGGTATTCCTACTCAATTTTTTTAAAAATGCAAAGTGTATGCTTTGCATAAGTAATAATGAAAATCAATTCAACCCACCTGATTTCTAATATCCTTAATTTTCCATCACATCTGTCTATTAATAGTTATGGCTTGAAGTTTTCTTAAGAGTATAACATGCAGGTGGGATGAAGTCCTTTTTATTAGGTGCCAACCTATGATAGTGCCTTGATAATCTTTGGAAGAAATAGTGAAATTATTATTTATATATTGGAATGTTTCGTAATATACTGTGATAGCAGAAGGTTAGCAAATATTGCTATGGATCTTTCTAAAATATTTATACCCCATCTTTCCTCTTCAATCCAAAGGCAGCTAACATCATAAATGAACTTAATATTTTTTTCAGAACCCCAAGGGATGTCAGGGCTGAGTCACACAACATCTGGGCTTCTCCTAGCTGCTACTCTTGTCATGGCTGCTCTCCATGTTAATGGAAAGAAAACCATGTGATCTAAACATTTGCAAGTATTTTCAACACCCAACACAAAAGAGAGATGGCTTGCAGCAGCATGCAGAGCTACAAATAATGCTCGTGTTACAAACATTCTCATCTCAAGCAGGGAATCCACCAAGGGCTGTAGGAGGAAGCAGCCAGCATGAGTGACAATGTGATTCAGTCCTCATTATATTTAGTCATTTTATAGTTTGAATACTTGTTAAGTTGCTCACCTATCTGTTAGAGAAAATACATAGCCAACCTGGATTTATTTATCCATCAGGTTTTTCTACCACCCTTCAGTAGACAATTATTGAAGTGGTTTGTACAAATTTTGTCTCTTAGTTAGCAGACAAGCCTCTCTGAGGACCAAGGTGCATAGGTCAGTCAAATTATGTTGGCTGCGGAAGCACCCATTCCTTTCCTGGCACTGAAAATGTAACCATAATGAAGTAAATAACTAACATTTCCCTGCCCTTTCATGACATCCAAAATCAGTTTCCTGAAGTAGACACCTAATCATAAGGCTGGTCGCCAGTGTAGCTCTTGAAGCACAATAAGATAGGTTGCAACATCCAACCCCAGCTATTATCCTAGCATCTGCATTCTGTAACAACGTCAGTGAAGTATTACGGGAGTCCAACCTTGAGGTTTCTAGATCACCATGGCCAGGATGTGTGTGTGACTGCAGCATCAGAAGCAGGTCTGTACCTACTAAAATAGGTAGACCACTTCAATGAGAACCCTGGGCTTCTCAATCTCATAGCTTTTGTGATGCTCCCAATTCACTATAGCACTGCTTATATATGGAGATCCAGCATATAAATGCATGGTACACCTGTGAACCAGAAGGAGCAGCAGCTGAATACTGGAATAGCCTCTCTGATAGTGTTTGGGAGCTATTCTAATCCATTAATATGAATGGAGCTTTTGAATTCATTTTAGTCAGTTAAAGTTTGCACCTGCTATAGATAATACTTTATAGATAAGAGAGGCTCTCGTGGCACCTTCGGATTTTAAAGCACCGGGGGAAAGTCCCTTCTGTTCTCCCATGCTTTTAATGCCACGTGTTTAATTCTTCTAACTATTTTGTTTATTTATCCTTGTTGGTCTTGCTGCCATTGTATTGATTTTATGCTGCTGCATGGTTTCATGCTGGTTTTTGGCTAGTTTTACTCCTGCTTTTATAAAAAAAATTCCTTCCAGTAGCACCTTAAAGACCAACTAAGTTAGTTCTTGGTATGAGCTTTCGTGTGCATGCACACTTCTTCAGATATGCACACGAAAGCTCATACCAAGAACTAACTTAGTTGGTCTTTAAGGTGCTACTGGAAGGAATTTTTTTTGTTTTGACTATGGCAGACCAACACGGCTACCTATCTGTATCCTGCTTTTATAGTGTTTGTTTTCAAACTGCAGTTGCATTATACTAATTTTAATTTGTGAGGATATACTAAATTGGGCAATAAATTGAAATCCCACAAGTTTTCAAGGCATGCTTTGGCATGGAAGAGTGTGTTGATATGGGGTTGGAATCTTATGGGACACAAGTCTTCTGGATGCAGCTCCAACCATGGGGATGGGATTGGAAGCAGCAGTGCATCATTACCTCTGTTTCCAAAGCTGAAGCTTAGAATACTGCCATGTGTATGTAGAATATAGTAAACAGCCTCGGTCCAGTATACCTGAAGGAGCGTTTCCACCTCCATTGTTCTGCCCAGACACTGAGGTCCAGCGCCGAGGGCCTCCTGGCGGTTCACTCGCTATGAGAAGCCAAGTTACAGGAAACCAGACAGAGGGCCTTCTCGGTAGTGGCACCCGCCCTGTGGAACGCCCTCCCACCAGATGTCAAAGAGAAAAATAACTACCAAACTTTTAGAAGACATCTGAAGGCAGCCCTGTTTAGGGAAGATTTTAATGTTTAATGGGTTATTGTATTTTAGAGTGGCTGGGGAAACCCAGCCAGATGGGCGGGGTATAAATAATATATTATTATTATTATTATTATTATTATTATTATTATTATTATTATTATTACCTGGTGGAAGTATCCTCAGCATGGAAGGGGAACCTCTAGGTTTATTTCTTATAACTTTTGCTGAACTACAAAAAGAAAACTTTAGAAAAGGCCTTAAGGTGGATATAACCCCCAAACTGTGCAGTGAGTGACCAAATACGCTACATTTTGGGAACAGGATGAAGATAGCACCAAATGGCTGGACAGCATTTTGCTACATTTTGTTGGGGATCCTACTTCTAGTTTAATTAAAGCAATATAAATTTGTAGTGCAGCTACTCCAGAAGCTAGACCAAACATCAATCAAAGAATCCCATAGAGATTTTATTGAGTTAAGCTCAAATGCTCTGCAACATTTCATTGATGAAAATAGGGGTGTTCTTGTCCTGATGTAACTGTAAAGAATAGCACAATATTCCCCCTCCAACATTATTTTCTGATTAACAAGACTTCAAATCCCGTTCACTTGCAAACAAGCTCCATTGATCTTATGGCAGATTCTTTCCAAATAAATGTGCATTGCTTTGTGATCTCAGAATGAATGTGTATAACTATGTAGATAATTTTTTTAGCATAATCCTAGGCATGTTTCTCCAAAAGTCTCATGATTGAATCAGACATACTCCCAGGTAAAGGTGTATAAGTCCCATGCATATTTACCTGAGAGTAAACTACTCTGAACACAGTGGCACATTTGGGAAAACATGCATAGTTTTGCCTGTGCACAGTCCATGTAGGAAAGATGGGGTTTATATTACAAAATCAATAAAATGGATGCTTCATATGAAAAAGAATAGCAAAACAAGAGAAATTATAGACCATGCTTGCAATCGTCATACATTTATTTAAATCATGCACTACACTTTATCAAAACTGCTTATATTTCAGTGTGATAAAAGTACATGTTTTAGGACATGGTAATACTTTACTATTAATCATAATTTTTGTAAGATATAATATGCACATGTGTGCAGCACACATACAAGATTAGCATAATTTCATTTTATCATATAATTGCATACATAATTTTCCTGTAATATCTTGTGTGTTTTGCATTAAAAAAAAAAAACTCTTGTAAGAGTCATGTGTCAGAATAAGTTCTGTTTCTTTCATTGCATTTTGCATAACGGGATCTGCTTTCTATGTTGCAGTGCCATTTCACACATGAAATGTGCATGGCGGGGGGAATCACATTGGGGCAGCCTGTTCAATAGGTGTTAGCATCTTATTCCTCAGAAAGTAAATACTAATCTGCCTTCTCTGAGCACGGGAATTGTGTGCATTTCACACCAAGGTCCAAGACATTCTCCAGCGCCCACTGGAGGGTATAATCTTTCCCAGAATGATCTGAGCAGCGCAGTTCAAGAACAAGAATGAATCTTTGAATAATCGCACCACAATGTGAGGTGACCCTCAGACAGGGGACTGACCAGTTACCCATATGGGTTTGTGGCAAGGCGCTCTGATGTTCTTTTTTAACACAGCTGTGAGAAGAATGTGGCTAAGATCCAGTAGCCTTTCTGGAGTATAGCTGGCAAAGGAAGCCATGAGGGGAAGAGAATTTAACACATGGGTGTAAGAGCGTCAGCTTCATTGATTCGATCTGAGGGGAATGCCTAATGACTGGAAGAATCAACCTTGGCAATGAAAACACAAAGCTCTTTTCATCAATTCAAACTCGGACTCTAAAGCTGCAGATGGTTACCTCCAGCATTGCCTATTCAGGGCGAGGTTTTATAAAATGGCACTTTGCTGAATACTAATAGATCAAAACAAAGATTTAATTACATAAAGATGGGTTGTTCATTTTTAAATGAGGATACAGGTCAGTGTCTCAGAAAAGGATAATATGACTATCTTTTATACGTAGGTCTAAAGTCTGAGGTTTTTAACTGCAAACACGATACCGTTAAAGCACAGATTGCATTCTATAGAGTACAATGTCTATTAAATAGGAAGCAGACTCAAAGCTAGGCTTATGGACATCAGTGCTTTTCATCCCCCCCCCCCGCCCCCCGTCTGAAGCCGGTTTATGAATGGCCTTTCTGCAAAACAGAATGACTTTTCTAGAGTTTCAGGAAACTTGTGGAAATTTGGTGTTTGACTTTAATCTTCCCTCTAGAAGGGGATGGTTAATAAATGTATAGGCAATAAACTAACTTCATGAAAAATAAGCAATACTTGTTTTGATTTGGGGTGGGGAGGAATTGACTGAATTTCTGAGAACTTTTAAAAATCTGTTTTAATTGCCGAAATACATGGTTGTGTTCTGCACCTTTTAGTGAGTTTTGTTCATGTTTTGCTTACATACAATATTTTATTAAGTTCTGTTTATATTTGACAGATTTTTAAGTTTAAACTGGAAATTCCATTTTTAGATCTAAGCAGTCCCACTTTTAGTTAAAAAGAATGTTTCTTTTGCCTTAGTAAAGAGTTTGATTCTTCAGGCTGAAGGTCTCCCTAAAGCTTCATTAAAAGCATTATGATGATATCTTAAACAAGAGGTAATTTATTTCAGAGAATTGAATTCAGTTTGAAGACAGGAAACATTGCATGCAATGTGTATTCATCTTGCTTTCAGGTCCGGCCAATAGCTTATATAAGTTTGGTGATGGGGCAGAAAATAGGCCCTAGTGATGGGGCCCTGTGGGAAGCAATGTCTTCGTCCAATCTCTTAAACCACTATACTTCCATCCCAAACCTCAGAGGGGAAACCCAAATAATTATGAAATTAGCTCCACATTCTCGGGGGGGGGGGGCTTTGAATTTCTCACTGCTCTGGTAAACTCACCACACAACAACACAACAGAGAGCCCGAGGAGTCTCTTTCCTGGAGAAACACGTTTAGCTCAAAACCCACTGGTGCAAGGGTATCCAATTTGATGCCCCCAAATGTTGTTGGATTAAAACTTCCATCAGACCCAGCCATCATTGCCAGTGATCAGGGATTATGTAGTCCAGCAGCATATGGTGGGCACCATGTTGCCTACCCTTGCATTAATGGACATGTGTTTCAGGTTTTATGCCCCAGTGTAAAACTCTTACATTTATCGTTTAAGAACTTATGTTGTTCATCTTATTGGGAGAAATTCAGCATAGTGCTAGGAAGAGCACTCCATCAATCGTTTCTGCTTCCGTGATGGAACAATCTCCCTTCTCCCCCACCCTAAAGTTATGAGGGAGATGAGCCCTGTTGGACTAGCAGAAGTCCTTACACAGGTTTCCACAAGTGGGACTGGCTAGTTGAATCCAGGCCAATCTCTTTACAATACGGCCTTCAGATTATTTTCTCTCTTGCCTTGTTATCCGCTTACATTTTTTGTGCCAGAACTTGTGCTCATTTTTATTTTCTTTCTGTGAGGTAAAATTTCTATCCTAGACGCATCTCCTCATATCACTTATAACCACCTGAAACAGAATTGAACCACCTGAAAAAGGGATACCTTCTAAATGATTTCCCCCCCTCTTCCTATGATGTGTTCTTGTCTCAAGACCCAATCAGCATGGGACTGAGGTGCCTCAACCACATCTCTGAAAGCCTTTATCCATGCACCTTCGTGTGTCCCTCAGCTTTTCTGTGTCTGCCACCTTGGACAGGGGGTAATTTAGTTTCCTAAGAGCCAGGTGCTTGTTGCAAGGGCTCATGCCTGCAATCTCTGCCAGGTGAGCAGGTAATCACATACGTGTGACACTTTAAAGAAGCACTGGGTAACTTCCATATCTCTGCTAGATTAATTGATTGATTGATTGATTTTTCTCCTCATCTTGTTGGCACACTCATATCTACTTAACACACCTAGTTTCTTTACTTTTTCATTATGTTTCATCAGTAGGGTCCTAGAGAACTGGGACGTGCTCTTAGGAGTTAAACTAGAGTTTTCCAAACTGTTGGTGACACGCTTTTCAGACATGCATCATTTTGCAACACAGTGATTCAGTTTTACTAGCAAACTGGAGGAAAAACTAATCCATTGCCAGCTCCAGGAGGAGTATGGGGGGGTGTTCACATGACACACCTACACACTGCTGCCGACACACTAACGTGTCGCGACACACAGTTTGGAAAGCTCTGAGTTAAACTATCCCTAAAATATATGTGTGGCTGTTGTTGTTTAGTCGTTTAGTCATCCCTGACTCTTCGTGACCCCATGGACCAGAGCATGCCAGGCACTCCTGTCTTCCACTGCTTCCCGCAGTTTGGTCAAACTCATGTTCGTAGCTTCAAGAACACTGTCCAACCATCTCGTCCTCTGTTGTCCCCTTCTCCTTGTGCCCTCCATCTTTCCCAACATCAGGGTCTTTTCCAGGGAGTCTTCTCTTCTCATGAGGTGGCCAAAGTATTGGAGTGTGGCTAGCCTTATCCAATTCCTGTTGTAGCCAATTGTACCAAGGGTAAGATGGGTGAATATTCAGGATTCTCTTCAGATCATATAAATCTTTCACCCAAAGGGTATGATGGACTAGCTGCAAATAGGGGTGTGTTGATAGCTTACTCGAAACTATTGAGGCCAGTCATTTAATTTAGCTGCTATAGAATGTTTATGCAGAGCTGCTCCCTCCATTGAAATGTATGGCTAGCTTGCTCCTGTGGGAAGAATTAAGCATATGCACATACTGGATCAAGGCACTGAGGGTTTCCCCCTCCCCGTTTTAAGAATTTTTCTGACAATCTTAACACAAAAAAATTATTTAAGAGGTTTTGGGAGGATTGTGTACCTTTTGGAGTGGGCAGTTCTTGGTCTAGAAACACTATGTTTTGTGATGTGGACATCAAGCAGGACAGAATTATGAATTTGTTTATTTAGGAGCATCCTGTTGTCTGGGCAGGACCTCCATACACATTGCCCTGGCTTGTACCACAGGGAGGTCATTTCGGTGCTGCTAATGCAGTGGTTTGACTTCACCCTAGGAGACTCACTCCATTGTCTCTAAAGACAGGCAGGTGCCAGAACTATTTATTTTCAAAAACAAGTTCTCTGCATTCAGTGGAATTTGTTTGAGCTACCTTATTTGTTGGCTTTCACGTTTTTAATATGACCTTCTTAGGCATGGGCCATTTTTACACAATGCAGGAAAGTAGTGGGAATGTTGTAAGGAATTATGGAGGATGCCACGCAACCGACGCAAGTTTCCCCAGAGCGGGGACAGAGGAAAGTCTGAAATTGAAGAAAGTAAGGTGAAGAGATTGTCTTTAATTGGCATATAAGCTATGGAATATGTGAATAAAGGGCACAGTAAAGTCACTGGATTTTGTGACGGTGGGTGTGCAAACTCAGTCTGCCTTAGGGATTAAGGTTTGTGTAGAATTAAGACTAATTGCAATGTATAAAGGAGGTTGTGTGTGATCCAACTGAGAACTTACAAAGTTTATTTAGGTATTTAAGACTGATTGCACACATCACAGTTGTTTTAAACCCTTCGGTAATCCCAGTTATTACTCCACTCAGGAAAATTCATTTGTACAGAAGGATTTTTTCCCCAGGAACTGACATGTACGGTATAGTTATAAGTTATAAAGAAAGTCAACTGTCTACTAGATGAGTTATCACTAGGGTATAGCCAAAGCATACAAACAAATTTTAATAGAAAGTCCAGGAATTTTAAAGGCAAGACATATTCTTAAGAGTTGTTATGTTCTGCTGTGTACCAGTATCCCAACAAAGCAATTTCTATGAATATTTATGGAAAATTTGTCATATTAAAGCAATAGAAAAGCTTTACAAAATTAGTTAACATACGTTTCCCTTCCCCAAACTAGAATTGTAGAAGTTGAAGGGATACCAAGGGTCATCTAGTCCAACCCCCTGCAATACAGGAATATCCACTGAAGCACCCATGGCAGATGGCCTTCCAACCTCTGCTTAAAAACCTCTAATGAAGAAGAGTCTACTACCTTACCATCAAAAAGTTCTTCCTGATGTTTAGTTGGGAATTTCCTTTCTTGTAACTTGAATCCATCTTGTAACTTGAAGCTGGATTATACTCTCAAAATCACTGAGCCATTTGGCCCAACATTGTCTACTTGTGGAATGACTAACTTTTGGTCTTCCAGATGATGTTTTGCCCCATCTTCAGCCCTAGACAGTAGGGCCAGTGAGGGAAGCTATGGTCCAACAAAGCCTAGAAAGCCACAGGTTAGCCCCTTTGTCTTGTCTGATTGACAGGGTTGTTGTTTTTAAAGTTCTCAAGAAGAGGTATTTCACAGAATTCCTCCCAGTCTGAGATGATAGGAATTGGATGTGAGATGATGTGCAAGGTGTGAGCTCTATCGTTAAGCTACAGATCCTCACCTTTTAACATGTACTAATGTCCCATCTGCATCTTTAAAGGTAAAGGTAAAGGTATCCCTGCCCGTACGGGCCAGTCTTGACAGACTCTGGGGTTGTGCGCCCATCTCACTTAAGAGGCCAGGGGCCAGCGCTGTCCGGAGACACTTCCAGGTCACATGGCCAGTGTGACATCGCTGCTCTGGCGAGCCAGAGCTGCACACGGAAACGCCGTTTACCTTCCCGCTGGTAAGCGGTCCCTATTTATCTACTTGCACCCGGAGGTGCTTTCGAACTGCTAGGTTGGCAGGCGCTGGGACCGAGCAGCGGGAGCGCACCCCGCAGCAGGGATTCGAACCGCCGAGCTTTCGATCGGCAAGCCCTAGGCGCTGAGGCTTTAACCCTAAGGATCTGCTAATATATACCTCATAGGGCGGTGAAGAGCCTGTGGCCTTCTTGTTGGACTACAACAAACATCAGCACCAGGAGCATGATTAGTGATCAAGGATGCTGGGAGTTGTAGTCCAGCAGCATCCTTTTTATTTATGCATTTATTACTTTAAAACCATGTATCCCACCTTTCCGATGCATTTGCATCACCCAGGGCAGCTTCCAACAATTGAAAGCTAACAAATCCCACACACTGGCAGGTTTAAAACTGTATAAAGCATTATAAAATAAAGATATATTTTTAGTATTGTTCACATGATGGCATGTGGGGATATGCATTTCTGAGGTTTGGGTTTACACCCCAATACAGTGGTACCTTGGGTTAAGTACTTAATTCGTTCTGGAGGTCCATTCTTAACCTGAAACTGTTCTTAACCTGAAGCACCACTTTAGCTAATGGGGCCTCCTGCTGCTGCCGTGCTGCCGGAGCACGATTTCTGTTCTCATCCTGAAGCAAAGTTCTTAACCCGAGGTAATATTTCTGGGTTAGCGGAGTCTGTAACCTGAAGCGTATGTAACCCGAGGTACCACTTCATTATTAATATAGTTATGTACATCCCAAGGAAGTCACTTCATTGCTGCTAATACAGTGATTTGACTTCACCTCTGGAGACACACTCCACTTCTCTCAAGACAGACAGATGCCAACAACATTTTTATAAGCCTGGTTAGCTCTAGAAAGAAGCCACACGCAGCAAATGGATGGTCCCAATCAATTTTGCACATGTTCCTTCATAAATCCATTCCAGCCTGTTACTACCTTAATCTGTCATTTTTTAAATAAAAATCCCCTTCAGAATTCATATTTTAAAGATTATTTTATCACAAAATATGTACAGGTATTTCATTTTTATCTCAATATGTAAATTTCCAAGCATATTTTCTCTTATTATTATTATTATACCCCACCCATCTGGCTGGGTTTCCCCAGCCACTCTGGGCAGCTCCCAACAGAATAGTAAAGCCACAATAAAACATCAAACATTAAAAACTTCCCTAAACAGGGCTGCCTTCAGATGTCTTCTAAAAGTCAGGTAGTTGTTTATTTCCTTCATATCTGATGGGAGGGCGTTCCACAGGGCGGGCACCACTATCAAGAAGGCCCTCTGCCTTTTTTTGAGCCATGAACCCCAATAGATAATAAAGTGTTAGTCCGCAAGGTGCAAATCAGGTAAGTTCACCTCAGAAATCAGAGAGCAAAATCCTCAAGCATCCCTAGCTGGAAGGAGCTTGCAGGGTGACATAAACTGGAGCAAAATCACCCTGCACATTCTAAAACCTTCCCGCTTCTTTTTTTAAAAAATGGAAGAAGTGGAGAAGAGAAGACAAATAACTTGTGGAAGCTGAGTCAATGTAGATTCAGAATAATGTTCTCATGTAAGACTAAATATGAATCAATATTTGGTTTTCATATCTCTATAAATTAATGTCTGGTTTCTGTGAAGGTAGTGATGGTTAACTCAGCCAGGTGGAAAGATTGCAGATGCCCATTTTCTTCAAAGGGTGACTGATTTGGCCACTGTAAGAAATGTTGTAATTCATTCCTGGGCATCGGAACAGATTCTGGAAAACAACAAATATTTAACCGAAAGCCCCCACCAAACAAAACTAAGGTGTGAATAACTGAATATTTGAGGGGGGGATTCTTCATGATTCTTCAGTTTTCCTTTTAAAAAAACCACTGCTATCACACAGCAATCTCATTATAATAATTTAAAGCATTAGGAGAATCATGGACCATGGTCTCCGCTTTCTTGAGGAAGGACTTCTGGCAAGAGATGGCTTGCACCTCACTGCAGTTGGCAAGAATGTGTTTGCAGAGAATCTCATGAGCCTGATCAGGAGAGCTAGTTTAAATTAAATCCAGGAGGGAGCGGGAGAGAGAATATTACAGATGATGGGAACACCTGGTACTGGGGGTTAATAGCTTCATTGATGTTTGGGAAACTGAGATGATGCTCCAGAAACATGCTAAATGGCGCAAGATTACAAGAAGAAAGCAGCTTAAGGGAATGGCTCATGACTTCAGTTGTTGTATTGGAAACAAGCAAGCAGAATGCAAGCAAGTAGCATGCAGGAATTTTCTTAGGTGATCTCCCATTCAGACTTAAACAATTGCTCCTAGCTTCAGCAAGGATGATGTGTCATGTGGCTTCACACCACACCTTGGGACGATAGCTTCCTACCCCATTTCCAACTCGCTCCCATTGCCAGTGCACTTCCAAATGTCTCTTGTACCTTTGTGTGAGAGCCTGTGGTCAGAAAATGCCATCATTTTGTTTTGACTGAGCCTAATTCTTTTTTCGAGTTTAAGAAGAATAAAAAAAAATTAAAAACCTGTCAGACACAGAACTCAGGCTCTCAGCTCAATTATTCCACATGTCAGTATGCAATTTAAACATAGTTCAAGATGGTGGTTACACAGTTCAGCACTCTCAACATCTAACACACACATCCCCTTTGCTCTCCTTTGGAAGAGCAGGCCAGACATAGTCATTAGTGCAATTCTCATCCCAAGCAACAGGGTTGGGCAAGCAAGTGAGCACTCTTGCAAGCAGGCAGAGTTTTAACACATTTTATTGTGTGTCCATGAAGTCAGGGGCAGACTCTGCCGCTTCACTGTCTGTCTCAGGTTCACCTGCCAGGCAACCTCACTCTCGGGAGATGTGGTTTGGGGCTGGCTCTGACAGCTCTTCCTCTGGGGTGTCCAGCACCAACACAATGGAGGCACCACCTGATTTGGACCCTCCGTGTCCACAGTTTCAGCAGCCTCATCTCATTCCACTTCCCCCTCCAACCTGCCGAGAGATCTCCACATGGCCCATAATGAATTCAATGATAAATCCATTTTCCTTCACGGAATGTGAAAGCACGTATCAGGTTTCCAGACCATCAGGTCCCTATGGGCTTCCACACACAACTCAGATTGTTGGTTTTGACCTGTAAAGCCTTTGCTTGAGGCATTAAAGTTCTGTTACTTTGGTGCAACCTGAGCACCAGGTAGAAGCAGTTCAGTCCCCTCTTTGAGCTGGTCTGGTGCCAGTGGAACTGTTGAGATCCAGCATTTGTCATGTTTTATCTGCTTTGAGTTAGACATTTCGTGTCATTTCAATGCATTGTTATTTGTTCCAAACCTTTTGAGATGAAGCAATCTAGAAAAGCAAGGAAGGAAGCCAGTGGGCACCTTCTTAATTTGTCCAACAATGCTTCCAGGTTCATACAGAGCCACCTACTGTGCGGCTAGTTCATGAACTCTGCCTGAGCAATGCAATCAAAATATTACTTTCTGAAAAAGTATACAGTATGGATTTTCCAGCTTATGTGAAAGTTGAAAAGACAAAGCAGGTATTCTCTCATTATTTCCTCAAACAGTTCTTTCAGCTGTTGTGCGTACCTGAAGAGGTCAAGAAAGAGTGTTCCTTCCAGATGTAGTAATTAATCACATTACCGGCTGAAAATATCAAATCAGGGTCCTTGATTATGACGGATCATCACACTGTATCCTGATGAAAATGCACAGATGGGAACGGAAGTGAGGATTAAATCAAGCTATTCTGGGCAACCTTCATAATGGCATATCCTAACTTCCTAAGCCCTAGTGCTGGTTATCTAAATATTATTCCAATGTGTTTTTGTAGCCATTATGTAAGTCACGCATCACAATAATGATTCTTTCTCTATTGTTAACTGATGGTGTTGCGGTGTGGCACAATGTGCTTAAAATCATTTTGATATCATGAAATCCATCAAAACAGAATTGATTGAATGGGAAGTACACAATATCAGGTTCATACCTCTGGTCCTAATTAAACTAGTGAATAGAAATCGCTGGATTTTTATGATGTGCAATAGTCATAGCATTTACATAGTATATTTCAAGTGTTCCAAACACTTCATATAGTCTATACCAGCCTTTCCTAAGCTGGTGCCATCCATATGTTGTTGAAAAACAACTCCCAACATCCCTAGCCGCTGACCATGCTGACTGGGGCTGATGGGAGCTGTAGCCCCTAAGATCTGGAGGGCACCAGGTATGGGAAAGTCTGCTGTATTCTTTTTCACCCCTACAATTCATCTAGTGCAATTCATCTGAAATAAAATAAAATAAAGTCAGGGTATGAACTATGCTTGTTTAAGTACAAATCAAGGCATTTTCTAAAAATCCCCTTGTATGTGATATTCTATTTACTACTGATAAAGATTTGTGGTATATATATAACATGCATTGGAAACACTAATTAAAAGAAAGAAAGAAAGAAAGAAGTAGAATGTAAGGAATTACAGGGCTCTCTGGGTAAGAGAAGAAAAATTGGGAAGGCAGGATTAGTTCTCTCTCATGATCACCACTACCCTAATAGAATATGAATGCACACAACGTAGAACAGCAACTAACAACTAGGAAAGTCTTTATTTATAGATCCAACAGTGAAGTTACAAATTAAAGGCACCTTTGGCTCATCTAGGGCCTTTAGTATGGTCATAGAGATGGTATCAGGCGAAGTGGATACTGTTCTGTACTCTTAAAACAGATAAAGATAATTTATTAATATAAAAGCAAATGTAACATATAGGACGTTCCATCACTGAGATGTTTAACAAAGCTTCAAGCACACATCCTCTCTGGCCAAGCTAGGGGAGGGAGGTTACTCTGGAAGTATTTGTTGACCCGTGTGACAACCACAAAGGTTGGTGCAGATACAAACTCTACTGGGCCAGTGCTCTCTGTTTAATTAGGAAGGAGTGGATATCTGAACTATTTCTTGAGAAGCCAGTTGTATTCAGTTGTATGCAGAAGGAAAACTACATAGCCTTTTTTCTAATGTAAATAGGTTTTTGTGAGGATGTTATGAGAACCTGGTGGACATGTTATGAGGGCCCAATTCTTTCTAGCTATGAAGAGTTTGATACTAGAGCTACTCCTCACTGGCTCCAGTTTCTGTTTCCATCTCTGAGAAAATGAAATATTGATGTTTGCTGAGAAAGACAAAAATGTGTGGACAGGTTGGATGGTGGGGATGAGGACGGTGGTGAAGTGATGGAGCTTAAGTAAGTTGTGAACGTCTATTGATTAATAAAAGGGGAATCACTTGTGCAAGGTATAAACCTTTGACCGCATGTGCTCAATCTACATGTCATTTTGGAGTCATAGAACTGGCTTTTCTTAATATGGAATCACCAATGTAAGAAACAGATGAAAGAAGACTGTGGTAATCTGAAGGCTCTATAGAGCCCTCTGCATGCATAACTTAATCACATGCAGGGACAATCACACACTGTGTGAACTGTAGCTTCTCTTACAGTAAAGCATGGGTGTTCATAGAGCTGGGATCTTTAACTTACTTGTTTGTCACCTATGCACAGCTAACATCCCTTAATGTTCACTACTGCATTTCATGAAAATGTAGGCATCACTGGAACATCTTCCCCCTGCCAAACAATAAACTGTATTCTATGAAAATCAAATGTTTTCCAAGTCAACATAATCCCAACACCCAATTTTTGACCCGAGTGTTCATTTACAGTTTGCTTATAACAGCTTCAGAGAGATGGAAGTTTGTACATTGATTTATCAATGGCAAAATATACCAAGCATACTCAGTAAACTGGAAAGGCTAGGTTAAGGGCTGATGCTGTATAACATCAGCTTGTTGTGGAATATTTCAGAGCAAACCCAGATGTTGGCATAGTGAAGTTAAATAATGTAAGCCACCAGCCCAGCAGAAACTACCATTCAGCAAGACCAACCACACAAAACAAATTAGATCTCAGAGTTGTATGCTTTGTCCAAAACTAAGAAGGATGTTTACTTAGTGCTTTAAAATCCATAATAACTGCTCGATAACTGCAAACTATTAAATTACCTTTTTGAAAACAGTGTTTGCTAATTTGAATAACTGCTATAACTCACTTTCATATTATAAAAGAGGCAAGCATCCTGGCCAATTATTGTTTGCTAAAATTACTTCTTCCCAAATATAATAAATGGATAGTGTTTTGGTTTTTCAAAATGTTTTTTTCCCTTTCATGTTGTAAAAATCATTATCAGACAGTGCTAAAACTTGGCTGAACAAATAAAGCATAACTGTTAAAAATGTTTGAAAAAATATGCAAGGCCACCTTGAATAGATAACAAAAAGATATATCAAGTCTTTAAAATGTATTTCTGTTAATTATGGAGTTCTGCCAGATGCCTTACCTGAGTCATCAGGCAGAAGCACCTCTGATGGTTTCAGATGAAATATGTCCATATAAAAATATTACTATTTTTTTCAAAATCTAGCCAACTACTTAAATTCCTGTTGCATAAAAGTTGCTGAGCAGTCCTGTTTATATCCATTGATAAAGATGGTGCATATAACTTAAGCTTCAAATTGTATATTCTTTTTTTTTTTTTAACCAGATAAAAGTTTATCAGAGTTTTAAATCCTTCCCAGTTTTGAAGGGTTCTGGTTTAATTTTAAGAAAATTCAGTATTTTTTAGGAGAAAACATAATAAAATACTGGCCATCTTGCCAAAATTTTGAGCTGATTTTTATCTTTGTGAATTGTCTTCACCAACAGACAATGGCACCTATATGTGGGTTGAAGCAAAGGGCTCACTGAGGTTGTCCTTCAGCCTCTGATAAGTCTTATCCCCCCCCCCCCACAAAAACACAATCATTGAAAAAGTAATAATGAGAATAATGCTTCTGGTGTCCATTACAGTTCTTTTGGGCACTTCCAGATGTCACTCTTATTAGTGGTGTGAGATTGTTCTGTTCTCTTGTAAGGCAATGTGATTGCTTGCAAGGGGGGGGGATAGTTTTCTGTCATACGGATAATGAGAGAGAATAAAAATTAAAAGGACACAGTGCCAAAAGATTTGTTGCAAAGTTTGCCAAATACGCAATACAGAGTGATGGAGAAGGAACAGTTTGTGTTGGTTATACTGTCCAGAGGATGCTTAATGGAGGACACTTGGTATTTTAAACCAGGACTATAAACAATCAGAGAGGACACACAAGGGAGCGGCAAGCGTTTAAGTCATCATGGAATGCTTGTTTAGAACACATAGAACTTAGAATGTGATGCTCTGAAACTAACACCATTAATTTTAACAGGTCATGGGCTCAGCACCAGTGTTTCCGGAGGCTCTCATCTTATTTAAACAGTTCTGCAAAGCATGCCTTCAACTGCATTTTTACATGATCCGCCTGCAAGCCTACCAACAATTACAAAAACCCGTAGGCAGCCAATCTGGGGTTCTCCAGATGCTGTTGGATGCCAGCTTTCAATAGTCCTAGCCTGCATAGCCAATGGACAGGGATGGTGGGAGTTGTAGTCCAGCTCCCATGCTTGTTACCCCTGCTTATACCCATGCCTCACTGGTTATTGATTGGTGGAAAAGACATTTATGAAAAAGGACAACGGGTGATCCAGTGTTGCAGGGAGGGAGCACATTTTGTCCCATTCATTTTCTGCCCTTAAGGATATAATTAAACCAACTTTCAAAATCTTGGGGCAGAAAGTCACTCTGAAAGATGAGATCACTTGTTCACTTTTCAAGACAGCTTTGAAACCTACTTTTCTCCCATAAAAAGCTGTAGTGAAATTGACAAGACTCATTCACAGTGCCAAGTAATATCAATACAGATAGTCCACAGTTCTGTCGCGTGGACTCAAACCATCAACTTTCTGATCTTCTATGAGGTTGCCAGGGTGCATGGCCTCCAAACAGCAACAGGTGTAAAGCAAAAGATCAGAAAACGATCACAAAATACAGCTTCTGCTCATAAATAAACAAGATGGATGATCTGTTACCCATAGGTAGGAACTGCTTTGGGTAAAGACAAATAACAATGATGAGAAAGACCACTATGTGACTAAGCCTACAGTTCTCCCCACAAAAACCCAAAATTGACCATCTGAAGAACACCTCATAGCTTCAGCTAATTTTAGAGATGCATACCATGGACAGGAAGAAACCAGAGGTCAAAAAACCTCTAGTTTTGCACTGCATTTGCTGTGCAACAATGAAGAACACTGCTAACAATCATATTTTGCAAAATAAATGTGCAGCTCCCATTGGTAGTATTTCTGATATTGCATGATCAGTGCATGAATGTGGCTGTGTAAACCCCCCAAGAAGAATTACAGACCTAATGTAGTCCGCTGGTGATGTAACTACAGTTCATATGAACCTAGGCTCACACGCATTAGCAAACAGTTTGCCCATGAAGCTGAGCTAACTGTGCTACAGACAGCATTTGTACTGAAGTATTTATTAGTTTGAAGGGAGGTGAAATCACTGCTTCCTGAAGAATACTGGCAGCGCCCTGTCTTGGTCCCTTCAAAAAGTCATGAACTTCAGCAAGATTCACACTCCCCTAACTGTGTGGCAATTTCCACTAAAGAGCAGTCATCCCAGAGAAGAAGAACATTCAGTGTTATACTCATATATAGCACAGAGGTTAGGGCCAAAACCTCATGTTGTCAATTTGGTGTCTAGACAGCAGCTAGGATATAAGGTACAGAAACCCAAATAGTAGTTCTTTTTGAACTTTTTGGGACCCGATTTCCAGAACAGTAGCTGTGTTAGGCAACTGTACCAAAAACAACAAAGGCTGCACACACATTCCCTGTTTACTCTGCATCCTGTGCCCTCCCATCACTGGTGTGAGAAGCGATGTACACACAAAATAAGCCACAATCCTTTATTTATCCTGTTGCTTCCTAAGAAATACTATCTTTTGATGTGCCCCCCCCCCACAAACCAGCTTTGATCCAGTGAAAGAAACAATGGCCTTGCTTCATTTTAAGCCAGTAGCATGTATACAACCAAAGCATCTCATTAGGGTTGACATATTTCAAAAAGTGAAAATCCAGACACAAATGTTGTTGCGTTTTTTTGGCAAAGTAGTTGTGTTTGCTTTTTTTTAAAAAAAAAAAATTAGGTTGTGCTTTTTTTTTTTTTTTTTGCAAAATCTCAAAAATAATGAAGTTTTTGAGGTATTCAACAAAATCTAGAATTCCGACATGGGTTGCCATACATCCAGATTTTCAAGGACATTTCAGACTGCAGTATTCCAGCTATGTCTAGGAAATTCCGGACATATGGCAACCCTAGTCTCATAGCACTTAAATGACTAATAATGCTGCCATATTAAATTTGTTATAGGCAAAGTCCTGTTTCCTGCTCTTATTCTGAATAGTACATTCAGGTATTCGGTTCATTTGTTGTTGACTTTATATCCCACCTTTCACACCCTAGTGAAACTCACAAAGGTAATGATGAAAATGTTTGTTTACTTTTGAAACTTATCTCTCTTCTTTGTCTTAAGACCTCAGGGTGGAATCCAGTAATAACACATAAAGCCGTCAACAAATATCAAAACACAACACAGTTCTGCACATTTAGAAGGAATAATTTGTCACTGTTCCTGCACAGGCAAATTATTTGAGGTTTGAAAGAAACAGGTCATTGCCACCACCATTGTTTATTTGTATATCACTTTTCCACAAAATTGTGCCCATGGTGGATCACAACATACCAAATGAACAACATATTGCAATTTTAAAAAAATTCAGAATGGTTAGAAATAAGTGTGAGGTCAGTAAGTAAATACAAAAGTAAATAAATCCATGCAACATTGTTTCAAGACAATACAAATAAGCTAACTAAATTTTAACAGCTTGAAACAACACAAAGATAAAATGGAAGTTTAGAAAACTGGGGGTGGAGGTGTCACCACCCCAAAAAGGCATTCCACAGAAGAGCTCCACAGTTAACTTACTGCTTTGTGGGGTAGTCATAGAATCATAGAGTTGGAATAGACCACAAGGGCCATCGAGTCCAACCCCCTGCCAAGCAGGAAACACCATCAGAGCACTCCTGACATATGGTTGTCAAGCCTCTGCTTAAAGACCTCCAAACAAGGAGACTCCACCACACTCCTTGGCAGCAAATTCCACTGTCGAACAGCTCTTACTGTCAGGAAGTTTTTCCTAATGTTTAAGTGGAATCTTCTTTCTTGTAGTTTGGATCCATCGCTCCATGTCCGCTTCTCTGGAGCAGCAGAAAACAACCTTTCTCCCTCCTCTATATGACATCCTTTTATATATTTGAACATGGCTATCATCTCACCCCTTAACCTCCTCTTCTCCAGGCTAAACATGCCCAGCTCCCTTCGCCGTTCCTCATAAGGCATCGTTTCCAGGCCTTTGACCATTTTGGTTGCCCTCCTCTGGACACGTTCCAGTTTGTCAGTGTCCTTCTTGAACTGTGGTGCCCAGAACTGGACACAGTACTCCAGGTGAGGTCTGACCAGAGCAGAATACAGTGGCACTATTACTTCTCTTGATCTAGATGCTATACTTCTATTGATGCAGCCCAGAATTGCATTGGCTTTTTTAGCTGCTGCGTCACACTGTTGGCTCATGTCAAGTTTGTGGTCAACCAAGACTCCTAGATCCTTTTCACATGTACTGCTCTCAAGCCAGGTGTCACCCATCTTGTATTTGTGCCTCTCATTTTTTTTGCCCAAGTGCAATACTTTACATTTCTCCCTGTTAAAGTTCATCTTGTTTGTTTTGGCCCAGTTCTCTAATCTGTCAAGGTCGTTTTGAAGTGTGATCCTGTCCTCTGGGGTGTTAGCCACCCCTCCCAGTTTGGTGTCATCTGCAAATTTGATCAGGATGCCCTTGAGTCCATCATCCAAGTCGTTGATAAAGATGTTGAATAAGACCGGGCCCAAGACAGAACCCTGTGGCACCCCACTAGTCACTCTTCTCCAGGATGAAGAGGAACCATTGATGAGCACCCTTTGGGTTCGGTCAGTCAGCCAGTTACAAATCCACTGAGTGGTAGCATAATCAAGACCGCATTTTACCAGCTTCTTTACAAGAATATCATGGGGCACCTTGTCGAATGTCTTGCTGAAATCAAGGTAGGCTACATCCACCTCTCCCTTGGGGCAGACCTCCTTCCCAGCTCTTCCTCACCTCACACCTGCAGTGGGAATAAAGATTGCCACTCCTCCTTCAACCCCCACATACACTCCTCGTTTTGATATATTTTTTCTCTCACCAAGCATCTCTTCCAGCGCTGTCCTCAAGACACTTAGAAACCTGGTCCAGGCATCAGGTTGACAGCATTGATGCCAGGACAGGGGGCAGAGAGTGAGTTTCGTAGCTGATGAAATTTTGAGGGGGTCCCTCCATCTGGCAAGTCAAACCAGCAGAGCAGGGCCTCCCCAGCAGACTTCAAGTCATGGGCAGGAAGAGCCACAAGCCTTTGGGGGCTTTGTATTTAACAACCACATCCTTGAAGTGGACTCCGTAACCGGTGAAGTACTCTGAGGATGGGTATAATATATCATAATAATGGAAGAATAACATAGACGAGTATCCACATACTCTGCATTTCTTCATATTTTGTTCTGCAGCTCCTGTCTCTATGATGCTTGTAAAAAAAAAATATCTCCATATTATGTCCAGGGGTGATCAAATTTCCCCTTCATTTGGGTTGCAAGTTATAATTGTGATGGAAATGTATTTGGTTTATATTCAAGAGAACATCTCTGATTACAAATATGTTACAAACAGAGCTTGTTCATAAATCCTAGATATATGGAAGCCTAGAAAGTCTCTCACGGTTGCTGCTCCATCTCTTTCTCTCTCCTGTCTTTTACATACATCTGTGATCGGCGTGTGTGCCACTTTCTGCAGCATCCTTGATCTTCTTTCAGGCCCAGCACAACAAAGTGACTGGAAACCAGGCAGACTCAAGTACTGCTCAGCGGTGTAGCTGTGGGAAAGTCACCTTTCTTAGTGCTAAAAGGTAAAGGTAAAGGTACCCCTGACCGTTAGGTCCAGTCGTGACTGACTCTGGGGTTGCGGCGCTCATCTCTGCTTTATTGGCCAAGGGAGCCAGCGTACAGCTTCCGGGTCACGTGGCCAGCATGACTAAGCCGCTTCTGGCAAACCAGAGCAGGGCATGGATACACTGTTTACCTTTCTGCCAGAGCGGTACCTATTTATCTACTTGCACTTTGATGTTCTTTCGAACTGCTAGATGGGCAGGAGCTGGGACCGAACAACAGATCTAATGCACAACTTAGCTAAATGCCTAAACAAAGTTGTTCCAAGTAAACGTATTTGGCATGATACTGCTTTATTACACATTTTAACTATGGATTTGTGTACTTTAGAGGGGTTGTTTTATTGTGTATTTTAATTATGGATGTTTATATTTTAATGGTTGTGTAAATTGATGTTTATACTTTCATAAGTATTTTATGCTTAGAAGCCTAATATGGAATTAAACAGTATGTGAATTAATAAACTATTAGAAATGAATAATGGTGATGCTGGCTGCTTAAATACTATTGTTTACATTTTATAACCTTTTATGAGCACGGTCTTCTTTGGCAATCACTCGTAGCTGAGTAAGATTGTCTTCGATAAACTCGGTTTTAACAGTGAGTCCATAAGTGACTGTGGAGGCCAATTCTCAATCCACACGTCCTTCCACAGTGGAGACATAAATTTCCATGGTGAGGGTTTGCTGAGCATGCCTTCCTCTTAGCACGTTTCTCCCTTTCGTCCTGAGTTCAAGTGCCTTCAAAACCCATGGCACCTTTGGTAAAGGCTGTTCTTCAATTAGAGCACTCCCAGTTGTCGGTGTTTATACTACATTTTTTTAGCACAGTAAAGTCCAGGTTTCAGATCTTGCCTCTGCTATTAATTCACTTGGTGACCTTAAGTGATCCCAGCCCCAGCACAGCACCTTTGGGCAGCTAATAGGTACCAAGAACCTGATGGGGTCCACTGATGCCCTGTGGCTTATGATTCCAATGCCAGTTGGCTTGAAGCTACCATTTTAATTTCCTAAAGTGCCCCCAGTGCAGTGACACACCAGTACATTGTGGGAAATTTTAATGGCAACTCCAAGCCACTCAGTTTTGATGGCAGCACTGGCATCCACCACTGTCCTTACCCCACCATGTAAACCTATCAGGGCCCACTGGCATCAAGGCTGGATTATCCCTGGTGCAACTGAAGCAATTGCGTCAGAGCCAATACCTGCTAAGCAGTCCAGAGTCTGAGCTTCCATTTGAAAAATGGGCCTGCTGAAACAATGAGGATAACCTGTGCTCATTTTCCGGCTGGCCAATGTGACCTGTCTCCTGCTGTTGTGCAGTGCACTGGGCACTGTGTACTGTGGAATTTGCTCTATATGTTGTGTGTGTGTGTGTGTGTGTGTGTGTGTGTGTGTGTAGGGAGAGAGAGAGCGCGCTTTTGGAAGAGCAGCCAAAATTTTATTTTGGCCAGTCCAGCCCAGTCTGGTTGTACTATCCCAAGTACTATTTTTGAATAAAAAGCACTTTCTTAGATAAATAACTTTTCTCTTCAAGTGTAATTTGCTGCTTTTGAGATGTAGATTCTGCTTTGGGTCCATTTCTTTCATACCCAGAAAAAGCTTAATTTCTCTTGTTACCATTGATTAAACCTGCTTAAACATTTTTTTTCCGGAATAAAACAAAGAGCAAAGTGGTCTTGCATTCCTGATGCGTGGTGTGGTCTACCTCATTTTGATGATAGCCGTCATCATTCATCTGAAGAGCCATAGCCATGATTGCTAAGCCTCATTATTTTCAATGAGGCCTGACAGTTTCAGAGTTAACCAGAAGACAGCAACTTTCATCCCATGGGTATTCCTTTTCAAGCATGGGTGACTTCTCATTGACTTGTCAATTGTGGTGTTCCCTGATGGTGGTTGGTCGCATCTCCTTATATGTCTGTACTCTTGAGGCTCATAAGCAAGCCCTCCAGCCATTGTCTTCCCCATTCCCTTCCCATGCATGGTATTACTTCGCTGACAAATGTTGGTGGGCTTTCTTCTGTTGCTGAAGGGGAGAAAATGAAAACAAGACAAGAGCCACATTGAGGTGGAATGTGTTTTGCTGTGCCCCCCCCCAAGAACTGAGAGACAGCACCAGTAGCATTACCTGTGGCTGGGAGTGCGCTGAGCTTCCCCCCCCCCCCCCGAGGAATTCCACAACTTCCAAATATTTGCATCGTCTTCCATAATAAAATGTTTGCACACTAAGAAGGTACCACAGTGTTTAGCCTGTATCTCTCAGGTTTCACGCAGACAGGCTAGACTGGTACATTCCCAGCTTTTACATCTTAAGCAACGTTGAGCCCACACAGACATCTGAATTGTTAGGTTTTCTGTTTCATCGTGCCAAGTGATAAGAAAATAATTACATATCACTTACGAAATGGTGCAGAAGGAACTTGTTTTAGCTGGGGCAAAGGCTCTCCATCCAATTTCAGGCAGTTCTGCCACCGTGCTGCGGCCCCATACAATGCCACCCTCACTGTTCAGAGGGAACCTGATCCTCTAAAACGGGGGGGGGGGTGTTGAGGGGGTATAAATTAGAAGAGGAGAAGGGGAAAGAATGGTCACCTCCTGCTTGTGAAAACTTTGGATCCACCCTCCATTAAAAAGAATGGTAAAAACTTCCAAATCTGCTGCCTGATTCATCAGGGAGGACCAACATACTATTATCATGGATTAAACTTATCTAAATGTTGCAGCCCTTGCTTAAAAATAATGATTTTTAAGTTTCAAAAAAGTAACTTTGCAACCCTGTACACACACTTGAGGTTAAGCCCCATTGGAATTAGAGCAGCCATGGGCAAACTCGGCCCTCCAGATGGTTTGGGACTACAACTCCCATCATCCCTAGCTAACAGGACCAGTGGCCAGGGATGATGGGAATTGTAGTCTCAAAAAAACACCTGAAGGGCCAAGTTTGCCTATGCCTGAATTAGAAGGTTTAAACTTTTTAGACACATACAGAACGGTTTTAGTTCAGTGGGAAAGCATTCTGAAGGTTCAGTGTTTGGAAGCTGCATGGGGAATTCCTCATCATCCTTTATCCTACTGGGACCAGTAGGCATCCGCTTATTCCAAGTAGCCAGGAGCACATCTGCATGTATGCAGCCTTCTGTTGCTCTCCTGGTTCACTTGACCTGCATAAATTTCTTCAGTATCACAGAGCACAGAAAAAGTAGTTAAACCTCTCTGTCACTATTTCCTGTTTCTTGCCGAAAGCCTTATTGCCTACCACTCACCCCGCCCCCTTCTCCCGTACCAATGTTTTTACGTAGTGGGTGGATTCCTAATCTAGTTTCAGGGATGAAGTTTTCTGAATAGTGCAATAAAAAGCGCAGTTGGAAGGAGCCTAGAGTCTCCTGGAAAATGTGAGAGTTTCGATACCTAGTGTGCACCTCTGTCAGTATCAGATACTTCTGCTTGGATCACTAAAACCAAAGCAGCTATCTTTGTAGAGCTTGCAGTTATCTGCTATAAAGTTCTCATTCTCTCTCTCTCTCTCTCTCTCTCTCTCTCTCTCTCTCTCTCTCTCTCTCTCTCTCTCTCAGGTTACCAGATTTTTTTCAAAGAATCTGGGGACACTTTTTTTTTAAGAGGGAAAAAATATTTTTAAAACATTTTTTTAAAAAATAAAGAAAGAAGTAATATCTTCTCTTCTGTGGTCTCCTCCGTCGTGCGGCCTTCCTCTGGGCCTCAGCCTGCTCTCTTGCAGCACTAGCTGCCATGGAGTAGGCTTGGGCCGGTCCTGGGCTCGGCCATGTTTCCTTGCTCTCCTCTTGCTCTCCTACCTCTCCTCCTCAGTGGCAGCGGCACGGCAAGATCAGGGCTCCCCTCTTTTTTCTCCTTCCTCTTTCTTTCTCTTCCTTCTCCTTCTCTTCTCCTCCTCCTCACTTTGTCAGCTCTGGGGGTTTTACTGGCCCCAGAGCGCCGCTGGGCAGTTGGCCGGGTGGCCAGGCACTCTTGCTCCCAGCTCGATGTGGGTTGTGGGAGGGGGGTCAGCGGTTCCCCCAGTTGATGCGCCAGGCATTCCTGGTTCCCCCTCAGCAGTGGCAGCGGCAGTCTCAGCAGCCCAGAACCAGCCTGGTAGCACAGTTGGCTCTGGCTGGCTTCAGGAGCTGCTCGCTGCCATGGCGCCCGCCATTTTGCCTCGCTGGAACTCCCCATATGATGTGTCTTGTGCCAATGAAGCAATCACACAACATTCATTCCCTACTAATAAATCTACAACACTTAAAATATAAATCTGAGGACATTAAATGAAATCTGAGGACATTCCAGGGACGGATTTTGTTCGGGGACAGATTTGTAAATTCAGGAACTGTCCCTGGGAAACGGGGACGTCTGGTAACCATATATATCTCTTTCTCTCATCCACGAGAATAAATTCATTTGCACTTAACATTCTTCACATATGATGGAGCGTGATTTCCTTCTTGTATAACTATGTTGATGTTTTTCGCTTTACTGAGGGCAATTTATTGAAATTCCCAATGGCAAAAAGTGCTGTATATTTTAATATCCTAGTGTTGGATTTTCTCCCCTTCTCTCAACATATGTTTTTATGCCATGCGTTGCGCGGGGGGCGGGGGCAGAGAACCTTCAAAAAAAGTTTGATGCATTAACATAGAAAATAGCTAAAATGTATTGTTGTTAGAATGTTGGTGGATCCTGGGATTAGAATTGTCTGGCACCCAGCTTAAAACCCCAAGCCTAGATTAAATTCTAACACTTGCTGGATCCAGCAATTAAAGGGGTCTGGCACCCACAAACTCAACAATATTATATAAAATAAGTTTTTAATTATTGCTCTTTTTTCTGTGTTCTTGGTGGTAGCTGTAAGGCACCTTGGGTGCCTTCCAGGGATAAAGACAGAATATAAATAAATATTCTTATAACAATAGTAATAATACCTAATCACAAATAAATGACACCAAAGGGACACACCTTCCAGCCACACTGTTTTACATTAACTGATCTTTAAAATGTTAAAATCATGTTTAAAGATCGGGAAGGAGAAATGTCTTTATTGTTTTAATGCTAGGCACCAGGTGAGCCTTTCTAGGGAGCCTGTTCCATAATTGGTTTTTAATAACATGTAAATGGGGAGGTGCATGAGCTGGGCTGCCAGAAAACTAGGTGGGTATTGTAGGGAATTGTGGTAGAAGGAAGAAGGGATAGGAGGAAAAAGGAGGAGGCCTGATTCTCCAACAAAGGGTTTCCACCTTCCCTATCCAACCATCTCACTAGTTTCTCCAATTCTGCAAATGATATTATACATTATGATGTATAGGGAAATTTAAATATGCAGCATGCATTCAACTAAAGCTTGTTGGTGGCTGAGGGAGAAACAGGGGCAGAGGTATTTTAAATGACAAAAGAGAATTGGGTGTTCCATGTAACAAGAGGAACAGGCACCAAAGCAGGGTTCCCCCCTGCCCCTGCCCCCCCAAACAGGAACCAAATTTGCTGCTTGTGTGAAGGCATCTCTGCAAGAAGCTTCACACGCAAGCAGTCGGCAGTACTGTGCAAACTCGAGAGATGTGGGGTTCTCAGATATTGTGTTTACTACGAAGTGGGAGATGAGTTAACACGCTCTTCTGACTGGGACGGGGCTGGGCTGTAGGTTAAAAGTTCCTCGCAAATTGTCTGCATTCTGCCTTGGGAGCCTGTCTCTGTTACAGTAATGCTTTGTTTCCTAGCATGACCACCCCTGGGACTTATTGGTCCAGAGCAAACACTGTCTCTTTCAGCCAGGACATTCCTAATATTAGTTTCCTTTTCTTCACTCGCCTCCCCCATTCCAGGTTGCAAAGGCTGGTGGACGTCCTAAGGAAGAAGATTGGAGCAGGGACCATTAGGACGGTGATCTGATAGAAAACTCCAGTCTGGGGAAGCATTCACATCTGGTGACCAGGCTGCTTCATTCAGCGCTGTGTAAACAGTAAAGCCTTAACTTAGCAAACAGTTGTTAGAAGTGGGACACTCCAACGACATTCCAAGCCGAGATAAAATCAAATCATAAATGTTTAACCACTTGGCTGCTGAGTTCTGTGATTTGGCCAAAGGTATCCCAACGAAAATTTATTTACTTTCATAGCAGATCTGTTTTGGTAGGGTTAGCAAGCCTTTGAGATAGTTTGTGTGTTGCATACACACACGCACACACTATGGGCAATTGTTTCTAAGTGTAGCCTGCTTAGTCAGGTCTTACTCTTTCTGCCTAATATTCTTATATTCTTATAAACCTTTCAGATTATTCTTGAACTCTAAATCCACTGGGTTGAATATAAATATTGAAATTATCCGATAATGCTAGAATTCAAGATGTATGTAAATGATAGGAGCTCGGAAGAAAAATATACATCTAATATCTTGTAAAATGTTGCATTTTCTCTTCAAGAAAACTGTTCCTTTTCTGCCAAAACTGTATAGGTTAATGAAAATTGTCCCTGTGCAGACACACTAAAGGGAAGGCATACGGACCATTTTCAGGAAAAATTAAAACATATCAAGTAGTAGTAGATATATCCTGATAACTTAGCAAATTCTTTATGTTCACATCTTAATTGTTCAGTATGTGATTTCTTTGGAGATTCCCAGTCTCATGTTGTACAGAAGCAGAGAAGATTCATTATGTCTCATTTAAAGCAGTCCTTGTTGTTATGAACCCTCTCAAATAAAAGCAAACAAACTGGCGATATGATTAACCTCCCGCAAGAAATGTACACCCGTGTCAGTTTCCTATCATTTAGAATTGCCCAGGCAATCTCTTTCTCCAGCTTTCCTTGATTATTGTTTTACAGATTCAGTGAAAAAGATTATAATGGGGAAAATGAAGGATTGAAGGAAATAAATACCATATGATGTATTTGCTGTGAGTCAATGATTCCTGTCCTGTTTCATTCTCATTAACTTGGTTTATCCACTATTGCATCTCAGTCTCTGTGGACTTGCACATGTGTGCACACACTAAAACTGAGCTACAGGGGTGAGTAACCCGTGTGTGTATCTGTACATCCATATTTCTCTGTCCATTACACACATCCGAAGAAGTGGGCATTGCTCCTTGAAAATACAGTACAGCATTTGTTCCTTAACATGTCTCAGGATTTTTGATCTTTTTAATACTACAAACATACATGGCTATTCTTGGCATAGTACAGAGTAACACGGCTGCTCTTGAAGGAAAAATAGAGGGGGGAAATCTATTGAAGATTCCAAGATTATAAACCCTGCTGCAAAGTTCATCCTCCAGATTCTAACATCCTTCATACACGTGGGTTGCTTATGGTCAGCAAACTCCTTTCCTCTCAAAAAGGCAATCACGAGCAGATATCAGAAGCTGCTTGGGCTAGAAACTAGGAACTTTTGGTTCTGTGTGCTTCAGCTGCATGTGATGAGCTATCAGAACTGTAGCTTAGGTTCTAGAATGGTCCCATCCATCCAGGTTGTCCATTGGGCTGACAGGAAGCACTATATAAAGACTTCCTGTTTACACTGGGACCTTGTCTGGGCAACGATGGCTTCCTAGCTCAGGGGTGTTCCTGTGTGTCCTGTCTTGGTTGCTCAGTTCAGATTCTGGGCTCAACTTGTTCTTCTTGGCTCACCTTTGACAGCTGCGTACAGCTCAGCATGACAGACTGGAATACGGTTTATGTCTCTTGATTTACACAGGAAATGTGAGATGCTTTCTAATTTGCACACTGATCATGATCGTTCTTCCTCCTTCCCAGGGTTCAAAGTAAGAGCCTGTCCCCCCCCCCGCCCACCCCCACTGGCTAAGATAACAAATGTAATTACCATTGCGAGTCGTGTCACTATTCCTTCAATGCTACATGGAGATACTGTGTATTTTTTCAGCGGGATTGCACAGTGAGTTGTGAGCCATCCATGGTCCATGTCATGGTAAAATATGTAAATAGCATCACGTTGTCTCAGAATAAGAGCATTATTAAAGCTTTCCAGCACTGTAATTAGATTCATGGTAAGCCTCCCCTAAGCCCTCACTAATTAACTATACTGCAACAAGTCAACTTGAACAGGAAAGAAATGGGGACCTTGCATCACCCAGCAATGATTCCCATTCGGCCCCAAACCATAACCTGACTGTGGTATTTTGTACAGTGGGATCCCTCTCCCTTGACCCAGCCATCCTCTGATATCTTCCCCCCTTCTAAGAAGGGCAGGGCATCTTCCATCCCAAGGCTGACTTCCTCAACCTGGACTCACAAGGCCCTAGAACCCTCTATTAAGTTGGTGTATCGGGGCAGTGTCAGTGGGTTGCCCAATATATTCAGCACTGCCAGGGTGATCTTTATTCCCGTTCTCCATCTTGTACTCCTCTTATCTTTTTGCTATCATTCTCCCTTCCCCTCCTCTCCACTCTTTCTGCTACCTTCTTCCCCCAGCCCCAGGTTAAGAACCCTGCCTTAATGGGTTCTTCCGGTGAGATTGAAAGTGTGCACACACACATACACACACATATATACATATTATACACTTTGGGTGGGATTTGCCTAACAAGACACAGCAGTGCAAGCTCTGCCCATGGAATTCTGCTTATGCAAAAGAGCTTCGCCCCTCTGCCCCTGTATGCCCCCCCCCGAAATAGACTCATGAGGGTCAGGAGATCCCCCTAGTGCGAAGAAGGGGAATTTGTTCCATCTGGCAAGCTGGAATTCTGGCACTGGTGGAACAATCAGAACAGGGTGGTGTTGAATTCCTCCTATAGGCCCATGTGGCTTAGTGCAGTGATGTAGGTGCCAAACTTTTTTTGTGCATGGTTCCCACCTTAGGCTGGAATGTGCAGGTGGAACCCAGCTCCCATGTCTTTGCATATGAGATTCTGGTTTTGCTCTGCATCCAAAGGATGGAAGGAATTCTATCCGTTCTTTAGAATCTAAAATTTAGGTATTGGTAAAATTGCTTACCTATGTTATATTACATACTGTAGGCATTTCTCCATTTAGCTCTAAGTCTGTGTAAAATGTTTCATTTTTTTTAAAGAGCATTTCATTAGTGAAGCCCTAATGAACCTCCCAAAAGTTCCTTACTTGTTTTAATTTGATTGGAAGTCAGTTGTAGTCTTCAACAGTCTAGACTTTTCATTCTTCAGTTTTGTTGGAGCTGCACGTGTTCCAGGAGGCTTTTAAACAAATAGTTGGAATGGTTGAATGATTTACATTGCCAGTGCCTAGCTAAATATGTAGCCTTTAGAAAAGATGTGGTTTATTTTGGCACGGTTTAAAAAACTCAAATATTTTAAACATTTGTTAAGTTCAAGCTTGCACATTTGAACTAGGAGTATACGTTCCAAAATTGGATCTCAGGTTACCTGTCTCTTACCCTTTTGTAGATTGTAATCCTTTTATTAAAATAGGCTTTGTAAAGGTTGCTTTTAAAAACAATTCAAGGTGAAGGATTGTCATTGCATGAATGCGAGTCTGAAATTAACTGTAAAAATCAAGAAACAGGGGGCTTCAAAACTTTGTATTGATAGTCCAGATTTGGTTTTCTCTTCACTCCCGTTTTTACAGAATAAATACAGTGAAAGAGTACGTTCAGAACAAAAGCTTCTTTGCAGTCAATGTACCTGGTCCTATTCTTGCACCCTCCAGCATGGTTAAGACATGGCCAGGAAAGTCATCAGCCCAAGTAAGACACAAGAGATTCCCCCCATCATGAGCTCCTTAGGGCAGGCACAGGCACACATCTGATGCCATGTGGCTCCAGCCACTACTTTGTGCAGTCCAAGAAATGTGGAAGCCAGTGCAGTGCCACACCTTTCCATGGAGCCAAGTTCCTGGCATGGTGCTAGTTCCTGGGGATGAGATGCAAGATCTGTGGGCCATTTGCATACACAGTGATCTCAGTGCATGGCTGGGTTCTACCCGGTTTTATCTATTTTGCATGCATGTTTGAGTCCGGGAGAGGGAGACTGTCCCATCCTATCCCAGGGGTTCAGAACTCCATGGAGAGATCAAAATAAATCTCTTTCCCTCTTCAGGAAATTCCTAAATTTTACTCAGAGTTATAGCTCTTTCATCTCTTGGCTTTTGTTATTGGAGTTCTGGTACATTAGCAACACTTTTATTGCTACATTCAGATAGACTGATTGGTAAATTACGGCTAACCACAGTGGATTTCCTGACTCGGATCTGCTGAGTGGGGTTGTTTTTTTGTCTTTGTTTTGGAAGGACACCTATCAGAAAGTATGAATATGCTGCCTCCTTCCATTGCCAGATTCAACACACACACACAAAATCCCCTCTGACCCTGCAGGAGGTCTGAGGACAGAGGGCATCCCTTCTCACACGTTTGCCAGAAAACAAGAACTGTTGACCAACATTCTTCCAAAGCAAAACAACTGAAAGGGAATTTCAAAAATTAAGATACATGATACAAAACTGTCTGGGAACTGCTGAAACATGTACGTCTGGAGGCCCAGAGCTTTGTTCTCCAGTATTTGACTTTCACAGATGTTGCTTTATTGTTTCGCAAGTTCTTTATGTAGCCTGGTGGGTGTGTTCTCCCTTGACTATTTATAAAAATCAGCCTCTGAAATATGAGGCCATGAACAAGCAGGATTTTGAGAACTTTCAATAGCTTGGAATCCCCTTCTTTTCCCTGCAAATAAAATTAGCAATTCTTAACGGGGGTCATTGAGGTTACTTGGCGAAGGCACTTTGGTCTGTATCGCTCAGCAAATAAGCAGCCTGCCTTGCTGTGCGTTACTTCACAAACACAAAAATAATTTCATAGCCAAGAGTGGAAAGGTTGCATCAACCCTGTGTTGCTTTTTCTAGTTCTCGTCTCATGAATGTGGTGAGCAAACAGCCGTGTGTTGTGAATCAATGCTGAATGATGCAGTGCAGTGTAAGGAAACGTAAAGTGCAGTGGTCAACTGATTTCTCCCGCATGAGAATCCAACATGCACTACCATATTCACTCTACAGCTGCCAATTCAGTCTATTTTCAGCAAATTTGCAATGGGGTGGTGCTTTCCCAAACTAATCCACCATCAAGGAACTTTCACTTAGTTAAAAAAAGAAGCAAATTTAGCTAGTACTCAATAGGGATTTATAAAATATTGTGGTATGTAGAGAGAGTAAACAGATTAATATGCCTTGCTCTCATTATTCAAGAAACCAGGGTTATCCACTAGAATAGAAAGGTACCTGGTTAGGTTTCATTGTCATCAATGGCACTTTGGAGTATTACCGTATTATTAAAGGTAAAGGTAAAGGTACCCCTGCCCGTACGGGCCAGTCTTGCCAGACTCTCGGGTTGTGCGCCCATCTCACTCAAGAGGCCGGGGGCCAGCGCTGTCCGGAGACACTTCTGGGTCACGTGGCCAGCGTGACATCGCTGCTCTGGCGAGCCAGAGCTGCACACGGAAACGCCGTTTACCTTCCCGCTAGTAAGCGGTCCCTATTTATCTACTTGCACCCGAGGGTGCTTTCGAACTGCTAGGTTGACAGGCGCTGGGACCGAACAACGGGAGCGCACCCCGCCGCGGGGATTCGAACCGCGACCTTTCGATCGGCAAGCCCTAGGCGCTGAGGCTTTAACCCACAGCGCCACCCGCGTCCCCATTACCGTATTATTAATAATGCTTAAATTTGTATACTGACTTTCATCTGAAGATCACAGGGCATTACACAATATAAAAGGAGAACACAAACTACATAGTAAGCAAAAACAAAAAAAATTAATGGTGCCCCCTCCAAAGACATTTACAGTGGTACCTCGGGTTAAGTACTTAATTCATTCCGGAGGTCCATTCTTAACCTGAAACTGTTCTTAACCTGAAGCACCACTTTAGTTAATGGGGCTTCCCGCTGCCACCGTGCCGCCGGAGCACGATTTCTGTTCTCATCCTGAAGCAAAGTTCTTAACCTGAGGTACTAATTCCGGGTTAGCTGAGTCTGTAACCTGAAGCGTATGTAACCTGAGGTACCACTATAAAAAGATTTAAAAGAATGTTGATCAGCCCAAGGCCTGGTTATAGAAAAAGGTTTTCACCTGGTGTCTAAAGATATGTAATGAAGGTGCCAGGTGGGCCACCCTGGAGAAGCATTCCATGAGCAGGGAACCACCACAGAAAAACCCCATTCTCATGCTGCCACCCTCCAGATATCTTGTGGAGGACGCACTTAAAGAAAGGCCTCAGATTATGATTGCAGGGTCCAGATCAGTTCAGATGGGGGAGATAGTCCTAGAGGTACTGCGGTCCTGAGCTATTTAAGGCTTTGTAGGTGAAAACCAACACTCTGAATTGAGCCCGGAAACTAATTGGCAGCCAGTGCAGTTGGGCCAGGATCAGTGTAATAATATGCTCAAAGCATCTTGCCCCAGTGAGCAACTTGGCCGCCAAATTCTGCAGCATCTAAAGTTCCCAGTCATCAGAGGCAGCCCCACGTAGGACACATTGTGTGGAAGACAGAAACGCCCATTATTTGAGGGGGGAAATACATTACCTTGGTTGGGGGAGGGGGAGGACGACACATACTCTCAAATTGCCATCTAGCTTCAGTGGGTTCTACTTCCCAGAGACCCCTGGGAGATGGATGGATCTGCCCACAGCATCCGCCTTCAAATAGCCAGATAGTTTTTGCATACAGCTTACAATAAATTCTACCCAGTTGACCGTCTCTTAGCAGCCATCCCTGTCAGTGTCCATGATTCTCCCTCATGTAGCACCTGAAATGTCTAAAGGAAAATGACCCACATCGTAAGCTTCATAATTTAGCCTCTATCACATTAAATTAAATTATTTCTTTGACAGCTCTTGTCTTCATGAACAAGCACTAGCTGGCTGCTGCTAGTCGGCTCCACCCCATCCGATAACAGGCAATTGTAATGGCCTGCCTCATTTTCAATAATCACGTTATGTCTTAAATGTTCCAGTCATTAACTGTCTGTCAAAGAACGGTTCTCATCGGCGGAGACTATTGCTCATTTAAGACTTCACCTGCAGAAGCCTCATTTCCTTTTAAATGCCATAAGGTATGTTATCAAGCTTGTCTCCCATTCTCCCTCCCGCCCCCACGAGAGTCAAATCTCTTCACAGCCATTTCAGTTTTTGTACAGATATTATCTAAATCCTCCCTAACATTACCGGCAGCGAAGGAGCTGCTTGTGTAGTGTTCGCTGGGTACTCCTGTTACTCAGCTCTGTTATTTCCTTTTCTTAAAACGAAAGTTTGGTATGGTTGGTTTCTAGCTTTAGAAAAAGGCCACTTGTTTTCATAAGTGTTTGAGCGAAATTGCACATTAATAAATTTCACACGGTTGGTCCTTCCCCTGACAGCCTGACTATGAAAATCTCACATGTCAGCATGGAGAACTCTAACCTACCCTTTTCCCTGATGTGCTGGTTTTCTAGGTGCAGGAGTGTTTGTGTGTAGAGCGCTAAAACATGTGATTCTCAGAAAAGGGCAACAGAAACAGTCAAGGGGATGAACCAACTCCCCTATGTGGGAAGGTTGCAGCATTTGGGGCTTTTTAAGTATAAGGTGACATGGTAAAGGTAAAGGTAAAGGGACCCCTGACCATTAGGTCCATTCGTGACCGACTCTGGGATTCAGCACTCATCTTGCTTTACTGGCCGAGGGAGCCGGCATACAGCTTCCGGGTCATGTGGCCGGCATGACTAAGCAGCTTCTGGCGAACCAAAGCAGTGCATGGAAACACTGTTTACCTTCCCACCAGAGCGGTCCCTATTTATCTACTTGCACTTTGACGTGCTTTTGAACTGCTAGGTTGGCAGGAGCAGGGACCGAGCACCGGGAGCTCACCCCATCGCGGGGATTCGAACCGCCGACCTTCTGATCGGCAAGTCCTAGGCTCTGTGGTTTAACCCACAGCGCCACCCGCGTCCCTAGGTGACATGGTAGAGGTGTATAAAATCATGCATGGTATTGAGAAAGCGGATAGAGAAAAGGTTTATTCCCACTCTCGTAACTCTAGAACTCCTTGACATCCCATGAAGCTAAATATTGGAAGATTTAGGGCAGACAAAGAAAAGTACTTCTTCACACAGTGCATAGTGAAACTGTGGAACTCACTGCCACAGGAGGCCCTGATGGCCACAAACTTGGATGGCTTTGAAAGAGGATTTGATAAATGAATGGATGGTATGTGCTATATTCTGCCTCCACAATTGGAGGCAGTATACTTCTGAAGAGCTGTTGCTGGAATGGGAGAGTGCTGTTGTGCTCAGGTCCTGCTTACTGGCTTCCCATAGACATCTGTTTGGCCCCGGTGAGAACTAGATCTGCCATGAATATCCTGCCCACATGGAGGCGCCGCATCATCCAAATGGTGTTTCCATAGAAGTCCACACAAGCCTCAGGGATCCTTTGAGGTTCTCAGCAATGGTGAGGCGGTTGCTCCATATGTGAGCTGGCCATCGTTAGAGTACCCCAAAAATGACATGATCAGCTTTTCTTTAACATTGCATAAAGAAATTATTCTTCTAAAATAAGCATCCTGATGGGTACTAACACCACATTGTTGCTGTTTGTGTTTTATTTATCTTTAAATAACCTAAAACTGAGCTGGGTGATCTTTAAACATTCATAATACAATTCTCCCTCCCTTGCACCTGTAAAACTTTCATGTATTTCATATTGTGCACTAGACAAGAGAGTATGAATTGGAAATGATGATAATGATAAATAATAATACTTAAATAAATAAATAATACCCCTTCCATCTGGCTGGGTTTCCCTAGCCACTCTGGGCAGCTCCCAACAAAGTATTAAAAACACAATAAAACATCAAACATTAAAAACTTCCCTAAACAGGGCTGCCTTCAGATGTCTTCTAAAAGTCAGATAGTTATTACCTTGACATCTGATGGGAGGGCATTCCACAGGGCAGGTGCCACTACTGAGAAGGCCCTCTGCCTGGTTCCCTGTAAACTCACTTCTCACAGTGAGGGAATCGCCAGAAGGCCCTTGGATCTGGACCTCAGCATCCGGGCTGAACGAGAAAGTTGGAGACATTCCCTCAGGTATACAGGGCCGAGGCTGTTTAGGGCTTTAAAGGTCAGCACCAACACTTTGAATTGTGCTCGGAACATACTGGGAGCCAATGTAGGTCTTTCAGGACCGGTGTTATGTGGTCTCGGCAGCCACTCCCAGTCACCAGTCTAGCTGCCACATTCTGGATTAATTGTCGTTTCCAGGTCACCTTCAAAGGCAGCCCCATGTAGAGTGCATTGAAGTTGTCCAACAGATTATGTGTACGTCTTTTGGACAGAGGTGAAAAAGGAAAAGAACAGTGGTTAGCATCAGGGAAATCACGCAGTGCAAAGCTGCCTTCGCTGTATCCTTCTTCTTGAAGTGGTTCAGACCCAGGATAGCCTCACCACTTGGTATGGGTGGGTCAACTATAATGTCAGCTAGTGAGATTTATGGGCACTGGAAATCTGGGCCTCTCATGTTACAAATGCTTCAGACTGCCCAGTGTTTCAGTTGTACCATCGTGTTCACGCCATATCTGTTATAATATACAGGGCACACTGGAATTTCCTTGGAGGCTCTCAGCCGTGGTGTGATGCAATGGAATCTGTGGCTGGCCTTGGGAAAGTCAACATCCTACCTCGCAGGACTGTTGTGAGGATAAAACGAACGGTGAAATACTGTTCTACAGCCCTTTTCAGCATACAGTAAGAAGTGGCGAGGGATCAAGGGTTTCCTGGTGATATAGTTATGCCATGGGGCCTCGGAAGACAAGTAAAGGAAATAACTACCTAACCCCCTGTTCCAAACCGCTCACAGCCCCGGCAGACAACATCTAGCAGTGAGGCTGAAAGGCTGCCACATAAAAGCAAAGTAGTTAATCTTGTTAGCTTAGCTTTGTATTCTGATGCTTTTAATTATACTGTAACATGAGCTAAATAAAAGGATTATCAAGTACTATAAGAGCAATAGGTGGGTGGTTCGTGGTGGAATGCTAGCTGCAAGCAGAGTTTTAGAAAAATCCAAAAGGGGAAGCGATGTAGCCTGAGTCTGTGGAAGGACTGAGAGGGAAGCTGAGAAAAGGGTCAAAAGTTGCGTAATGAAAGAGCGAAGGAGATTTGACACCCAGACCAGGTGGGAAACGGGGTAAAGAGGGGAAACGGACTTAAGGGGAACCATGGCTGGGCCCAGTGTGTGATGTGTGAAGGTATCCTTCTGGGGGCAACATGACAAAATGCAAGGACACATTGAAGCAGGCAAAAAGACTCAAGGAGGGTGCAAATAGGGCCAGTAATGGGTGTCACTGGAGTGATGCTGGGGGAGGACCAGATAAGGAGCTCTGGTGGTGAGCGCCTTTGTCCCCTGGGCCTGAGGTTCCCCTTCCATAGTGTACAGTCACTTGGAGGACCACGCAGCAGAAAAAGTGGGGCACTAGTGTCAATATAAGCAGAAATTGGGAGGTCAGAAAGTGTCTTGAGAAAAGGCATATACTTTCTCCTAGCCACTCCTGCAGTACCACCACAAGTCATTAATGTCAGTGACAAGACCAAAGCAGTGTTCGTGAGCCTTTCCCCCCCTTCATTTATTTGTGTTATTGCAATTTATTAAAGAAAAGAATACATAAGAAAAGAAGGCATAGAAGAGGAGAAAAATACTATCAAAACAGAAAATCAAGCAAAGGACATCAATAAATGCTAAAGTCGCTTGGATACCTACATATTTGGATATTTGGATTGCGTATATTGAGCTACAAGTGTAAACCAAGATGGATGTATTGATAGATACTGTATTGTAAATGTGATCCAGTGGTTGTGTTTTTGTTTGTTGTTGCTGACCCTCTTAATTAAAACTATTTTGCCTCTCTGTGCTATATATAAGGTGTCTACGGAGTCAGGTCCAACATCTCCATAATGGTGGGTTTTATTCCACTCCCTAGATCAGCACCAGTCACCCAGTAAAACAGCATGGGAACTTTAGGACATTTCTCTCTGATCTCTTCTACTAAAGGCATGGGCGTAGCCAGGATTTTTGCTGGGGGGAGCAGACCTTTTGTTAGGGGAGCAGAACCTCAGTTAGCTATGTATTTTTATTTCTATTTATTTAGGGGGGCAGCTGCCCTTTCTTGCCCCGCCCCCGGCTAAGCCCATGACTAAAGGCATAAAAAAGTGAAAGGTAAAGGACCCCTGACAGTTAAGTCCAGTTGTGAACGTCTCTGGGGTTGCGAGCTCATCTTGCTTTACTGGCCGAGGGAGCCGACGTTTGTCCGCAGACAGTTTTTCCGAGTCTTGTGGCCAGCATGACTAAACCACTTTTGGCGAAACCAGAGCAACGCACAGAAACGCTGTTTGCCTGCCCTATTTATCTACTTGCACTTTGACGTGCTTTCGAACTGCTAGGTTGGCAGGAGCAGGGACCGAGCAACAGGAGCTCACCCCGTCATGGGGATTCAAACCAGACCTTCTGATCGGCAAGCCCAAGTCTCAGTGGTTTAGACCACAGCGCCACCCACATCCCAACTAAAGGCATATCAGTCTTTTGGTCTTCCCAGGTGTTGGAACCATTGCCCTTGGAGCTTTGGTTATACCATTCAAAAGTTATATAAAGCAGCATAAGTCGCTGGCTGTATTATACTAGTTGGAGAATTCTGCAAATTGTAGTTTGCTTGAGGATACTGAAGATTCTCAGCTTGAGATTCCAAGCCAATCTCCCATTTCAAATTGCTGGATCCTATCCATGGACTTTAATGGGACTTCTTTGTCATAGGTATGAGCCATCTGGGTAAGGTGCAGAGTACACCCATATGGTAGCAAAGTGTTAATCCCAGAAGACTCAATGTGTCTTCCATTTCAGAAAACTATGGCAATATTCAGAGTTACATATGCCCTCTTAGCCATTTCGAAACTAAAAATAAGGGCTTTTCATTCCTTTCCTTGGGGGGGGGGAAATGTTCACTCCCCTTGGAATGTAACCTTCATTTGAACCATGGTTGCTGAAAGAAAAGCACTTGGGTGTATTGTTCACTCGCTCCACCCATCCAATCCCTTATCTAACCTGAGTCATTACTGCCTGTAGCTTTTTAACTCTGGCAGCAGTAAACCTCTGCATTAAAAGCCTTATGTGTGTGACCCACCCTCTGTGGGTTATAGACCTACCCCCTTAGTTTTAGAAGCAAGGGGTCAGGCCTTTCCAGTCTTTAGCAACACTTGCCTAGCTTGTCAAGCTGATAAGCATCATTAGATTGACCTGCAACTGATACACCCTTTGGAACACTTCTTTTGAATGTTTAAACATGCTGTGGATTCTAGTTGTAATAATTTAGATCAGCCTTTCCTAAGCTGGCTACCTGACGCAGGTGGCGCTGTGGTCTAAACCACTGAGCCTCTTGGGCTTGCCAATCAGAAGGTTGGTGGTTCGAATCCCTGTGACGGGGTGAGCTCCCGTTGCTCTGTCCCAGCTCCTGCCAACCTAGCAGTTTGAAAGCATGCCAGTGCAAGTAGATAAATAGGTACTGCTGCAGCAGGAAGGTAAACGGTGTTTCCATGCGCTCTGGTTTCCATCACGGTGTCCCATTGTGCCAGAAGCAGTTTAGTCATGCTGGCCACATGACCCGGAAAGCTGTCTGTGGCCTGAAAACGAAATGAGTGCCGCAACCCCATAGTCACCTTTGACTGGATGTAACCGTCCAGGGATCCTTTACCTTTTTACCTTACCTGATAATGTCTTTGGAGTCTGTGCCTATTCCACACAGAGTCAGAAGCCACCTGGCCAAGAAAGGGTTAGGGCTGTGGCTGGCAGTCAGACAAAAACTGGATCGCTGTTTTGGAGCCACCAATGAGTGCCAGAGGCAGGCTCTCATTTCAAACGAAATCTAAGGGGCACGATCCGACAGGGGGTTCTGAAATGAACAGCAGCTGAACAAGAGCACAAATATTATTATTGCTGTTTATTAGATTTCTATACCGCCATTCATCATAAGATCTCAGGGCAGTTCACAATATAAAAATACAAGGTAAAAGCACAAATAAATAGTTCAAACAAAAACAACAAAATATTTAGAAGGCTGTGTAATCAGCCAAAGGACTAGTTGAAGAGTTTTTCACCTGGCGCCTAAAAATATATAATGAAGGCACCAGCTGAACCTCCCTGGGGAGAGCATTCCACAAAAAGGGGGCCACTGCAGAAAAGGCCCATTTTCCTGTTGCCACCCTCTGGACCTCCCACGGAGGAGGCACATGAAGAAGGGCCTCAGATGATGAATGCAGAGTCCAGATCAGTTTATATGCTCTATGCACAGCTCCTCTTGCTTTTAAGAGGACTTGTGTAGCATTCCCAATTCATTCCTCAGTCCCTCACCCTGGAGCCCTTAGTAGGGTGGTCACAAACACGTCATGAAAAAAGAAGCAAAAAAAAGGGATAAAAGAGGGTTTAGATGTGTGCGAACTTTGTGTATGCTATTTTATATGAATAGATGCAAGGCTATACATAATTACCTTAACCTGAATAGAAATATAATACACCTCACCACAGCGGAGAAGACTGTGGCCAAGTGGCCAGGGTGCCTGTCAGTTGGCTACCAAGAGAGAAAGGTTGATGGGCCACTTCAAGGTCCCTCAAGAAAAATTACTTGCTCCTGGAGCTGCTCCAGACCTCTTTTAAATACATACCGTACTTTTCCATCTATAAGACGCCCCCATGTATAAAGACACCCCTATTTTAGGGGACTCAAATTTAGGAAAATGGGGGGAGATGTCACAGAGTTGTTGAGGGGGATTGCCGAAAATTGCTCACCTGCATGTGTCCAAAAACCCACCTCCTGTCGTGTCCCCTCGCTGGCAGAAGCTGCCAATCGCCCGCCCAATTGTCACAGCGTCAGCCAATCAACAACAGCTATTTACGCAGCAACCAATAACACGCCCAATAGCCGTTGGTACAGCTGCGGCAGCCACCAATCAAACGTCCACCCTATGCACTATCCATGTGTAAGACGACCCCCACTTTTTAGCACAATTTTTAAAGAAAAAACCTGGTCTTATACATGGAAAAGTACGGTATCTTTTTGTCCAGGCTTTCCCTGACGGATAAGCTTTTATACTACCAATTTACTGGGTTTTCTTATGAGGTATTATTGTGTAAAGGATATTGTCGACTGTTCTTATGTTGTACGCTGCTTAGATAGTTTTAAAACTATCAAGTGTTTTAGAAATGCTTTTAAAAGGCTTTAAAGGTTAAAAAATAATCTGAAACCTGATTTTCTAAATATTTCTGTTGTTTTTTGGTTAGCTCAACATAAACAAAAGGCTGAAGACTGAAATAATGATACCTAGGTAGACTGGGCCTATCCTTTAAAATAACCAGGTAGACCAGGCCAGGCTTTCTCGAAATTCCGCCTCTCTTTTATATATTTATACGAACACCCCTGAGGGAGTGGCTGCCTCTTCTGCCTGGTTGAAGTTGCTGCCTCCTGTGGTGGCCATTTGAAAGGCTACCTGCTGCGGCACAGAAAAAGAGGGGAGGAGAGGGATTTTGGGGAAAGACGGAAGAGGGAGGGAAGGAGTCACAGGCTGCCTGGTGCCCTTTCAGATCCACAGACGCTCACTACAACTTTGGGCTTGCAAGTTCTGTAAGGGCAACACATTTCTGAAGCGTTCCCCTTGTCAGTGGCTTGAAGCTAGTCGCTCTTTCCCTGTTGTGGGGATCCTGATTGAGAGATAACTCTCTTGGTGGCCATTTTAGGTAGTCCCCCATGCTTCCCTGAACATCAAAAAGAGATGATGCCTCATTAACCATTTTGAAACTGATGGGATGGTGAGAGGCCTGACAAAACAACTTTTTATACGCTTTAATTAAAAACGTGTTCTGGCAGCCGGAGTTGAAAGGGCTTCAGAGGGCAGAGAGGAGACAGGGACTGATCTGGTTGCTATAACTACCCCCAAATCTTTTCAGGCCTTGCTTTCACTCAGCACACCGCAGCCAAGCCACCCCTGCCATGAATTCACAAGTATATCCACCAGTCAAATTTCAGTCTTCCCATCCAAACGTTCACATTTTGATGAAGGGCTGTCACATGGAGGACTGAGCAAGCTTGTTTTCTCCTGCTCTGGAAGGTAGGACTCGAACCAATGGCTTCAAGTTGCAGGAAAGGAGATTCCGACTAGACAAAAAATTCTGACTGTAAGAGCTGTTTGACAGTGGAACAGACTCCCTTGGGATGTTGTGGACTCTCTTTCCTTAGAGGTTTTTAAAATGGCGATTGGATGGATGCTGTCATGGATGCTTTAGCTGAGATTCCTGCATTGCAGGGGGTTGGACTAGATGACCCTTGGCTCCCTTCCAACTCTAAGATTCAATGATACTATGAATCAAGTTTTTCTACTGTTTAGACTACCCTGTCAAGGTATTTTCTATAACCAGCTCATACTGAGAAAAGGGGGAGACTTTAGTCTTTCCAATTTCAGCGGTGCCCTGTGCAAGGCCAAAATTTGGTCCATACCCCAGCTTCTCACCTTCTGTTCTGAGTGTGCATGACATAATAATTGAGATGCCCTGCACCACCTCCCTCAGCTGTGTCCAGTGCATGAGAACCAGTCATGCTGCCTTAAATCTGCTTCTGCTGGGAATGTCTAGATGCCTCCAAAGAGATCAACGACAGCAGCCTTAGCCTAAAATCCAGAACTGTCCTTTTGTCCTACACCCCAACTAAATCGCCTTACATCATATATATGTCCACTGGGCTGCTCTGGTCTGTGGACCTGGCACTGCTACAGGTACCACATGAAACTCATTCTGCATTTGTAAGAAATCAATCTTTTGGTGCAGCTGTGCCCTCACATTGGAACTCCCTGCCTATTGACACCAAACAGACACCTTTGCTGTACTCTTTTTGGCACCTGCTAAAAACATTTTTGTTTAGGCAAGTATATCCAGACATGTAGAATACTACCATGTGTTTTTATCTGGTTTTCAGATTATAGTTGATTTTAATTATTTTTGAAGAACTTAAGTTGTTTTTAACTGTTTTTCACAAATAGTTTCATTCTCATGTTCTTTTTTGTAAATAGCTATGAAGCTTTTAGGGTTCAAATTACAATAGAAGAGATTCAGACTAACCTTTAGGAACAAAGTTCTGATGGTTACAGTGTCCTATCCAGCAGATGCATTCACAAGTGTAATCTATAAAGTGAAAGACCATTGTCTTGCAGGAAGTGGGAGTCTGCCACATTAACAGCAAGCTGATCAGAGAATATCCATTGGTGATTGCACACCCTGGAAGTCACACTTGGAATTAGTCACTGCTGATTGGATTCACCTGAATCCACAATAATTTCCTGCCATGAATAAGGCCATTTCAACAGCTTTACCACTTGGTTACTGCTAAGTGTTATACCCCAGGATTTCTATTTCTCCTTATCACATTAGTCCCCCCCCCAAAAAAATAAAAGATGGCATGATGTTTGTTGATGATGCTATGGACAAATCCATTGACAAATTGATTGCTAACCTTCTATATCAGAAATGGTAGTAAATTAGATTTAGATTTGTGCTGTAAAAGGGAGAGGGCAGTTTTGACAGAACCTAAGTCTAATACTGTACTTTCCCTGAAAGGAAACAGGAAAGTGAAAATACCATTATCTCAGGCTTTTATACAGTAATCTATACCTATGTACATCTTTTTTGAGTCATATATCACAAATAATTACTAACTCAAATAAATTTCCCACTTTTTAACCAGGTAACCCCTATGTGTGTCTGCTACAACGTGAGTTTCATTTAGATCATTTGGGCTTGCTCTTTCCTAAGTGTATATAGACACAAACCTGGCAGCAAGCCTAAATGATCTCTACAGGACTCATTTCCGAGTATATACATATTGGATATGCAGCACAGCAAAATAAGCAGCAGAGAATTCATGTGTCATTCAAAGCAATACTGGAAGGAAAGTCTAGGATCCAAGTTGCCCAACATGGAGTTTGCCCAAAAGGTATCTTGTGAAACATTGCCGGGTATTTCAAATGACAAAAAGCTTTGGACCTTGGCTTTAGGTTTTATCTGAAGGACACGTTAGTCTGGAGAGATGCAGCCCTTGCATCTCCCCCATACACACCCATTTTGTTTGACAAAATGAGTTATAAAAGAGTTATAAAAAATTTGAAAACTTGCTCACTCCTTTGTAATATAAAAGAATCACCCTGCTCTGTGTTTTGGTGCCTTTGTTTCCTCTAATGGACCCAAACCGCTGCCTTTGCTTTTTGTGTCTAAGAGACTGCTGGATATAACCATCAAGCACAGGGATCAAGAAGCTGAAGTGAGATGGTTGCTACTACCTGAAGGTGACACTTTCCTTCTGAGAGTCGCATGCTTTCCAGTCAAATACCTGAACTGGCACCACCCAGAAAGTAATCTCCAACTTTGCTAATATAAAGATACCCACGTTGCTTTTTGTTTTCCATCTCTACGGGACCTGTGTGTTCCAGTTAAAGCTTGAGACCAAACTGAGTAACTAATGGATTTTGTATTTTTAAAAAAGACAAGAGTTCCAGTGAGGTGTAGTGGTTGAAATCTTGGACTAGGACTTGGATTCAAATCCCCACTCAGCCATGAAGCTCACTGGCTGTCCTTGGGCCAGTCACTGCCTCTCAGCCTAATATACTGCACCAGGTTGCTATGAGGATAAAAAGGGGGGAAAGAGGAACAGATGGGATATAAATGCATAAAAATGAGGGAACATCCATTTTTGCTTGTTTGTCCCAATAACCCTGGATGTATTTTACAAGCTGTCTTGTACTTTGCGAGGCTAATCCAGTGTTGTCTGCAAAATGCCCCCTGCATTGCAGTTCAAGACTGGTGTAAACTGCAAAGCTGGAGAGCAACTTCACCACTCCCAGTTTCCATTCTCATCTCCCCCAACTCACATACACACATTCTTCTTTTCTTTTTTTGCTTAGCATCTAGCCTGTTATTCTGGAGAACTCAAAAGACTTTATCATTTTGGGGTTTTTAGTTGGCCCTCATAAAGGTATTGCACTATTGTGGCATTGGGTTAGTCCTCACTTAAAGTTCTATAAACTCTGGTGAAAGAGCTGAAATGTAATAAGCTCCTTTCTCCTTCTCTGCACAAGGGAATGAACATATTTGCAGCCATATCTGACACATAATCAAAGCTCCAATGAGCTTAACAAGGTAGTCCTTATCATTTGACCTTCTGAAAGTATTTGTTAGGTTTTTCTTCTCTCAATTCCCTTCCCAAATGTTCTTTCTTCTAATCTTAACTCTCAGGAGGCACCTATGCAGGTAACATTAGGCAAAAGTATTAACATTCAAGATACTGGGGACTAGCATGGAGCCACTCTAAGCCTCTTCTCCACACCCAAAACTTAATCCATGAAGGATCCTGATATCCTTTTCTCGGGTTCCCTTCTAGTTAGCTTCAAATCTTGCAACTTGCTGAGGACCTTAATTCCCTTTGCATTCATGCATTTAAGCCAGATAAAGTCCCATGGGGAGCAAAGAAATTCAGCAACTTGGATGAGACACTTTAGCACCTTGGCTGGGCCTTCAGTCATCTGGATTCCAGGAACAAAAGAGTATTTTACGGTGTCAGACCCCGAGAGTGGATTGTGGTGGGGAATCCAGATAAAGCCCGGTCTTGTGATGTGTTCATCACATGTGCAGGATAGCTGATTGTTGTTGCAAAGACTGAAACAGACCAAGACTTGCACACCTTGCTTGATTTCTCAAATGAAAAAGACTTGGTCTCAGATCACACACTTTGACTTAGAAATCCTGCTCCAGAATCCTGCTGTATCTATCTCTCCAGCTGTCATATTTATATCCCACCTTTCCTTCAATGAGCTCAAGGTGGCATACACATTTCTCTCCATTTTATCCTCACAACTACCCTGTGAAGTAGATTAGGCTAAGAAACAATGATGGGCCCAAGATCACCCAGTGAGCTTCATGGCTGAGTGGGGGATTTGAACCCGGGTCTCCCAGTTTCCTAGTCCAACACTCTAACTACTATCCAACAATTAAATTAAAACAACAAACTCAAACAGCAGCAGCTTATTCAAACAGACACCAAAATCAGCTGTTCCAAGTTAACTGCATACATTCTTAGTTCTTAAAAGTTTAAGAAAACAGAAGTGTTTTTTTGCCTGGCACCTAAAGGACATTTCCAGGCTGACCCCAATATAATTATCAATATTTATTGAAAGATAAGGGATTCACAATTGCAAAGGCTCTCTTCAGCTGCCACCAGCAGCACTTCAGACCATGGGGTCACCTAGAGAAAGGCCTTGGGTGATGATTTCAGATGGCGGATGGATCAAATAGGGCACCATTCAGCTCACAACTGAACCCATATTCATCCCCGCTCACATTTCAGAAGCTACAGGTTAGCTGGTGAGACAAGCACAGGCGGCACTCTACTTTGAAGAGGAAACTCTTCACTTCCATTTTGGAGTTTTGCAACCAGGCAATCCTATACATGCTTAAATAAGTTCCACTAGGCCTATTTCCCCCTTTCAATCCCAGTTGTGGTGTCAAGACTGTCAAGACTTTCCTGCTTCTCGCTTTCCTTTAGTGTTCATGAGACCTCCAGTAGTGGTGCCTAGAAGCAGGTGGAAGCTCATCTCAGTCATATACTCTACACTGGAACAAATACTGTAGTGAATTTAGAAACAGCAGAACCCAGGTTTTTCCTTGATTCCAACCAGAAGCTGTTCATAGATGTGGGTGCCGGTGTTCAATTTCCTTAACTTGAAGCTGCTCAGACAGTGCATCCCCATCTTTCCGATTATCAAATGTGATGTATTTTACATAAACCAGAGAAATGTGCCTGCATTTTTTATTTCTTGTGTACCCCCAAACTTCATTATTCTCTAGCAATTTGTTCTAATAGACCTTTTTGCACGTAAGGAGGGCTTGGAATTTAAGAAATGATACTAGCAAGACACTTTACCTGTCTGCTACTCTTCCAGTATGTTTTCTAGTGGATATGCTTTTGCTTAATTCGCTAACCCTCTTTTGGCAACTGAGTTGAGAATTTGTCTTAAATGCATGAGTATTGGTTGCCTGTTAGGCTCAGTGAAGTTTGCCCTAACTTAATTTAGATGTATGTGTGTGTGTGTGTAAGGATGTCGTTCCCACCCATGGGCGTAGCCAACAGGGATGCAGGGGGCAGCTGCTCCCCCCAAGATCAAGTAAAATAGAAATACATAACTAACTGACCAATCACTTCAGTTCTGCCCCCCCCACAACAAAAGTCCTGCTCCCTCCTAACAAAAATCCCTTGTTAGCACCCAATGAAAGTCAGTGGCAAGGATGCTCTTATTTTAAGCAACTGGCCCATGGCCATAGCCAGGATTGGGGGGGGGGAGGCCTTTTGTTGTGGGGGAGAACCTCAGTTTGTCATATATTTTTATTGATTTTTAGCTGCCTCTCCCTACCCACCTTGGCTATGGCCATGGACTGGACCCAGGGCTGGATTTAGGTTTGGTGGGGCCCTAAGCTACTGAAGGTAATGGGGCCCCTTATATGTCCAGCTGTCTTTTGTCAACAACAAATTGTTGCTGTTTTTGTGTTGAATATATGCTATGTGGTAATTTATGGACCTAAAGCCATTGGCCACTGTTGCTGTGTGTAGGTTTTATCTTATATTTTGGAACTGTACATCCAGTGTTTTTTTTCTTTAAATCTTTTTGGGGTCCCCAAGAGAGTGGGGCCCTATGCTATAGCTTGTTTAGCTTATAGGTAAATCCAGCACGGACTGGGCCCTAGGGAGAAGAAATCGAAGACGGGAGGAAACGGAGGGCAAAGCCACCCTGAGTTGCCTAAGCTCCTCAGCAGCGCGCAGAAGCAACTGCCACGACGAGGCTCGGCGGCGTTTGCTAGGCCCCAAGCGCGCGCTTTTGTGGGTCTGGCTCTCTGCTGCGACTAGCAGGGCCTTGTCTCTGAGGGCTCAGTCCCTTCGAGCGCGCCTCCCTCTTTCCCCCGGCCTTGCGAGAAAGGGGAGCTGCTCTCTACCTGCCTACCACCCTCTTCTTCGCCGGCTCAGCACCTTTCAAGCGGTCGGCAGGACTTGGGTGTGAGGACATACGCTGTCCCTCGGGGCACCGCCGGGAAACCGCCCTTCGCTGCCGAGAGCCTTGGCGGTGGCTGCTTTGGACGGAGCCCGCTCTGTGGGGGCTTCTGGCGGCGAGGCGCCGACCCGAGGAGACGCGGGGCGTGTGACCCACCCTCCTGACCGAGCAGAGGCCAAACGTGGAAGGAACCGAGCAGGTTCATTCTGAGCTGCTTTTCGCCGTCCAGCTCCTGAAAGAAGACTCGCCTTCTACTCTCTCGGCGTTGCGCTCTGGTCTGAAGCGCCTGCAAAGGCCCCTGCGCGCAGCATCCCTGCCATCGAGATCCTCACCACCACCGTTTATGAACAAGTGGCTGCTGAGCGCTATCCACGCATTCAAAGTCATGTAATGGAAAACTGCTTGCGTTCTGGTTGCCTCCAATGAAAGACATTCACTGGAATCAAAGGGGCCAACTTGAATAAAATATTGGGGGGGAGCCCCGCCCTGCATAATCGATCACAAGACACACACCATTTGAATGGCAATGATACTGAAGGGGGGCTCCTTCAACTATTTTATGGGGGAGGGCGAAGGGCCCCTGGCCCCATGAATGGGCTCCTATGACTGGAATGGAAAGACCTGCGCTTATATTGACCGACAGAGTCCTTTTCTTCATCATCTTGTCATTTTACATTTAAAATAAACAAAAAATAAACGTCGTCTTATTTTCTAGAGGCATCAAGTTTAACACTTTGGGGGAGTTAGTGGAGCTCTTGCTCAGGACTCCAGTTGACCTCTTGCAGCTTCATCCGCGCTCGCCTTTCCTGCCCTTTGTGTTCCCCCCTCCTCCCCAGCCCACAAGTTCCCCTTCCTGCCCCTGATCCACACCAGCTGTTTGGGGCATGATTCCACGGCGACGCTTGGGATATTCGGTTATGAATTAAGTGCATGTCAGGGGCTCATTCCAACCCTCCGGGGGTTGCCCCAAAGCCACTCCAAAGCGCATATGAAGCTGTTTGTTTAGCTAGTTCCAAAATATCCAGGGATACGCAGCGTGGAGCCCTCCAGATCTTACTGGAATACATCCCCCATTATTCCTGGCAATAATAGGCAATGCTGACGGGAATTGGTCTCTAACAACACCTGGAGGGCACCAAGATGACTAGCCCTGTTTTAATCCCATCCTCCCAGGAGAGATCTCAGGTCCTCCAGATGTTGTTGGATTCGGCCCCAGCCAGCACGGCCAGGGATGCTAAGAGTAGTAGTCCCACAACATCTGGAGGTCCACAAGTTGCCCATTCCTGCTTTAGGGAGCGGTCCGGGATACTTTCCTTCCCGTGCCCAATTCATCCTATTGACTGTGGACAATTGAATGTAGCTAAAGATTTTCACTTAAGCCAGATGCTTAAAAGAACTGAACTGTTCATATTTGCCGCAGGTGTAGCTTTTCTCGCTGCTGCAGGAGAAGAGGCGCGCTCCCAACTTCGCTCTTTTGCCCATAGCGGCTGCGCTCAAGAGACAGGACCTCCTCCTCCTTTCTGTCCGGCTCTCCTGCTTCCCAAGTAAATGTGATTAGACGGGTGGGGCGGGGAGGGGCGAGGTCTAAGTCCCCGTCCCCCTCCCACTCTCTGGAGGAAAGGAAATGTCAAGACCCCGGCCTTGTTCGCCTCGACTTGGCCGGCCAAGGCAAGAATGCGCAGTCAGGGACCACCAACGCGCCTTGATCCTCGCAATGGCCCACTTAATACACTTCTGCGCTTTAGACCGGGGGACCCCCTTCGCCGAGCCGATTGTCCATCTAGGTGTTTTCTCATTTTTCGCCCCTGCTCCCTTTGAGACGGCCCCTCCGTCCCTTTTCTTCTGAGCCCCTCGCTCTAATTCTAGATGAGTATTACTTTGCTCTTTTCGTTGGCCGAGCACAATTGTGTTATTGGAGATAATGAATTCAATCCCCATCAAAGCGCATTAGCAGCGCCCTGGCCTTGTTGGAGGGGCTTTTCCACCCGCACGCCCCCACCCCCCACTTCTTCCAGCGGGGAATGAAAGGCAGGCAGGCAAATTCGCCGGGGAGCCTCCCTGATAGCGGCTTTTGAAGTGAAGGGGGCCGAGGATTGCGCTTCTGGCATTTTATTTCACTTTTTTGCCAGTCCGGCTGAAGAAAGACGGCCGCTTTTGAAGCGGAGATGAGAACCACCTCGTCACTGGCGCAACAAGTTCGACCAGCGGGGCAAAACCCTGGTCCTGGGGATGACATATGTCCCGCATTAATACAAAACTCCAGGGGGATTTTTTTTGGGGGGGAGGGAGGGACACTGATTCGGGCTAAGGGGGGTTAGAATTACTCTCAAAATGTGCGCCACCACTAATCGAGACTCCTTAGCACACCTTCACACGTACATTGTGCGCCAGTCGGTTTCCTCACCATCCGATTTCTCAGCGTTTGGTAACCAGCAGGTAAGGGCTGTCTCGCACACCCCAGCTCATATTTTAGAGACAGTTTCCCGAAATGGCGAAGTGCACGTGTGAATGGGTGGCGAGAAACCTAACACGCCTGGAAATAGTACTGCATCACTTCAAACTTTTCACACATTCAGCTGCCAGGCACGTCTGAATCTACCAAAGCTAATCAAGTACCTGTAATGTGCATGCTGGGGTGAACTGCCTTCACTGAAAGGCGTGGAATTTGCGGTAATAATGAAAACCTTTCAATGGGTGGTTCGGTCGGTGGTCGGTCTTTCAGGCGCACTTGACCACGGTGGTCAAATGATGAACACGCATCTGCATGAATTCCTGGTTTGCTGGGGAAGGCTCCCGTCGCGAATCAATTAAGTCGACAGGCCACTCCAGGCCACAGTCTTTAGATGAAAATAAATCGTTCCGATTTCAGTGGAACGCTCCTTCCCAACAATGTGTTAGTATCGACCACTCTATCGAAAGCAATACGAATACTTTTTGAGCTTCAGCTTCCCTGAGGTCCTGGATCATGCTGGTCAAGAATGCCTCCTTATCGAATAACCTCTGCTAAAGCCAAGGCAGAGATGAAATTTCCAGATCACTGACTTTAGAGTGCCTCCCTTGGGGTGGCTGAGAAGTAAATGTTCCAAGTGTAAAGATGTCTTACACACACCCCCGAATCCTGGGGGAAAAACCTCCTTGCAAATAATTTCTATTGATGTGCAATCCTAGAAGTAGGTTGTAGAAGTAGGTCCTAATGAATTCAGTCAGGCTTACTCCTAATGAAATGTGAATAAATTGCATCCATTTCTATTCTCTATATCCCACCTTTTCCTCCAAGGTGCTCCCCATTTTAACCTCACAACAACTCTGCGGGGTAGGTCAGACTGAAAGACTGCGACTGTCCCAACACCACTCAATGAGCTTCATGGCTGAGTGAAGATTTGAACCCTGTCGCCCAGGTCTTAACCACTACACCACACTGTCTCTCTACTGCTGCCTTACTTTTCCTGTTTAGAGGGAGAGTAATAGGGTGTTATCCTAAAGTTATTTATTAGAAGTGAGTTATGTGGAAAACATGTGTTCAAGAGGATCCTACTTTAGGATCCTAGTCAGTTGCAATCTATAAACCATTCGCTTAGGCTATGAGAAACCTGGGGAAGAATTCCTGGAGCGCAGTTTGTGTGGATTCAGAGTAAATTCTCCCACTGCTAGGTTCTCTCTTGGTGGAAAGTTAACTCCGGTATTCTGGGTGTGTTTTCTTAACTGAAGGCTGAAGCGCTGTGCATATTCTTACCTGGGAGTCCTTTCCACTGAATTTAGTGAAATTTTCTTCGACAGGCTTGGTCGCAAAGCCCACATCCAATCCTATGCGATCCCAGTTACTTCTCTGAAAAATGCATCAAACACTAGAACTTACTTTTGTCTAAACATGCATAAGATGCAGTCGGACTTAATTCAGAATTAATATATACTGTATACCGTATACACACACGTTTGGGACTCCGGTGTCAGGGCACAAACATCCATCGATGACATATTACCATATATATTTTTTAAAGAGTAACTCTTCAGTGGCACCTTGGGTCGTGTACACGTGTCTGTTTAATGGTAATTTCCCTTCTCCATGCTGAGCAGTGATGCAGTGAGGCGATCTAGGCTCTAGGTTCCATAGTCCCTCCCCGCGCGCGCTTTGGAGATGGATGCTCGAGTGCGTTACTGTACTTCCCTTTTGCCCCAAATAAGACAGCCCTGCCAGGTTCTGCTGAGTAGCGCCTGGGCAGCCTCCCTGAACCCCTTCCCCCATGGCACCACGGACTGATCTTCCTTTTCCTGCCTTGCGGGCGATTAGGATGTAAGCTCCCCCCCAAAAAAACTTCCTGGCTTGTGGAGCCACCTCCGCGCGTCCTGCGCAAAGCGCCCTCCTTGGGTGCAGAAGCTGGAGGGAGCTTGTTTCCCAGCGCGTCGTCGCCTGCCCTTCCCCAGCTTGGAGACTCCCCGCGTCGCTTGGAGGAGGCTATTTTCATGCTAACGGGGGTCACCGCGGAGAGTCGCTATGGAGAGAGGAGAGAGGGACCCCCGTCCCCCCCCCATCCCTCCCTCCTGGTTACCAAGCTGTTGACATTCCCCGCGCCTCTGCGAAGTACCAGGAGGAAATGTGTGTCCGCTTAAATGCCTGCTTGCCTGGCTGGCTGGGAGAAGAAAGGCCGAGGCGGGCTGGCTGAGGCTGCTGCTCCTGCTGCCCGCGGTCCATTGCAGCTTGAGATGATTAACTGGAGAGCAGCTCAAAGCCGGCGAGGCACAAAGGCCTTGTTGACAATGGCAGGAGCGCGGCCAGGCCCGGGCCAGATTCTTGCTGCTGCTGCTGCCGCTGCCAGCCAGGCTGTTGGCAAGGCTGGGTAGGCTCCCCAAGAGTCAGGAGCAGCCTCGGGGTGAGGCAGGCCAGTGCTCTCCCTCCTTGGGCCTTTGTGAAAGGAGTGGCGCTTGGCAGCTGAAGCCCAGATGGAGCAGACCCAAGCTAGGCCAGAGAGGGCCAGCTTGCTTTTCTTAAAAGCTTCTCTTAAAAGCAGTTCATGCCCCTTTCCGAAGGGTTGAAATTCAACCAGTGAGACTTTTCCTCCTTCTCCCTCACACTACACTAGGGAAAAGTTTCACCTGCAGAATTTCTGTCTGCCCTGTTGCTGTTAGAGATGGTTAACCCTAGGCTGGGAAGAAACAGCGTCACCTTTATGGGTGACAAGTGTATTGGAGCCTTCCCTTTCAGGGGAATCAGATTCAAAAGAGATCATCCTTTTGCCTCTGAAATCTTTGTCAGCGCCATAGCTCCAGTCTGAAACAAGGGAAGTAATTGGTGTGCCTCTGAGCACCTGCAGAGTGCCTTTCGTTCTTTCTGTAATGTGAGTTTGGTGCCAGGGGATTCCAGGACAGGTAAGCTGCCAATTGATCTTGTTTAAATTAACCTCCATTAACCTCCATTGTGCCATCACCAAATCAAGCACTTATAAGGGCATTTTAGAGGCCTTGTTCAATCATCTTTAGGGGGTGCTAGCACCCATAAAGGTTAGGTGCTTGCTTCAGTCCTGAAAGGGCTCCTCCTCTTTAATATTTATTAAGGACACATGAGAAATCCAACCTGCATCGTAATAGATTAACCTTATTTGTGGTCTGTGTGTTGTTTAAGGAAGCCTTGCTTGCTTTCTCTCTTGCCCTTTCAGGCCTGGAACAGCACAGAAACTTACCTGGCAAAGCTGGCTTCATTTCTGCATGACAGGCTGCTTTTCAAAGCAATGGAGCAGAGCCAGAAAAAGTGGGACATAGTCTAACAAAGCTGGACAAAAACCATACGCATTTCTAACACAGTCTGTTAGAAAATCCTCTCTGAGATAAATCCCCACACACACACACCATGGGGGTGGGAGTGGGAAAATTTAAACGGCTAAATATTCTCTTATCCCAATCATTTGCCCAGATTCTCAGGGCAGAAGAAATAGGAGGAAGACATTTTACAAGCTATGATCTGAAGGTGGTTCCCAGTTCAGTCCCTGGCATCTCCAGGTAAGGTTGGGAAGGACTCCTGTCTGAAACCCTGGAAATTGGGTATCCATCATTGTAAACAACATTGAGCTAGATGGAGTGACCTTGTATGGCAGTTCCCTGTGTTCCTAAGGTACATGAGGCTTCCACTTTGCTGCAGTTAAGTGGGTGTTAGTTGAGTTAATGCCATGTGAAAAGCAGCTTGGGTTCCATAACATCAGAAAGGTGTGATATAAGTATGAGAGAATAAAGAAAACTTAAGCTATTTTTTCTATTGTCAGGTGAAAGTCTTGTTTGCATTCATTGAGTTACAGCTAGATATGAGGAGCTGTGTGTAGCATCAAAGTGATCAAATCCCTGCACTAGAGCGGATTGCATTATGAATTGTGTGGCTCAGAATTCAGCAGTCAGCCATTAAAGTAGTTCCCATAACTCAGGTGACACTGAAGGAGCAGGTAAGGCAATTTATAATGGCTCTGAAAACAAAATAAAAAAGCGCACAGATATATTTTATTTCCATAATTGATATTGGTTGCAGAATTCTTTTATTGATGCAGAATTTTGCTTACGAAAACAAGGAATAGTCGCATACAAGGTTCAGGGGGTTAAAATATCCCTAGATCTATTCATGCTGTCTCCCCACTCCCCTTTGCTTCAGCTGGAGCCACAGCGCATGATGTGTTTAGGCTGGAATGTGTGGATTTGTTGACATTCAAATACTTCTTCTTGACCAGGTTTTTGAGAGGGGTGGTGACAGGCAGTTCATTTCACTTAGCCCCCAAGCCTGCAGTTCCTTGCACACTTTCTTGGAAGGGAAACCCCATTGAATTCCGTGGGGCTTTCTTCCAAGTAAACATACATAGGCTCAGGCTGAAAATCTGACTTCGACATCAAATATCCTGGACATGAGAAGTCTGTTTGCTGGATCTATTTGTGGGGCAAATCACTTGGAGAACATTCACGAAGTCATATTGCTAATCTCGATTAATGAGGCTAGAATAAATAGCAACTCGGCTATTAAGCAACCTATTAGTACAGAAGCAAGCCGAGCGGCAAACCCCACCTTGCCAGGACTCCTTTAACTACCCTCGTTGCGTGAACAGAGAAGGCAGTTCGCATACGCAGGCGCGATGAATTCGGGTGAAGCCGGAATGTGAGCCTTGAAAGTTCACACCTCCGTCCTAATCGCTTTTCCTTGGAAGTAAAGCCCCGTTGGTTTCACTGGGACGTTCTTCTAGCTAATAGGCATTATTTGGTCAAATTTATCCAGTTATTTCAGTGGCAAACTAAATGCGTCTGCTTAACTCTCTCCAGTCTTTATCTTTGCTTAGGATCGTGTCCAAAGGTTTTGAACTGGTTGCCAGAGTAAGATTCGAGCGGATTTGGAAGCCCGTCGGGATCTGGGCAAATCACCATCATCATCATCATCATCATCATCATCATCAAAGGGCAACTTTTCTCTCAAAAATCGTAGCCTGGTTGTAGTATTAAGAGGGGAGGGAGGCTCGAATGCGCTGCCCTGATTTATCAGCATATATATTTCCGACCTAGTGATAAAAGTGAAGACTTGGTGGAGTCTGTTTTTCAGACGGTGCCGCTGCAGCTGGACGAAACGAGGACAACAATCGAGCTTGTGTACTCTGTTTGTGTATCTACGGTCGTTTACAGTGCTCACAGCTGAAATCCGGCGTGACTCCTCCAGTCATTTCATATTTCGTTTCTGTTTAGATAAAACGCGTAACTGAATCCTCCCCACAGTCGCCTGTTGTGACCCTGCCTCCTCTTAGAACCTTCTAATATTCTCAGCAGAATCAAGTGTTGTCTTTGGCTGCTGGGGGAAGCCCCTTAGGAGGTTTCCTCAGGGACAGACAACACCCCCCGCCCCCCCAAGAGCAACAACTCCCTAAGTATAGAGGCGTGCAAAGGAAAAGATTTCCCCCTCGAGTCTGCTGGGTGCACCCCTATATTCACTTTCTAGGAAGCCAATCCTATTGAAGACAATGGGTCTTGCTGCCGTGTAAATTGCATTGTTAGAATCGTAAGGCTTTGCTCCTCTCCTCTCCAGAGCTAGAATATGGGTAAATAATATAAACATTTGCTTGATTTCAGTAATGTATACAGATAGCATCATTAAGCTTTGATTGATGCAAATAATAATAATAATCAATTATTATTTGGACCTCTAGCACCCATTGGGAATTTTGCTGATTCCGTGGGCAGCGGATTGCGCCTTTTTAGTTCTGCTATCCAGTATTCTGTTGTGTTTCTCGGTTTAGAATAAAATTCAGTTAGGTTAGCCAAAGCTTCTGTTGCCATCCTTTGAGCTTGCTTCAGGCTCATTGCAGAAAATGAGCAACGGTCAACCACTGAGAAAAAGACCTATTTGGGAGAATGCATTTTATCTGATGCTTCTATTAAACACTCCGCACTCCTGCCTTCCTCTTCGCGGGTCTTTAAGCTCACCAGAGTTGCAATGCATTCCCGATAACCTAGTACAGCAGCAGGTGGAATACATATGACCAGGCTGGTCCCCGACCCCGTTCCCCACCCCAGTCCTAAACCCATTCATTGGAAGTCCGTCAGCCATTGGGATTTTCATACCAAGTAACGTTTAGCATCGATTTAAGATTATTAAAAATAATCGGGTTTCCAGGAGAGATAGCCTGTAGTTTTAAATATAGTTATGGTTGCTCCACATCCCGATCCTATTGAATATTTACTCGCAAGTAACTGCCACCGCTCAGTGGCGTTTTACTCCAAAGCAAAAGTGCATCGCACTGGCGGTTAAATTTGCCGAGCGATGTGAGTTTTCGCCCTCCTTGAAACGCGCTGTGTTTGCTCTCCAGCTGTTGCAGCGCTTGTCTTCTGCTTGGTTTCCAGTGGAAACGCGAAAAAAGTTGCAAAGCATTCGAGGTGGCTGTCGCTGGAATATATTCTCCAGCCATTCTTGTCTCTCTTTTTGTGGTCCTCCTTGCAGTGTGGAAAGAAGATTGATGCCATACTCTGAAGGCTGGGTTACACTCTGTTTGGTTTTCCGTGAAAGACACACACACACCATTTTTAAAACACCATAACATCTCATATACTTCTTTAGATTTAAATCAGTGGGGCTAGCTTCCAAGTAGATATATTCGTATTTTGCTCATATATGCTGTCGGGCAACCAACCAGTTGCTGCAATGTATTGCAATTGAATCCTAGTGTCTCATAACACAATGGTAACAAACACAGATGGGAGGTTTTCAGTACCTAGCAACAGCTCTCCAAATTTCTAATATATTTTAAAGGAGGAGTTTCCCGGGCTCTCTTAACATTGCAAAATGGGGATCTGAGAAATCCAAAATGGGGAGCTGAGAAATATAACAAGAGTTGGCTAGTTACCTATCTTCTGCCATAACATATATCATTTTTTAAAAATCCGGAAAAGAGATAAATATTTACCGGACTATTAAAAATCAAACACTTGTACAGGGTTTATCTGCTCAAGGTTAATGGAGGCGACTGAAAGAATCCCGTTAAGGATGGGGTCCTAAGAGGACTGAGATGGTGTAGGTAAGTTCTGTTGACATCCGTGGGAATTGGAAACGAACCTGAATTACTTGCCACGTTCGTCCTGAAAGGAGCTCCACTGAAACCTCCTATACAGTACATAGAAGCAGAAGCAAGCCTGTTGATTTAGAATGGAACACAGGAAATGTGTTTAGGGTTGCGATCCAGCAGCTCCATCCCCACGCCAGCTAAGCTGGAGTACCTGGATCTAAGCCCTTAGGTTGCAGTCTGCACATAAATAATACCAGTGCCCTTGTATGAAATGCGGAGAAACTGCGGCTGTGTAAGAGGCCTCTTTGACGTCTGCGGGTGGGGGGGGGGGAATGGACAGTGCAGTGGATGGATGGCAAAGGCCAAGTCTTGCTCAACTGACCTACATTTAATCTGCACCAATTACAAAACCTGCTGGGGGCTCCCAGATCCACTATCCTGTTTACCTGGAAGTGGAACTTGCTTCCTGAAAAATCTAGGCCAAAAACGCACAGCCACGGGAGAGGGGAGGTGCTCGTTCCTACAGACACTGACCTGGGATGGAACTTCCATTGAACTCACTGGGGCCTGTTTCTGAGTAGAGGTTATGGGCTTGCACTGCGATTGCAATGAATGGAACCAGCCAGTGGGTTTCGGATCCTTTCAATCCTGGCTGTAGAAGCAAGAAGACTGGAGGAGAGAGCTGGGGAGGGGAATTCTGTATCTGGCGTTTATCGCCAACCTGAAACTTACAACAAAGGGGAAGCTTGGTCTGTCCAAAGTTCAAAGCTGTGAAATCTCGGTTAAGTGTGCGTGTGTGTGTGTGTGTGTGCAATAGAGAGAGAGAGAAGAAAAACACAAGCCTGGGCCAGAAAATGGCACTCTATTGGGAGAAGGGGGAGGTGATTTCGACTAATCTGTCCTTAACCGTTGCATTGTCACAGGGTGCAGAATAATTAGTGGAAAAGAACACATAGAGAACAAAGGCACTTTTCCATGGCGTCACCCTTCTTTCCTTGCTTAGTTTTCCACTGCTGAGCCCCTGTAAAGATCGGCTGCGGATCTTGACCCACGACAGGTGACAGGAGCCCTGTTGCCTCGAAAAGCAAGAGGCATCTATTCTGCATTTGCTCGAGAAATGGCGACACCTGGACTTCCTTCAGAGCGGCGGGGAGAGCGTGACACCTCTCTCTGCGCGCGCAGTCAGACCCTAAACACGTTTGCTGAGAAGGTGAATGCATTGGAACGTTCAATGAAAGAACTGCAGCCTGTTATCTCTCGCAGGACATAAACAAGGAATATATTAATAAATTGGTTATATTTTTAGTACGACCTTCATCACGAAGGATCCTGGCCAGTATGCAAAGTAGGTTCCCCTCCCCCCTCTAAACCAAGCATCAACAATAAATTAAAATAGTTTGTACTTTATACCACAGTCCTAATCACAGACTTTTAGATGTAAGTCTCCTTGGGATCCTACTTTCAAGTAATGTATAAAGTTACAACCCTGCGCATTCTTACTTGGAAGAATAGTCCGCTGAACTCAGTGGGACTTACTTCTGAGTAAATGTATCAGACTCTAAGATTAAGCTGCTACCCCAGGGATGGGGAAGCTGCAGCCCTCGAGACAGGTCCCATCATGCCATAACCACTGGTCCTGCTGGCTGGAGCTGATGGAGTTTGGAGTCCAACAACGCCACATGTCGTTCCCCACCATATACATGAATGTGACAATGCGATCCTCTGTATGTCTACTCAAGAGTAACTCCCACTTAAGGTCAGTGCACCCTACTCCCAGGTAAGTAGAGTGCCACCTTTAGAGTTCTGTGACAGAGATAGCTTGAAAGTCAATTCACAAGCGTGTTAGTATCAACTGGTGCTGGTTTTGGCACCCGGCTCTGTTTTCATTGCAAATATCCGTACAGATCCATTCAAGGTAAAGGCAAGCCCACTCAGATTCAGAACGCGCTCATTAGAAGCATATGCAAATCCATTCAAATCAATGAGAGGCTTCCCACTGACCTCCATAGGATGTGGATTGCATCCAATATAAATCAGCTTGAACAATCCATCCCAACGTGATGTTTGAGAACCGGTTGTGCTCCTTTGAAAGGACTGGAGGGGGGGGGGAGAGAGAGAGATTTCCAGGCAACTGAGATTCATAAAAACAGATTCATAGCAACGCAACCTCTGGTTCAAAACCGCTTACACACACACACACACACACACAGAGCGCTGTGATATATAGACTACACGAACACACACACAGCTATATCTTCTGATTTGTTTTCTGCGCCTGCTTGTTTTCATGGCACCAGAGTCCTAAGCACTTTTTAAAGGCAGTCGATCTTGTTGATTCCCATGAAGCTTTCTTCCAAGTGGGTCACTTCTAGGATCGCCCCCTTAGAGCACAACCAGGATTCATTTAAATGAAACTGCAAGTTTCGTCTCAGCCACAAATGCCCACCCCTTCAACATTTTCTGCAAAGTCTTCCTGAAAAATTTGGTGCGGGGAAAGGAGGTCAAATGTCATGGGGGATGTTATCTGGAACAATTGCAAAATATCCTTCCCTTTAAAGCTTCATTTTTTTAAAAAAGGCAAAATGTTGACGAGCCATCGAAGCTTAATCCATCAGCAGATCCATCTTACATTAATCAATAAAGTGAAGGTTTGTGGTGCAAACAGAAATACTTCTATTATGATAGAGAAGCAATCACTTTCACTCCTGAGGAAGAAGAATATTTTCTTCTTGTAATAATAATAATAATAATAATAATAATAATAATAATAATAACTGTAACTGGATTTCTTAACAAACAACCCGCTGCATCTCTGTAAATCTGCAAGCATGGCCCCGGAATATATTCGTGGAGAGAAATAAACTGCAAAATATATATAGCAGTTCCCAGTCCACATAATATTGTCCTGGGAATTTTGGTGTAATTAAGGGGAGGCTTGTATTGCACCGTAAATGCCCCTATTCTGCCTCTATGGGGAATCTATCGCGGCCTCCCCTCCCCCATCCCCCGCCTCCCCATATGGGTCTTTTACACTAGCCAAAATCCAGTTAGCTCTCTTAAAAGGCTTCAGTAATATGCTGAATTACTCCCTGCTTGAGTTTAATGGAGTTAAATGAGCCTGAATGATGGCAACAGTTTTAGCTGTCTAGCACGTGGCTTGTTAAAGGAAGGTAATTGCATTTGAAAAGGAAAGGCATTTCCTGCGTCCACAGGAAGAAGGGAAGAAAGCCAGAGCGTCCCCCATTGACGCCGGAATCTACCTATGTCCTTGCTATGCTGCGGGACAGCGAAACAAGAGCGCAAGCATCCCCTGGGGAACAAATCGACGGCGAGGAGGAGGACTGAATTCGCTTGGGGGCTCGGGAGCAAAGACCCCCTTCCCCACTGAGCGGATGGTGGAGCGAGACTTGCAGAGAATGTCGCTTTCCAGGACGTTTCTGGGGCAGAAGATGCCAGGCTAGGGATGCTAAAGATTAAAACCCACACGCATGCCCGCCGCCGAAACCAGATATGGCGACAGCTGAAAGTCGGCCAGACAATAAACAGCTTTGCTTTTTCCCTCTGTTGCCTTGAAATTGACATCGAAACAAACGCAGTAGTGGCTGGAGCAGGGAAAGTATTTTTACAAGGCTGTTGTAATGAATGAAACCTTGCTCCTCCTAACCTCCCCCCCCCCGGCCGCCCCACTCACACCATTCTCCCTCCCCACTACTATTTGTCCGCCGTTACTGCCCAATATAATATTACTTAAAAGTTGCGTGCTGTTTATAACACTCCCGGCAGCACCTAGGGAGATCGATCCCCTGGAAGTAAATGGACCTCATTATCAGGTATATGTGTGTCAGGAGAAAGGTGGGGGGTGGAGAGGAAAAAGTCCATAGCATTTCCAGAGACGCAACCGCGCTCTGGTGTTGCAGCGAAATGCCTTTGGCTAGAGGTTTCGATGTGACCACATATTCTCTAGCCCCTTTGATTAAGAATAAAGGTCGTAGAGAGATGGGTTTTCCAGAAGTGCTATGCATTAACCAGCCCGGCAGAAGGACGCGCGTGCTTCTTATTATTATGCCTCGCCAGACGGAGCAGGTGAATATCTTTTATTACACAGGCGCGGAGTACATCTTCCAAGTCAATTACGCCGCGTGTTGCCTACAGTGGAGAAGGCTGAACCCCGATACCCATCTCTTATGATCGTTGCTTATTTTGTGGGGGAAGGAGGGGAAGACACACACACACGCCTTGCGGAAAATAAGAGAGGAAGGTCTCTTAGGGAACAGTTGCGATGGGCATAATCCAGCCATCCTTGTGGGCTGCAGATGGCCCGCTTCTTTCCTCGTGGGTCCCTTTGAAACTCCGTCTCCTGGCTAAACACTCTCGCTTCTGCACCTTTGCAAAAGAACGGAGCCTTAGCAAAAGCCCGGACACTGCTTTGAATCTCTAGAAGTCTTTTAATCGAAGCTCTGAATAGATAGACTATGCCTGGAGTAGTAGTAGGAATAATAATAATAAAAATATCTGAAGAAGTGTGCATGCACACGAAAGCTCATACCAAGAACTAACTTAGTTGGTCTTTAAGGTGCTACTGGAAGGAATTTTTTTGTTTTGACTATGGCAGACCAACACGGCTACCTATCTGTAACTGGAATAATAAATATTTTATTTATATGCCGCCCATCTGACTGGGTTGCCCCAACAAATTAAAACATGACAAGACACCAAACATTAAGAACTGTCTTCAGATGTCTTCTAAAAAGCAGGAAAATAGGTTATGGGCAAGGCACCCCGCTGCACCCCTTAAAGTTTTGAAATGCAGATGAGGAGATGGGAAACAAGAGCGGAGGCGGGCTCCTTTTAACACGTCTGAACTAAACAAAAACACACGTCACCCATATGGAAATCTCATTCAAACGCTGCGGCCTCCACTTTTAGCCGGACCCCAAATCCGTGAGACTGAATCCCGCTCCGGGCCGAATGTCCCGGGGCTTCGCTCAGGCCTCAGCATTTGGGCTTATTGGAGGATCCATTCTAAGGGCGCCACCTTAAGCTGGCTTACTCGGAAGTAAGCCCCACCGAGTCTTACTGCCGGCTAAACGTGTGCAGGACTGTAACCCTAGAGAAAGTGCTTAGGATTGCAGTCAAAGTGCCCAAGTGCTGGGCGCAGCAGCCGGATCCTATGGGTGTTTACTCACGAGGCAATTCATCCCGAGCTGTCTATCACTTCCAAGAGCCCGCGCTCTCTCTCTCCACCCCCCCGCAAGCAGTTTACAAAAGCTTCGCAGGCTGTTCTGGTACGCATTTCCCTGAATAAGCCACGTCGATCCAAGTAAATATGTGGGTCGCCCGATCCTCTCATAGTTTACTCGGAAGGCAGAGCCAAGTAAGCGCCGCAAAAGGTAATGGTAGTCATGTTGACCCACAAGAAGAAGAAATCCAAAATCCACATTAGAGCGATACCTTTATTAACCCAACCTAAGTGAGGTTTGGAGTTCGGATCAAGAGCGTGGAAGCGTCAACTGATTTCCCTTCTCTCCCTGAGACCCCCCCCCCAAAAAACCCCCCCACAACTCTTGTTTATTTGCCCTCTCTCTGCTGGAAGGTTTTGAGTTGTCGTGTCTTGATAAGCGAGAGTGAGCCGAACGAACCCCTCTGAATCGAAGCCCAGCTCCTAAATGCAGCGTTACTTGAGAATCCGTCTCGAACAATTACAGTATATTTGCACCCGAACCCGAGAAGAGAGTTTGACATTCTCCTTTTATGCAACTGAATTCTGGAGAAGGGGACCAATTGTGCGGATATTAGACGGGAGACGCAGGCCTTTCCTCTGCTGAGTATGTCTGGAATGGGCAGACGAAAGGGAAATGGGACCCAGGTTCACGCATACACACGACCCTGGCAGTCCAGAATGATGTGCTGTTAAGGAGGGCGTTCTTTTGGTGGGTCTTCTTGGTACCGAGCCCAGGAAAGCTGGCACAGAGAAGGGGAGGGCGAGGAGTGGAGCAGCTGGTCACGGCCTCCTCCTCACTTGTGGTTAGCGGTCCTTGGCCCTAGACCTGCAAGCAAGCGCAGTTCGTTTCAGGGCCGACGTTCCTCAGATTAATGGACTGAATTAAGACACTGAGTGTAATGAGAAGCATTTGGTGATCTTGGAAGCCCCGCCAGCCCCAGCTTAACGTGCTTATAAACAAGGAAGCCCCAAATGAGGCCAGCGAGGCTTCTGGATCCTAGTCGTTGTAAACATGAAAAGGAGTTGGGGGCTTCGGAAGCCAGCAGGTTTAAAATGGGAGATCCCACCGCTTGGAGCCAGATGGGCGCGGTATAAATAAATCCTCACACTCATCGTCACCAGGGACCCCCTCTCTCAAGGCGACAACAGAACACAATAAGCAAACCTTGAAACTCAAGGGCGATGGGTGAAATTAAAAAGGGTGATTTGGAACTTGTATGTGAATTTAGATCTGCATAGAAGGAAGTGGATCTCCGGCCCAGAAAACCCTCCGCCACAACACTTGGCTTTAGGCTGCAACCCTTTGCGCACACCTTGCCTAAGTACGTACCCCTTGGGGGAACTATGGATAGGATTTCCAGCATTAAACCTACTACACCAGATTCTCTGGAGCTCTGTTTAGGATCGCTACCTTGATTCTCTCTACCCCTGTAGCAGTAGCAACAATCTACCTACCAAGTTTGATCCTGGATTCTTGCCTCACTGGTTGCTATCACCCGGAATTCAGTGGGGATTCATGCATAGGATTGGAATCAATCCGAGGAAACATGCATAGGATTGGACTCCAGCTGTATGTGTAGGTCCGTGTTTCCCCTATGGATGTCCCTCTGAAGTCAGTGGGATGCCTCCGTCCCAAGTGTGTCTTAAATTTGCAGCCATATAACCTGAAAGCATTTCAGACTCTCAGAAATAGAGACCTGGCCTCTTCTACAGACATATTGATGGAATAAAAATAATACCGAAAGCCTTACTTAAAATGGTCTCATTCCAAAGGCTTCTGTCACAACAGCGAAATCGGAATATGAACAGCTACCATGGGAGTCCAATAATATACAGACGACACACTCAAAACACTAACTAGCGACTAGATACACAAACTTGTGTATCGGTAAACTTTTTGGGGAGGCGGGATAGGATTTGATTTCCCAAAAAATATTGCAAGCAGTAACTTCAGCTAATTTAAAGGGAGGTGCGGACAGGACCAGGAAAGTGAGAGCAGCGCCGATTCCTCCTCTCTTGCTAACTGGGCGCTAAATTCCACTACAAAGTGAAGCGATCTTTTGCACCCTCTGCTACAAGTCGTTCCCCCAGCAAAGACTTAGGAGAAACAAAACGGAAACTGCACACTAGAATTCACCACCAAACTGCAAAGCCGCCTTCCAGTGAACAAGACAGCGAGGGCAACAGAGCCAGTTTCAGCAACCGACAGAGTTTATATTTTTAAAACTCGCTAAGTGAATGCAACCCGTTTCTCACTAAAGCCAATGGCAACATCCCTGTTTTGGTTGCTGCAGGCATTTCGCCCCCCTGTTCTTATGGTGGTCGATTAAAACTTGAGTCTTTTGTTAATGTAAAATAGAGGGGTGAGGGGGCTTCATCACTCGATAATTCACATTACAATAGTAGAACCACAACCCTATCTCCCAAATTAAATACAACATTTCTCTGCTGGGAGAAAACAATAACAGTATTCCTTCAATGCAATCTAGGGCAGATCGGATGCTCTCTCTTTTTCCCCCCTTACATAAAGAGAGAAGGTCTAAGTTTGTGATAAGACTCCCCCTAGCCCTGTAGGAATGTGCTGCTTCTTAAATATTCAGTACACTAAAGAAATATTTAATGTGCGTCTACTAAGAATGGGTTGTGGGCATCCGTATTCTGCATCACAGAAGCCCCTGTGAGCTCCTAATTTATCAACTAGGAAAAGGGGGGGGGAACCAACATCTTTTGTTTACCCCCCTCCATCTCTTTTTCTATTCCAGACCATTTAATTAATATAGACATAGGCATCCTACCCAATAATGGAACAAAATAAAATAACCCAAAAAATTCTCTCGTTGATAATATTCGATTTATTTAAAGTCCTTAACTGCAAATGATCGAGAGAGAGAGAGAGAGAAAGGGGGTGCAAAAAAACCCAAAAACATACGTCGCTGCTTATATTGTCATTTTTTTCCTTTAAAAAAATCAAAACATTTTTTCAATTACAATCACATTTATTATAAAATTAAGATTTCTTTTATTTTCTTTAAAATGGTGTGTGTCATTTTTTTTAAAACCGTCATTTAAAAGCACTTTCAAGCTGTAAAGAAAGAAAGTAATAAAACCGTGCAAATAAATTAAGGACGTCGTGAAAGCGAACAGGGAGGGGAAGTGGGGGGGGGGGGAGGAAGGGAAGCAACCCGTCTGGTTAGGCTAAAACATCGTGTAAAAAAAAACCTGTGGAAAGTGCATTAACACTGGATGAACGCGCTAACAACGGCGATAATTAAGCGGCCACAAGAAATTCGAGAGGGGCAGAATCATGACTGGTCATAGACTGATCTGATGAAGAGGAGAGGGAGGGAGGGAGAGAACCCCTTCTACCTTAAAATATTCGGGGGAGGGAGAGGAGAATATGACAATAATTATTGTTGTTACGGATAGATATAGTTCGAGAATGCACGCAGCGGGGAAGGGGTCCTGGGATTAAATACCCGGCGGTCCACGTGGCCAGGGCGCTTCCCGCTGAAGGAGACGCTTTAGTAACAGCTTGGAGGGAGGGGGGAAAATTAAAACGACTGCGACCCCTGCGACTTTGCATCCATATCCAGCCGCCACCCCTGTCACTTTGCAGAGTTAGGGCAGGGGGGTTCAGGATCAGGCTCTATGGTCCATGTGCGTGTGACCTATCTCTCCCAAAGGAGCTATTCCGAACCGGTCAGATCAACTCTGTGGGACCGGGGGCTGTCCTGTTCAAGGACTCTCTTGGCATATATATATATCTATGCCAAGGGATAGATAGATATATATACGCATATATATATATGCGCATTTATATATTCAGCACTGTATCGCCTGTCCCTGGAGGACTTCCTAATTTAAATTGAACTTAAACCTCTCCATTTGGGACTTTATCTGCAGAGGCCTGTGTATGCAAAGAAGGCCCCTCATTTTACCGCATTCTGACTTTTTTTTATTTACCTAAAGGCTGGGCTGGATGGGGGGGAAAACTTAGAACAGCTCAGTCTTGAGACCTTGCAGGAGCAAGCCAGCCAGAGATCTGACTCACTAGAATAAGGCATCTTCGTAGGTCTGCTTTTATTGGTTAAGGTACTAAATCTGATGAGACTACACTGAAGAAGGTTAAAGTGGGGCGGGGGGAGGGAATCCACCAATGATAATAATAATAATTTACAGGTTGGAAATCAATCTTTCTTTCGTGGTCATGGGGAGGGAAGGTGGGCGGTATATACAGTGTCTGTTTGCGGAGTTGGATGCGATTTGCTGGACTTTCCAGGCCAAAATAGAATAAACACTATGCATTGGGGGGATACAATAATAATAACAATAACAATAATAATAATAATAAAGTAACAGTCCTTTCTTCTGCTCTCCGCCCCCTTCTCCTTTTGCTTCCCCCGCCTCGCAGGGATGGTGTTGGGGGAAACGCACCGTCAGTTTCGGCTGAGAGATCTGGGAGAAGGGGGAGGATGGGAGAGGCCAAACCAACCAGCCCTGCTGGGGAGGAAGATTGCTGCTTGGTGCGCCCTCGAGTCCCTGCCAGCTAAGACGTATTTAGGACGGGTCTGGAATACACACCTTGGTAGTAGGACGGCTCCAGGGCCGAGGGCTCAATGCCTCCCCGGCCGCCCATGGATGCGCTGCCCAGAGGCAGCCCTCCCGGCAGCCCGGCCCCGTAGGAGGAATATTGCAGCGCTTGCTCGTAAGCCTTGAAGTCCAGCTTGTGCTGCTGTTCCGAGGAGGACATGAGGTTGTTGATGGAGAAGGGGTGGTTGAAGGAATAGTGCGGGTCGCCCTTGAGGTGCAGCTGAGACTCGTGGTGACCCAGAGAGTGGCCCGGGTGACCCAGAGAGGCCAAGCTCGGCCCGGGGGGCACGGAGGCCGCTGCTACCGCTGCCGCGGCTGCAGCAGCAGCAGCCGCCGCCGCAGCTGCGGCGGAAGAGGCCACCGACGGCTTCAGCTCCGCTCCGCTCCCGCTGTGGTCCAGGCCTTGCGGGCTGCCCGAGCCGGGATTCGAAGGGGCGGACTCTAGCTGGCCTCCTTTGGCGCCTCGGTGCAAAGGCGAACCTCCTCCTCCTCCTCCGGGGTCTTTCCTGCCTTCGCTACCGTTGCCACCACCACCTCCTCCTCCCCCGACGGCACCTTGTCCCGCTTTGCCTCCTCCGGGCTGCTTGTCGCACTTGAAGCGCTTCTGGCGGCGCAGGTAGCAGCCGTTCTCGAACATGTTGCCCGAGTCCGGGTGCAGCGTCCAGTAGGAGCCCTTGCCGGGCTTGTCGGGCGAGCGCGCCACCTTGACGAAGCAGTCGTTGAAGGAGAGCGAGTGGCGGATGGAGTTCTGCCAGCGCTGCTGGTTCTGGCGGTAGTAGGGGAACAGGTCCATGATCCACTGGTAGATCTCGCTCAGCGTGAGCATCTTGCTGGGCGCCTGCTGGATGGCCATGGTGATGAGCGAGATGTAGGAGTAGGGCGGCTTGGCGTGCGGGTAGCTGCGCTTGAAGCTCTTGGCGTCGCGCCCGCCGCGGCTCAGCGACGGCGCGGCGTAGCCCATGGGGCTCATGCACGGAGGGCCCATGGCCCCGTAGGCGCCCAGCCCGTTCAGAGAGGCCTGCGGGCTGCCCATCGCGTTCATGCCGCCGGGGCTGAGCGCCGAGCCCATGGCCGACATGCTGTTCATGGCGCCCCCCGACGCCCCGGGGCTCAGGCCCGCGCCCAGGCTGGGGTTGGCGTAGGACACGTTGAAGGAGCCCGACGTCATGTTGCCGCTGGTGGTCATGGCGTTCATGCTCATGTAGGTGTTCATGGAGTTCATGGAGCCCAGGCCAGAGTTCATGTTGCCCACGGGCACCGTCGAGTAGGCCTGCGGAAGGAGACACTGGTTAGACGTGGGGGGAACTGGTTGAATCTTAATTTAGACGGCCGAAAGGAGGCGAGAAGCCGGAACGCACCTGCCTGCCTTCCTAACCTCTATTCCCTCCGTGGCCCCAGTGGCTGCCACAGTCCCTTCCGACCTTTGCCTTTATTGGTCACCTCGGTGAATTCCCAGCTGCTCTCGCAAGATTCCTTTCTCAAGCAACCAGCCGGCGAGGATTAGGATCTCGACTATCCCTCGCAAACTACACTCAAAGCGGCGCCTTCTTAACCGTATCCTAGTCTCTAGTCTGCGATTTATCACAGGGTTCGCTAAAGGGGCAGTGAGCGTGTCCAGGTTGATCCTCCAAACTCTAGAAATAATTGGCCCTGGATGGATCAGGGTTTTTTTGAGGGGGAGGGTTGTGTGAGAAGTAAAGGGGGGAGAGGTCTCTCTCACACACTCACACACACACACATACACGGTTTGCATTTGAAGGACAGCCACATTATGAATCTACTCGATCTAACTTTATAGGAGAACCAAGGCGTATGCGTAAAAAGTCCCGATTTGCACCGAAGGCGTCGCAGCTTGGCGCGCGTCCTGTTAAAACGTTTTCCTTCCTTCAAAGTAAGAAGAGTGCGGAGGATCAACCACCAACCGTTGTAGGGCCTTCATCTCCACAGAAAGTAAAAACAAGAGTTGTGGAGATGTTTGGATGCGGCCTGCATTGTTAAGACGAGGCCCTGTTCTTAGGAAGCAAAGATCCTGGCCGCGCGAGTGGGTGGCTGCGGGTGCCCAATTATGCGCAACAAACCAGAACTCGGGGACCGGGGCAAGAACCAGTCGGCCCAAAGGATCAGAAATCCACAGACCTTCCCAGGTCCTGCCAGGGCAAAGCGCCGCCGGCTGAGACAAGCCACTCCACATCCTTGCCGCGGACGTCTAAAGTGGGATCTGAGGAAGCCCGGCGCTTCCTTCAGAGATTCCCCTTTTCCAAGGCCAGGTCGTGCACTATTATTTCATTTAAAAAAAAAAAAGAGGGAAACACCAGAATTAAATACACTTAAGAATTACAGCGGGGAAAGAGAAAGGTCGGTGAGAGAGAAGCCGCCACTCCCTCCAGAGATCGCCAGCCTCGCCGCCACAAGAAAGCGCATCCCTAGGAAGGGAAGGAGGGAAACCCGACGGCTTGCGGCGCTGCCCCAAGCGGGTGGCGGATCTGCCACTGGGCTAGGCCGCCGAGGCAGGTGCCTTTCCCGAAGGAGGCCGCGCCGAAATCCCCGCGCCTTGTTGCAAGGCGACGAAATGGAGCTCTCCGAGGTCGTGGCTCCTCCTCGGCCGCCTGCCTCAAAGCTCCCCAAAGTCTCAGAGAGAGGCTGGTGGGAAAAACAAACTTTGCGGCCTCTTTGACACAAACCCCGCGTCCCTCTTCTCTCTCTCTCTCTCTTCTCTTCTGTGCTGGCTGCCCCCACATTCCCGGCCCGCCGGGAAGTTTTCTACAAAATGAACAACTGCGCCTTTTGGGCCCAAAACAACACAGCCTTTTCTTGGAAGTGGGGGGCTAAACGTATCTTCCCTCCGCCCATCTATTTTCCCGAGGTTTATAATCAACCGAAGCTTCATCAAACCTTTCGACCGTCTAAATTAAGATTCAGCCAGTTTCCCCACGTTGAGTCCCACCCAAATAACAGAACGGTCTGGAATAAAAGAACAGACCAAAGAATAATAATTTAAAAAATCAGTCTGGGGGGAAAAATAGACTGAGAAAACGAACCCCCGCTAAAAATTGTTAAAAATTAAGTTTTTAAAACTAAAACAACTGCAGCTAATGCACGCTATTAGCTGGGCTTGAATCTGGAAAATTGTATCCCAGAGGTTCGCTTCCTAGTTTGCTTGCGTTTTAAACGTTCAGTAGGTGTAGTCCCGGTTCTCTAGTATAATTAGAATCCCAAATTCCTAAAAGCTAAGAGATTTATAATATGCCTGAGATTTCTTGCAGAATATCTCTCCGACAGCGTTTGCATATCGTAGAGGTGGTTGTGATATTGTGGGTGATACACAGACGGTTCCCCTACTTCTGAATTTTTTCTTTTTTAGTAAACAATCCTAAAATTATGGAGTGTGACTAGGCATAACTGATGGAGAATATAATTTCTATATAAGCATTATATTTCTATATAAAACTATTTCTCCATAAATGAATCATTTCCCCCCTTGCCTGGCGTGCTATGATTTAGAAAACAAATACGTTTTTTAAAAAAACAAAATAATCAAGTATCCTTCACCGAGCAAGACTGGATGGGAAAATAATGTGTGCAGGCGGGCGAGCGATAAATAAAACTGGATGTAAAATTGTCAATAGAACACTGGAAAATCAAATTGAGAGAGAGAGGGAAATCTGGCGCGGAGAAGGATGAATTATGCTTACCGATGAAGGGCCCCACATTAGCATACCAGCGGCATTTTAGGGTCCCCCCCGCTCCGGAGTGCCTATGGCGCTGGGAAGAGGCATACATTTAATCTAAACCCCTTCCTTGGCCTCTGTTGACCCTTCAGTATTAAACAAGAATCCGGAATACGACAGCCTACACAAACACATATGTTCAGCCGGAGTCTACAGCCGGCGCAGGCAGCGCATATGAACCCGGGACATTAACTCTGGGGAGGAAAGCAATGTTGAGCAGTATCTGCTTTTTTGCACACACGCCGTCAGGTCTGCTTGATCTTGGCGCCTCTCCCTCCCCGCCCCCACTTTTATTTTCGTTCGTATCATCTTGTCACTTTCCCTTTTACGTTCTGTAAGGCTCGGTTCGCAGCTGAAGCCATTTTGGGGGGGTATTTTTCCGCCTTTCACTCCCTATTCAGTTAAGAGGGCCCCATTCATCTCTCTCTCCCTCCCACCCTCCGCCCCATCGGGGTTTTACATGCTCCTCCACCCGTTATTGTTCGTTTGCGCGTCTTTGATCTTTTCTTGGAAGTTCTTTGGAGCATATTGTTAAATCAGGAACGTGGATATGAATGGACAATGCAAAAAGAGAGCCCGGTTCCTGGTCTCAGGCTCCAGAGATCCTATTCTCCGCAGCGCCACCCGCCGGTCGCGTGGAGAATTGCTCCCGTTTCAGTTTTTATTCCGCCGCCGCCTTGAAAGAAGCGTGTTGCAAAGTACACACGAACGATTGTTATGCTCAGCAGAGTGCAATAGCAGCCCAGGTGAGGGGTGGCAGGGAGAGAGAAGGCGGCCGACGAGGCACAAAACTTTCCCCGACGGGAGGGTTAGTAGGGGTCTTTGCCTCAAACAACCCCACCCCCTGCCCCACACATCAAGGCCCTAACTCAGAATCAAGAGGCGTTGGAGGGGCGCCCGTGGGTCTCGAAGGCGAGACTCTAGAATGAAACCAAGGATTCCCGTCTTCCGTCCACTCGACGGCCAGGGAGATCTCCCCGCTGCCCGCTATCGTTTCTCTTTGGCGCCTTCCTTCCCGGGTTCCCGGGCAGCTGGAAGGTCGAGGGAGGCAGACCTGGGCTTCGTCGGGTTCTGGGAGCAGACCCTGGCTCCCCCTCTCTCTCACACCCGCCACACCTCGAGGGGGCGGACGGAACCCCCTTTCCAAGCCCTCCTCGCACCCCGCTCGGCTCACCTCCTGCGTGTCGGCGTAGTAGCTGTTCCAATCGCTCGTCTCGTGCCCTTCCATTTTCACGGTCCCTAACATCCTGGAACCAGCCTGCCCGGGGTAACCATCCAGCCCCTCCCGGCGAGTGGCGGGTCCGGGGAGCCCCCCCGCCCGCAGTCCCGGAGCTGGGGAAGCCGAGCTGCGGCTCGATCAAGCCCCCCGGCGGAGGAGGAGGCGGCGGCGGCAGCAGAGGCAACAGCAAGCGGTGTGCGGCGGACAGCCACTCAAGGAAGTGAGGAAGTGCTGGCTGGGATGCGAGGGGAGTTGAGCTGAGGTGGATCTTACGTCGTCGCACCAGCGGCGGCGGCGGCAGGAGCAGCAGCAGCAGCAGCGCCCACCTCCTCCTCCTCCTCCTCCTCCTTCTCCACCTCCTTCCCCTCCTCCTCCTCTCCCCATTTGTCCGCCCGCACAAAGACGTTCGCACCTACAAAGCCGGAGATGCACCTGCAAACAAGGCCGCGCGCAACTCCCCCGGGGCGGCACTTTAGGCGCAAAGCGGTGTAATTGGCTTAAGCGCACCGACGTGCTGTTTGGGGGGGGGAGAGGCAGAAGTGGGGACCCGTGAAGGGAGGAGGGAAACGGGAAAATACTGCCCCCCTCCTTTCCTCCAACTCCCTCCCTCCCTCCAGTGGGGAAGGGGAGGGGCGAGGGGGGATGCCAAGAGAGAGGCGAGCGCAGCCCCCTCTGCTTGGATTGGGAAAAGCAGCCTGCGCCTAGGGCTGGCTGGCTAGCTTTGCTCGAGGGGGTGGGTAGCAGAGGCGACCCCTTTCACTTGGTGGCCGCTTCTGGGGTTGGGGGGCGGGCAACAGGATGGACCCCAAGTGTGCCTCTCTCTGCCCCCCCCCCCCAGATCCCCGTCTGCCTGACCATCTCCCCAGGCAGCTCCTGGGGGCAGTTTCGCCTTCATTGCGCACGGGCTTTCCCCGCTCCTTTTTGGCCCCGTCCCCGCGCCGTCCAGCAGCCCCGAGCCTCCGTGTGAATGAGTCACTCCGCGTGACGCGCGCGGCCCCAATGAATAGCGAGGTCGGCCAGGCGGCTCGGCTTGGCAAGCGGCCCAGGTGAGTCACGCCGAGCAGCTTCGCGGCCAGCCAGCCTGCGCGCCCGCCACCCCTCCCTGGCTGGGGACCCGCGCCCCTGGCCTGGCTGGATGGGTGGGTGGCCACCGTCCCCGCAGAAGGGTCCCCGGCGGAAAAAGAGCAGGGGCTCCCCCTTCCCGGGACGGAGGCCCCGATCCACACCCCTAGGGCTGCGTGGCACCAAGACAGAGGGGTCTTGCTTCGCAGTAAATCTGCAGGTATCCCCTGCTTTTGTGTTAGGCGATCCTCTGCAGATCCCACTCGGCCATTGATTCGAATAGGGCTGCTTCCGAGTAAATGGGCTGAGGTTCCATTTACACTTACAGGGTCTTCATTGCTCCCAAACGTCGGTGGCCGGCCGCGGAGGACGGGGAACCACTTCGTAGAAACAAGCAGATCGGTCCAGAAATTTGTTTCAGGGGCTCTGGACAAGGCGGGTGGGCACGGTGGGAGAGATTTTCCCTGGGTTGGATCTAGACTTTGTTAATTGAACTTCGTTCCCGTTGAAGTCAGTGGGGGCGTGGGTCCAGTTATGGACAACTTTGCCCATCGGTAGCAGTGGGACACCGGTCGAACGCACGTCGTCTAGGTTCACCCTCCTTTCTATTTATAGAGCGATCCTATATTCCGCTATGTTCTGTGGGGTTTGTTGCCGGTTTAGTGCACGGGATCGCTGCTTAAACCGAGACCGAGGCTTCTCAGCCTTTCCTCTATTCCAAATAATGTTAAGTATTAGGGCCAGTGCCTGCAATCCTACGGTGGCGCAAGCCTCTCTCTGAGAACGTGGTAAGTGTCCCTTCCGAGGAACTTTACATAGCGTGCATACTTCCTCGAGAGCAGATCCCAGTAAAGTCAAGTGGCCTTACTGAGTAGGATGAGGCTGAAAAGGCGATTTAGTTCCAATGCAACCGATGGAATAAAATATGCTTTCAAAATTCTAGCATTTTGCCCTGGCTGACTCTACGTGAAATGTGGCTCCTTTTCCTTTTTTGGGTTGGGAAAACATGATAGCATCAGGGTTGTGTGTGTGTGTCCTTGCTTGCTTTTAAATGGTGGCTGTGCCGAAATGGGGTTCCTAAGAGTTTGAACATCAATGGCAAGGAAGCAATCTCAACTGCTATAAATGATGGCGCAGCTTTGCCCTGAATGAATGTATGGACCACAGTCCCCATACACGCGTAAGGAGGAATTCAAGTTCCTATTGACTACGCCAGAGCTGGTTACGCCACAGCTTTATTCCCTTACAAAATCGCAGCCGCCTCAACTTAATTTCAGATCGTTTATTTCTATTGATTTCACTGGAGGAATCTTACATCCGGAGCAAGCGTTTCGGTTTACACGGGTTGTGCACCCAGTTTTTCGTTTTTACGTGGTTCTTGGGACACAACAAGGCGATACACAGATAATAGTTTTCAATCACATCTGTTTGTTGTTCCATTTACGTTGAACCATTTAAAGTAAGCAAATAACACGATTTTGTAAAATAATAATAAATTTTTTTTAGGTAACGTCCTTGGTGTAAGACGTATGGTTTAACCTGTCGACAAAAGGCGGCCTCTCTCACCCCCCCTCTCTTTGTCCCTTCTCTGGCCGCAGCCGCCTAAAATCTGGCAACAGAATTAAGTCAAATCCTTGAAACAAACAAATGTCTCAAATCAGCAGGCGAGAACAAGGGATGAAAATGTGCCATTAAGGAAATAAAAGATAAAAGCACGAAAGGACAAACTGCTTTTGAATATGATCACACTGTAAATTAAAGACGCATTGAAATACAATACGTAGGGGGTGAATTGCCACAGAAGACACAACCTTTTCTTGGGACTTGGAGAAAAAGAGGGCCAGGGGTGCGGGAAGAGATGCTCCTGTCTGCGGGACTGATGAGGGACCTCTCCGATCCTAAGTAACTCCCATTGCGATGAATGGGTACCATGATGCAGTTGCTAAAAGCCCCATTCATTTCAGTGAAGCATTTATGAGTCTCGTTCATTTATGTGGACCGGGGGTGGTTTTGGCAGGGTGGAGCCCACTCCATTTAGAAGCAAAGTGCCGCTACATAGCTGCAACTCTGGACACCTTTTCAGTTTCACCATCGGTAACAAATCTCGCAGATTTCAATGAGTGTGACTTCCAGACTTTAGGATTGCAGCATTGCTTGCTTCCACGCTCCCGCCCTTAAAAAAACAACGACAACCGCCCTCAGGTGGGTATAGGATGAGGTGGCAGCTCTCTCTGAACCTCCTTCTAGCAACCGGATCCTGAAACACGCATATGTGGAAGTAAACGCTATTGATTTCAAGGTAGAGCTTAACTGAAAGCAAAATAAATAAATCATTAAATAAATGCCGTGTGTGGGCGCGCGTGTGTGCATAGCTTAAATGACCAGAGAAACCCCCTTTCCATTAATTGACCAAAAGTGCGTAGTTCCTCATCCCTTTAAAGCTCCAGAAATATATTACACCAGAACAGAGATAGGGAAATAAAATAGCTGTTGTTTTGTTACTACTACTATCAATACTATTTTTTATGATTTATTCTTATTTTGATTGGAACACTTTCGAAAAGCGTACAAAAAGTTCCCAACTCAAACCTGAGCCCGAAGCTTGGTTCTGTGCAATAAAGTTTATATATATATATATATATATATATATATATATATATATATATATATATATATATATATATATATGCTTTCGTAGATTTTCACGGGTACAGGAATGCAGGTTTTGGTGTCCTCGGGTGTCTTCCCGTGTAAAAGTTGGGGTGTCTAGGCGACGTTTCGACGAGGTCTCACTCGTCATCTTCAGGCTGGTGCTGAAGATGACGAGTGAGACCTCGTCGAAACGTCGCCTAGACACCCCAACTTTTACACGGGAAGACACCCGAGGACACCAAACTTTTACACGGGAAGACACCCGAGGACACCAAAACCTGCATATATATATATATATATATATATATATATATATATATATATATATATATATATATATATATATATATAAATTGTCCGTTTGCAAACCTTAAGCAGAAAGCACCAGCAAAGGAAGGATGCCCGGACCCCACTTTGTGGTTGTTGTGAATTCTCTGCTCAGAGGTTGATGAGAGATTTGTGTGTGACTGTGAGACCGAAGGTACAACTCTGGGCGAAGTCACAGCGCCTCCTGTTGACCGGCCACAACCTCAAGCGCGCACACCTGTTTTTTTGAGACGCAGCTGCTGGAGGACCCGATGCCCGGCCATCCCAAGCGATCGGCAGGTTTGCTGCTCAGGCTTCAACCGGACGCGAGTTCCGCATGGCTCCCGGATGCGAGCAAAACTTGCCTTAAACGCGTCGCCCACTGCGCGAACATCCCTCTCCCGGCTGCATACCAGACGGCACTTGAGCCGAGAGGGGGGGGGGACGCAGGTGTGTTGGACTGAAAATCCGTCATTGTTTCTAGGAGGTGTTATTTTTAAAAAACCACCAAGAGCCGACCTCTGCTGAGCTTAAGCACCTCGGAGGAAAAAACAGATTAGTGGGGCTCGTTCGCACATCCCCTCCTGGCGCACACTTTCAAAGGAATGCGCGCAGGAAGGTCTGATGGCACCCTGGCTAAGCGCTTTCGCTCACATCTAGCGGCTTATTGGGGTGTTGGGCGGTGGTGACGGGGCGCGAGACAGCCGCGACACCCCTGATCTTTAACTCCCCGGGGGAGAGACTGCTTGGAAAGCAACTGAAGAACTCCTTCCTCTAAGCACTGCGTTCCTGCTGTCCGGAAGATCCCTAGCAAGGGGCGTGTGGAAGAGCATTTCAGTGCTGCTGAATTTCTCCTGCACTAGGAGAAAGCGAGGAAATGGATAATCCCGAGGGAAAGAATCCATGCGGGGAGTGCGGTGGGGAATATCTGTCAGCCCATTGCAGCAAAAGGAACATACCGTAATAAAAAATCGGCACAAGATGAACGGATTATTTTTTTTGGGGGGGGGGGGGAAGAAATCTTCGTGGACTAGGGAGCACACCCTAATGAGACACACAGGACTCCAGATCAGGATAGCTCGCCCCACTATAAACCTATTCACCTTTAAGATGCCGCGAGACTACTTTTTATGTTAAGAACCAGAACAATGATACGCGCATCATATTTAGGAGAGACTCGACCATGGCAATTCTTTGTCTACGTCTGAGTTTTACAGAGTCTGTCTCTCTTCGTTCACACACATTTACCTAGGGGCTCTCCATTCCTCCCCCCCCCCCGGGAAATGCAACCGTGGCAGGGCCTCTGCTATAAAAGCGAAGCGCCAAGAGGGTTTCTTATGTCCCCCTAAGGTTGCAAACCTAACCCCACTTACCTAGGAAGGAGCCCCATCGAACTCGATATTTATGAGTGGACGTGGTTAGGACTTTGCTGTAAATATTGCACAAAATCCAGGCTCTTCCTCGCAAGTAATGGGAAAGAATGGCTGTTTGTCTCTCCGGGAACAATAGACTCTTAACCGGATGCACAAGACAGTTATTTGCAGCACTGTAAACAAATTAAACCCTGGAGACCAAATTGGCTCCAATCCTAAGCATTAGGAAGAAACCGCTTTAAACGCCTGGTTCTTTCTTCCAAGTGAACGTGCTTTGCAATGCGCTGTTCCATTGGCAAAATCAGCAAAGAGTGCGGTTTCATCTTAAAGACCAACATATTTATTACGACCACAGTCATATGATGACCACAGCCCGCTCCACCAGATGCACGACCACCCTGAAAATGGAAACCAATTGATTGCAAGTTCAGATTTACACATTACGCTTCTGAAGAAGTGGAGTGTTGTTCACGGAAACTAAGGCTACAATAAATCCGTTGGCCTTTAAGGTGACACGACACCCCCCCCTTTTTTTTTTTGCTGGAGCAGATTAACTTGGCAACTGATCCTTAGACAGTATTTCCCACTGATTTCACTGGGGCACTTTCCCAGTAGCTATTTTAGATCCCGGCGTGCAATTCTCATCATTGATACACTCCCCAACCCCCTGTCACTTGCGTGAAGGTCGGCAGAAAGCTCGCTAGCTTGGAAGTTGCCTTCCGCTTCACCTTGATACCCAGGTGTGTTCTCATTGACATTTGTCAGGTAATGCAGCCCCAGATCCGACTGCTAACCTGGACGAGGAAGACTCTCACCGTGTTTCCTCTCGTGGAGGCGGGTGGCCTCAACTTCCCCTTCTATTTTAAAGGGGAAACTGGTGCTTCTCGCTTTTCTCAGTGTTTAAATTTCTCCATTAAGATAGCCGATAGTGTAAAAAAGGATCTCCTCCTTGTCAAAAGGGATGAGCAGAGGTTTTTTTTTTTTTTTTTTTTAAAAAGGTTGTTTGTTTTAAACCTGATAATGGAGTTGCGGATGACCGGAATTTCGCATCTAATCCTTCTGAAGCAAAAGGATGAGCTTGCTGGGTAACAACAATGGTCTATTTAGCTCACTGTTGTCTCTGGCGATGGTGGCCAACCAGATGTCACAACTAGTTTCGGAGCAGGGCAGCTTTCTAGCTACAGATACTAAAATGTCCCCTTCGCCGGCTCTGTGTTTAGTGCAAAACTATCCACGATAATAATAATAATAATAATAATAATAATAATAATAATAATAATAATAATAATAATATGTTGGTCGTTTCCTTCGCCCTCGCCATCCTTCCAAAATTAAACGCCTTCTCTCCGGCTTGGACAAAAGAAAGATGAAACGCAGCCTTGGCTTTTTGTTAAGCCAATGAATACCGCAAACATTATGCTCTAAACAATAGGAGGGCACTGGCGCATTCAGCTCCGGAGAAGTGAAGACCTGCCCGCTTTTGCTCTCGGCTGCCCTCAGGATCCCTGTCAAAGCGGAGATGAAATCCAATGTTTATGTCAGGATCGGACTTGTGGGCAAATTTGTTAACAGCGCCTTTATTCGGCTACGAGGAGGAAGGAGAGAGACCTTTTTTGGGGGGGGCATTGTGGATTTAAACAGCTTCTGCGCGCCTTAACCAAATGGTTACTGTACAGAGGGCGCGGGATCTTCCGTTTTCCCGGCTATTCCTAAACCCCATCGCTCAAAACACACATACACGTGCACGTACAAGCTCCAATTCAAGGAAATAGGATGGTGGAAGCTCCAAAACGCCTCGCTTCCGTTCAATATGTACATTTCAGAGCCGTTTGCCCTCTTCAACTCGCCCCCTCAAGCCGACACCTTATTTATCAGTTTCTTACAATGCAATCCTCTGCATGCTTACTTGGAAATGAGCCCCCCTGTGTGCAATGGGGCTGACTCGAGAGTAATTGTGGTTAGGACTGCAGCCTGACTGCCTGGTATGACCTGCTCCTTCAGCTCCTGCGTTCCCTGGCTTTAGTTTCCTTACTTCCTGGGATCTCTTGACAGTCCCTAGCCTGTCCCACAAAACTCCTGTCCTGTGATATTTCAGATCCAGCTAAGACGAGAATTTCCCCTCCACTCATAGTTTCTGGTTTGCCAATGTCATTAGTTTTGTTCCCCGCACTTGGAATGTTGGTGAACATTCCGAGCCGTCTCTGCGGCTCAGCCAGTGGGAAGCTTCACAGGCGCAATTCCATATATAATAGGAAGGACTGATCTTCCCAGTATGTATATGAAGAATTAAGATCTAGAAGGGTTGGAGGCTGGAAGGTTCTGGGTCAGAGAAGCCAGAAGTTTGCCTTTACTTTGCCTCTCGCTCTCCATACTTCTGTCTAGACGCGTGAAGTGGCTTTCATTTCTCCAAGCTTGTTTTCTGTGCGAAATTTTCGTGCCTTTTCAGATTTTGGAACCCATTCAAATCAATTTCAATTAATCACGGCGAGGCTTCCAAATTCGGAGCGTCGTCCTTTTTGCACCTATTACGCAATAAACAACCCCCGCTGGGTTCCCAACCGGATGTTTTGGGCATATAGGGGTGAGACCCTGTAAATCAGGAGTCGCTGGATCTCAGAGTCTGGAGCTTCATGTGCCCCCCCCCATCACATGTTCTGTTTCTCTCCAAGACCCTACCCATTTCGGAAGCTGCAGAAAACATGAAGCTAGGTACACGTCTAAGGGTTTAAAATCTCTCCGCCTGGCTCAACCCTGGGATACCGGTGCAAAGCATTAGATGGGCCATTTTGCGAGACAGGAAGGGAGCGATCACTCCTGCCTCACCTGAGCTGAGCAGCGTAGCAGAGGAGGTGGGCTGTGCACGCGCAGGTGAGAGTGTTCCTGCCCCCAACCCCAGGATTGGCCACGGGTGAATACGAGCGAGCTAATGAAAGTTTAGCCCCACCAAAAACATACGGCATATGAATTAGCAATAATTAAAATAAAGCAATCTAGCTAGGGAAAAGGCGGAGTCGAAAGAAAATGAATTTTATTTTATTTTAATTTATTAAATTTGTATAGCTTCAGCCGAAGATCACAGGGCGGTTCACAACATAAAAATACAAAATGAGAACACAAAATACCTAATAAAAACTGGAACAAACCAATAACCTCACTTATAATGGAAGTTTGTTTACAAGATTTATATTGCCCTCCACTTTTGTGTTTTCAGAGCGGTTCGCAGAGAGATGATCTTATGTCCAAGAGACTGCAGAAAACTATGCTAAAAAGTGTGCGCACATAACTAAATAAAACCGTAGGTCAAATAGTGTCTCTGGACTGCAATTTATTCACTGCGGTTACCGCAGAAATTCTCAGCTAGCCCGATGCAACTTAAATTATTCCACTGAATTTAGTGGGATGTTCCCAAATGCGTATAATACTTCGAATACCTATCTACCTTATTTTTCTTCTACTCCACTTCCTCCAAAGAGTTCAGGGTGGTATATATGTCTCCTTTTAGTTCTAATCCTATACCCACTTTCCTTGGAGTAAGCTCCTTTGACTTCGCTGACTGGGACTCAGATTAGACAGGCGTGGGATCGTGCTCTTATAATCATGCAAACGCTTCAAAGTAGGTACAGTAGGGTGGAGAGGCAGCAGCTGGGCTGGCCCAAGATCAGCCAGGAAGATGGCGGGGATGTAAACCTCGGTCTCTCAATCTAAGAGCAACACTGGATTAACCTCTGCCGCACCCGCGGCTCTTCCTGTAAAGCCCCGGTGGCGCGCCAAGTCCATACAGACAGACATTTGATCTATATAAGTTAGACTACTGTTTATTATGCCCATTTCGCAGATGGAGTGGCTTGCCTAAGGAACTAGGAACATCACATAGCCGGGCCATCTGATGACGACATCGGGGCAGAAGTGAGATTTGAACCCAGGTCTTCGGGATACTGTTAAGCAACCAGCTCTCCAACGAGAGTCTGGACGCGGATTGGAGGCGAGAGGCGGTCGTGGCAGCGGCAGAACCAGCTGAACCCCACTCTTTCTCTTGAACCCAACCCCATCGCATCACCAGCACCGAACACCGCCGCTTTTCCCCCTCCAGATTTCGGCCGGATTTGTTGATCCTGCTTATCTTGACTTTCCAGGGAGCGCCTTTCCCATTAAGCAGCGTGCAAGCAACCCGAGTACCATTTATTTACCAACCGGTTGGAAACAAAGCATTGGCGCAGGCACTCTCTCTTCCCCCCTTGCATGCACGAAATGGTCTCGGTCCTCTCGCTTCAGGGGGATAACAGGTTGCGCTCTCAACCAGGGCCTGAAGCCTCTCTGGTTTCCTTGCAAACAACGGAGCAGCATCTCGGACGCATTTCCCCACCGATAACTGTGTTTGGACATATTCAAAGGAACCCGTGCGCCTTTCCCGCTCCTGGCCAGCCTCGTGCAAATAAAGGCTGCCCCCATGATGTTGACCAGAGAGACTCGGTCAGATGTGCTCGCCACCCAGGTAGCCGGGAGTGCAATTTCCCTCTTGCCACAAATCAAGGGTCGTGAATGGTGTCTCCAAAGCAGGGCATCCACCGCCATAGGAACCAAAAGGTCGGCCTGCCTTTCTTTAAGCTCGACGCGGTCGCCTGTTATGTTGTTGTTGTTGTTGTTGTTGTTGTTGTTGTTGTTGTTGTTGTTGTTGTTGTTGTTGTTGTTGTTTAGTCGTGTCTGACTCTTCGTGACCCCATGGACCAGAGCACGCCAGGCACTCCTGTCTTCCACTGCCTCCCGCAGTTTGGTCAAACTCATGCTGGTAGCTTCGAGGACACTGTCCAACCATCTTGTACTCTGTCGTCCCCTTCTCCTTGTGCCCTCCATCTTTCCCAACATCAGGGTCTTTTCCAGGGAGTCTTCTCTTCTCATGAGGTGGCCAAAGTATTGGAGCCTCAGCTTCACGATCTGTCCTTCCAGTGAGCACTCAGGGCTGATTTCCTTAAGAATGGAGAGGTTTGATCTTCTTGCAGTCCACGGGACTCTCAAGAGTCTCCTCCAGCACCATAATTCAAAAGCATTAATTCTAATTGCAGCCCAAACATGCCAATTGTCAAGGGTCCACAAGACTCCTCCTTGTCTTTTGATGCAGCAGATGAGCAGCTGTCCCTCGGAGAAGTTGGTGGAGAAGACATCTGACGCGTGGTCACAAGGCTCTGTAAGGAAAGGAAAGTAAGCACGCACAGCTCTCTCCATGAACCATTTTCGATCTGGAATTTCGTTCTTTAGGATGCCTTCACACGTACACACACACATCATGCGATTCCTACCCGCGAAATTAGAGCAAAGTTGAACGTATAGAGTGATCTGACAAACATGGTTTCCTGATCTGAACTTTTTGTTGGAGGGTTTTTAAATCTGCATCTGCTCGTTCACACGCGCGAGTCATCGCAGCCCCCAGGAAAGGAGAGTGAATGGGTGCGAACCATTCCTTTCCAGACTGAACCCTACAGCCGCGCTGCCGTGCGACTTGTAGCCGGATAAAGGGGAAAAAACACACACACCTCGCCGTGCCAAGACGCACGCACCAAACGCCTAACGTCTGAGGTCCTCACTTTAGGGAAGGATGGTAAGTTCAGAGGTAGAGCTCATGCTTCGCAGACAGAAGCCCAAATTCCAACCCCCAACCCTCCTTTTCAAGTGGCCAGGGCTGGCAAAGTCCTCGACTCTGAAATTCTGCAGAGCCAGTTCCAGTCACTAAACCAAGCTCTATGGACCTCAGGTCCGGGCTTTGTATAAAGTTCTATGTTCCCAGTACATTTGACTAAGATGCTGGAGAAAGAAGTCTGGAGAGGATGTTAACAATCGTGTTTGCATACAGAACTGCCAAAGACTGGAGCAACGTGGATGTTACGAAGTAGCAGGCTGTGGCAACATTATCCCGCAGCAGATCATCCCGTAAAGTCTCCTCCAGCGGATCTGAATGGCTACAATTCTGATCAGGGAGATTCTGAGCAGAGGCTTCCCTGTCCTAGAATGAACGCGGGGGAACTTGTGAGTCGAACCGTTCAGAAAATGAGCAACTAGGCTGCCCAGATCCAAATAAAGTTTGCGGGGGCGAGGCTGCAAACCAACCTACCAACCTACCAACCAACCTCCCTCCCACATATTTGGTCCTCCCCACTCCCGTCTTTATCCTTACAACAATCTTGCGAGGTAGGATAATTAAGAGATAGTGACTGGCTGGCCTGAGAAGATCCAAAGAATGTTGGGGCTGAGCGGGGATTGGGACTCACGCCTTCTGAGCTGGGTACGACATCCTGAGGGTTAAACCACGCTAATATTCCTTAAGGCTTAAGCAACTCCGTGGGATATATGTCCTGCGCAGGATCGTGTTGCGCGTCGCATTGCAAGCAACGGGGTTTATCGTCCATCTGATAAACTCGTAGCACGAGTTATTGGCCGATGCTGAATTTGTGCCTACACATTCATCCCGGAATTTGTTTTTAGTGCCGTTGATGAGTCCAAAGAGCCAGAGAACTTGCCCTCATCTGCTCAATGTGACTGATTAGTGAAATCTAGCTGCACTAATATCTAGAAGTTTCAGCAGATAGTCATTATTTGGAAAAACAAAAACAAAATAGATTAAATGGTTCATTGTTTAGGATAGAGATATTAGAAGCTGCAATTCTACTCACATTACACAGAAACGGATTTCAAGGGCATAGACATAGCTGTCAACTTTTCCCTTTTCTTGCGAGGAATCCTATTCGGAATAAGGGAATTTCCCTTTAAAAAAAAGGAAACGTTGACAGCTATGGGCATAAATAACAAATACATGTATTTTCCAGGAAAATCTAGGATCTAAACTGATGTGATTAAAAGGTCTCAGATACCTCCTACATACCTGGGAGTGAGTCCCATTGAATTCAATAGGTTTTCTGAGGAGGCAGGAATAAGATTCAGCTGTCAGTAAGTATATTTAGTAGCCCTTTGAGGTATACCAGCTTAGCTAAAAAGCCTAGTTTAATTGTGTTTGGACGTATACCAGCAGCTTCCCCCAGCAGATTTTTTAGACAACTCCCATCATTCCCAACCATAGGCTGTGCTGGGGCTGATAGGAGTAGTAGTTGGAAACATCTGGAGGGCTTCAACTTGGGGAGGGCTGCATGACAGCCTCCAACCATTTGTAAGTCAGCTGTGGGTTTTTATAATGATCCAAGGGCATTTTCACACAAGATAAAACTCTGTGAAAGTCACATCTGTGTACAACAGTAATTCTGTCCCCCCCCCCCCCAAGGACCACTTGAAAATCTCTAGGGGTCTTGGTGGATCAGTTAATAAACTCAGGTTGCTGAGAAGGTCTCCATTAAATATTCACTTTTTATTGGTGAATAATTTCTGAATTTCACAGAAACCTTTTCAGGCAGAAAGAGGAAATTAATAAGTGTGCACAATAGGATATCAGCCCAATCAATAGTTTATTCTGTTTTACCTACGGTTACGTCATTTCCTGGTAGGGTTGAGATTAAAAAAAACACAGAAACAAAAAAAGTTCCTCTTCTGCCTTTAAGAGCAGCTTGATCTACAGATGTGAACAAGTGATAATGTTTCTTCTGTAAATTCTGCAGAATGAACTTATGCTAAAGCACCAATAGATTCTCTCTGCCTAGCATGTTGGCAACTCTTATTATCCAACACCAACCAGCAACAGTACTATACAGATAAACATCAAAGCCAAAGGAAGGTGCTGCGTTTCTTGGCACAAATTTATGACAATTCGTACAGTCAAGTGAATTATATATTTTAGACCTTGTTTAACAATAAGGGTACCTACCTATTTGGCTTAGGAGTGCTAAGGCTTGGACAAATCAAGTTTCTGTTAAGTGGAGGAAAACATTCATTGTAAAATGGTGAAAATAACTTGGATCAAAACATCAAAACTGTTGAGAGAGAGAGAGAGAGAGAACCAACAGCAGCATTTTAGTCTGGGTTGTTGAGGAAATGTCTGTGTTTAAACTGGCAAAGAAATAAAGCAAAAGCTAGATTGGCAAATACAAAGAAAAGCCTCTGTGTGAGAGTATTTATTGCAAGATGGCCCTATATAAAATAATTAAAGGCCTGACTGATTTCAAGGGACCATAAATTTCAAGAGGTAATTATGCTATGAAGGGACAATCTTGCAACATGTGAATTGATGCAGGAGGCTTGTTAGAAAATGCTTTACTTCTTTCTCTTGTGTAACTGTTGAAGACACAGAACTGCTGCTCATTAAAAAGTGAGCAACTCTTAACATGAATGCTACTTAGCATTGCTACTTTTTTTTACTCAGTGATGCAGTTAAGTAATACAGGATTTGACTCTGGCCTTAATGGTCTTAAGGGACTGGACACACATCACTTTGGGTTGTAATGCATATTAGGTAAAGGTAAACGAACCCCTGACCATCAGGTCCAGTCGTGACCGACTCTGGGGTTGCGGCGCTCATCTCGCTTTATTGGCTGAGGGAGCCGGTGTACAGCTTTTGGGTCATGTGGCAAACCAGAGCAGCACACGGAAATGCCATTTACCTTCCCGCCAGAGAGGTACCTATTTATCTACTTGCACTTGATGTGCTTTTGAACTGCTAGGTTGGCAGGAGGAGCAGGGACCGAGCAATGGGAGCGGATTCGAACCGCCGACCTCCTGATTGGCAAGTCCTAGGCTCTGTGGTTTAACCCACAGCGCCACCCGCGTCCCATGCAATGCATAGTACTTTACTTCAAAAAGGTGTTAAGACAGATGCTGAGTGGGATAACTTCGCTAAAGTGGAGTTTCCTACCTTGATGACAGCATTGTTCTGATTTGACCTCCACTTTAACTATGGAACTTGCTCCCATGGGAAGCAGCAGTGATGACCAACTTGGATGACTTTAAAAGAGGATTAGACAAATTCATGGAGGATAAGGCTCTGCTCTCCCTTCACCCGGCTGGAGGCAGTACTCTTCTCAACACCAGTTGCTGGAAACTGCAGGAGGGAAGATTGCTCTTGTGGATTTCCTTCAGGCATCTTGTTGGTCACTGTGAGAACAGGATGCTGGGCTAGATGGGCTCTTATGGTTTTAAGTTCTGAGCCTTTAACATCAGCTGTAATGGAATATGTGGAACTTAGTGTTGCATGTCCCCCCAATCTCTGAGTGCTGCAATATTCCAGGAGCTGTAGGTGCTTAGCCAGGGTTCAGTTTCACTGGACTGAGGGACAGTGGAGACGGTGGTATCTTTAGAAATATATTTATACATATTGTTATGTACTGAGTTGAATAGGATCCAAAATGCAGCAGTCTGTTTGGTACTAGAACAATAGGATTCAGAATGCAGCAGTCTGATTGGTCCACAGGAGCCACCCAATCCAGCTCCAGGTGGAAGTGAATCCGCAACCTGATTGGCCTACAGGAGAATCCCGGAATTAGCCAATCACGTGGGGCCCATTGTGTAAATGATGTATATAAAGCAGACATTCTGGGGGAACTTCCATTCCTCCTCACCACTATGAGCTGAATAAAGAGCATGAAATCCATTCTCGACTCTGAGTATATTTCACATATATACATCCTGAGCCTATGATGGAAGGGCTCATCACATTAACAACCTAATAATGACATGCTTTTCCCCATAGCCAGGTCTCTCACTCACAAGCCTCAGCCTGTTTCTAGCTTCTAGCTCAGCTTTCCCACATGCTTCAACTCTAGCCTTTGCACCTCTACCTACCAAACAGCTGAGGGAGAGAGGGCCCACCCATTTGCACAGGGCCACTTCCTTTGTTACCTTAATGACCCATACTTTGGGAGCCATTACCAAGCTGGCTTTGCTATCCCAGCCATTGAATCCTTGCTGGATCCAGGAATGAGCAGAGACTCAGGCATACAGTCTAAGCCCTCCCCCTGAACTGACAACACTGTGTTATAAGGAGAACTGTGACATTCAACAGGTGAACTCTCTAATGCTTTATGTTGGTATAGATGTCTGAATCTGATTAGCTAATATTCATCCTTCTAGGCTGCATTCTTTAAGGAGTTAATTGCATTTAGGAATGTGTTATGACATGAGAAAGGTCTGCTGTCCACATGTATGACTATAGCAGGTGGGCTTCCTTTATAGGCCTTTTTAAAATCATGGCAAATAAGCTGATATAATGTATATACAGTTAAAACTTACCAATAGTGTGAAACATCTTTTTTTTAATGATGATGATGATGATAATAATATGCACCTATGGAGGCAATACTAGAAATCTTTCTAGATAACAGTCCCACCTGCTGGCTAGAGTTAAATACATTGGTTAAGCCAAGGTTCTTACTTAAAAAGGTTGTCCCTCTTCTCAATCTTTGGAATGCCATGTATCAGTGGTGGTTAGCATAGTCCCCACTCAAACAATTCAAGCATGAGTGGAGAAAGACTCTGCCTTCACTAGCACCCTGCTTTATCAGAGCTCTCTTGATGGCTAATAGATGGTTGCAAAAAGGTTGCTTGCACTCATTCCCATTAACTGAGGCTTTCTGGTGCCATGACCACTTAAGTGGTGGTGACACATTAACTTTTGCATGGCTTTTAAAATGGCAAATGCCCTGTTCTTTGGAACGGAGATGAGGAGAGAGGACTCCAAGCACTTTTTTATGCTTTGTAAGAGTCAGATCCACAAAACTTTGTGTGACTAGTGTTCTCTGATGCATGAGTTGGAAGGAGGCATTTCTATCCACAGATATTGAGCTATAGTTCTTCTTTATGAAGCATGAGAAGACTCAGAAACATACAATAAAGGAAAATGTAATGAAAATGATATATAGATGGTATATAACTCCAGTGAAACTTGGAAAGATGTTTAAAGTTAGTAATAAATGTTGGAAATGTCAGGAGAAAGAAGGAACATTTTATCACATGTGGTGGGAATGTAAGAAAATGAAATGCTTTTGGGAAATGATTTATAATGAGATGAAAAAAATGTTGAGATATACTTTTCTAAGAAACCAGAAGCATTGTTACTAGGTATATTAGGGAACGATGTTGAAAAGAAAGATGTGAAGTTATTTAGATATGCAGTAACAGCAGCCAGAATTTTGTTGGCCCAAAAATGGAAACAGGAAGAAATGCCAACAAGGGAAGAATGGAGAATGAAACTGATGGAATATGCAGAAATGGACAAATTAACGGGAAAAATTCGAAACCAACGCGATCAGAGATTCACCGAGGACTGGAACAAATTTACAGAGTATATGAAAACTGTGTGTGATCAGGAAATAACGCTTGTTGGATTTCAAGAAGCTCTGTGAAAAAATAGATTGGAATGTCGCTTAAAAGAGAAGATAAAATAAGGATTGTTAAAGTGCAACATAAATTTAGGAAATGTGAGAAGTTGTGATAAATATGAAAATTGCCAGATAGGCTGATGGAAGTCTAAAAGAATGTATAAGTTAAATTGGATGTTTAATTATAAACGGAATGGTTATTGGAAATTTGAATAAAAATTAATTTAAAAAAAAGAGAAGACTCAGAAACATTTCCTTTCTACATGTCCTTTTGGTGCTCAGTGGAAATCACAAGATGCTAAGAAGTTCTATACAACTGAGCATCTATCTATCTATCTATCTATCTATCTATCTATCTATCTATCTATCATCTATCTATCTATCTATCTATCTATCTATCTATCTATCTATCATCTATCTATCTATCATCTATCATCTATCTATCTATCTATCTATCTATCAATCAATCATCTAATTTTCAGCAAGGACTGTTGGGGCTCTGGGGGTTATGGTTCATCTGTGTGTGGGAACTGCCCCCTGCCTGCTCCCCTGCCCATGGATGCCCAGGCTTCCAACATGGTTTACTCAGATTTTGAATCAAGTCAAACCAACGTCTTGGGTTTACATGATTCAGAAAGATGACACACAGACCAACACACAGTGTCCCAAGTCAATCTGATTACAACCTGAGCAAAATTCATGTTAAATAAAGACATTAGACAATCCAGTATGTATTTGATATCATGTCTGTGGTATGTCATTCAGTCTTCCGTCAGTTACAGATAGGTAGCCATGTTGGTCTGCCATAGTCAAAACAAAAAAAATTCCTTCCAGTAGCACCTTAAAGACCAACTAAGTCAGTTCTTAGTTGGTCTTTAAGGTGCTACTGGAAGGAATTTTTTTTGTTTAGTCTTCTGTCATTTAGAGTGGGTTCATGTTTTAATTAAAATGCTCAGAAATAAAATGCTAGCACTGTAATGCCTAGTTGACTGATTTTTTTTATTAATAACAAAACTTAAATATGAATTTAGTAGCCTGGGTAGATATAGGATTTAATGCTACTCCTTCAGAAATTATGTAATTCTGGGTTTTTCCTCTGTCCCCTCTTATCTCCCTGGGCTTCTGACCAACTTTCTGTGGAACTCAAACTAGGAAGGAAGTTGCACACTGGGGCTACAATCCTATTCCCGCAGAGGATAAAAGGGAAATTCTTATTAATTTCAATGGGATTAGGATTGAGCCTTTCTCGCTGTGCAAATGAATAACTTTGAAGAGGCCTCAGATTCCTTGCATCTACTGTGCTATAGTGTAGGAAAATAAACAGTGCCAATTTATCTGAAACTGTTCCTCACCAGTGTGCCAGAATCCTGACCCCCAGAGAACCTATTGTGGCACAGGCTAAGGGGCTACCCTTCTGCCTATTGTGAGCTTTTCCTTTGCTTCCTTCCGGATGCAAATCCCAACATTCCATTCAGGTCCTCCTTCCTGATGCTAATAGCCCTTTATATTCATTGCCATGTCCTGCCTCTCCTGCTGAGGCTCCTGTGGAGAGGTGTCATGGCTGCCTAAAAATGGCATACTGATGGTTCTATTTACTGTTTAAAACTACAAAGAGTCTTCTGGCATCTTAAAGACAGATGTATTACGTCATAGGCTTTTGTGGACCATAGGCCACTTCATCAGATGCACGGTTTTTAAAAAATGTACTATCAGTTGCTCTTTGACTTGCTTTTAAAAATCCTGTCCATGTGTATGACTCTTCCCCGACTTTCTTCATAATTTATATCAGTATTTCCTCCACACATCCCAGTATGGCTCAAAAGAAAACTGTTAGAAGCTCAGCAATGAGGCTTTTCAGCATTAACTGAGGTAGTGAACAGCTGAACTGTAGAGGGCAGTACTGGATGGCAGAATGAGAAAGTTTACTCTTAATTTAAAACAAGGTAGATATCTGGATTCAGCAAGCAATTCTACGCCTGCTTACCTAGTAATTAGTGTAATTGAATTCAGTGGGCCTTACTTCTGAATAGACATGTATAGGATTGCATTATTGTATCTCCAGAGCTCAAGGTGGCACACCTAATTCTCTTCTCCCCTCCCTGCTTTTATATTCACAACAACCCACTTAAAACAAAGAAAATAACATTCAACAATCCATTGGAATATGATTGTACACAATAAAACTAACTCTCATAATATCAGTAAATAACTCTCAACAATGACAACACAATAAATCATTGCTAAACTATCATCAATTAAAATAACAGCAAGTCACAATACAGTAACATCAGAGGAGAAATAAAGGAAACTAATAACAGCAAGTCATAATACAATAACATCATGGAAACTAATAAAGTGGAATGATGTTTGGATGGTCCAGTATCTATCCACCAGAAATGCACTAATATAGCACAATTATTATTATTATTATTTATTATTTATACCCTGTCCATCTGGCTGAGTTTCCCCAGCCACTCTGGGCGGCTCCCAATCAAGTGTTAATAACAGTAAAGTGTTAAATATTAAAAACTTCCCTGAACACAGTTTAGTTCTCACTTCCATATTATTTGCAAATGGATTTTTCCCTTGGAAACAACCTGGAAATGAACACTAACTTTGCACTGTGTTATTCCACTATGGTTCCAGAAGTGGCTTTTACGTGAAAACTCAGACATAATGCAGAACTTAAGAGTTGGGGGAAAGTAATGAAAACAAACTAAACTGCCATGTGAGGGAGAAATCTGGGTCTCCTTGTCCTAGTGCATCACTGTACTGCCACACAGACCCTTTAAACAGAAGTTAGGTAAAGGGACCACTGACTGTTATGTCCAGTTGCGGATGACTCTGAGGTTGCGGCACTCATCTCGCTTTACTGGCCGGGGGAGCCGGTGTACAGCTTCCAGGTTATGTGGCCAGCATGACTAAGCCACTTCTGGTGAACCAGAGCAGTGCATGGAAACGTTGTTTACCTTCCCACTGGAGTAGTACATATTAATCTACTTGTACTTTTTGGAGTGCTTTCGAACTGCTAGGTTGGCAGGAGCTGGGACCGAGCAACGGGAGCTCACCCCATCGCGGGGATTCGAACCACGACCTTCTGATCAGCAAGCCCTAGACTCAGTGGTTTAGACCACAGTGCTACCCACACCCCAAATAGTAATTGTGTAGAGGCTGGAGGACTATGCACTTGACCATATTTAACTCGACTGGTCCTGCCCCCCCTTGTTTGCTTGCAAGGTGCTTTGGGGTTGCCTTGGGCAAGATAAAGCAACTAACAAATGTAATATAAATAAGTAAATAAAAATACTGAATGAATGAATAAATTGATTTATTTCAGTCACTGACCAAAGTGCAAACATATGCAACAACAGAGAGCATACAGATATAAATAGAGTAAAATTAATCTCTAAGAGCTGAAGTTTGATAAATAATTCAGACAGAAAACAGCTCTCTATGTTAAAACCTTATATGAAAATACTGAGCCAGAACTGTGGTCTAAGCAGCCCATGGCTGTCTCTTCAGAGGGGCAGAGGGTTCCCCTAGCTCCTGGCCTTTTAATTGGACATACCGAGGATAAAACATAAGCAAGGTCAATGGTCCATATAGCCAAACTGGGTTTGATGAGGCCCTAAGCTATCAAGGTAATGGGGCCATTTATATGTTCAGCTGTCTTTTGGCAACAACAAATAGCCACTGTTTTTCTGTTGAATATGGGACGTGGGTGGCTCTGTAGGTTAAACCACGGAGCCTAGGACTTGCCGATCAGAAGGTTGGCGGTTCGAATCCCCACGACGGGGTGAGCTCCCGTTGCTCGGTCCCTGCCTCCTGCCAACCTAGCAGTTTGAAAGCACCTCAAAGTGCAGGTAGATAAATAGGTACCGCTCCGGCAGGAAGGAAAACGGCGTTTTCGTGCGCTGCTCTGGTTCGCCAGAAGTGGCTTAGTCATGCTGGCCACATGACCCGGAAGCTCCCTCGGCCAATAAAGCGAGATGAGTGCCGCAACCCCAGAGTCGGTCACGACTGGACCTAATGGTCAGGGGTCCCTTTACCTTTACTACTGTTGAATATATGCTATGGTAATTTATGGACCTAATAGGTATCTAAAGCCATTTGCACATGTTGCCATGCAACCAGTCCATGCAGAATGCATATACAGAAATGAGCAAACCAGTGATATTTTAGGGAGCAGGCTAGCAGGCTTACTTACATTACTTACATCACAACACAAAACACTCTTGCTGTATGTAGGTTTTATTTTATTTATTTTTTATCTTATATTTTCGAAATGTACACCCAGGTTTTTTCCCCCTTTAATTTTTTGGGGCCCCTCCAAGAGAGTGGGGCCCTAAGCTATAGCTTGTTTAGCTTGTATGTAAATCCGGTACTGGTCCAAGCAGCCCACAGCTGTCTCTGAGGGGAAGAGGACCCCCCAACTCCTGGCCATTTAATTGGACCTACCGAGGATAAAACATAAGAAAGGCCGATGGTCCACGTAGCCTAGCATCGCACAAGCAAGACCTGAACGCCCTCCCTCCACAGAGAGCCAAACGCAGCCGAGGGGATCGTTTCCAGCGCGACCCTCCCTTGCCCCAGGGGGCGCTCTCGCCAACGACGCACCCCTTAACCCCACCGTTTCCTCTCCCACTCCCTGTAAGCCGCGGCCGGCCAGGCCTGTCTCTCTTGCGTTGACTCCGCGTCCCAGCCCGTTGCTAAGCGACCGCGCGCGCTTCTCTCCCCGCGGCGGGCCAGAGCTGCCGCCGTCGTCATTGGCGGCTGCTGAGGAGGGAGAGGCTGGGAAAGGACGAGATGGGGAGAGGTGGAACCGAGCCGTGAGGGAGCCGCTTTCGGGTTGGCGCGGGAGGAATCGCGGAGCGAGGTTTGCTTGAAATGTTTCGCGGGGAAAAGTTTATGTCGGGCGAGGATTTGGCGCGAAGCAGCCGCGTGGCAGAAATCCAACAGGTGCAGGTTTCCATCGTCGTGGGAAACCCCCTAAGTCAGGCATAGGTAAACTTGGCCCTCCAGATGTTTTGGGACTACAACTCCCATCACCCCTAGCTAACAGGACCAGTGGTCAGGGATGATGGGAGTTGTAGTCCCAAAACATCTGGAGGGCCGAGTTTGCCTATGCCTGCCCTAAGAGGAAAGGGGCTTGCCCTGTTGAATTTTTCGGTCCCAACTCCATTGTTTAGGGGTAGTCGGAGTCCATGAGCAACTTGAGGACCACACATTCCCAGCCCCAGCCTGAAAGGCGCAGGACCGACCCTGCCAGTGGGTGGGTGTGGGATGGATGTGGGAACTATATGGCCTGTGCCAGATTTATGTATAGTAGTACCTCGGGTTAGATACGCTTACATATGGTTACTGTAATGCTTCAGGTTACAGACTCCGCTAACCCAGAAATAGTACCTCAGGTTAAGAACTTTGCTTCAGGATCAGAACAAAAATTGCGCAGCAGCGGGAGACCCCATTAGCTAAAGTGGAGCTTCAAGTTAAGAACAGTTTCAGGTTAAGAATGGACCTCCCGAAAGAATTAAGTTCTTAACCTGAGGTACCACTGTGTAAGCTAAACAAGCTATAGCTTAGGGCCCCACTCTCTTGGGCCCCCAATTTTTTTAAAAGGAAAAAACCACTGTATTAATTGTATTTCAGTTCAACAATTACTTTGGTAAAATACATATTGTGTTATGTGCAAATGGATTTAGATATCTATTAGGTATCTATTAGGTACCTATAGCATATATTCAACACAAAAAACAGTGACAATTTATTGTTGGCAAAGGACAGCTGGACATATAAAGGGCCCCATTACGTTCAGTAGCTTAGGGCTTCATCAAACCTAAATCTGGCCCTGCCTAAAGGGCACAGGACCCTGCCAATGGGTGGGTGCGGGATGGATGAGGGAACTATATGGCTGCTGTGTGTGATGACTTGGTTGTATATAATCAGCTAGACCTGTTGTGAAAGTAAAAAAAAGGCATCCCCAATTAATTATGCAGCAGATTCATATTTTTTTTTAAATAGCAAGTATTTTGTTAAAATGGCAGACAGCAATCTCTGTCTTAAAAGAGGCATTTCTTCCTCTTTTGCTCAGGAGGCAAGGCCTCTCCTAAGAAGGCACCTGGTATAACTTTCACACACATCATGTAAAAAAGTCAGTACTTGTGCTGTTTCAGAATCATTGCCTTTTACTTATATGTACAGTTTTGCAAATTAACTAATATTTATTTTATCAACTTGCTTTTTCTAATAGGCAGTACCCTTATTGGAAACTATTTAGTCAAATTAATGTTGAATCATTTATTTATTTTTATAGAGGAGCAGGTTTTAATTAATTAATTAATTAATCAATTGCATTTACATCCCACCTTTTCTCCACGGAGCTCAAGTGGCATAAATGGTTTTCTCCCTCCTCATTTAATCCCCACAGCAACCCTGTGTGCTAGGTTAGGCAGAGAGACTATGACTAGCACAAGATCACCCAGTGAGCTTCATGGCTGAGGCTGAACATTTGATGAATCTGTCAGTCAGCGATATAGTTTGCTTGTTGTTTGTGTGTTACCTGTGGTGCTGTGGAAGGAGAAAAATTAAATGGGACAATTGAGGTCACCTCTTGTTCCTCTCTCTGACTAACCATGGTAAATTACCGTAAATGTTTGTGGCTTTTCTGTTTTTCTTCTCCTTTTTCAGACTTCCTAGCAGTTCTTAAAAAAATATTTAGAGCTTCATATAAATTAGCATATCTGGAATCACTTTTCAGCTTGTCCACATGAAGCTCCCAGATATGCTAATTTACAAAGTCAAGATATGAAGAGGTCTCTTAATCTTTTATAGCTATGAATTTTAATCACACATAAGTAAAATTCTATGCTTATTTCTTGAAAGGTGCAAAGAAATGGCTAGAAAACATGAGCATTTTGGCTTAAGCTATTTGGAAGAATTGCGTATCCTTAAGGAACGTGAAAATATCTGCAAAGAATCTCGACAGAAATTTGTCAGGTTTAAACAAGCAATTGCTGATGTTCATGGAGAACTGGAAAAATCCAATTTGCAGGTTGAACCACCTGAAACAACCTTGTCTTATAGGAGCTCAAGGAGCCCATCCCCACATCTTGAAAGTACAGATTCTTCTCTTGAAGTGGATTCTTCTAAACGTCTGAAAGCAGTTAGGATCACTGTTACCGGCCTGGAAGATCAAACACAAGATGTCACAACTTCACAAAAGACATCTAAGAAAGAGGGCAATGTTGACAAGAAACAGTCCCCTAGTTTTAAGAAAACAACCTCAGAAATCAAAAGTGATAACATGGAAGGTGAACATGAACAAGTTGCAGTAGCAATAGCTTCTTTTGTAGGTACAAGCAAACAACTCACAATGCTAAAGAAACCAGAGCCCCCACCGAAACCCAAATATCAAAGGAGTCATGCGAAATCACCATCTAAATCTGTTGCTCTACAGAAAGACAGTTTGGGTATGGAACAACTAAAGCAAAAAATAACATCGGAAGAAGTAGTTGTTTCCACAGTTGGAGGAACCAGCGCTTCAAATGTAGAAGCTGATGACACACATTCTGTGGTTTCTGGTTCAAGTGGAAAATCTGATATGTTGAAAGAAATTTCAAAACCATGCTTATTAGGTTCAATATTTGACGTTGAAATATCAGTTAGTAAAAGAAGCAGTGGCTCATCTAGTATGAAGTCTGCTGCAGAGGCTTTGGTAGAAATTTCACATGGGAGTACATCAAGCATTTCAAAAGCGAGGCACCTCACGCGAAGTAGGTCACAACTACAGCGTTCCCCGCAAAAGATGCCTTCTGGAATAGCTGTAAGGTCTATTGATGAAATTATTGCATCCCTGAAGTCTACTATACCAACTCCCTCGGACCTGAGGATCAAAGAACTTGTGGAGAGTATTCTTGGTCAGGACTACAACATAAACAAAGCAGTAGGTGGACTCAGAATGCGTGAAATATGTTTGGTTTTATCTTTAAAATTTGCATATTTTTCTCTAAAACCTACACTGTGCTGTAACACAGATAAAAAGTAGTACCTTATAAAACTAATAGTTAGACTGGTCAAATATAAATGCATCCTCCTTTGATAGGTTTTCTGTAGTTTAATAGATATATTAGTAGAAGTATCCTGGAAGTACACAAAAGCCATTGTTGCAGCCTGCTGCAAAGTATGCATGTATGCATGCCTGTGTCTGTGTGTGTATACAGGCTTCATCCTGGTGGTTCAAAGTGAATTAAAATGGGTTAAAATAAAATAAAACAAAACACTTATTCTGTTTCTGACTAGGGCCCTAGGGAAGAGTTTCATGCATGTGAAACACATACTGAGGGTGCTTGTCTACATGACTTTCATGTTTGAGTATCATGTGCAGCTTTCCAAGTTGATATTGGATACAGAGATTGATGTAGTGCCTAACCTACAGTATACAGAGATCAAGTTCATAGGTATGGTACAGCTTGAATTGTGCCAGAAATGTATAGGATCATAGTAGAGTGGTTATTGATAGAACGTGCTTTAAAAAAATTATACGGGAGATTCCACACTTACATTAACATCAGCTTCAGCAAAATGTTTTACTGTTGTTTGACATTGGTGTACTTTCTAATATATTTATATATATTTTCGTACAATGAAGATATTAGCTATGAATGAAGAACTTCAGGCGAGAGAACAGGGGACTCCAGCTGTAGAAGCTTCACCTTTGGAAATGGAACAGGTAAAATTGATAAGATTCCAGGCATTATCAGAGAATGATGTTAATTTTTTAGTATTATTTAAGAGGACTGCTCTAATAAATGTTTTAGTCCTTTATCATATACGCTGTAATCAAAGTAGCTGCAGATTGAAACGAATGAATATTGGTTGAACAGAATCCCCACTTGCCCTGTCACTTGTACGTAGTAGCATAGGGCCACTGATCCCCCCCAGTACGGAGCACATTGACTCCATAAGAAACTACTATGGAGGATTTGGGGACCTGGAGCACCATGTGAAATGACAAAGCCTGCAGCTTGTGGGAATTGGTAACATAGCTTCCTGGTAGGTGAGCAGACCTTTAGATCCAGGCCTAAATGTGAAAAGAATCTAAATTGTATCACATAGTAGTACAGTGGTGCCTTGCAAGACGAAATTAATTCGTTGCGCAAGTCTTTTCGTCTTGCGAGTTTTTCGTCTTGCGAAGCACGGTTTCCCATAGGAATGCATTGAAAATCAATCAATGCGTTCCTATGGAAACCGCCTTCAGACCAGGTCCGGGGACAGTCTGTCCCCCGACCTCTTCTGAAGGCTGGGGGGGGGGGGGACAAAGGCTTTTTTTGTCCGCAAGCTCCGGGGACAGGAGGGCTTTGCTACCGCCCGCCAGCATTTTAAAAGCCCCCGGGACAGCGGAGACTTCTCCACTGTCCCAGGGCGATTTTAAAATGCTGGCGGGCGGCAGCGAAGCCTCCGCTGTCCTGGGGCGATTTTAAAATGCTGGCGGGCGGCAGCGAACCCTTCGCTGCCGTCCCCCAGATTTTAAAAGCCCCCGGGACAGCGGAGACTTCTCTGCCGTTTCTCCGCTATCCCGACGGCTTTTGAAGGCAGGCGGGGGGGGGAGCAAAGACTTTAGCCCACCACCGGCCTTCAGAAGAGGTCCTGGACCTCTTCTGAAGGCCGGCGGGGGGCGAAAGTCTTTCCTCCCCCCCGCCTGCCTTCCCGGGACAGCGGAGACTTCCCCGCTGTCCCAGGGCGATCTTAAAATGCTGGGGGACGGCAGCGAAGGCTTCGCTGCCGCCCGCCAGCATTTTAAGATCGCCCGGGACAGCGGAGATGTCTCCGCTGTCCTGGGAAGGCAGGCGGGGGGGGGGAAGCAAAGACTTTCGCCCCCCGCTGGCCTTCAGAAGAGGTCCAGGACCTCTTCTGAAGGCCGGCGGGGGGCAAAAGTCTTTGCTCCCGACGGCCAGCATTTAAAAAGCGGTCCGGGATAGCGGGAAAGCGCAGCGCAATTCCCTGCTATCCCGGACCGCTTTTAAAATGCTGGTGGTGGGGAGCAGAGCCTTTCGGCCCCCGCCGGCCTTCCTGGACCTCTTCTGAAGGCCGGAGGGGAGTGAAAGGCTTTGCTCCCCACCGCCAGCATTTAAAAGAGGTCCCCGGAGATTTCCCTATGGGCTTTCTTCTTGCGAAGCAAGCCCATAGGGAAATTTGTCTTGTGGAACGACTCAAAAACGAAAAACTCTTTCGTCTTGCGAGTTTTTCGTTTTGCGAGGCGTTCGTCTTGCGGGGCACCACTGTACATACTATGTAAACAAATGCCTTCCTCATGGCTAAAAGATGATGCGAAGAATCATGCTTTTTAATCTTAATCTTTGCAGGCCACAGCACAACAGGCCAGTGGCCACAGAGGCAGGGAAATGACAGTGTGATAAAATAAGTAAGACAAGACACCACCTTGAATTGAAAAATTGGCCACAACTTGATTACAGATGTAAGATGGATTTTGGCATGGGCATTGGGTTTGTATCCTGGATCAGCAACCTGCTTGCTGACCGATATCTCTATCAGGGTAGAGCCTGGCAAAAGGACAATCCCCATTGATACAGATCTAATGGTTGAATTCCATAGGATGCCATTCAGGGATGTTCTATAACCTGTTGGCCCCCATCAAATGCTTTCATTATGGCTAAAATGTGACATCAAAGATCATGCTTTTTAATCTTAATATTCTTCTTTCTTTCTCAAGCCACCACCTGTTAAAAAAGACCATCTGGCAACAGAGTTGGCACCTGAAGAACCGACAGCAGAAGATGCTGAACAAGCGAAAGTGGTATAGCTTAAGCTTCTGTTATGGAAAAATATTTGTTTCTTAACCTGACATTCTACGCTGTTCTCCCTCATGGCAGCAGAACATAGAATTGTTTATTAAGCTTACAGAGAATGAGAATGCATGCCATAGCTTTGGTACTGGGACAATGCCTTTATATGGAGAAGGAGCATTGTGTTAGCTGAGGTTGTGCTCCAGATTTGGAATGGATTACAAAATAAACTTGCACATGCAAAAAGTGGTGGTGGTAGGTACAGTTAGGAGACAAGATGAGTTATATTGCACTGCTGTTTACTGCTAGTCAGTTTAGGGAGGTTCTTTAACATTTGCACAAACATCCCCACCCCACTGCAAGGTCTAAAAGTGGCCACAGTTAAATTTCACTGTCAGGGTGAAATAAACTAGTATAACAGAACTTGCTTTAGCCACTTTACAATATACCTTGTATTTCAACTATTTTATATCTGTTGAAAGCAAACTTTGTTTTAGTCATATGTGTGTGTGATGTATTTTGTGTTATTTCTACAGTTAAATATCCTAATTTGATATAGAACCTGCTTCCTTTTCTCTTTTGTTTTGAACATCTCATGAATATTCCTTGAATTGTTTTTGTTAGCATTGACTTACTTATAGTTAAAATTTTAAGAAATATATATTGTAAGCATTAGCTGCTCATCTTGTGTGATGGAGCTGCCCTTCCGTCACAGTTGCAGTTTGGCTGGACAGGGCTAGGGTAGAGAAAGATGGTGGTGAGGTTGGGTGTGTGCAAGGATGCTGGCAGAGCTAATCCAGTGTTTCTGCTAGTATTCCTGGCAGTGGCGTAGCGTGGGGGGTGCAGGGGGGGCTGGCCGACCAGGCGCAACATCTGGGGGTTAGGGTTAGGGGGCGCAAATCCACGGGTTAGGGGGCGCAAATTACTTGCCTTGCCCCGGGTGCTGACAACCCACACTACGCCACTGATTCCTGGGCAGCCTCAACATGACTGCCTCCATGCCCCCACCTCACGGTCTCAACCAGCAATCTACAGCAATGCCAGCATTGGGAGGATGACTCAACCACACAGGCTGCTACTGGTTGTAATGAAGCATAACAATTACTACTTGTGTTATGGCTGCTTCTGAAAATTGACATCCCTGTACCTTTGCCAAGGAAAGAGCTCCTTTCTTTTGAGAATGCATTCAAGCCCCTTGATTTGGGGCTGTAAGAAAGTTTCAACAACTGCTGCTGGGTTGGCAGGCATATAAGCATTCGGTGTCTGATTAATATACAACAGCCTTTCCCCAACTTGGTGCCCTCCAGATCTTGTGGACTGCAAGTCTTAGCAGCCCCATTCAGACTGACAGTGCTTGGGGATAATGGGGTTGTAGTCCAACAAACCTGTGATGGGATACAGGTGTAGTATTCCTGGTGAAGATGATACAGCTTGTTCATAAAACATCACTGCTTTCATCCATGATGATTGATACTGTAGATTGTATATTTGCCCTTTATTTTCTCTAGGATATACCAGGATCATCACGAAGAGCGAGCTTTCCCCAAGGTCACCATCCCCAAGCTCACTTTCAAATGGAAGCCGCAAGAGTGAGAGAAGATATTGCTGAAGTTAAGGTAAAACTTAAATTCTAAACTTTCTTGTTTCTGACTAGTCCTTTCTTTGCCGATACTACCTGTATTATTCTCTTTCCAAGCTGCTGTTTTATGCATCCTTTTTCTTATTCTTGTATCCCATGTGCCATCTGCTTTCTTAGTGTGAGCCTAGTCTTTGGGTGCCTCCAATATGCCAATGACACTTAGCTCTGTTTATCTTGACATCAGAATTAGGCAAAGCTGTGCAGATTCTAGACAATTGGAGGGCTGGATAAAGCTCTATAAAGTGAGAAAGAATCCCAGCAAGTCGGATGCCCTGTGATTGGGTAGTTTTCCAGGTGCTCTCAGATTAAACTGGTGAAGTGCTGTATCTCAGTGAAAAACCATCTGACTTGCATGCAGAAGGTTCCTGGTTCAGTCCAGGCATCTCCAGGCTGGGCTGGGACAGATTCCTGGCATTGAGCAATTGGCGTAGATTAGGGATTCTGCTGGTTTACCCCCCGCCTTGCTTCCCAGCAGTCTCCCTGCCTGAGCTGACAGTCTTGGAGGTGGTGTTGAGGACGCCCAGACTGCTGGTTCTAGGGACCTTCAACATCCATGCTGAGGCGATTGGCTTTGGGGTGGCTCAGGACTTTATGACTGTCTGAATGTCTGACCAGCTTTATATCATGGTTGTTAATCAGCTTCCTATGTTTGGTGAGCCTTTTAGAAAAGACAAAAATGTTATTCTTTTGGTAAGGTCTCCCATACAGTAGACAAGGAAAAAGGATAGAATGACTGAAAAATATAAAATGACTGTTTCTTCTATGTAAAGTAAAGCTGGGATTGGTTGAATTGCTAATTTAGGTGGTTGGGAATAGGGTTTGGTAAACTTTGGACTATGGAATGAGAGATCAAAACAAAAGCTTATTTTTAAAATACTTTGTATTATTTTAGATTTAATTTTTTAAAAAATTATTTATATATTTATTTTATATATTTATTTTCCTGAACATCAGGAAGACTAGTCTTACAGTAAGAGCTGGTTGACAGTGGAACAGACTCACATAAGAGCTGGTGAACTCTCCTTGGAGATTTTAAAACAGGTTAGATCATCTTGTATGATCTGGTTGAGATTTCTGCATTGCAGGAAGTTGGACTAGATGACCCTTGGAGACCCTTCCAACTTTACCATTTTCTCTATTGTTTTAAAAATAGCAAATTAAAAGCTAATCATTATTATAGTGTAAAGTTATGCTTGTTTACTTGGAAGTAAATTCCACTATATGATTGGCAGTCACAAAGAGCAAGAATACTGATTACTTGTAATGTTTGAAAAGGAGGCCTCTTAAATGCCTCTTATGAGAAACATAAAGTGAACCATATAATACCAACCAGTGCTGCTGTAGAGAACAGGCCAACCCACACGTGTAACAAGATTCAAGGATTTGTGTTGCAGCAACCTCAGATCAGAGGAGTGGGGATGTTCTGTGGCACAAGCATCGTAATAGAATAAAGAGATGCAGGAATTGCCTGCGTAGAGCACTTCAGTAGCCCTCACATTAATAGAGGAGCATGGGTCGGTTGGGTCTTGGTAGCAAAACGACACCATTATTTCTACTAGCCAGCAGAAATTATGTGAAAAGTACCTCTGAGCATGTGCACTGTTCCTTTCTCATTACCCTGAGCAATAACAGCTTGTCCCTTCCCTATACAGAATTAGTGAAAAGGATAGGGGGCAAGGTTTCTTCACAGACCTCAACCTCATTGCTGTATTATACTGTATTGTTTTAATTAGTGTTTCTATAGTTGTTTTGATTTTGTGTGGAGTGCCCTACCTGGGTGGATGGAGCAGCCAAGTAATTTCGTGGTCCCCGAGAGGGGGCAATGACAATAAAGATATTATTATTATTATTATTACATACATTTTAAAAAATTAAACACTGCCTCACCTTCTTCTCAAGTATACTGTATGTTGCTGTTAAACTTAGGGACAAAACAGACACGACACCTTTCAGACAATAAGCAATAGCAGGTCCAATCTGGATCAGGACCTTGTGCAGGGTCAATATTTCAGTGTTATATATTTGAGCTAAATATTTTCGTACTTAGCTAGATTAGGAGCCAATATATATATAATTGAGGGAAGTAGAAATGTATATCTAGACTAAAATGTCCTCATAGGCTGATGAAGAAGTGACTGAAACGCCAAGAGAGAAAGTAGAGCATTCCTCATTATCATCTTCACAAGAGGTAATAAGCTTCCATGAAAGTGAAGAGAGTTCATCTTCAGAGGTTGTACAGTTACAAGAGACAACTCCTCCAGAGCAAAAAGATGTGGAAAAGGCCATACCTGAACCATCACAGGTAAGAGATCAATTTTAAAATACCATTTATTCATATTTAGATCTCGGAAAGACTCTCTACAGAAAGGACTCGTAAGCCATTAAGTCACCTTAAGGAAAAAACAAAGGAGGGAGTGATCTCTTTGATTATTTTGGTTGCCCTTTTCTGAACTTTTGCCAACTTTGCAATATTCCTTTGGAGGTGAGGCAACCAGAACTGTACACAGTATTCCAAGTGCAGTCATACTCTAAATTTGTAAAATGGCATTATGACATCGGCAGGATAATTAGGAAATAATTTGAAAATAAAGCAAATACTAAGGAAAGTAGCCTGTAATTTCCAGGATCTTCCTGAGTCCCTTTTAAAAAATGGATGTTACATTGACCACTTTCCAGTCTTCAGATATGGATGTTGATCTTAGGGACAAATCATAGACTTTCATTAGAACAAAAACATCTGAATCAGGAGAGGCTGTGAAAGGTCTGGACTGGTATGTGCATGCATTAGTGTACTGGATGAGGGCCAATAATCTGTACTTGAATTTTGGAAAGAGAGATGCTGTTTGGGTGGGTGGTCTCTATGTTTGGGTGGTAGGCAAATTATTTTGCTTTCATTTTTGCCTCCTCACAGAGATCTAGCTTCACCTTTGAGAATCTCCAAATTATTCCAAGGCATCCCACTTTGCATTGGAATTTGTGAAATTCCAGCACACACTCTTACTAAATATCTTACGCTAGATAGAGTATCAGCAACTTACCTGCTCGGAGCAAGGGTCTCCCTCACATGTTTTATGATAGACCAGCTCCATTTATGAAAACCAGCTCCATTTTATCTCCTTAAAGTTTGGAGGGGGTGGGGAAGATTGATAATGAAGAGAAATTCTTCATTGAAGAGTGTTGAACGGAATTGAGGCAAACATCACTTGTGCAGATGACACATTGGAGGAGGGTAGGTTTTGCTTTTCTACTTCAGAAAGGCAGCTGTCTTGTCTTGAATCTGATAAGGAAAAGTGTGGAAGACATGCTAATTCTTCTTGATCAAGGCTTCAGCTTTTATATATTTAATAATTCTGGTTTTAGGGTTGCTTTCCATAATTTAACATTGACAGATGGCCTGTCTGTGATTGTGGCCATGCCTAACAACAGAGAGGAGCAAGGAATTTTTTAAAAAAGGGGTAGGGATATTACTGCACATCTGAACAAATAACCCAACTGTGAGGCTGCTGAAAGTTTACTTTAGCCATTCTTTTTTAATGTTCTTGACTTTACTGTTGAATTTTATTCCTGTTTAGAAGTCTCTGTCCACAGACATAGAGCTGGAAATAAAAGGCAAATCAATTCCAAAGGCTAAACCAGTTAAAATTCAGGAGGATTTAGAAGATCTTGATGAACAGCATCCCGTATCTCTGCTTTCCACTTGGACTACAAAGATCAAGTGAGCTTAAAAATATTTCCTTTTTAGCACTAATTTATTTATTTTTATTAGTTTTCCAATATACCCTCAATAAAAAATTATAACAATAGCAATTAATTCCCAAATTATACAATTATCAAAATGCCAATCAACTTCCAATTAATACATTTTAGTTAAAGTGGCTCCCCGCATGGTGGTTTGGGTGCATTTCCGATCTGTGTTACCTAATCTTAATGTCAGTTACATTTAAGTCATAATAATAATCCCATAGTCAACAGCTACATAATTAATAATTTCCATTCGTGATATTATAATATAATAAATTTATAAAGCTTCAGGTGAGGAACTCAAACTATTATCTTTATTCTGCCCTGCGTGTGGAAACTGTTATGGGCATAGAGATCCCTTCTGTTGTCTCTTTCACTTCCTAGCTGTTGTTTCCCCCATCTTGGCTTGGGGCGGAACTGAATGACAATGTTTTTTTCTCCGTCCCTTGCTTCGATGTCTCTGTACAGGCGACAAGCCTTGGAACAGGCTAAAAACCATTCTGTCTCACTAGTTAAACACATCACAGATCTTCGACATTTTCCCTTCAGCCTAGGAAAAGGTGGGCAGTTTTTTCAGCTTTATGAGATCTTTTTTTTCTTACTGGAACCCCTAAAGTCACGAATAGGAATTTGGTGCAAAACTCATATACATAGAATCAAAGAATTCAGTAATTGGTTTGAGTACCAGAGTTTAACTTTGCTCATAGTTTGCTCACAAATCCACTCTTGACAATGTCTCCCCCAGTTCATTTCAGCAATCTCTGCTTCCCTTGTGTGTGTGTGTAATTATGTCACCATTGGTTAACATTTAGTAATGATCAATCCTTTCTGATCTACTTCAGATCGTGCAGAGATCTACCAGTAGATCCTGCTCTACTTTCTGCCCACCCTTAATTTAGTCAAGGCTGAAGTTGACGGGCCCATGGTCCATATCCTCCCAACATTTCTCCAATGAAAATAGGGACATCCTAAGGAAAAGTGGGATATTCCAGGATCAAATCAGAAATCAGGATTTGATTATCGCAATGTATTTTATGTGGGGTTTGCCTTCTGCTTGTTCCAGAAACTGCAGAATGCTGTAGCATGGTTGCAGCCAGGAGTAAGACCTTGTCAGCATATAACACCTGTGCTCAGATTACCTACATTGGTTGTTGATTTGTTACTAGGTGTAGTTCAAAGTGTTACTCTTGGTATATAAAGCCCTTAATGGTTTGGTACAGTTGCAAGAAATAAAGCTTTTGTTTTATTGATTTATATTCCCTGGAGGACCCCCCCCCCAAAAAAATTACATTATGAAAATCTATATTCCAGCACATACACCACAACTATATAGTATACACGTGTAAAACATGTTACAGATAGGTAGCCGTGTTGGTCTGTCATAGTCAAAAAAAAAAAAAATTCCTTCCAGTGGCACCTTAAAGACCAACTAAGTTAGTTCTTGGTATGAGCTTTCGTGAAGAAGTGTGCATGCACGTGTAAAACATGTTAGAAATAGATCTTTTAGTGTGGCAGCACCTACACTTTGGAACTTCTGGCCGATTGACAACAGGCAGCTATCTTTGCTGTACTCTTTTTGACACCTGCTTAAAACAGGTTTGTTTAGGCAAGCTTATCCAGACATGTAGATGTTGCCATGTTTTAATATTTAATATATTAATTAATAAAATTATTTAATTTTAATTATGTTAAAATGTGTTTAACTATTTTTACTGATAACTTTACTATCTCTTGTAAACCACTTAGAGGTTTTAGTACAATCAAGCGGTCTTTGCATTTTGTTAAAACAAACAAACAAACAAACAAACAAACAAACAGGGAAGGGCTGCCTTATAGCTTGTTGTAAGTCACACTGGAAACCATCCACCTAAATGTCCACACCCCCAGAGTCTGTCCCCATCCTCCACACAACCTCCCCAAACTGGAAAAATGTGGGGAGAGGGACCACATGTTTCAAACAATCCTGCTTTTTCACTTATTTCTTAAAATCTCGCCATCTTGCATGTTATGTCCTGAGTGGTACACATAGTTCCTTGCAATCATACCTGCTTTAAGTTACACTCCTATACCCACTTACCTGAGAATATGCTCCATTTAACCTACTGGGACTTACTAATGAGTAGATCTGCTTACTTTTGAGTAGACTTACATAGGCTTGTGCAGATAATGGCTATGCTATAATCCATAGAATTGATGAAAGAAATTAACCAATTAAATGTATTCCTCTTAAAGACCCTGGTACTTTTAATAAGTCTTGTCTTGTCTGTGGCAGACCGTGGTGCATGGCTTCCCTATTAATTGTATGCATGCGTTATTTCAGTAAGTTCTGTTGCATTCCTCAGAACTTAATTCATTAAATATGTTTGGTATTGGCCTTTCAATTGAATGATGTGGCTGGCATCATTTCCTTTACAGTATTTATTTATTTTCGCATTTGTTTTTCAGTTTTGCACCCTTTGGAATAGTAACTTCTTAGGGTCAAATGTGTTTTGGAATACCCCAGGTTACTCCTCCACTACTTTATTGGTGTAGGAAAAAAGCTTTAATTACTAGCTTTTGTTGTGATTCAAGCCCTGAAAAGTTTCTGGGACACGGAGGAGAGCCTTTTTATGGCAAGTCTGAAGTTTGTAAATGGATATTACTTTCAATTAAGTAACCGAGAGCAGACTCATGGGAAAAGAATTCCAAAGTTTATGAAACGGTCAAATTGGCATTTAAGTGACCCTGTGCATGCCATTGCTTATCTACATTGCTTTAAGTTCATTTGGTTAGCAAGATTATGTATTAAAACAAATAATGACAGCAGACAATGAGTATTTTACTTCAGTAAAAAGTTACTGTCAGATTATCAATGGTGCAGAAAAAGCATGATTTTGTGAAAAAAAGTTATTGAGTGCATTAAGTGAGGTTAATGTAGGCCACACACATAGTATTGGTTTTTCTTTGTCTTCTCTTTCAAAGGATGATAAATAGAGTGCTTAAGGAGAGAGTGTGCTGTAAAAACACACACCTTTACCTGCAACATGTTCTAAATATTTTCGTTTTTTGTTAGGAGTGTTTCCATTTTTGTCCATTACCAGTAAATGATTCCATCTTCTTTTGGAGCTCAAGCAAAGGGGCACAATAAACTATGGTTCAGTTGTTATTTTCTCAGTTAGATTAAAAACAAAACCTTTTAACAAAACACACTGGGTAACATTGTAATTGATGACTGTGATTAATTAAACTTGTCTGTTATGCTTTCTTTTGAGAGCTACAGAATTGTAACTTTTTATGTTTGAAAAAGGGTGACAGGGAAATTGTACTGTGGAAGAAAATGGAAATGTGTGCGAGGTAGTTGTTTATGGTATATAATTGTTTAAGAAATTTTGCAGTACAGTCTACCATGTGCAGAAACACTAACCCATAACTTAGCAACACTTTTTCTCACCTTCATTACATACATTCTGTACTGTTCCATTGTAGTTTGATTCAAAACATCAAAAATAGCTGCTTGAACACCGCTCCTCTGGGAAGGGGCTTCTTTACCTAGAGTAGCAAGATCTGTCGTAGTTTTTGGTCTTGCCTTCTCTTTCACCCTCAAAGAAAGAAAATGATCACTGCTGTGTTGTTTTATAGAGGGTTGGGTCTACAGGTTCCATAGAAGACCCCTACCCCCCAGTATGGTGACTTTTCTCCATGTGTGATATTTAAGATAATTCCTTTCCACATTCCCTTGGGAGGAGTGCACTGTGCTCTCTCTCCCCTCCCCTCCTCTCCCTCCCTCTTCAAAGAGGGCACAAGCCCAGAGGTAAAGAGCTACAGAACAAGCACCCTTTGGCTTTTGCCCTTCAGCTTGAGCCAGAATGCTTGCACCATTTCCAAGGCATGAGCTTTTAAAGTTATTTGGAGAGGAGCAGAGCAGACAGCCCCAATCAGCTTAACAGGTTCCAGACAGAAACATACAGGTCCAGACTCAGTAACTTTAAAATTAATATCTACATTCATCAAATGGTAATGATCTTTATTTTCTTTCTAGAGATGTGGATCACCCACTTATTCACCTTCTTTGTGAGGCTTGCCCAAGATGTGTGTTACCCGTTCATCTGCAGCTTGCTTCAAGAATACACCATACTATAGACAAAAGGGGTCATAATGTTTTATTACCACCAGTTAATCTTTGCAGTGACCTCTCAGAGCAGTTCTTACCATCCACTCCTGCTTATGATGAATTTATGGCAAGAGAAAGGTATGATTAGAAAATACTTTGTGCAGTGTTTTTGTGTTGCCGAGTGGGCACTATGATGTGGTTCTATGTAACAGTGAATATTTTTTTCTGGTGGAAGAACCAATTCGCACAACTTTATTTGCATTCCAGGAATAACAGAAATCTACAGATTTGTGTCCCTCCTTCCTGTGGCACACTGAGTTTGTGTGGCTCCTACCAGTGGTGGAGCTTCATGCTCCGGCACTGGGGGGCAGAGAGCAGGTGGGTGCATGGCTGGCGCGTGTCCCAGGGGCGTGGCATGCACCTGGGGGCATGACATGCTGCCTGCAGGGTCGTGGCGCGCCACCTGTGGGGGCATGGCACCCAGCGCGGGCAGGGGGGCAGCTGCAATGGCACCCCACCGGGATTGTGCTGCTGGGGGCAGTGCGCTCCCCCCGCCCCCCTCTTCCTCCTCCAGTGGCTCCTGCTGCCTTTTCCCAGCACAGCTGGTGCTCAGTGCATGAGGTTCCTACCCATCCCTGGCCTTTCAGTCCTGGACCAACTGCAGGGGGCCTATCTTTTGGCAGCAAACATTGAACAAGTGAGGATTGCTCTGGCCTCTGATGTGCTCACCTGCCCTCTTCTTCTGGAAGGCTTTACCTACTTCACTGTCCTCTCTTTTTTGGGTGGTGCAATAGGAAGGACTGGGCCCAGCAAGCCTCCCATTGAGAAGTGGCAGAACTCAGAGAAGGCGGTCCTGCCAAAGAGGTTCTAGTGGGGAGGCTCAGGCCCTCTCAGAGGTTTGGAGAGTCCCAGCTTTTGAGACTCCTAACCAGAAGAAGAATAACAATTACCTGAAATAAAAATACCCGAAAACAAGGCACCAAAATAGAGTGAGACATAGTTTGATTTTTAAAATTTATTTAACAATAGCTTTTCTAACCTTTTCTAGCTGAGAAGGTGTGTCACATTTTGGTCTGATGTGCATAACAAGAAGTCGTGAAACATACTTAATGCGAAAAAATTAACAAGTGTCTAAATTTGAGCCCCCTTTTGAGCCAGAGGCCCTGGGCCAGATGGCCCTCCTGCCCTGCAGCTCTCCTGCCCAGATTGGCCCTGCTAGTAATGCTATGAATAGCTCTTTCAAGTCCAAGTACATAATGTATACTGAATCACCCCTAACCACATACTTACTGTCACTGTCAAAAATCCTAAAAGGTGAGTCAGGCAGGGCTTCCCTTTGCAGAAGGCATGTTGATACTTCTTCAATGACTTGTCCTTCTATATTCTTTATAATCTTTATAATTCTTTATAAACAAGGAACCCTGTTTAGGGAAACTTTTAATGTTTGATGGACTATTGTATTTTAATATTTTGTTGGAGACCGCCCAGAGTGGCTGGGGATATTATTATTATAATATTATTATTATTATTCAATGCTGCTATGACTTCTTGATACTTTTTGTTACAATATTTCTAGGTGTAAGATTCCCACCCTTTATTTATTTATTTACTTATTTAAAAACCTTTCTAAGTTGCTGTTCTTCACAAGGAGCCCAGGACAATGCACAGTAAACAAAAGTAAAACACACCAATTCAACAACAGCACAGTGCAAATAAAAACACCCAGGACATAAAATATAAACTTCAGTTGCTAGCATTTAATTTAATTAATTAATGTTCAACTATTAGCCTAAACCCCGCTATTTTAACTAATTAAGAGACTTAAATTCAATCGCCAGGCAAATATACTGACAACTCCCTTTGGGGGTTGCATTTTGGGCATTGTGCACATCAGTGGGGCAGGCAAAAGCCGGTCCTGCCCCATTCTGGGGCTGAAAACAGCATGCATGTCAGCAGTTGTGTGTTCCTTGATTGCGTGCAAAACAGCTATTCCCTGTATTATTTGTTGAAATTTATTGATAATATCACATAATGGAATTATTTGCATGTAAACAAGACTAAGTTTAATGATTGCTTTAAAATGTCACTGTTACTTTAAAGAGGTAACTTGTTCCCTTTCACCAGTTCTCACCCCTGTTCTAAGCCAATAGCCATTTCTCTATGTATTCTGCCCAGTAAACACATCCAGCACAAATATTTGTAGGGCAGTTAGCTGACATCCTGACATTAGAATAGTGGGTTAGGGTGACAGGTCAGAGCAGGGACTGGAATGCCTGAAACTTATTCCTGTGGTTTAGTGTGTGCTAGGCAGAAACTGAAGATGTGCTCTGGTATCCCTGTGCCTTGCTGTCAGGCAGGTTTTCCCCCTTTCCCCTTTGGTCCAAGAAAAGCCCTTTCCTTTGTTAACATGACAACGGTTGTTTGAATGGCATCTAGTCTGAATCAACAAACACTATCAAGCAGTGTCTTTTCATAGGAATGAGAATGTGATAGATTCTATTGACTCAGGAGACTTGTTTATGTGAACAGGCATTCCTTCAGCAAAATGTTTTGTGGGCAGTTTAATTAATCCTGATTGTTTCCTTGCTTAAATTTTGGAGACCCTGCTAGAGTAATTCATTATCACTATTCTCTTATGAAATCAGAAACTACCCAAGTGTAGATAATGCTTTAATATCTGTGAGACTAAACAAGACTCTGGAACAGTGTTCTGTGGTTTCATATTTGCATTATTACATTCCCTTTTAAAATGAAAACAATATTTTGGTGGTCACAGGAATAAAGATATGAATGGTGATTTTAAATATATAGCCTTGCTTTTTACCCACAGGACTTTCAAGGCAGATTTTATTGCAGAACCCAGCAGTGTTCAACTGTTCTCTAGTGATAAAGTTTTGAACCACCAGTAGATGGCACTGCTGGAATGTACTCTTGAGTTGAAAATGATAATTGACTTAAATATATATTTTTAGCATTTTGTTTATTTATGTATTCATTATCTTTGTATACCAGATGTATAACATAGTTGTCTGGGCAGTTTACAGAAACATGAAACATATAAATGCAATTAAAACTCTTATATAGTAAAAACACTAAAACTAATTCATCAAAATTGTTGACAGATCACTGGCAGGAGAACTGCACAGGGCATGCTTAACTTATGTGATAAGAAGATTCCTTTGATTTAAAGGGATTGAGCTGGTTAACACCTAATTTAAAAAATACACAGAGAGCTAATCTCAATGAAATTTAGCCTATTTACTATTAACAAAACCTACTTGATACCTAGGCAACACTACAAAATGATTGCTGTGGTTAGGCCTGGCTAGTCAAAAAAAGGCTGCCCCCCCCATTTCTCCAAATTAATTACCGTTTAACTGTCTTTCTATTGATTTCCCCACTGTCAGCACACTCATCTCCCAGTGCTGCTTTGAAATAAAAGTCAGTGTGAATCCATCATTACTTGAGCTATGTTGGCCAGTAGCTGCTGAGGTTATAGCCTGCAATTATTTACCATGAAGAATGTGCTATTTAAAAGCAAGACAAAGCATAAAAATTGAACTGAGTAAATACTCTGTGTGTGTGTGTGCTTTACAAATATTCCAGTATCTTACTGAGAAACTTTTTTTCCAGAATTTGTAATGAAGGAGTTCCTATTTCAGAAGTATACAAATGCAGTCAGGAAGATGGAGTTAAAGTTTTCCCTCCAAGGTCACCAGAAAGTATGCCTGAATGGCAAAGAGTAGCTGAGTTTTATGTTGAAAAACCTCAACTAGCCCTGTTAGGAGAAAAAGTAAGATTTGATATGTAATTCTGATAACTTATTTTTCTGAAGTCCCATCTTTTGAAATACAGTATAACAAATTATTGTCTTTCTAGATTGCTTCTGCTTTTTTAAAGAGGGTGTTTATATAGGGAAGAAAAGTTCAAAGTATAGTAGGTGGTTTTTTGGCATGCATTTCCCAGGTTCTTATACAGTACTCTCCTCAAGGTACAGAAGGAGGGAGGTTCAATAGACAATATTAGGACTTGCCTTACCAACCCTAGTGGCTTCCTTTCAAGACAAGCTCATCTCCTTTTCAAATGGTGTAATCCAACCACATTGAAGGCTGGACTCTTTCTCTTTCACAGAAACCCCTTTCCTCTCCCCTGACTTTCAGTCGATTTTTCTATTTCTTTCTTGTATCTCTGACAGTGAGGTAATTGTACGCAAATTCTTTATTTAACTGGGTCTTGAATGCAGAGAGTTTTATGATGTCTCGTTCTCTTGCTGTAGCCATTGTCATCTTTGGGGGGTCTCCTGGCATTTTCTGTTTTGGGGATACTAGTTTAATAAATCACTTAGTAACTGTTTGGGACAGCTTTAAGATACAATTGTGGATGTAAGCACCCCCTGTTGCTAATATATAATCCTGGGCATATGAAAGTATAGGACTTGGGTCTTTCCATTTAGATTTCCTGCTGATTGCGGTAGTCCATACTGTTATGTAATATGTTTAGAATAAGGATTTCACTCATTTGCCCTGATCCAGAGAATGCTGGTTTTGCCATGCAAATGTGATGTGTAGCTTTTGCCAGGTGATACAAGTGCCCTTCATATTTTGTGTTTCCTTCACTTCTGTTTTATCTCAAAATGCCTGATTTGTCTTGAAATGTTTACCAATTCAGCACAGCAACATCTAATTATTCAGAAGAAAACATGTCTAGGATTAAACTCATACTAATTTTGTTAATTGTTTTTGATGTGAAGGTTAAATTTCATCCAGGGTCTCTCAAAATGTTTTGGACACCAGCTCCACAGAAATTCGCCGCTCCTCTCTCTCTTATGAAGGAGACCTTGTTTCCAAAGTATGAGGTAAAAATTCTTAATATATTTGAAGACTACACAGCATTTCATTTAACATCACATTCGGTTATCTACATAAAATATAAATTAAATAATAGCGTTTCTCTACCAATATCTATAACTGAAAGTGTGAATTATAGAAATAGTTGCTTTATTTTGATATAGAGTGGTGTATTTTAAATTAATGTAAACATGAACTTACAGTTAGTAATTACATACCATATGCAATTGGGGCACATTCTCCAAAATATTTAAATATTTCATCAAATTAACAGAGAATGCTAATGTTTAAATACCTGCAGGATTGTACTGTGTTGTGAATGCCCAAAACCATTCTTGTTCTTTCTTAGAATTGCTGAAATTCACATTTCCTTCTGGAGTCTTATAGTGCAAACCTCTCTGTGTAGGTGTGTTTGTTTGTGTATGAGTAAGCTAAAATACCTGGGTGAAAGTATATACACCAGCCATATTTCAAACTGTTCAGATTTTTTGTATGTTAAGCACTACTGGCCAAAATAAATCATATTGTCCAACTTGTTGTGCATTCCTTGTTTAATGGGACCAAATCCAATGTATCAAATTGGATGTATCAGTGTATCAAATCCAATGAAGTTTTGATGTTATCGTTTTAACTTTTCCTAGAGATTTATGAAGTCAAACTGAAATTGGTATGATGGTTTATACCACCGGTTAAAAGTTATCATTAAACCTTTTTATTTTTCCAGAGCAATCTGATTAATGGTGTTATTTATGAAGACTTTTCATGTGATCTTCGAGATCAAGAAGTATTAGAGTTTGAGGAGGACTTTGACCATTTGCTTTCTGTGTGTATTGCAGTAATAGTTTCTTTTTTAAAATCTGATAATGGTTTTATATATTTCATAAAGGGTTTTTTTTCCTATGGGAGCTGCCTTGGAAGGGCTTTGTGAGGAGGAACCTGTCATTGGCTCATGCCTTTGTATTTGCAGGAAGCTTCTCCAGCAGTCAGTCTGGTGGGAAAGCACGCCTCTCTCAGTATACAGAGATAAAACAGAAGTGCTGAGAGGGAATAGTAGGGCATGGAGGAGAGAACAGCTGCAGGAAAGAGATGGCTGCAGGAAAAGCTCCAGAGTGTTTGGTTCTTCCAACAGGAAAATAGACAGACAATGAATAGGGGAACTCCCTCTGCCTCAGTGTTTCATATAACTGGCAGGCAAAGTACTGAGAGGTCAAGTACAAGGGTGCCAAGAGGAGCTTGCTGAGGGGAGGAAAGAAGCAGTAGGATTGCCTATGCTAATTGTGTACAGGGACCAGCGTAGCGGAAGAAAAGGGGATGAACCTGAGCACCAGAAAGTAGGGGAAGCCCATAGGAGGGTCCTGCGATGAATTTGACTCCTGAGTTCAGAGAAAAAAAGGGCTCACTAGTTGTCCTCTGAAGCAAGAGTGGTCTGGCATTCTGAGGAATCACAGGGGGAACTGGTTAGAGGGGACACCACTCAAATGGGAGTAATGTGTAACAACAGTATACAAATACTGAAGAAAATACAGTGGTACCTCGGGTTAAGTACTTAATTTATTCCGGAAGTCCGTTCTTAACCTGAAGCTGTTCTTAACCTGAAGCACCACTTTAGCTAATGGGGCCACCTGCTTCTGCCGCGCCGCCGGAGCACGATTTCTGTTCTCATCCTGAAGCAAAGTTCTTAACCCGAGGTACTATTTCTGGGTTAGCGGAGTCTGTAACCTGAAGCGTATGTAACCCAAGGTACCACTGTATATCAGAATGCATTTGTCAACTTTTCGTCATTGAATGTCAATGTTATAAAAGGACCACACTCAGTTTGTATACAGTAATTATTTAGGGCCAAGATGGGCATGGGCACCTCAGTACTTAAATGACTCTTGGCACCTTTGTACTTCCTTAGGAGAACATTAAAGCAGTCTTAAAGAGGAATGTTATTGCCCTTGGGCAGTCCAGTTAATTCCCTTGGCTGTTTCCCAAGCAATCTTAGGCATACTCAGATTCCCAGAGGTAACTAGATTCTTTCAGTCTTCAGTCTGGATGTCTCATATCTCCGAACTTTCATTTTTCTGCGTCCTGTACCTGAGACAGAACCTGCCATTTGCTTATTTATTATTTTATTTTACAGATTTATAAACCACTTCCTAGCCTGAGGCCATCAAAGTGGTGTACAGTACAAGATAAGATGACATAAAATACAAAAAAAAAATCTAAAAACATTTTTTACATAAGTACAATTAGCACACTTCAGAGAGAATGGTCTTAAATAAAAAACTTCTTTAGTGGCTGCTTAAACATCAAGGTGCCATGGGGCTGCCTTAATTCCATCTAGTATTTAACTTCAGAGCTCTTCCTTTCAGCTCATCAGAAGAACCAAGGCCTAGTTAATTAAGGTCCCCGTTTCTCCATCTTACAAACAGTAGTGGGTGCCATGGTGTCAGCACTTACCTGACCTGCCACTGCTGTTGCTGCAGTATAATGAAAGGAGGAGGGGAAAGGCAGTGATAAGGTTAGTATGCGCAAATGCACTGGCAGAAACACCGGATTGGTTCCACCAGTGTGCTAGCACTATGCTCACCTCACCCATCGCCTTGTCCCTTCCTGTAAGCTGCAGCAGCAGTGATAGCAGGTCAAGTAAGTGCTGACACCTTGCCTTGCTGACTGCTGCAGCTGAGATATGCCTTAAATTTGAAACAGAAGCCTGTCAACTGAGACAGGCTCTTTTGCCAAAATTACACTATCTTTAATTTTCTGTATTTCGTGAAAAGTATGAAGAATCCAAGTAGTAATATTTGTGAAATATTAAGAAAATCTGACTTTTTTGTTTGTTCATCAACTGGCCATTCTGTCATTTGAAGGTAAATTCCCAAGCTCCTCATCCGGATGCCTTCCTTGATTCTATTTGGACCTAGATGTGCTAAACAACTAAAGGGATGTGGGTGGCGCTGTGGGTTAAACCACAGAGCCTAGGACTTGCCGATCCGAAGGTCAGCGGTTCGAATCCCCGTGACGGGGTGAGCTCCTGTTGCTCGGTCCCTGCTCCTGCCAACCTAGCAGTTCAAAAGCACATCAAAGTGCAAGTAGATAAATAGGTACCGCTCCGGCGGGAAGGTAAATGGCGTTTCTGTGTGCTGCTCTGGTTCACTAGAAGCGGTTTAGTCATGCTGGCCACATGACCTGGAAGCTGTACGCCGGCTCCCTTGGCCAATAAAGCGAGATGAGCGCCACAACCCCAGAGTCGGTCATGACTGGACCTAATGGTCAGGGGTCCCTTTACCTTTACCTATGTTAAACAACTATTGCCCAGTGGCAAATATTTCCTTTTTAACAAGGTGTTTATGTGAAATATTATTTCCTTTTCTAAACCAGAAAGAAAGCTCCGTGATGCATCTCTTCCACCACAATTTTTAGACTTCAGTGTACATAATTATGCCAGATTTACGAGTATGTAAATAAAACTCAATTTATTTTTAATTTCATACTCCTAATGTAAAACCAACATACATGCTCACAATCTGAATCTAGGGTAGCTTTCCAAGAAAAAATGTGTTATGAAAATAAATACGTATGTTCTATTTAAAAAATACCCACTTTTTGTATGTATTTTTCTTTGTTTCATAGACTCTTAAAATCTGTAGAAGAAGCGCTTCCTCTCCAGGGCTTTTAGTTTCTGAAAGGGAAACATTACAGGTATTGTAACTTTTTTCAGATTTATTATTTAGTACTTATTATTTATTAGCTGTATCATACCCAGCATTACTTGGGAATTCAAAGAAACCAAAAAAAATCAGTGCAGTTTTTAAATCAGTGGTTAAAACAGTGCTGTTTTGAAAGGTTCTGGCTGCCATCTTGATTCAAAATGGTGTCCAATTGTATCCAAACATTGAGGAAAACCTGCTCCTTAATTGCAGGAACCACCATGCAAAATTTGGTTGCAGTATCTTAAGAGATGTCCAAATGCATGGTGAACAAGCGATTTCCCAAAATATATAGTAGATTTTTCATAGCAACAGTTTTATCCAGAGTGTGGCTTAAAGCTTTAATTATTATTTGCAATAATCACATCCATATTTAATATTAATTTCTTGTTTAAAGTTTAACTCAAAATTATAATTATTTGTTTTAATCTTTAATTCTCTGGTAGACTATGTACATTAAAGCAACAGCAAGAGAGATGTTTGGATCCCTTTCTGAGCTCGAAGCATGGGTACCCCAAACAAAAATTTAAAAATTTGGCTGTGTAATTTGGAACTAACGTGATTTGATTTGATTTGATTGGCTTGTTAATAAAAATTATATTGAAAAAAAATTCTCTGGTAGACTAAGCAGGGTATTTAAGATTCTTCGTAATTGCTTTCCCAGTAGTAGGAGGGTAGGGCTGGCTTGAACTTTGCTCTTCTATTAAGGAAAACTGAAGAGCAGGAACCTCTCTGAACTAAATCTAAAATATATAATTCCAATTACTGTATATACTAAAATGAACCTGACTAAACTGTGGAAAATTCTTCTAGGGCAGAGCTCCTTCAAGTGTGAGATTAGCTCTGCTTCCTATTCTTGATGCAGAGTCTGTGTTGGGCTCTCCAGGTCTCTCCATAGAGCTTGAGTAAAACATCCTAGCAGGGATTTGGGTTTCACAAAGTGTGAAGGGGGGACGGGGAGAGAGAGAGTTGGGGTTAAGACAACAGCCCCTCCTATTCTGCTCTGGAACCAATTAAGCGAGCAAGAATGCTGAGATCAAGCAGTGCTGAGGCTTCAGCCTCTGCCTGTGCCATAAGGCAGACAGATTCTTTTTATTCATTCTTTACATGTTGGGACTGTAGAGTTCTTCCTTCTTGGCAATAATTAGCTTACAGTGGTCAATAAATTAGGAAGTGAAAAACAATGTGCTTGAAAAAATGTAAAATTCAAGCAGCCTAATTTTTGTACTAGTGTTAGATAATAATCAGTTATTCTTGTAACATTTCATTTTACAAGATTCCAAAATTTTGTGTTGCAGGAGAACATCACAGAATGTGTAAGTAGTCTGCTGTGAAGGAGTTGCATCTGCAAGAAATATGTATGTTGGTTTTATAAAATCTTAATTGACTTATGTGACACTAAGTGCCAACCAAATAATTTTATTTCCAGTTTTTGCATATAGATTTTGTTGCTTCGGTAAAAATTAATTCTGTTCCGATTCAGTGGTAGATATTCCTTATGTTTCCCTTCAATGAGATCTAACATTCACATTTTTTAATTAAAAGTAATTGGGAGATTAAATATAATAATCATTTTGCTTGTGTAACTGTTGTCAACAGTTTTTCAAATTCAGGCATTTTTACACCACCCTTCAATTGTATCCCCAGGATTGTTTACAAGAAAGGGTATTAAAACGTAAATACATCTCTCTACATTCATTTTATTATGCCTTACAACTCAATCCTAACAATGTATACTCAGAAATGAGTCCTACTGAATTCAGTGGGCTTACTTCTAGGTGCTGTAGGTTGAGTTAGTATTGTAGCCTTATTTTTTCAAAACAGTTTGTGAGAAGAAATACTAAAGCACTTTCTGATTTTCAGAATTCAAACTTTTTATATCAGTTATTTACACAGAGTAGCTGTGATGACTTACTCTCAAGTAAGTCATGCCTAGGATTGTGCTGCAAGATTTATTTAGACTGTAGCCCTAAACACACAGTCCAATCCTATACAGTGGTGCCTCGCAAGACGAAATTAATCTGTTCCGTGAGGCTCTTCGTATAGCGGTTTTTTCGTCTTGCGAAGCAAGCCCATTGACAGCTTAACGGATTAGCGCTATTAGCGCTATTAGCGGTTTTAGCGATCAGCTGTTAAGCGGCTTATCAGCAGATCAGCTGATAAGCGGCTTAGCGGCTTAGGAAAAGGGGGGGGAAGGGAAAACCCCCGCAGGAACTTGCAAGACATTTTCGTCTTGCGAAGGAAGCCCATAGGGAAATTTGTTTTGCGAAGTGCCTCCAAAATGGAAAACCCTTTCGTTTAGCGGGTTTTCCATCTTGCAAGGCGTTCGTCTTGCGGGGCACCACTGTACATGTCTGCTTAGACACACGGTCCATTGAATTCAGTGGGGCTTCCTTCCAGGTAAATGGGAATAGGATTAGTAAGAATAAGCTCCATTGAACACAGTGGGCATTTACTTCAAAATAAGCGTGTATACAGCAGAACTGAAAATCTTTAAACTCATTCTTTGCATCTGTGGATGAGCTGCTTGCTGTAGAAACATGCTCATTATGAATGAAAGAGGACAGCATAGATTCTATAGAATCAAGGATGCAATTCTAAACATACTTAGGCCTGTTGAAAACAATGGCACTTGCTTGAAAGTAAATACATATAAAATTGCTCAGTAAGGTATTTTTTAAGCAGGAGTGGTTGGTGAGGAAAGGTGCTGTGGTGCACATGGCCTCCCAGCAATAGAATCTATGGTTTGCTGGGAGGGAGAGGGCCCTGGAGGCAGCAAGGCTGGCCCAGCCTGGTTGCACTGGTGGGAGTGCTGGGTTGTGTCACTGGCTTCTTGTTGTTGTTTAGTCGTTTAGTCGTGTCCGACTCTTCGTGACCCCATGGACCAGAGCACGCCAGGCACTCCTGTCTCCCACTGCCTCCCGCAGTTTGGTCAGACTCATGCTGGTAGCTTCGAGAACACTGTCCAACCATCTCGTCCTCTGTCGTCCCCTTCTCCTTGTGCCCTCCATCTTTCCCAACATCAGGGTCTTTTCCAGGGAGTCTTCTCTTCTCATGAGGTGGCCAAAGTATTGGAGCCTCAGCTTCAGGATCTGTCCTTCCAGTGAGCACTCAGGGCTGATTTTCTTAAGAATAGATAGGTTTGATCTTCTTGCAGTCCATGGGACTCTCAAGAGTCTCCTCCAGCACCATAATTCAAAAGTATGAATTCTTTGGCGATCAGCCTTATTTATGGTCCAGCTCTCACTTCCATACACAACTGGCTTAGTTTAGGTCATTATTGCCTGATGTCTTTCGGCTCAGTCAGGTGAACTGGTCATTGGGTACTTACTCTGAACAGGCCTACAAAGAAAACCTACAGAGAAAAGGGGTGCATATTATTAGGTTTCTCTTTGGTTTCCTTCCTTTTAGACCTAGGTTTTTTCCACTGACACTCACGTGAACTAAGACGAAACTAAGGCAAAGTGAGAGGGGTTGGGGTAGATACTTGATTATGTTGATATGTCACATAATCTTATCTTCCCTAGGCAAGAGGAGGAATTAACCTGCTCATGCTTGGCTTATTCTTGCTCACTCTCTGAAGAGGATCTGTTTATTTGATTGTAACCTTTAGCAGGGTTCCACTAATGCAATGGGACTTCTGTTTCTTCTCCTTCAGCCCCCTCTTCAGCCACCCCAAGCTGCTCTGAAGGGTCCCCCAATGCTCCAGGGCTGCTTTTGAGGGCACACGGGGGCTGGAGGGGACAGGAGAAATTCTCCACACACGGTCAGTTGTGGAAGCAAAGGTGCCGGGTTGGAGACAACCCATACTAAGTACCCAGCAATCGAATTTTAGACTGCTGACTACTTTTGGAACGTTATCCAAAAAACTACAAATAAACAAACCAAGATTTGTTTTTCTTACAGGAAGTTATGGTTAAAAGACCTCATAGTGCACCAGAATTATCATTCAGAGACAAATCTGCTTTGAAGATTTCTGCAAATTTCAGAACCACTATGGAAGAGATAACTGTTATGAAAAAACAACATCTTTCAGTAGATACGGAAGCTACAAAGCCTGGCATTTTATCAACAAAGCCACAAAGCTCTCTTAGCCTTGAGAAAAGAGAATCTGCCGCACACAAAAGTGTTCTTGTTGGTTCAGATAAAGATTCTGATATAGCTTTGGCAAGTACATTCAAGCAAACAAAAGGTCTTTTCTCCTCTAGAGGACGATCTGCATCTATTGCACCCACTCCAGCTCCTGAACCTATAGATGAAACTAATCTGGCTGAAGAATCTAGAAAAGCTGGGATGAAGTACATCGTTTTCCCAAGGAAAGCATCATACAAAAGGAGATCATTGAAAACAGCAGGGAAATACATTTCTGTTCATATATTAGAAAGTGTTTGTGAGAAATTAAGAGAACCTCCACAGATTCTTAAAAGGTCTGCCTTTTTATTAACATTTGCAACTTTTAATTTTATATATTGAGCACTTTGGGGTATGGAAACAGTAATTTCTCCAACAGCACCAGATACCATTTTTATGTGTGTGCCTGTTCTTTATGGGTAATACAGCAATACTAGCTTTCCTAAATTGGTGCTATCCTGATGCTTTGGGCTACAACTCCTTTCAATCCCAGCCAGCAAAGCCAGTGGTAACAGATCATGGGAGTTGTAGCTTGTAGTCTAAAACATTTGGAGGGTACCAGATTGGTACCAGATATGTTCACAAGAACATCAAGTGTGGGCAGAAGATTCCCAAAGGATTCAGTATAGCTTTGTTTCCTCTCTTCCCTCAGCAAATGCTCAGGCAGTAGGCAACCCTTTTGCCTAAATGCAAGTTTCATGTTGTGTTCTTGCATTTCATCACATAGAGCAGTCAAATTGCCTGAGGATATGAAATGGCTCACAGACGTCCAGTGCTCTGCTACAGCCTAGTGCACTGCCAGTGGTTGTGTGAAGGACTGATGTGGAAAAATACTTTCTAATCATTATGGGATTCCCTGTGTATGGGCGCTGCACTTTTGGTAGCACTGAATTGTCCCCACCCCCTTTTTTTACAGTAAATTAATTACAGTAAATTTTACAGTAAATTAAACTAAACATGAGAGGAAGATACTATTTGGATTTTTTGTCTCAGGTGCCAAGCTATTGTTGTACCATGTCCATCAGAAAATGCTATTTAGGCTATGCACATTGCTTTATCGGTTTGACACAGTTGCACAGCTCTCATGTGCAACATGAGTGTATAATAAAGAAGTTAGAGAGCTCTTTGATTACTAGGTTTTCTACCTAAATTATAAATTTTCTACAAAAAAATAAATACTAATGACAGTGTAAACCATTTTTATGCACCCCTGATAGGAATCTTCTGTTATGTGTTGAAACTTGACTATTATTCAGGAATCAAATACGTTATTAAACTTTATAATGAATATTTATTGGTCATATGTCACATTGTTACATATGTCATATTGGTCATATGTCAGCAACAAATGTACAGGCAAAATGTAATTATAGTTTTGGCTTTTTCCTTAGGTCTGCATCTCTTGGAAAGCTTCCAATTCATAATAAATTCTGTATCAAAGTATCTCGAGCAGTTCGAAGTTATCGAAGTCCCAGCCTCCCTTGCTGGCTAGATTTTGAAAAATTTGCAGCAAGCCAAGGGAGAACCCCAGAAGACACCGATGATTATCTTTGGGCCAGAAAAATCTGGAATAAATGGTTTGATGAGCAATACCCTCCCAGTAGGCAATCTTTTACTGATAGATCAATGGCAGGCAAAAAGGACATAGAGGAGGAAACCAAGGACACAGAATTAGTAAACACAGTAAATCCTCTTCTCTTCGAGGGAAAACCAGATGAACTTGAGCAGTGTCAATCTGAAATTGATAAAATAACCCAAGAAATAGATGAAGGAAAATTTTCTGGGTTTAACTATTGTAGGCGTGGAGCAATATACAGGAAAATAGGCAAAATGAAGGCAGCCATGGATGATTTGGAAAAAGTAAGTTTTAAAGAAATAATACCTATTTTTTCTTGCTACTGAAGATGTTTTGTTAACTTATTAATAACTATGACCCTCTGGCAATGACAGATGAACTTAACAAATGGAAGAGCATCTTTTTCAAATAATCCCCTCTTTGGATTCCTCATTTTATGCTCTTTTCTATTTAGAAAAAAAAATACTTTGCAGGTCTATATCTGGAAACCTAGCAATTTTGCAGATAATTATGTCACCAGCGATCTGTTTTCATTATACCCTACATATCTGAACACACGAATTTTTTTAAAAATATATTTTAATGAAAGTCTTAATTCCACATTACAGCTATTGACAGTTGTACGATTGACTCAAACTCATTGTTCATTTTTAATAAGATTGCAGTAGGGTTTTTCACAATACAATACAATACAATAAAAAACAAACTGAGCAAAAACAAAAAGAGGAAGAAAAATGCAAAGTCCTCTCTCAAAGGTAGATCCTAACCCTTGTCTCACACAGAAAGAGGTGGGCCTTCCCAGCTATCACCTGGGAGCTTGCTTACCACCCTGGGAGATCTCCCCTTCCCTGCCTCTCACACAAGGTCCTCCACCAGCCAGCCATCATCTTCAGCTACATAAAATCCCCCAGTCATGCATAGTTCACTTTTGACAAGTTTGTGGACTATAGAAACATCAAGCTGTTTGCCAGGTGGTGATGTTATGCATACGTTTGACGTCATACAGACATGGTGCTTCTACACTTGTTTAGAACCGAAGAAGCTAGGCATGAGTATCAGAGAATTGCTGTATGCTATTGTGTACAAGCAACTCCCCATTTACATGGGAGATATGTTCTGAGGCACCAGAAACACCATTGGAAAAGCTGGCAAACACCCTCTAAACTTCTGGAAACCCTTGAAAACCCTTTAAAAAAACCAGCAGCAATTAACAGATGCAACTCCACGGCAGTCGCTCCATCCGAACTCCCTTGCTCCAATTAAACTCTCCACAGGCCTTAACAGTCAGAGCAAGGGCTCCTGGGATTGCGCTTGCAAAGGCTCGTGGGATTTCTAGGCACTGTTTCACGTCTTTTTTGCCCTTTCTGGGCTCTTTTAGGGCTGTTTTCCCCACTTTAAAAGTCACTTTGGGGCTTGGTGCAATGTGTGCATGCACAATCATGCCTCAGTTGGATGCTTGACAATTGTATTTTTTCAGTAGCATATGATAGAGTTAGTGTGTAGTAAGGAAGCTTACTGTAGCAGTAAGCTATGCTAGACAGACCATAGATCTTTCTTATATGATTGTTTTATATTGGGGTCCAGACGAACATATTGAAACTAGATATTCAGTATAGGTACTTGCAGCCTACAGTGACCAGTTTATATTCAGTTTGGATTGAGTTTAACTACTTTCTGTAGCCAAGAATTTCAAAATGCATTTTGTTAGTATGAGAGCAATATAAGCTAAAAATGGTACATTTATTTAATTTTTAAGTATGCAAGGAGCTTCAGTGCATAAATGTTTTGCAGCAACTAATTGTAGGGCACTAAAGGAGGTCTCAGGCCAGGATTCCTGGCAGCCATGCTCAGGCAACTACTCTATTCCTACCTGCCAGATCATTCAGTCAGTTTATTCTATGTCCGCTAGGTCTTATAAATCCTAACCTCAGAGCAACTGGTCTGCAGTGTGAGCATATTACCTGTGTGCCCGTTTCCTTCCCCTGGTGGCTTCCATAAATATAACAGCTGTATGGCTTTGACTGTGGATCTGCTTCTGACTGCCCTTTCCACAGATGCTCTGATGCTGTCCTGCAACTTGACTTGTGTTCTTTTGATAATGTACCAGCCTCTGGTCCCTCTGGTCCTTGTTTCCTGGTTGGAACTCAGCCCTTGCCCTTTTTAGATGATATATCTGCTTTTGACCCAAAAGCTAGCTCCACCTGGTCCTGGAACCAGATTGTATAGGGCCTAAAACTTAGATCTCACCATGTTGTTTTTCCTTAGATACCAAGTGATGTGCCCAGAGGTGTAACTTAAGATGTGCCTTATGATACACTGGAATTTTTAGCTAACTAATAACCAGTTTATCTCATTACTTTCACAGGCAATAAGTTTAGAACCAATGCTGGTTAATGCCTATTGGCATAGACATTTAATTTTCATTTACCAGAACAAAATGCTTCCAGCGCTAGAAGACCTGAATTTTATAATTAAGTGCAACAAAAACAATGCAGGCAAGTAACAGTTTCTGAGAAGCTCCTGATTATGTGTCCCCGATATCAAATCAGTATGTACAGAAGTTTTATTATTATGCAAACTTCTTCCAAATATCCATAGGTCAAGACAAAGGTTGGAAAATTACTTCCAATACATTTGCAGATTTGAATCACACGATTTTGTTTGCAAATTTTTATTACAGTTGCAATTAATTTTAGTTAAAAAAATTAAACATGCATATCAATGATATTGGGCATCTGAAAGAGACTAATTTTAAAGTATTTTGATTATGCAGATGCATATCTGTCAAGAGCTGAAATATACAAAAATCAGGGAGATAATTCATTAGCAATTATCAACTACAGTCTTGCCCTGAAATGCAGACCTACAGATGATGAAATATATTACAAAAGAGCTGAGGCCCATGAAGAGGATGGTGATATAATACTGGCGATAGAAGATTATGCTAAAGTAAGTATTGCTATATATAGTTTTACAATATATTTGGGCCAGAATCAAAAAACCTGTACAATTACTTCTGTGCTCGCAAAGGATTCTTCGCAAAGGTTCTTAAAATGGTGGTCACACAACACTATTGAAGCCAAAGTTGTGATATGACATGAGGGCCTACTATTCAAAGAAAAAACAATAAAAGCTCCTACTGGGCAAGAGTAAAAGTTGAGTTTGCCTAGTTATTGGTTTAGTTACTTTGGTATACCACCCACCAATCAATATTGGGCAATTTCCAACTAATGCATCCCATCAGTGCAAGGATTTGCATTTGCACAATGGGACTTCCCCATATTCTTCCTGCCATGTTACCCTAAATCTGTCATAGGTGTTCCCCCAACTCTCTGGCACAGATTAGGGGAGGATGCAAGTGAGCAGAGAGAGAGAGAAGTTCTGTTGTGCAAGTGTAAATCCTTGTACTGATGGGATGTACTTGTGTGGAGTGAGCAATGCAATTTATAAGACTAAGGCTTGTGTCTGATGTTCTGCTTCGAGTAAACTCATCGATATGAATGGGCATGACTAATTTAGGTGCATTCATTTCAGTTGAACTACTCTGAGTAGAACTTTATTGGACACAATCCAATAATAAAAAAGAGATAAATCACAACTGACAAAATATGGATTGAAAAGACTGTGAAAAATGAAAAGTACCAACTCTGTTGCGAAGGCATTCCATAACCAGGGTGCCAGCACCAAAAACGCCATCCCTCCAGAAGTCACTTATTGTACCTTATTTGGCAGTAAATCTAGTAGCAAGGAGCACAACCCTTTGGAAGCAAACAAGTTTGGCAGGATGGGCTGCTTTGTTCTTTCTCTTCATGGGACTGTCTCACCTACAGTAGTCATGCTCAGATGCACTGAAATCAATGGGCTTAAATTAGTCTTGACTTAAATCAATTTATGGTAATGGGTGTGACATTATAGATACAGCTCTCATTCTGAGTATGATTTAGTATGATTTAATCACTTGCTGTTTATCCACTTAACATTGCTCTCAGCTTCTTATCTCTCTCTGAGAAAGAAAAAAGAGGTAACCTTTCCTCCCCAAGCTGGACATAGTGGTGGAATATTTTTTGACTGGATCAGTGGCAGGGAAGGAAAGGGTTAAGCAACCTAGCTTTGGCAGGGCAAAGTCAGTACACTGGACTCCATTCAACTAAATAGATGCACTAGCAGCAACCAGCACAATGGGACTTTCCTTATCTCCCCTGCCCACCCAAATCAGCTCTGGGGGGGGGGGTCAGGAGAACACCTAGAAGAGCACACAGATAGATGAGAGGGGAGATAATTTCATCTGGCAAGAAGACATGCTTGTGTTGATGGAATGATTGCCTTGGTGTGACGTTATGAATACAAAAGCAAGGGTAACAATTGCATGTATTTTATTTCAATCTAGTGCCTTTTCTATAATCCCAAAAGAACTGATGCACTTATGAAGCATGGAATACATTACTTTAATAAATCTATATGGAATATAGCTATTAATGATTTTACAAATGTGATTAAACAGGACCCAACCATTGCAGAGGCAAGGTAACTGCAAATTATATATGAATTTAAGCAATTATAGTTGACTTCTAAATCCCTTATTACAGTGTCTGAGGAAATGATTATGCCCTGCATTCAGTGTCTGCCTGTGACCTCATGTACATTGAGTGAAAGTATCTGTGCCCTACTTTCTGGGTATAAATATATAAGAGTGATGAGTGCCATTGTGTTACTTGTGTCTATCTGTTGGAGAGAGAGAGAGACTGAGACTGGATCTGATGAGACAAGGAGTGCCAATGTCTTATGAAATCTGTCTGTGGTGGTGGGTCAATTGTGTTGTGCAGAGCTATCTCTGCTATTGGTATATATGCCTCTTGAACCTTCATTTAACTCTTTTTTGCATCAGAATGTTTGTAAGGTTCAGGATAGTAGTCTATGGAATATGTTAATTTATATATCATTGTTAACACAATACATACACCTTTTGTTTTGAGATCCTGATCAATATGCTTTGTCAAATTTGATGTTTATGTTTTTTAAGCTGCCCATTATCTTTCCTCGCCTCTTGCATTTAAATTCTAAGCACAGTTACTTTAAGGCAATTCCCACTGTTATGAACGGAACTTGCTTCCATGTAAGCATACTTAGGATCACAGCCTTGACTTATTTAAATCACATTGGGACAACAAGTTTTGCATTCAGACAGAATTTATATAAATGCAGAATATTGTAAATCTACTATGATGAGGAAAATATTGGTTTGATTTCTAGAACCTATCGAGGGAGAATATATATTAAACTAGAGCAGTATAAAAATGCAGCTGAAGATTTTGCTGTTGCAATTCACTTGAATCCTAATGATTGGATTGCATACTACCACAGAGGTTGTCTTTTGCGAACGCTGGATCCAAAACAAGCCCTGCAGGACTTGAGTGTTTCTGGTATAGTATACACTGTTTTTATGATAGATGCAGGGTGTTGTTGTTTTTTAAGTTCAAAGTGTGAATTTATACATTTTTCTTTTTAAGTATATCAAATATCTATATCTCCTGCCTTTCTCCCTAATGGGACTCAAGGTGGCCTACAGCTAAAAATAAGACTTGCTAAAAGCATAGAATTTTTTTTTTTAATTAAACATTAATAGAATTAAAAGTATTTACAAATTTTACATCTATATGTTGAGGATGTTTCCTTTAAACAATGGAAAGTCCTTCCAGAATATGTATATGTATATGTGTATGTATATGTATACAGTGAGTGGTACCTTGGTTCTCAAACTTAATACGTTCTGGAAGTCCATTCGAAAACCAAAGCATTCCCAAACCAAGGTGCGCTTTCCCATAGAAAGCAATGCAAAATGGATTAATCCGTTCCAGACTTTTAAAAACAACCCCTAAAACAGCACTTTAATATGTATTTTACTATCTATTGATCCATAAAATGAAAGTAATAAACAATGTACTGCAGTCACACAAACAATCAGTAAGTAGCTGAACTGGGTTCCACATAGGCACAAAAACAAAAACAAAAAAAGCCACAAAAACGCAAAATAAATAGCAAAAACAGACAGACCTCAGTGTAACACTCAAAACAGAAGTGTGGCACTCAAATTGGAGCACGTTTGGCTTCTGAAAAACCAGAGCACTTACTTCCGCGTTTGCAGTGTTTGGGTTCCAAGTTGTTTGAGTACCAAGGCGTTTGAGAACCAAGGTACCACTGTACCTATATTTTTATGTGTATCTATATATAGATACATAAAATGAACTGACATGGACCCTGCAATCCTCCTCTGAGGCCCTTCTTCACATGTCCCTTCCACAAGCGGTCTGAAGGGTGGCAACATGAGAACAGGCCCTTTCTGCAGTGGTTCCCTGCTTGTGGAATGCTCTCCCCAGGGAGGCTTACCTGGCGCCTTCATTTCATATCTTTAGGCGCCAGGCAAAAACGTTTCTCTTCAACTGATTAACATTTTGCGGTTTTTTAAATGTTTTTGTAGGTGAGGGGTTATTGGTTTGTTTTTGTTTTATTATGTATTCGGTATCTCTTTTTTATTTTTCTGTTGTGAACCGTCCTGGCATCTTTGGATAAAGGGTGGTATACAAATTTAATAAAGAATTATATTTAGCCCAAGAAGTAGACTCTAGCCAATGACTGGCTCTCGCATTTGTTTGGGCAAATTTTTCAATGTTTCCATTGTCCTGCTCCCCTCCTTTATAATCAGAACCCCTTTCTCCTATCCCTCCATTATCAGAATATTTTCCCTCCTTGAAAAAAAGTTCGCTCCTATTCACGAAGAACACCTCAGTTTCTTTGTGATGGGGCTGCAAGAGTTGTTTTGTGCTCTGATACAACCATACAACTTTTTCACAAGCTCCCATAGATATTTCAAGGTCATTAAATCTCTTGACGCAATCATAGAGGTGCAGTCATGCACGTTTGGTGATATTTTAAAACGAGCCCTGCAGTTCTACAAGGAGGGTGTGATTTGTGGCAGAGCAGTGAAGAGCAAACCAGAATGGAAAGGAATTAACTAAAGGATGATGGTCCTAGTGCACACTGAGATAATATATAATTATTGCAAAGGCTATATTTAATGAAGGACATATAGAAACAACTATATATACCTGGTTTCCCCATCCCTCCCCAGTTCTTCTCAATCACAAGTTTGAGAATCTTGCTGCTTTTCTTCACCGTGGGATCTTGTATTCAGAACTGAAACAGTGGTTACTGGCAATCTGTGATTTTGAAAGTGCACTCTCCTTGGACAGGTATGCTCTATTTATTTATATATTTGTTTGTTGCTTGCTGTATTATTATTATTATTATTATTATTTCATTCAAGCCTGCTGATCAAATAAAATCAATTGACAAAACACATTAAAACCAGCTAATGTTTTCAGGTCAAGGGCCACACTGACCCAAAGCTAACCCTCTGGGGGCCATTTAAATTTTTTAGAGCTTGTGTATTTCTGCATTTGGAGTAAACCATGTTTTAGCTTGGCATGATATACGAACCAGTGCCCTGCATATGGAGGTGCAGAAATGCCAGTCCCTGACCTACAGAGAGGGCCATCATAAACAAAATAGACTCTATACAGGTCCTAACTTTTATATTGTTTGGGTATAGAGTAATCCACACTACCACCTGCTTCCCAAATTAGTCAGATCCAATTAATGTTTTAAAAAACAACCGCTCCACTATCACCACCTTATGGGATAATGGAACCATTTTGCTGAAGGGGGAAGGTATTAACCATCAAACTACTCAGACCAGGTAGTCTCCTATTGCTTGGCTGTATTACCCAAGAAGCTACACTTCTGATATCTTGTATTCCTTGCTCCCCACCTTTCCCCAAGGAAACATAACTAGTAGAGCCTGGGAATGAATCTAATATAGATTCTGATGCAGAATGGCACATTATTTTCATTAATTGATTAATTAATTGTTTAGCTAGCAAGTCAGTGTAGGTCACTGATAAACCCCACTTTGTGGACGGCCAGAAAGCAGAGGTAAATTGTGCTGAGGTAAATTACGCTCTTAGTGCCCAGGTTGCCTACAAAGCAGGTTGTATGATGCCATGTCATGCTGTGGAAAAGAAATGTGTATTCCTTTCCTTGACACACTGCAGTGCTTCTGCCCTCACTATAAGAAGCAGCACGGAGATAGCAGGAGGGAACTCAAAACATTACTCTTGCTTTTGATATGTAGCGTGTACAGGTCTAGGATGGAAACATGTTTTTCTTACTGGAAAGCAGACAGGCTTTAATCCAACAAATAAGATGAAATCCAATGTAGCATAATGCACAAACATGTTGAAAAATGTAATGCTCATAGCATTCTGTCTCTATTTTCAGGAGCCTTTCCGTAGCTTACATAAATATTGGACTGATTTTGATGTTATATATGGACCGTTATTTTGAATCTATTCGACAGTTCACTCAAGCCATTCAGCTGGATCCATTAGATATTAGACCATACATGTGCAGAGCCCAGGCACATCAAAGGGTATCTATCTATTCTTTACCTATGCTGTAGAATTTGTGTGATAGGTGCTCAATAGGTAACTAGCTGCTTTAAGACTTACATATAAAACAATACTGGGACAATGTGCAAGAAATGCAAAGATTCTTTCTCAGTGCAAACAACAGAAGTCCTGGTGTTTTCTTAGTCAGAACCATCTCTCTGAAGGCTTAATTTAGTTTTAAAAACTAATGAAGAGCATTTAGGGTCTACTGTGTTGAACATTCTGGCTTTGTTTTTTCCTTGATACATACATGTGCTAGTTAAAACTTCCCACTTGCTTATTTTTTTTAAAAATTTCCCCCATATATATTTGGGGGAGACAAAGGGGAGAACCCCTTCTCCTCTGGACAAAAAGTTTGGAGTCTTAACTCCTAGTATCACAGGAGAAGCTTTTTTAAAAAAAAATATAAATGTCCTCTTCAGAAAACCCAAATTAATGTATAGGTCTTGAATTTCTGAATGAATTCTGTATGTAAGTAAATGTTGGCCAGTTATACCAAGGTACTAAAAAACTGAAGAAATTTGGATTTGGAAATCTGGACATGCCCTATTATTTAAAATAAAAGGATTTCCTTCGGCTAGCAGGGACGGTATGATGGATTATGGCCCTTCCTTCTGGTCAAGGCAGAAATGAAAGCTGTGGAAGTTTCTTAACAATCAGTTGAAGTTTATTTAATATTAAAAGATATGGATTAAAAATGTTTTTAAAAGGAGGAGGTGGTCCTTGTATAGGAGAACACATTGAATGAGATGGTGGTATCCTGAGACAAGAATAATGGATGTTCGTCTGTTTTAAAATAACAGGTTCATGATCTAAAGAGTGCAATTAAAGATATAAACAGAGCCATTCATCTCCAGCCCAACTCACCCCACTTATGCTTAACAAGGTAAGATTGTTATCAGCTCCTTTTCTCATTTTGTTTCTTTCTTTCCTACTTTTATTGTCCACCTGTATTATCACTGTGTGTATCATGTAGGCCTTTGACGTGATGTTAAATGTGCTAGTACATTTAATGTTTCTTTTTTAACTTGAAAAAAAAACAGTTTTGAGGGAATATTCTTAATCATTTCCCCCAACACCACACTCTGGGAAAAAATTACTTCCCAAACTTGTCGTTTCCTTCCTTGAGTGAACTAGTCTGGGTCATCACCAGGAATGTGGTTGGGAACCCATGTATGTATGTATAAATGAATGAATGAATAAATAAATGTGTATTCATACATGTATAAATGCATTTATACATTAATGCCATGTCTAGTTTGACTCTTGGTCTTTTTAGGGACACTGAAGATTACTAGTGGTGGCTTGGTATACTAGGTGAATATCAACCTTTATTGAAAAATCACAGAAATTACACTGATGTGGGTTGAGGGTTGCACATATATACTGTGCTGCCTTCATGTTGCTAAGAAATAGCTTTGGTAGCAGAGTGCAGGTGCTAACCCTTAACTGGCCTGGTAGCCACTGTGTTGCCCTCCAGACGCTGTTGGAGCCCAAGCCCTATGAACCCTAGCCTGCGTAGAGTTGTAGGCCAGTAACATTTTGAGGACACCACATTGGCAATCCTTGGCCTAGGACCTAGTCCTTGTAAATTCCTTGCTTTGACTGTGAAGTCATCACGGAAGCTGGAGCACTGCATTCCATTCTGTCAGCCCAAGAGAAGCTTCTGCAATGGCTTCAGCTCTGAAGGAGATGGAGGACTGAACTCAACTTCCCTCCATTAGCCCTGAAGTTCATGCTTCATTGACTCATATTTGAGGGCAGCATACAACTCAGCTGCTTCTGCTATTTCTTCATAGGTCCTCACTATGATTTCAGATGTGTGGTCTACCAAAGTAGTTTGTATCCTTTTAAATTTAGTTTTTAGGTCTTTTAGTGCTGGAGAAATATTATTCTTTCATCAAGAATACTACTCTAATTAAAGTGGCCTTAATAGTTGAGATTCTTCAGTGCATAACTGAATGAATGAATGAATGAATAAATAAATAAATAAATAAATAAATAAATAGAATTTCTTAGGGCGTTATTTGACTAAATGAAATGTGCCTAAATTAAAAACAAATTAGCTTGATTGTCAGAATCTGATGGAATATTTTACTTCTAGTAAAATATTCTAGTATGTTTGGTCCATTGATTTGTACTTTTATCTGCTTCTTTTTGATATTTTAATATTTATTTTATTTATGTAACTTGCCCTGAGGGTCAATAAAGATAGAGAGTGGGATATCAATATTGTGAATTAGCACATTTTATTCCTAGTAGATATATTTTAGGTATTTTATTAGGGATGATCCAAAGGTTGCTGAATAGTGTTCTTTTTTCATATGTGGTGGTCTTGTAGTAAGGTTAAGGCTTACTGGGAAATGATATATAATGAAATGAAAAGGATGTTTAAAATAACGTTTGTGAGAAAAACCAGAAACCTTTCTTCTGGGATTCATAGGGATAGAACTACCTAAATTGTATAGAAATTTGTTTTTGTACGCGACTACAGTGGCAAGAATGTTACTTGCCCAAAAATGGGAAAAAGAAGTCCCAGCAAAGGAAGAATGGATACAAAAACTTATGGAATATGCAGAAATGGCAAAAATTATTGAAAGAATAAGAACTGAAGATAAAAAACTTTTTATAAAAGAATGGAAATGGTTTATTGAATATTTACACGTAAATTGTAAACAGATAAAAACACTGGCAGGATTATTGTAATAACCTGAAGCTATAAAAGAGTATATATATATATATATATATATATATATATATATATATATATATATATATGATAAATGAATGAGCAGGTTAAGTTAATTTGGATATGCAGAAGATAGTAAAAATAAATTTAGGGAACCGCAGAAAAAGGGGTAATGAAGTCAAGTTTTGAAATGTCGAAATGAATTGTATATATCTGATAAGTATAAATATGTTTTTAAAGAAGGTTGCTGAATGTATAGCCAATAAAGAGTTGATAATATTCTGTAATTTTTGAGTAATTTTACTCAAATATTTAAATCTTTGTTGTTATTCTATTGATATTTGAAAACAAATAAATGGTTCCATAGAAATTCCAAGCAATTAATATATGCTAAAATACTTCATTTACAGAGGACAGTATTTACTAGAGATGCAGAATTATGATCTTGCAAGTTTCTGCATACACCAAGTTGCAGAAATGGGTCAAGGTACTGTCTTTTTATGTTTTACCTTTCTGTGCACTGTGAAGCTATGGCCCAAGTCCAAAGGATTACTTGAAGCATGCCCAGGAGCACCTGGAACTTTTCTTGAACAGCAAACCCTCATACCCTATCACAGTTGTCTTTTTTTGGTTGGAGGGGCAGAGTCCCCTTAAGTTCAAAATGGTTTGATATTTATTTTTTAAAATAAAAGTATTTTTATACCACCATATCACAAAATATCAGGGCGGTGTACAATGTTAAAACACAATGAATGCACCATTAAAACAACAAAAATGCAGATAATTGTTAAGGTGGCTAGCTAAATAAAAATTGAAAATTAAATAGCTGTGAAGCCCTGTTGGCATAAAATGGTATGATGGCTGTCTAAGAAATATAAGTCTCGTTGAGCATGCAGAACTAGTAATAAGCTAATTGAGAACCACTGCTGAATTATGTTTTATATTTGGTTTCTGTACATCACTCTGGTATTCTCTGAATGCCGAGTGCTTTAACAGAAGTTTAATACGAGTCTTTGGCATTCTGAACATTTATATTAACATTGGCTATGAAGCTTGCCTGTCTCTTATGATATCTGTATTTATACATTAAAATGCACAATAATAAATAGGTTGGCCCAGAATGAAGTTGCCCTTCAATATTTTACAGGATCCCTTGAATGTTCGCTTATTCAAGAAGCACTCGTTCAATCATTTTGTCAGAATCACAACAAGGCCATTGTGTGTGCGCTTGCAGCCTCCGAAAACCAACCTGATTGTGCCATGTTTGTTCTTCTTGGAAAAATCCAAATGAAAGCCAAAAAATATAAGGTTAAAGATATGCTCTTGTATGTCTGTGGTTTTGATGGGAACTATTTTTGAAAGCTATAGGGAAAATGTGTGAGGCTGATAGAATTCTGCATGGGTTCTGGTGACTATTTCATTTCTTATTAAATCGCTATTCCTCCTTGCTGTTTTCTGCTGGGACACAGCACCCTGCTGGTTGTCCATTCTTTTCTGCTGTCTTTGCCACTCAATGGTTAATTTGTCAAGAGCTCATTTAATCTCACTGGCCTCTGTGTATGATCCCTATATTTTTATCTGTCTTGGACTTTAATCTGAACTAGAGAAAACTTCTTTTTAACCTCATCTCCCCTAGCCTTCCCCATACCCTAAAGGTAAAGGTAAAAGGACCCCTGACCGTTCAGTCACGGACGACTCTGGGGTTGTGGCACTCATCTCGCTTTACTGGCCGAGGGAGCCGGTGTTTGTCCGCAGACAGCTTCCGGGTCATGTGGCCAGCATGACTAAGCCGCTTCTGGCGAACGGAAGCAGCGCACGGAAACGGCGTTTACCTTCCCGCCGGAGCGGTACCTATTTATGTACTTGCACTTTTACGTGCTTTCGAACTGCTAGGGTGGCAGGAGCAGGGACCGAGCAACGGGAGCTCACCCTGTCGCAGGGATTCAAACTGCTGACCTTCTGATTGGCAAGCCCTAGGCTCTGTGGTTTAACCCACAGCACCACCCGCGTCCCTTCCACCCTATTTGGGGGTTAATGATGCCTCTCTAACTTTGGCCATGGCTGCAAGCCATGCTTCTCTGATATCTGGTGTTCTGTGAAGCCAAGTAAACCCTCAAAAATGGTATCTTCCCATGTGCTACTTCAGGTGTCACCAGTACTTGGGAAGATTACATTTACCAGGGCCTACTGTACTTGATTAATATGTAGAAAAATAATGGCAATTACTATTTGGATTCAAGGTGCCAGATGAAAGCAGGCCAAGTTTTAGATCATTGCTTTCTGTGCAGAAGTAAAAATGGATTTTTTTTTTAACTGGGCAGCCTAGTCCATGACACATGACAGTTCGCTGTAACTAAATCAGTCTTTCTGGCTATGTATTCAACTCATTAAGTTTGTATTTCTGTCCAGCTTTCATTAGTGAGATAACCTTAGATCCTATTTCCTTGGTGCCAAAAAAAGAGCTGTATTACATGGTCTTCTTTGCCGCAGTACATATAGTATTTAAGAATGTGGCAAACCTATGCATGTCTACTCAGAAGTAACTAATGATTTCAATAGAACTTACTCCCAAGTAAGTGTGCATATGTGTAGAATCTATAGGGTTGGGTATTTACTTTGTTTTTTAAAAAAACAAAGTAAATATATCTGCGGTGGAAAAAAGATGGAGGCCACTTTTGTTATTCAAAAGGGTGACTGATTCACCATTGAGCAAACTGAGCAGCACGATCACTCTCAAGACTGGGATTGCAAACATCAGTTAACTATATTTTACACTTACTTTTTATTACAGGATGCTGTAGCCAGTTTTAAACAAGCATTGAAGCGGCTGATGGATACTGCTGCTTCAAGATCTACACCTAGTACATTTGAAGCTGCAGAAATATATTTTTTTATGGGCCAGTGCTATATGGAGCAAGTCTCCTTATTAGAGGTACATATTTCTTAAGTGTTACGGCATTTTGGTTTTAAACATTGTATACAAAAGTTTTGATTATGGAGTTGAAATGAGTTAAAGACTTGAGCGTTGGGATACTCTTCAATGGTTTGTTGAAAGTCCAAAACTGTGTTAAATTTTGCTTAGGCATGTCAGACAAAGTAATTTGAAGGGAAGGGGATTGTTGATGTTTAGTTGTTTAGTCGTGTCCAATGTTTTGTGACCCCATGGACCAGAGCACGCCAGGCACTCCTGTCTTCCATCGCCTCCCACAGTTTGGTCAGACTCCTGCTGGTGGCTTCGAGAACACTGTCCAACCATCTCATCCTCCGTCGTCCCCTTCTCCTTGCGCCCTCAATCTTTCCCAACATCAGGGTCTTTTCCAGGGAGTCTTCTCTTCTCATGAGGTGGCCAAAGTATCGGAGCCTCACCTGAGGGCTATTCCAATTGGGCAGTAGCACTTCAGTCACACCTCTTAGGATACTGCCAACCTAGGCACAGAGACTAAGGGCAAGATTTAGCTACCCCGTTCTGCGAGGAGAAGCCAATGCAAGGACTCCCTTTGGCAAAACAGGGTTTTCCTTCCTCTCCTCTCCCCTGTGCACCTCCTTCAGATCTGCTTTGGAGGGTCAGCAGATCTCCCAGAACATTGTGTGGGGGTAGGAGAGGGAAGATCAGTCTCCTTAGCGCCATGTTGAATTCCTGGAATATATTTAATCAACCAGCCAAGCTATTGATGGGTTGCAGTTATACTTCTATTGTAATATTGTTTTTAGCTATTATCGGCTTAGTATATGTATAGGCAGGGGATTCATTTTTATAATAAATAAATTAATAACAATAGTACGTCATCTGGTAAAGCAACAAATGTTTAGGATTACAGGATTATCAATTTGCCACTGTTCTTCTCCCATGCTGGCACGCTTGAAGACAGGAATGCAGTTGTGTCTCAGGAACTTCTAAGCAGCCTGTTCCCAGAAGAAACCCCAGTGAAGTTCCTGCCTTTTGTTTCTGGCAATAGCTTAGCAATTCTTTCTGCATTTCTTTGTTATTCAGGTTTGTACTTTTGTCTGTTTTCTGCTCTGTGTGCTCAGGATCCTTTTATTCATTCTCTCAATTATTTCTCTGTATTTTTCTGTCTCTTGTAGCTAGTTTTGTGTGTCTAATCTTTGTGGCAAGTGGAATCTTCCCTTGGCTGTTCCAGTGTCACAAACTTAATTAATTCTGTGGTTATCTACATTTTTTTTTATTCCTTTTGCTAGTTTGTGTGATTGATATTAATTGATTCTGTGTTCAGTTGGTTCTTAAATTCCTTCAAATTTCTTCAATAATTGTCTACGATTCTTTCCCCTTTGTGATTGTCATAATTGATTATTTCAATTAATTCCCCTCTGTGACTTGCCATGATTAATAATACCCTGCAGTGATTTTCTGTCTTGAACCCCATGGTTCCATTGGGATTAGACATGGATTGGCGAGTTCAGACTGATGAGGATGAGGCAGAAGCAGAAGGGGTGTGTGAATAATAGGAACTGGGGATGGAGGTGCTCCCATTTCCTATCCATCCTGCAGAGCAGAGAGCCTTATTGGGGACTGAAGAGGGCATTAACAACCCACAGGAGATATCTGAGCTGAAGTTGGCAGTGGCTGAACAGGAGCCAGAATGGGAGAGCAAAACCTTACTGTCTCTATGAGAGGAATTTCTGGTATTTGAACCATCACCTCCTTCTTTTTCATTGGCATTGCATTTTCATAGCAAAATTGTTGGGATGAGTGCTGAAGAATATAGCTAAGTGTCTGTGTTTCCTCAATATGTTATGTCCCCCCGCCCCTTTGATATACTATAGAAAATTAACTTTAAATGTTTTATATGAATAAGAGAGTTCAAAACAAAATACTGATCACTTCCACTATGCTCCTTGTGAAAGCATGCACTGGGTACGGCAGGACATGGTTCACTTTGATCAATTTTACTAACTTCTCTAAAAAATACAGAGCATATATTTTGATCAAGAAGGCTTGTCAAGAGTAACCAACCACCCTCTTTGTGGCCACTCACCTCATACCATAACAAGGTTTGTTGAGTGATTTCCTTAAATTGGAATTAAAATACTTTATATGTCCAAACAGCTGATAATATTCTTGTTCAATTAAGTGCAGTAAACAAAATGGCCAAATTGAATAGATTTGATTAATTAGTTTTTCTATTCCTCTTTCCATTAAAACGAATCTCAAAGAGGTTCCCAGACAATAAATAACAATAACATAATAATACATCCCAGGTACGCCATAAGTCATATTATATAAATTAACAAATCATCAGTAAAACAATAATAATATATATAGCACCGTTAGCAAACCAGCAACTAAAAACTAATCTAAGCATCACAGCATAGTCAAACTGGGTCAATATGAAAATATTAGGCAGTAAATGGTCTTGTCTGGGATAGATAATAACAATTAGAAGTCTTAATAAGACATTTAACTTCTGTTATGTTAATATGTGGCCAATTTGGTAATATCTAAAAAATGGTCCTATTTACTACCTCATATAACAACAGATACTGCCTGGGGCCTCTTGAAGAGTGTTGTTAAAACCTATTTTCAGAATGTGAGGCTTATTTAAACATTGGAATTTGTCTCTCCATAACTGGTGTCATTTGCCTAATTTCATGCACTACAGAGTCCTAAAGCTGTAAACGTTTTATATTCTTGACAATATTTTCTTGACAAAGGGCAATATTTACTAATACTAACTTTATTGTATTTTTAGGCCTGTGACGCTTTTACTTCTGCTGTCAAGCTATATCCACGTTATGCAGATGCATACTATCAGCGAGGGCTTTGCAGAATGCAGCTCCATCAACCTAAGTGCATATTAGATTTTAACAAAACACTTGCTGTTCAACCAGACCATTTTCAGGTAATGCTGAAAATTTGATTTTTGGAGACACTAAAATAGAGCTTATCTTATCTCAATGTTCTACATTTAGCAATAAAAATAAGGTAAAGGGACCCCTGACCATTAGGTCCATTCGTGGCCGACTCTGAGTTTGCGGTGCTCATCTCGCTTTATTGGGCGAGGGAGCCGGCGTATAGCTTCCGGGTCATGTGGCCAGCATGACTAAGCCGCTTCTGGAGAACCAGAGCAGCGCACAGAAGCGCCATTTACCTTCCCACCGGAGTGGTACTTATTTATCTACTTGCACTTTGATGTGCTTTCGAACTGCTAGGTTGGCAGGAGCAGGGACCGAGCAACAGGAGCTCACCCCGTCACGGGGATTCGAACCGCCGACCTGATCAGCAAGTCCTAGGCTCTGTGGTTTAACCCACAGTGCCACCCGCGTCCCTGAGCAATAAAAATAGTAGATTGCAAATCCCTGGAAAAATTGATTCTAGTTCGTCTTCATTAAATTCACTTCGTGGTATACCAGGGCCAATGGTGTGGGCTGAATTTTCAGGCCTGCTCATTTAGCCACACCCCTACCTATCCAAACACATACATCTCTGTGTAGGCATTCTGTGTCTATATATCTGCCAATCACCCATTCCCACCACCCTTCTAATACCCCTCCCCACCTTCTCACTATATAGAAGGGTCTGGAAACTTCTGTTTCAGTGTATCTGAAGAAGTGTGCATGCACACGAAAGCTACTTAGTTGGTCTTTAAGGTGCTACTGGAAGGAATTTTTTGTTGTTGTGTCTATATAGTAAGAAGCATTCATTAGCTTGCAAGCAGTTTTCTAAAGGCCTCTGTTACATTCCTATTTAACATCTCTTGCCAGGTACTCATGCAAAAGGGGGTCCTTCTGCAGAGTGAGGCCTTCTGTACAAGGTAACCAGAAGATTGCCTAAACTGCTGCTGTAGTTTGCCACTGAAACCCAAAATGCTGTTTTACATTTAGAAATTTTAAAGTTATTTGTAATCCAGGCCACCTCACCCAGAAGACTTCACTCTGAAGATCCCCCCTTGGGTCTTTCTCAGAGGAAGGTGAGTGGAAAAACTTCTAGGAAAAGAAAAGTAAACAAATAAAAAAATAAAGTGAGGTAACAGGAGGAGCAGGAATGAGGAGATGGCAGGGTGAAGGAGGAGGATGTTTGCTTCACTAGCACCATAAAGACTGAGGAGCAGCAGAATTACTAGCCATCTCAGGCAACATAATGTCTGGTACTGGGCCTGTTGGTGTTTGTTTCCTTCTAAAATGTGTTTGTTTTCTTCTGTAATGCTTTTGTAAAGGCATATTTAAGTCGTGCTGCTTACTATGGATGCAAAGGAAGATTCTCCAAGGGAATAATGAATTGCAACGAAGCCCTCAGAATTCAGCCTACAAGCGTGAGAGCCTATCTTTATAGAGGAGCACTGAAGTTTTATAACAGGGTAAAAATGTTGTCTTATTTTTGTGTGATGAAGTATGTTACCTTTTGCAGGTAAAGACAGATGTTTGGAGTACACTGCTGCTCATTTTAAAGAAGAATTGAAAACTTACGATTAACACACCAATGTAGTAATCAGCCTTAAATGAACATATTTTTGAAATATAGGGTGGAATTCAATGTCAACAGAAGTCCAGTTTCCCCTTTCACAAGGAGTCCCCACCCCTGCTGCTTGTTCACCTGAAATTGGTTCATTTTTTGGGGGGGCAGGAATCCCCAAAACAATGCATGAGGGGCAGGAGGAGAGAGGGATTGTTCCTTTGCCAAGCCAAAATGCTTGCTCTGACACAACAATCACGTGAGTACAATGTTGAATTCCTCCCATAGTTTAATAATAATTGCCACTTGTAATAATAATTGCACTTTCATGTCATGAAGGTGGACACAAGTGTTTGTTTGTTTTAAAAGTAACTATAACTATAACATTGGTAACTGTTTTAGGGAGACAGTATGAGATAATATAGGTGAGGTAATACTTTAAAAGAAAAGAGCCCTGTGAAGGAACGGCTAAGGGAGCTGGGCATGTTTAGCCTGGAGAAGAGGAGGTTAAGGGGTGATATAGCCATGTTCAAATATATAAAAGGATGTCACATAGAGGAGGGAGAAAAGTTGTTTTCTGCTGCTCCAGAGAAGCGGACACGGAGCAATGGATCCAAACTACAAGAAAGAAGATTGCACCTAAACATTAGGAAGAACTTCCTGACAGTAAGAGCTGTTTGACAGTGGAATTTGCTGCCAAGGAGTGTGGTGGAGTCTCCTTCTTTGGAGGTCTTTAAGCAGAGGCTTGACAACCATATGTCAGGAGTGCTCTTATGGTGTTTCCTGCTTGGCAGGGGGTTGGACTAGATGGCCCTTGTGGTCTCTTCCAACTCTATAATTCTATGAAGCTTATAAACTTCTGCCCCTTTCATCTGTCCAATCACTGAAAATCTCAGGGTGCTTTTCCCAAAAGAATTGCCTTGCTGGATCAGACAAAAATCTGCTTTGATTCAAACAGGAGACACATGCTGCTACAAGCAGGCAATAGGTGATGGTCGTTCTCTGTTTCCAGCATCAGGTAACATATATGTATTCTGCCTTTGAATATCAAGCTTCCATTTACAAGCTTGATTAATAGGCTTGGTTAGATCTGTTCTGTCTCTTATATCTATTTTTCTATCTATTTTTAAAGCCCTATAACCTGCTGGCCATCACTATCTCTTAATTATGCCTTGTGTGAAGAAATGTTGTCCTTAATCTCCTGCCAGGTAACTTCACCCAATGACCACTTGTATTATGAAAAATACAAGTCACCTTCATAATTTTATAAACTTCCAAATTTCAACAGATATCAATAGAAAACCTGCCAACACAGGATTACATATAGAGGAATGTGTCGCGATATTCATTTATACAGATTATTTGATGATTTTAGGTAATATGACTAATGCCATGTCATTTTTTTCCTACAGACTTACAAACATGCCGTTGAAGATTTAAGTAAAGCTATAGACCTAGACAATGGTTGTATTTTGGCATATTACAATAGAGCACTTTCTTACCACTGCTTGAAGGACAGCAAAAATGTATGTATCTTTTTAAAAGAGCAGTCACATAACACTTTTCCATTGCTTTACCTCTATTTCTGAATGTCCTGCTTTTATTTTTAATTATCATGCCTTTTTCCAATTTATGACATTTGTTCACTTACTGTGTTTACTAACTTCAGTCTAGAGTTTTGTGTACATTGTAGCATTTGCATTGAGTTCTTATTCCCATTCACTTTAGGTGGAAGGGGAGCTTCACACTGTGTTACTTTGTTGGTAACTTTCCCCAACGTGGCATCAGCCTCAGATAGCATAGTCAATGCTCAGAGATTATGGGAGTTACTTACTACAACAGATGAAGGGCACCAAGTTGGGGGAAGGCTATTCTGTGATTTCATTCATTTATAGCATCACGTTGACAGACCCTTGCACACCTTAAGAACCCACAGTGATGTGAATACATGACTGCAAAAGCACATTTAATATGGCAAATGACAAGTGGTTGTTCTGCCTTTCTGTGTTGATTTTAGCTTTGTTGTTGTCATTATGCCAATATTTGACAGCAAAAAGTGCCGGTTGCTTTTTCTTGCATTTTCAGTATTTATATCCCAAGCCTATTAGGGTATGAATATTCTAACCAGTGTTGTGGGATGTAAATTTTTCCAAAATGTAAATTTTCCAATGTTTTGCTTTTCCATGGAAATCTTTCTGTTTCATAAGTTTATTAGTTAAATGAATGGATGCCAGTTGCAAATACAATATTAGGCAAGCTTAGAGGTTTCAAAGTTTCTGGCCTTGTTTCCTAAATATGCACACTGAAAAATTTCCTGTGCACAAATTACCCTAAGTATGCTAATTCACATAGGAAATTCCCCCCACAAAACCCACATCACTGGTCTTAATTGTTTCCCTACCTTTGTACCCCATATGAGGAATACTTTGATGGTTGGTTCTTAAAAGATTTGCTGATTTTGCAAATTCAGTGAAAGAAAAAAACCTGCATTTAAAAAAAAACTTATTTAAATGCTATATTTTTCTTAATTTGCTGTATTTTTTCTTAACTTTGAATAGACATTCTATGAAAACCAATAAAAATTACTTAACCAATAAAACTTAATCAGACACATGTAACTACCGCAGTTAAAGACAGATTTACTAAGATGACCAGAGGTAGTACAAAATCAATAGTCCTGTGATTAAGCAGATGGTGCAATTGGGAAATTCCAAGGTCCATGTTATCTTGTAGTTCTGATGATAAATTGACTTCTAAGGGTCACTCAAGGCACTCCTGTCAGCTACAGTGCCTTGGTTAAGGTCCTTTCTTTCCCCAAATCACCAAGTTGGGAAGAATGAATTGCTTTTAGCTATGCCAAATTTATTCTTAATCTATTTCTCCCTTGTATTTCATAATAGCAAACTTTATAGTCACTATAGTTCATGAAACTAAGGCTAAAACAAAACATTGAAAATTAATTATTTTCTCTGAACTTTGCTGAAACTTAGAAAATTGTACATTTAATTCTTTGTTACACACCCTAGTAAAGTTATAAAGTATAAGCCACATTTCTCAAGCCTTTATTGCAGGAACGGGGAACCTTTGACCCTTCAGAATTTGTTGGCTCCCATCAGCCACAGTCCGCATGGCTAACGGTCAGGGAGGGTTGGAGTTGTAGCTCACTCCGTACCATCTGAAGGGCCACAGGCTTCTCAGCCCTGCTTTATTTCTTTGAAAAGCAAACAGGTAATTAATCAGATGGGGAGATTAGAATGTCTTTATACAGGATAATGAGATTCCATATTTTGCACTATTTACCAGTTACTGTGTGTATTTTCCAGGCTTTGAAAGATTATGGGATTGTTCTTCTTCTTGAGCCCAGCAAGGACATTGTTCTGAAAGTGTTGATCAACCGTGCCTTACTCTATGTGGATTTGAACCAACATGCTAATGCACTAGAGGTACAGACCTAACTTAGTCATGTCCTGTTACTTTCAGTAGGTCTGTTCTGAATATAGCCTAGTTGCTTAGGCACTCAAAAGGGTGGTGACGAGTCAGCTTCAGATATTCTTGGTGATGGCTGTTTATCTAAATTCACTTCATTCTGTCGTTAGGTTCCAGTTTGGCTTTGGTCTCCCTGACGGACGACTTCTTTCTGTAGTGAGATGAGAGAGTGCAGCCCTGTTGATTCTCCTAGATCTGTATTTTATTGGAATGACTTTATGTACTGAGGGTGGTAGGCACAGTGGTGTGATGGTTCCAGTCCTAACCAAAGGGCCGATTCCAGAGGGTGGGAAGTGTGTGGCTTCTATTCAGCCCCATGTGGGGTCACACAGGATTCTATTTTGTCCCCCCCCCCATGCTACATCTATATGGAGCTGCTGGGTGAAGTGATTTGGGTGCCACCAATATGCAGATGACACCCAGCTCTGTTTCTTCATGTTATCTGAGTCAGCTGAAGATGTGCAGTTTCTTGTACATCTGGTGTCTGGCTGCTGTGGTTGGCTAGATGAGGTCTAGTAATTGGAAAATGAATCTGGACTGGAAATGCTCTGGTTAGATCTTTCCTCTATCAGGGAACTGGTTGGATGACTTGTTCTTGATGGGAATGCATGTCTGGACTGATGTTATTCTAATAACAGTCTAAAACCTGGCTGTTTACAAAGATGTTTGGGGGCTGTGACTGATTCTATGCTGCGTTGGTTGCTTTATATCTGGTCTCTGTGCCATGTATTAATTGCTGTTGATTGTTATTTATTGCAGACTTACTGTTCCCTGCGCTGAGATCTCTGGATTAATGATGGGATATACATACTTAAAATAAAATCTAAAAACTTTCTTTTTTCTCAGAAAGTGCTGGTTTCCACCCACAGCTGTGGGTATGAGCAATGTGCTAGCATTATAGGCATTTATTGGATGATGCCTGTGGCATCAGTGCTGGGTGCATCACAAATATTTTCTTTCTCTGTTTTTAGGACTTTGCAGAAGTAGCACTGAGTAAGCCAAAAGACGGCAAACTACTTCAAAATATTGGACACTGCTGTCATAGGTAATAATACCAAACAGTAGGGATTTAGAATAAATGTTTTGATGTCGTGGTTTACAATAGAGTTGACAAAGCAGAAGTTGAGGGACATTTCACTTGCAATGGGTGGTTTCCCGAGCAAGAGCTTGAATGGTTTTCTTGTGTGCTTTTAGTTCTTAGGCCCTGTAGCTCTGCTCTTCCCACAGGCTTTTCACCTAGGGCCAGATCAGTGTGGAATCCTTTTAGCATGCTAGCTGGGCAGTGGCAGCAGTGCAAAAATTGCTAGAGGCTGTTCCCCTACCATTGCCTTTTCTCCAGGGCTGGTCCAACCAGAGTGGGATGCTCTAGTCTGCGCTGCAGTTCAGGAAGGGCACAGAAAGCATGTGAAAAGAGCAGCCATTCTTCAACCCCTCTTCCACTCTGGATAGGCTGCAAAGGGGAGACGGAGATTTGGAGCTTGTTTCCTCAGAGGGCTCCCCACCTCTACAGAAAGTTTAGTTAATTAAAAGGAACAGCAATCAGGAAGCACCTTCCATTTCAGGTTGGACTGTATAGTATATGAGGAAACTTAGTCCTTCATGCTCAGCTTCCCCCACCAAGTCTCAGAGAAGTTGCCCATAGAAGACAAAGGAGATCAGTCGGATGGTGGTGGGTGGTAACAGCCTGAACAGCTCATAGATCAGATTTTAAAGTCAAAGTTCTAATCTGCCCCTGTATCCAGAACAGGATATTTACAATAAGAAAAATGCTGCTTTGGTCTGCTTCTGAACAAGTTCACATGATCAGCACAATATGTGACTCATGCTTGAAAAAGGAATAGAGATGGTGAAATAAATACTATAAACCATGACAAAAAAAGCCATGTGAGAATGCATTATACAAAAATAAGAGGGATGTTTTGGCTACAAATTATATTTATGGTCCTGGTTTCTGCACCATTGCTTGTTCACTCATTGTAAAGTATATAATATCAAATGTTGCTAATAAAACACTTAATTTCAAATGTATATTGATTTTCAGACTTCAGAAATACGAAGAAGCTGTGCAGTCATTTTCAAAGGTTATTAAAATAGATCCATTTTCTCTGGATGGCTATATTGGACGAGGAAATGCATATCTGGAATATGGTCATGAGAAAGGTACTAGACAAGCCCAGAAAGATTTCGCAAGAGCAATACATCTGAATCCATTGTGCATAAAGGCCAGACTTTGTGCAGGATATAGTTTGCAGGTAATGTATTGGTAACTGTGTCTTTATAATATTCGACTGCACTCAGCAACCTTAAACTTCTTCTGACAATTTAGGGCGTCCACTTAAAATACATAATGAACATTAAAGATTTAGTTACAGATAGGTAGCCGTGTTGGTCTGCCGTAGTCAAAACAAAAAAAAATTCCTTCCAGTAGCACCTTAAAGACCAACTAAGTTAGTTCTTGGTATGAGCTTTCGTGTGCATGCACACTTCTTCAGATACTTCTTCAGATACTTCTACTTACTGTTTTTTATTATGTGTTTGAAAAATCAATAAAATTTTTTTTTTAAAAAAAAAAAACTTAGTTGGTCTTTAAGGTGCTACTGGAAGGAATTTTTTTTTGTTTTGATTAAAGATTTAAACACTTTTCTTAAGGATAAAATAACCAGCACATATAAGTGCGATTGTAGGTCAATTATTTCCATTTCTCATACCTAGATTAAATCTATTTTTAACCAGTAAGAAGAACTGATGCCCTCTGATTTATGTAGGACCTGTGCCTATCGTACTCAGCACTCTTAACTGTTGGAGATCAATACTAGAAAGCAGTACTATTTTCCTATGAAATTCATGGGGAAAAGAAGCAGAGTAGGAGCTGTTTTCCACAGTTCCCGTAGTGCAGCCTGTAACTTCCCATACTTCTCAGCTTTATTCTGCTGGCAATGTCATGAGGTGTACCACTCTGTATATGGATCGCCTTTTGTGTGAGGTCAGGACATGTGTCCATTTAAAATGTGTGTATACCTTAAACCCTTTTGCCTAATAAATAACCTGTCGTATCAGGAAGTAGAAAAATTGGTTTCTTACACGGAAATGAGAGACAGAGAATATATGGGCTTAAGGCAGGGAATTTACAACTATGATCCCTAAAAATAAACCATGTTAAAGTCCAGACTAGCACCCTTTGTCACAGCAATGGCAAAGTGGTTAAGGAGAAAGATACTGGCAGACTCATAGAGGTATGAGACATTACTATAGAAGATCGGCCCTACTGAGATAGTGGCACTGCAATTACCGTAAAACATGACTATTTCAGTAAGAGTCCAAAATATGAGGCGGAGCTTCTACATATAGCCTTGGATCTAGAGATTCTGTGCACGGCACTTGGCTCATGGGGTACTCCTGCTGACAGAAGCGGGGGAAGCAGTTTTCACTAATTCTTCCTGCCACCCTCTATGCTCCTTGGAAATATGCTCTGAGCTACATAGCCCTCCAGAAAGGTGTAAGTGGGTGCTGCAGTGGGAAGGCAAGATTGGAGAAAATACCTCCATCCCCGCTTTCCACCAGTTGGGGTCTCTGCTGGATCAAAGATCCTCCTGTGAATGGAAGAAACCTTTCCACAATGGAAGAAAAATTATGGATGCAAGCTAGTGGAAATGTCGACGTGTTAGTCCTAAAATGAAACTTTGCTGGGAAACTCTTGCAGATCACACCGGTCAACGGATTGGAATAGTTCTGCATTAACTGAGATATGAAAAAGGAAATTACAAATTACCTTTTCTTTGCATTTCATATAGCTCACTGTATTGCTATTGTGGTTTGTCATAAAGCAGCTCTCTACACATTGTTTTGAAATAATACTGATTTAATTTAGAAACTAGCTTTACAGCCTTTGGGCAGTTTTGTCGATATGCTTCCAACAAACACCTACATGGCAAGTAGTGTTTTCACCCTTCACAAGCTCCTGTAACAGCTTCACATGCTTCTTTGTAACATGCATAGAACTGCACAGTTGGTGAACAGTTCTAAAACTGGCCCCCAACAGTAGGTAGGGCAATACAGAGCAGTGGGGTTTTGGTGCATCAGCGTAAAGTGGAGCTGGTTTGGTATCCGACAGGTACCAAGGTAGCTCAGCTCCTCTGTTGGGACATCTTTTTTCAGTGTTCCACACTGGCTGCTAGCAGAAGAGATATTGCCAGGAGTGCATTTGCCCACATGTTTGTTGCAAGATCAACACAAAGGGAGATTGGAGTACGCTATCCAGAAGGAGGTTGGCACCAACAGAGTGATGTTGTTTGGCATCACTCAGCAGGTGATGTTTGCATCACACTGCAGGTGATGGCCAGGAAAGGCTGGCAGAGCTCCAGACTAGCGCTGAGACATTTGGATTTCTGTGCCCATGACATTTGCAGGTTTTTACTTTCTCCAATATATAATGGATAATGAGACTGAGAACAACACAGGTTTGGTTTTACTGGATAAAATCAAACTATTTAGAATTGTAACGTGTATTTTACTTCATTAAAATCTGATTAAAAGACGACAATTCAAGGTTCATTTTCTGGACTTTTTTAAACTGATTATCTACTGGTTCAGGGTGATGGAAAATGTAGTCCAAAATATCTTGAGAGGACCAGTTTGATGTTGTTTGTTCTAGGCACATTTTTAAAGAGGTGGGAGGTGTTTTTTTTTTTACTATGTCTGATTTTGTTACTGGTTATGTTAAATTATTGTAGGCTCTTGGAAAGTTTCAGAAAGCTTGGTCCCAGTTTTCAGCAGTTCTTTATATTGATCCCAAGTGTCACATTGCTTATGATGGGCGAGCTGTAGTCTCTCTTCAGATGGGCGATACCTTTGCTGCCTTTCAAGATACAAATGCTGCACTCAAGGTAAATATTTGATCTGTTACTGATCATTTGCGGTGTCCTTCCTTGCTTGTAATTTATACCCTTCATGTAAACTCTGTCTTTCCAAAGTATCTCCAATTTGCTTATAATTTGCTCCTTATCTTTGACAGTTACTCATATGCACTCAGCCTTTCACAGGCTAGCATACAAGACATGTATGTGATGGTTTGCGTGTCCCGATTTCCCCAGGTTCTCAGGGGAATTCTGCAACATTCTTTTTACTTCTCATGTGAGAGTTGACTCCTCTCTCTTAAGTTAGTTTTCTTAAGTGTAGCTGCCACAGCATTTCATAGAGAGTGGAGGAGGGCTTCAGGGATATCATAGTTGCCAGGGAGATTGAGGGTCTTGGTGAAGGAGAGTGTCCACCTTTAGAAAGAGGGAAACATTCCCTTAGAAGGGATCCATTTCTTGGGGGAGAAACATCTATCCTCTTGTGCCAAAGATACTTCTCTGGTGGGTGGGTGGATTGCAGCAGTGGGTGATATATGATTTTTAAGAATATAGATAATTGTGGACAGTGCTTTTTTCTGGGGGGACGCAGGGGTACGCATACCCCTAAACATCTTGTGAATCTAAGTTTGGCCTCATTGAGGGGCAGTATTTCAAGATGCGTAGGAAAATGAGAGTATCCCTAAACCTTTTTTTAAAGAAAAAGCACTGATTGTGGATGTGGTGGGCATGCAGACCACAGGGTGAATTGCCTGCATGGCATGAAGGTTGCACAGATGTTGCCAGTTGTCTAGATAGCATGGTAGATAGTACTGGGGAAGAGTCAGTGGTCAAGGTGCATGTAGACACCAATGACATGGGGAAATATTATGCCCATCATGGCTATTAGCCATTTCAACAAGTGTACTCTGTGCATGGGTGGGTCTCCAAGTTTAGTTTGTAAGTAAATTCATTTTCATGCATATATCTACTCTGCTGCTGTGTATAAACATCTCCGCTTTTAGATCATAATTTGAAGGTAACTGTCAAGATATTACTGTCTATTTCTAACAACTATGTCCTTTATGAGTTCTATTCCTACAATTTTATTTATGTTGGTTATATTTCAGGTAACTACAAGTGCAGAGCTGCTTACTAATCGAGGTGTCATTAACCAGTTTATGGGATATTTAAACTGTGCCATGAAAGATTATCAGCAAGCTATTTCTATTGACCCCAGCTATGCTTTGGCATATTTCAATGCAGCAAATATCTACTTTCACAACAGGCAGTTTTCACAGGTCTGTATTTGATTCTGTGCACGCTAATTTTCCTGAACTCTTTTCCTTGGAATGGTTTGCTTGCATGATTTCAGTTAGTAGAAGATTTTTTAGCACAATCCTTAAAAAGCATTTTCGTCTTAAAGCTCAAGGATGGGTGACTCACATCCTGATTTTCCAGACTGACTGGAAAGGTCATTCTGTACAAGTTTTGGGGTGGACGCAGAAGGGAGAACTATGCTAGAGTCTAATGCGCTTCCCCCATACTGCAGTACTGTGGGGTACTGGGCAGTTGCTTGCCCTACAGCAGTGCTCTGTCTACTGATCTGTCAACAACACCAATAGCAACAGCAAGCGTAGGAGGAACTAGCAAATGCAAGGCTGCAGGATCGTGTATCTGCTTGGATGTGTTCATACCACGCACTGGGATTTATATAGGAGTATTACACAGTACTTAGGGATGCAGGTGGTGCTGTGGTCTAAACCACAGAGCCTAGGGCTTGGCGATTGGAAGGTCGGTGGTTCAACTCCCCACGATGGAATGAGCTCCCGTTGTTCGGTCCCAGCTCCTCCCCACCTAGGAGTTTGAAAGCACCTCAAAGTGCAAGTAGATAAATAGGTACCGCTCCAGCGGGAAGGTAAATGGTGTTTCCGTGTGCTCCTCTGGTTCGCCAGAAATGGCTTACTCATGCTGGCCACATCACCCAGAAGCTGTCTGCAGACAAACGCCGGCTCTCTCGGCCTATAGAGCAAGATGAGTGCCGCAACCCAAGTTGTTCGCAACTGGACCTTACAGTCAGGGGTACCTTTACCTTTTTATTGCACAGTACTTAAAATTTTGCATGCCCCAAATAGCTGTTTTTGTGACAAAAAGGCCAATTAGCGTCTTTCAAGTTAGAAATGACAGCTGATAATGGTACTCTAATGTATAACTTTGTCAGGGACGCGGACTTATAAAAAATATTGGGGGGGCCCGGGAAAGCTCATGAATAATAAATAAGCTCATGAATATGCAAATAAAGTGGCGCCGCCTCCTCGTGATCAGCTCCAAAGGAAATTGGGTGGAGCTTTTGCTCGGGAGGGAGGGCAGGAGGCATGCAGCCCGCCCCTCCCTGTGCATTTTGGGCTGGGGGAGGGGCGGCGATGGCGCTCTGCTGGAGGGGCGCCGGAGATTATTGGGGGGGCGGAGCCCCCCCAAACGAATTTTTGAGGGGGCTCGGGCCCCCTCAAGCCCCATGGAGTCGGCGCCTATGAACTTTGTAATAAAGCATGGGACAAATAGAATGCTAGTCATCAGAAAGTCTTATGAAATGTTCTTTATTTTAAATTTCTGAAAAATCATGAGAATTTGAGCAAACGTTTGATCTGCTGAGTAACATAGTAACCAAATATATCAGAATGCATTGTAGATAGCAATGCATTTTTTGCAAGCATTATTGTAGGACCAACCCTGTTAAGCAATGTTTATGTATTATATAATCCCCATGCAAAGGGGAAGGCAGTCTTTAGAAGGAAAGTGTGATGGGATAATGAGCTGCTTGTGCGTAAAAGCTTGATCCCTCTGGTGTTTGGCTGGTCAACCAAACCGAGGCACTAACGGAGCCTCCCAAGGCATGACTCCGTTAGTCGCTGGTAGGATCTGACAGTGGGCGTCTACGAAATTTACGCCAACATAAAAGTTGTTTCACGGACATGCGCCTTCGTGACTCTCTGCGTGACAGCTTCCGGCGAAGGGTGGGAGTTGCCAACGGGGGTCTTGTTACCTCTGCACTATTCTCACTAGAAGTATCCCAGAGCCCTCCCTCCTCCGACTCCCCTTTTGCCGGAGCTTCTGCTCTCCCCCTGCTGGTTCCCTCCTCCGCTGCAGAATCTCTCCTAGTCTGCTGGAGCCTCTGCACCATCTCTCTTTCCGATGGCAGTTCCCTGACATCCACCTCCCCCTCAGGGCCCCCTTCACCCCCCGCTTTCTCTCCCACTGGCGGTGAGGGCGGAAAGCCCCTAAAGGAACTCTCCTCGTCGTCCGAGGATTCAAACACTTCTAACCATGGCGTACCGTCTCTCTCCCCGTCTTCCTCTTCTTTGTCGGAGTTGGCTTCCTCACCCACCCCTGACTCTGGGAACCCTCCAAACTCTCCTTCCTCATCGGTGGTCCCAAAGTGTTCCCTTCTAAATTGTGCCACGGGTTGCGGTTTTTTTGGGAAACGCCGATGAAATGTTTCTATTAAAACCTCGTCATTGACTACCTCAGCGGGTACCCAAGTGTTTTCCGACTCTACTTCCCCCTCCCATTCTACCAGATATTCCACCTGATCCCCCTTCCACCTGGAATCAATGATTCCTGCCACGTTCATGTCGCGTTCTCTCTCTTCTATCACGGGCGTTCGGGAGACCTCTCTCTCACGCTCCCCCCCCCCATTCACGTCCCTCTCGGTACGGCGACAGTAATGACCTGTGAAATACTGGGTGCAATTTCATGTGACTGGGCAGTCTGAGTTTGAATGCTACTGGGTTCACCTGCTGTATGACCTCAAAGGGTCCCAATCTTTTGGGTTTCAGTTTCTTACAACCCCCCTTGAAAGGTAGTCCCTGGGTGGATAGCCACACCCGGTCTCCCACCCTTATAGTTTCACCTTCCCTCCTATTTCTGTCTGCTTGCTTTTTATATTCTTCCTTGGCTCTCTCTAAGTTAAGTTGTAGCTGACGGTGGATGGCTTCCATCTCTTCAACAAAATGTTCCGCCGCCGGCACGCTCCACCTCTCCCCTCCTTCTCCTGGAAATGCCCTGGGATGACACCCATAATTTGCCATAAAGGGACTCATCCCTGTGGACACGTTCTCAGCGTTGTTGTAGGCAAATTCTGCCAGAGGTAACTTATCTACCCAATCATTTTCTCCGTCCTTTACATAACACCTCAGGTATTGTTGTAAAATCCCGTTTGCCCTTTCCGCTTGCCCATTTGTTTCCGGGTGCCGGGCAGTGGAGAAATTGATTTCCACGTGCAGTAAGCTCATAAGTTTCCTCCAGAACCTGGAAGTAAACTGTTTCCCTCTGTCGCTGACCACCCTCAAGGGGGCGCCATGCAACCGGAAAATATGCTCTACGAACAACTTGGCGGTTTCCTCCGCTGTGACCGCATGTGAACAGGCTATAAAATGACACATCTTAGTTAATAGATCTACCACTACCATGACCGCCGTTTTGCCCTTGGATTTTGGCAGGTCCGTCATAAAATCTATGGAGACTGCCTCCCATGGCCTTTCTGGTGTGGGTAAGGGTTGTAAGAGCCCCGCTGGCGCCACCCTCTCCCCTTTCGCTCGCTGGCACCTGTCGCAACCCCTGACATATTCCCGTACGTCCTCCCTCACCTTGGGCCACCAAAACTCCCTGGTAACCAACCACATGGTTTTGTGCTGTCCAAAATGCCCCGCTGTGGGGCTATCATGCAACTGCTTGAGTACTCTGCCCCTCAGTTCCCCATCGGGTATGTACAGTGCCCCTTTGTAATACAACGCCCCACTCTTTTCTTCAAACCCCCCTGTGTTCTCCTCTGTCCTCCTGAGTTCTCTGAGTTTCTCTTGGGCGTATTCGTCGTTCTCTGTACCCTCTAACAGTTCTTTCTGCCCCACCAAAGCCGCCCCACACACCCAGCGGTCTTCAGGGATTACATGCCTTGCTTCCGGCGCGCCCTCCCCCTCTAAGTACTCAGGCTTTCTGGAAAGAGCGTCCGCCCTTACGTTCTCGGACCCTGGCACGTAACGAATCTCAAAATTGAATTTGGAGAACTCCTGGGCCCATCTCACTTGTCTCTGGTTCAGCACTCGGGCTGTTCTCCAGTACTCCAGATTTTTGTGGTCAGTCCGGACGTGAACCTTGTGCTGCGCCCCAATCAGCAAGTGCCGCCATCTCCGGAATGCTTCATGAATGGCGAGCAGTTCTCGGTCGTATACTGTGTAGTTCCTCTCGGATTTGTTCAACTTCCGCGAGAAGAATGCACACGGTCTCCATTCAGACGTATCTTTCCCCGGCTGGAGAAGCACGGCCCCTACCGCTCGGTCTGACGCGTCAGTCTCCACTCGCATTGGTTGCTGTAGATCCACGTGCAAAAGTTGCTCCTCCGACGCAAACGCTGCCTTTAAGCGTTCGAATGCCCGTTGCGCTTCTTCCGTCCAAGCAAATTTTTTCTTGCTGCTAAGACAATCCGTGATGGGCGCGGTTAAATGGGCAAAGTTCTTGATGAACTTCCTATAGAAGTTTCCGAAGCCCAGGAACCTTTGCACGTCCTTCTTGGTCTTTGGTGTTTTCCATTCCAGTACCGCTTGAACCTTGCTGGGATCCATAGCCAACCCCTTGTCAGACAACCGGTACCCCAGGAATTCCACCTCCCTGCTATGAAACTGGCATTTCTCCAGTTTCACCCACAGCCGATTTTCTCGCAGTTTGCTCAGTACTTCTCTAACATCTCGCACATGCTGCTCCTCATTCTCTGAGTACACCAGGACGTCATCTAAGAACGCCACGCAGTTCTTGTAGAGCAATGGCCCCAGGACGTGATTCATGAATGATTGAAAGCAGGCGGAGCCCCCTTGTAATCCGAAAGGCATAACTAGGTACTCAAACGCCCCCAAGGGGGTGAACATAGTGGTCTTCCACTCATCCCCCTTCCTCACACGTATCAAGTTATATGCCCCCCTAAGGTCCAGCTTGGTAAAAATCTTCCCTTTTCTCACCCGTGTCAGAATGTCATCAATTCTGGGCATAGGGAAAGTCACTGGTTCTGACACAGCATTTAGAGCCCTGAAATCACACACAAGCCTGGGTTTGCCCGTGTTTTTTTTGTCCACAAAGAACACTGGGCTGCCCCCCACCGCTCGTGACTCTCTGATGAAACCTCGCTTGAGGTTCTTGTCAATGAACTCCCTTAACTCCTGCATCTCACGGTCTGACATGGCATACAGCTTGCCCACTGGCAATTGTGCTCCTGGGAGCAAGGTGATTTGACAGTCAAAGGGTCTGTGCGGGGGCAGTTTATCTGCTTCCTTTTCACTGAAGACGTCAATCAAATCAGCGTATTGTGGTGGCACCTTCCCCTTGTCAGTCACTTCCATCCCTGCTAGAGTGGCTCTGGCCCCTGCCTGACCCTCTCCCTCCTTGCAGTGTTCTAGGCAATGTGCTGATCCAAAGGAAACCACCCTCTGATGCCAGCCTACTAGCGGATCGTGTAGTGCCAGCCAGCTCATTCCCAGAATGATGGGAGCTCCTCCCAAGGTGGCTACATTAAACGCTATCAGTTCTGTGTGTCTTGCCACCCTCATAATCATTGGTACAGTCTGTTGGCTCACTTCTCCCCCCAACAGTTCCCTCCCATCAATCGTGGTTACTTGCAAAGGCTTACTTAATGGGAGAGTTTGTATCTGGTGTTCAGCAGCAAACTCCTTACTCATGAAATTACAGGAGCTGCCTGAATCCAATAGCGCTTTTATCTTTAGTGGGTGTCCGTTTGACAGTTCCAGCAACACCTCTACCACAAGCGCTGGTCTTGGAGGTTCCGGCGTGGGCACATTCACTACTCCCTGGCCTGGCTGCTGTGCCCTGATGTTGGCAACCAGGCGTTGGCTTTTACTTGCTCCTCTATTTCTCCTTCCTCCTTCCCCCCAACAGTTCCCGCCATGCCCTGCCATTCCTTCCTTTGCGGACAAACTCTGGCAAAGTGCCCTGGCTGTTGGCAGAGATAACATCTCTTGGCACTCTTTCCCTCCTTCTTCCGCCCTTCACTGGTGTTTGAAACTGCGCGCGCGCGCGCTGTTCCCAGTTCCATCGGCTCTGCGGGCGGGAAAGACTGCTCCGGAATCTCTGGAATGCGGAAGTCCTTCCAACGTTCCCCCTTTCCTTCCCGCTTTTCCAAAGCTCTTGCTTCTTGGCGCGCTCCTATGGACAGCGCAGATTTAGTCAGCTGATCCATAGACTCCGCCCTGGGCGCCCGGGAAAGTTCATCTTTCACTGTCGGAGAGAGCCCTTCTTCAAATAACATTTGAATAGGTTCACTTGCTAGATCCCACCCCAGTCTATGAATAAGCATAGTGAACTCAGTCCAGTACTCACGTACAGATCGGCTCCCCTGTTTGCACGCCATCAACTGCCTCCGCACCACCCCCTGCTCAATCTCGCTGGAAAACATCAAGTCCATGGCGCGAAAAAACTTCCTCGTGTCCTTTAAGATATCATTATTGGCTGCCATCAGGGGTCGAACCCAGTCCTTCGCCCCTCCCTCTAGATGGCTAATTACGTACGCCACTCTAGAGCTCTCATCGGTGAAGTCATCAAACAGTAGATTGAGAGCATATTGCATCTCCGTTCTAAAGGCTTGATAGTTCCTGGGATCCCCCCCAAATCTCTGCACCAATCCAGGCACCTTTCTGGCAAGTGGGGCGGTTTTCCCCTTATCCGCATCTTGAGCCCTCCTCTCCTCAAGCCTCGCCGTTTGCAGCGCGAGCTGGACCTCCAACGCCCTGAACCTTTCCTCCAGGCTTGGACCTGCTCCAGCTCCAGCTCCTGTGGTTCCGGCTGGTTCGCTCATGATGCCCTCTGCTTGCACAAGCTGCTTTCAAAGACTGTCAGATTGCTGTGATGGGATAATGAGCTGCTTGTGCGTAAAAGCTTGATCCCTCTGGTGTTTGGCTGGTCAACCAAACCGAGGCACTAACGGAGCCTCCCAAGGCATGACTCCGTTAGTCGCTGGTAGGATCTGACAGTGGGCGTCTACGAAATTTACGCCAACATAAAAGTTGTTTCACGGACATGCGCCTTCGTGACTCTCTGCGTGACAGCTTCCGGCGAAGGGTGGGAGTTGCCAACGGGGGTCTTGTTACCTCTGCACTATTCTCACTAGAAGTATCCCAGAGCCCTCCCTCCTCCGACTCCCCTTTTGCCGGAGCTTCTGCTCTCCCCCTGCTGGTTCCCTCCTCCGCTGCAAAATCTCTCCTAGTCTGCTGGAGCCTCTGCACCATCTCTCTTTCCGATGGCAGTTCCCTGACAGAAAGGCAGCCCTTTCCAGCATTCGTACGGTCTACTGCTTACCACCATTGCTACTGTTGAATTTCCTTCTTCTTCAAAAAGGCAATTTGTGCACGTCAGCATTGATATAGCTGAAGCAGGTGAAACTGATAGTCCTTTCCTCTATGTGTTTTTCTGGAAGCCCAGAAAAGTTCACTGCTGAAAAGGAATAATTATTATTTTTTGTCATCAAAAGTACAGCCAATGGTTATTTGTTTGTTTCTTGAATGTATTAATTGCTTAACATTTAAGCAGTTTTGAAGTGATATACAGTACTGCAAAAACCTTTTACAAAATAACCACATGTGAAATAATTTTAAGAACATATCAAAATCAATACAGTGGTACCTTGGGTTAAGAACTTAATTCATTCTGGAGGTCTGTTCTTAACCTGAAGCACCACTTTTGCTAATGGGGCCTCCTGCTGCCGCTGCGTCACCGCTGCACAATTTCTGTTCTCATCCTGAAGCAAAGTTCTTAACCCGAGGTAATATTTCTGGGTTAGCGGAGTCTGTAACCTGAAGCGTATGTAACCCGAGGTACCACTGTATAAAATACAGTTCTGTTATTGGCAGTAGTCATGGCTTGGATCAAACAGACTATTCCTTCGCCCAGGTGAAGCAATAGTACTGCAGTCAGTTCACACCTGATACTACTATTCTGCAGCTGTAGTGGAAATTTAAAGTGTAGGGGGTATGTTTTCTGGGGTATAGTTTCTGTTTCTTAGTATGATACACTTTTTTGTGTTTTATATTGTAAACCTACCTGTGATCTTTAGATGAAGGGCAGTATAGAAATTTAATAAACAACAACAACAAAGTTTTGCAGTAAATCAACAACAACAAAAATGGGATGGCAGAGAAAACAACAAAATACAATTGTTTGGAATAATGTTTGTCTGAATGAATGAGCAAATTGTGCAATTACTGGAGAAAACAGCTAGACTGGAATACAACCAGGCTTCCCTAAAACAAAATACTTCATTCATTTCTCATGTTGTTGTTAGTGATTTTGTAAAACAAAAGTAATAAGCAATTTCAAAATGCATATACATTTTATTTATTTTTTTAGGCAAATAACTATTATTCCAAGGCACTGATGCTTGATCCAACAAATGAATCTGCATTCCTAAATCGAGCTATTACAAATACGCTGTTAAAGAAATTTGAAGAAGCAAAAGCAGATTTTGAGCAGGCAATTTGCCTTTCTCCTTTCTCGGCAGCAATATATTTTAACAAGGCAAATCTCTACAGTACATTGCAGGAATATGAGCAAGCTGAGGAAGCCATTTCAAAAGGTAAAAATGCTCAGAGATACAGAGAGAGAGAGAGAGCGCCACTGTAGTTTATGTACCTTCCTCTTCTTTTAAAAAGGCATTGCAAAGCTTCAAAATGGTCTGTTAAATGATCTCTCTGATCCCAGTGGTCAGAACTATGCAGCCCCAAAAATGCTGCATGAAGTAGGGAGTGTAAACTTTCAATCTAGATGTGTCTGGACAATCATGCATAGTTGGTCAACAGTATGAGACTTGAATTGTGTTTGGAGGTGGGCAAACTGCTTTTTAGTGTCTCCTCTTTCTTCTTGTGATGTCACACTGGACCCAGGTAGGTTTAGCTCCCCCTAGTGCTTTTTTCCAGCTCTGATCCTGGAAGGGACCCCAAGGTACATTCCTGCCTTTCACTTGAGGCAGCAGCAAAAGAAATTACCTGCATTTAGAACCTATGAGACAGATTGAATATCAAAATAGATTAAATTAATATTTAGACTATCTTGTCCGGACTTGTTTCTGAGTAGATATGAAGACGATTGCACAATAAACTCTCTATATCCAAATTAAGCAAGCACTTTCAGATGAATATTAGCATATCATTCTTATTTACTCTGAGAAATCGCTAATAACAATGCTAACTTCTTACAGCACTGTCAATTCAGCCGTATGATTCCCTGATGTTTAAACTCAGAGCTGATATTCGTGGCAAGATGGGTTTAATGAAAGAAGCTATTGCTGATTACAAGAAAGCTATCAGCATCCAGGAGCTTATCAGTGGGTGAAAATATATTTTTGGTGTAGAGTAACATGATCTGTTACTCTATAAAAGCCTGTGTTAGTTGCTTTTCCAGTTTATGTTGAATACCATTTATCTTTTGTTACTGTATATACTGTTTATACTAATGTATTGGTTGCAAATTATCTTAAATTTTAACTGTGAATGTCTGTACATATTTTATTTACATAAGTGAATAGGAAAGATTAAATGAAAAGAACAATGAAAACAATCATTTGACTATAGTAAAGAAAAAAGCAGTTGACTTATTAGAGAAATGTGAATGATAACATCTTTGTTTCTCCATTTTTAAGCACTAGATTTGCTGAAACTTCTTTAGCTGATTTTTCCTCTCATTTAATCAATATGTGAAAACTCTAATATGGATAAAGCCGAATACAAATAAACAACTATAATAAAATGGTGGTTTGTTGTTATCCTCATGTATTCTAATACAGCAAATACTGACTACCCTTAATGCCCATTCAGAAGGGGGAAAAACTCAGAGTGCAGTGCACAGAACATTCCAGAAAGAGCCATTAGAGGAGTTTAAAGGCTGAGAAAGCCCATTCTTCAGAGCAGTTGTGTCAGCATATAGGGTGATGTGTTGGTGTGTTGCATCCCACAGTGTACAAGTATGGTCCCCGTGGCTCCTGGCTCTTCAAGGACATTGCAAAGCAGATGCATCTATCCCCAAAGTCCCATGTGCTCAACCAGTCTATGGTAGGATAGGGCAAATGGGTGGATATGGAAGGAGAGTTGGCACTGCATCTGATCCTCTTCAAACTGTACTATTTATTTGTTCAGTTGTTTCTTTACATCATTTCTATACCACTTCACATTCCCAAAGGAATCTCCAAACTTTGTTTTTAAAAGCTGTGCAAGAAAAACAACCACCAAGAAACTTCCTTTTTGCCAGCCTCCTCCACTGTCTGTTACAAAGAACAGGGACAGATAATAGTTTTGCCCCCAATAGTTAGCCATATTGAGTTTTATATATAAGGTATAAAAACCTGTCATGTGAAGCTGATAACAAAACATTAGTTCATGTCTATAGTTATCTAATCTTTGTAGGGAATGTAGAATTGTATGTCAAGAAGATCATTTGCTTTCATAACATGCAAACGATCTCCCACCTCGGTTTCTCTTATCTTTCTTCTATTTTCTTTCTGGCCGTTGGTTGGCCTTCCCTTGTCATGTTTGTTCCACATTCTGTATGAATTTTATTCTCATTCCTTTCTTTTGTTCCTTGCACAATATTCTCATAAAACTAATCTAAACTGATGGATTTGGGGTGTCATGGAAAATCAATTTTGGAGGTTATGGGTTGTATTCAATGTAGCACAAAGTCACCAGCTCTCTCAGCACAAGGGATATTCTTTTCTCAATGGAACATTCTTCCTCCCCCATACACCTTCTAAATCTGTTCTGAGAGTTCCCCCAACCACCAGAGCAGATTGTGGGACAGAATGGGCCATGCACAGAGGTAGGGGAAATCCCATTTTAGTAGCACTAATTGCTAGCACAATTATTTTGTTGAATACTACCTTATGTACTATTCAACAAGTACCTTATGTACTGAAGAGGTTCACAGTATATCAAAGCATCAACACTTGAATAAGAACGCAAGGCAGAAATACTTCTATATCTGATGCCCACACATGAATGCCAGTGCTTATAAAGTCAAAGTGGCACCTATACACAGGATGGTGGTATCAGCCAGCTCAGGAGAACCACAATTTTTTGCAGAAGTACAAAAGGTCTGGCAAGTGAAAAGCCTAAAGGGGTGAAGAAACCTCTCAAACAGCCCATGGGGGCTTTTGTGGGGGGGGGGGTTGCCCTCACTTGCTAACATTTGGCTCCTCAACAGGAGTGGATGGGAGGGAGAATGCAATGGAGTATTGTGAGGGAGGGCATGGCTGACTGGAACAGGGTGGGCTGCTCCACTGCAACATTGTGTTGCAGGTCCTCTTATTAAAGCAATCTAAATACACTTAGGTAATTGCTTTGTTAATTTTTCATATGGAACCTGTTTATACACTGACATCTCTCCCCTCCTGCTTTCAGAAGTTAGAGTATCTCTGTAACTTGTGGATTGCTTCTTCACCCCTCCATAGATCCTAAGAATTTAGTTTCATGGCAGGACTTGGAGCTCTCAGTACACCCAGGAAGCTGCAGTAATACTTGAGTTCTTCATATAAAATGAATTAAATAAAGGAATGAAAAACAAAACAATAGTTTGTTCAGGAGAAGCTGGCAGTGCAATCCTATACCTGTCTGATCATACATAAGGCCCATTGCGTTTAATGGAACTTACTCCTAGATAAGTGTGCATAGGACTTCAGTATAAAACAGTTAAACTTGGTTAGATTTATAAAGGATAGCAGTTTTGTTCTAAAATGGAAATCCACCGCCTCCTTTAATCTTGTTAAGAAACAAGTATTTAGTGAATTACCTGGAGACAAAGCAAGCTGTTAATTAGAATTTTGGAAAGCTCAAACATTAATGTGATTAGCATATCAATTAGGAAATAAGGTTATCTTGGGGGCTGAAAAACATAAGAAATTCTCAAGGGGTACAGAGTGGTATTATGTGGGTTTTAGGTCTTTCTAAAATGAGTGCTGAAATAAATGTGACTGCATATATATTTATGAGAAAACAAAATGCTAGTACCCTTCTGTTCCCTCACTTCACTTTTGTTCCTAATGATCAGTACACAGTTCCCAAAGAAAAGGCTTTTCACTGTTCGTTTCCTGAGAATCATGTCAGCATTGTTGGTTTCTATTCTGCTGGGTTACCTTTGACCACTGGCCCCACATACCCCTCAGAAAGAAGGGCAGGGCCCAGAAGCACCCCCAAGCTCTTCACCTGAACACAAAAAGGCACCACAACTCATTTGTATACCCTCCAACATGGTGTGTGGGAAAACTGGAACATCATCTTCTGGGGCCACACTCCTGCATAAGTCTCGTGACCTGCGTGAGATTGTGGCTCCTCAAAAGTGCTTTTTCAGGCTTGGTGCTCCAAAAAGCACATTTAGGGGCACCATGTAAGATCACTGCTTTGAAAAAACACTTTGGGGGGACAGCGCCCTCAAAATACATGCTTTGGGGCACTGCTCAAGATCACAGTCCTGAAAAAGTGTTTTTTTCGGGGTGAGATCACGTCTCAGTATCTCGTAAGAGCATGGCACCCAAAATGGCCACCATGCCGTTGTGGAGGAAAATGGGATGCCCCCTTTTTTTTTTAGGGTTTCCAAATCGGATAACGTTTGCAGAAGCAGGATCATTAGGTTGTTGGGTCATTAGATCAGAACAAGCAGCATTCATCTAAGCTGTCTCCTGACGTGGGAACGTTCTCCAGCAATGGGCAGAGATTCTTAGTTGGGCAGCCACTCTCAATGGGATCGCTCTAAATATCTCAGAAATCACTCTACATTTCTTGTTAGCTGGATGTTCATGTGGCTGTGTACATTAAAATACATCTAGGATTCTGGAAGGGGGAAGGTCAGGTGCCCTGCCTGGTGGGCACTGATGAACATAGCTACATCTTTGGTAAAGGTAAAGGGACCCCTGACCATTAGGTCCAGTTGTGACCGACTCTGGGGTTGCGACGCTCATCTCGCTTTATTGGCCGAGGGAGCCGGCGTACAGTACAGCTTCCGGGTCATGTGGCCAGCATGACTAAGCCACTTCTGGTGAACCAGAGCAGCGTACGGAAACACCGTTTACCTTCCCGCCGGAGCAGTACCTATTTATGTACTTGCACTTTGACGTGCTTTTGAACTGCTAGGTTGGCAGGAGCAGGGATCGAGCAACGGGAGCTCACCCTGTTGCGGGGATTCGAACCGCCGACCTTCTGATCAGCAAGTCCCAAGCTCTGTGGTTTAACCCACAGCGCCACCCGCGTCCCTACATCTTTGGAGTATGCTTCAAAAAGAGGATTTGGAGGGATGCAAATGAAAGTTGGTATTCTAACATGCTGGGTTGGATTCAATTAAGTCATTGCAGAAGCAGAACAACTTATGCTTGCACAACAGAATTTCCTGCCCTTGTGCACCTCTACAAACACATCCACGTCCTCCAGAGAGTTGGGAGACTCCCAAAATAGATTTGAGGGGTGCATGGGATGTGTGGAGGGGGTGGGGAGAAGAGGGAGGGGTATTTCTGTTCCATTATCAGAAGTTGTTCCTCTTAGGCAATGCCTTAGTTGAATACAGCCTGCAGCTTCTACATATTAGCACGGTCAGAATCCAGTTTCACCTTTAGATGCAAATTGTGAGACTAATGAACCCAAAGAATGATTACATTTCTTCTGCTCATTCTTTTATGTCCCTGTCCCACAGGGTTTCCAGGTACCAGAGGAATAAGGTGTTTGTGTTCAAAGACAATTTCTTTTCATTAAGCTTGTGGCATTATGGGATAACTTTCTCAGTATGAATGACAATTTAGAGGCAAGCTCTAATTAGAAAGAAATAAGGCCCCCAGTCTCTTAATTACAAACCACCATAAATAGTCCTTTGGGCATTACTAATTCAGGGAAGTCTCAAACGCTGTCTCGGAGGCACATTCAATTATGCAGTTACTGCTTAGTAGTATGGAGCTGAATAAACTTTTAAGGACTTAAGAGCCATGCAATGAAAAATTATGCAGAACTGCAACAATGAGATCATTGGGTGGAATCTAATTGTTCTGTTCCACAGACGCAAGGGCTTTTCATGCAGCCGACACCTCTGCTAATGCAAGTGGGGCTGATCTTTGCTGATTCCCCCCCATAGCTGCCGAGAAATCTGTTCTGAAGGGTTGGAGGACCTTCTAGAACAGTTGGGAAGGACAAATTGCCTCATTTCTTCCACTAGTGGAAGCTTCCATTAGGCAATAGACTCTTTTATGAATGGAAGGACTCTCCCCTTTAAGCAAACCTTCTGTTTATGTATAACACAAATGGCAAATATCATGCATAGAACTGATTGGGTTTTGACCTCAAGGTCCAGACCTATTCCAGCAGAATTAATTAATTAATTAATTAATTAAAGGCATACCTACTGGATGGCTTGCTAATGATCTGTGGCCTTGCCTATTTATTTAGGATAACTAAAATCCTACCTTGGACAAACTGCATTTCCATGACACCATGCATAGAACTGATATCATTACTTGGACTGGATATATTTTATCCCTGTGCCCTCTTTGGACATACCAGCAAAGTGAGGAGAAGGATGATCTGAAAGGAACAGTGTACCAGTTGTTTAATATTATTGTCTTAGGCTCCATCCTCCCTTTAAATCAGACTTATTTTGTGAATACCAGAAACAGGAGATTTTCTGCAGTGGCCTTTCAATTAATAATAATAATAAATAATAATAATAATAATAATAATAATAATAATAATAATAATAATAATAATTTTTTAATATCCCACCCATCTTGCTGGGTTTCCCGAGCCTCTCTGAGCAGCTTACAACATCTATAAAAACACAACAAAACATCAAACATTAAAAAAGAATATCCTATATAGGCACCAAACAAACTAATAAATCAATAGAAACCAATAATAACAAGAAGAATAAACAGTTTACAGTCTTCCCTTCACCTCAAGGTCTCAGGGTGGGTTACAACAATTAAAAAACAATACTAAAAGCAGTTTAAAACAACTGAAAATTACAGAACAAGGTGGGGTCTAAAAAACATGTATCAGGTATCAGAAGTCAAGGCAAAGAGGTGTGTCTTCAGCATTCGGTGATATCAGTATAACGCAGGTGCCAGGCACACCTCTGTGAGATGGCACTTACACAACTTAGGGACACCTACAGAGAATGCTCTTTCCTCGGTCAACCTCCCCCCCCCCCAAAGCTTTTCCAACTATCTGAACAGCCACTACATACTTCAATACCATTATGCCCCCAAACCCCTTAGCCCCTAATCTTAAAACCCAAAAGATTATGCCTGAGAATCCGAGTGCTCATACAAAAGCAGAATAGCTTCTTATGCTACTCCTAGGGAGCATATTCAGGGTGTGTGTACATGTGCTTGTTCTAGTAATGTGCTCTAAAAGACGTATATTATAATGTAATATTGCTTTGCCTATGAAGACGTTCACTAGGTGTCCCCATAGGATCATGACTCGCTTGATGTGCTTTTAGGGGGACAGGTGGTTTTTTTTTAATTGTTTCCTCACACTGTTTCTCTGGAATTAATATCATTTTCTCACTCATTTGTTATTACAGAGAACATTGTAGCCAATTCCAGTGTTGTTGTTTTTTGTGCATTCTTCTGTATTTTAAGAAACTTGGTTTGTTTTGATTTTTCAGGCTTTCAGTGCAGTTATAGCAACTGACTGTCTAGTAAAGGCTGTTACCAAGGGGGCTTTTTGTGGATTTTGGCTCTTCAAATTGTGTTTCCTGTTAATTTAGCTCAGAGCATTTCTATACTGGCCCTTTAGTTAGTTATTTCCTGGTCCCTGCGGGCAGTTCTTTGCACACTTACTTCCTCTTTGTAGCCAGAGCAATTTCTGGTTCAGTTGTTTTGTTTTGCTCTTTTATTTCGGCACCTATCAATTCAGCATCAGCATAAATCACAACGGACTGGTTTTATAATGGTCATAATTTCCTATTTCAGTGTCTCACAAGTCACTCAAAGTAATAGGCAGCTTATTGTTTGAACCAACACAGAATCACATTGGAGGGGATTGTGTGCCTTTTAATGTGGTCCTTAGGGGCATTGTTCAATCCGCGCTCTTAACTCTGCAGGCTCTTACATGCTTTACGCGCTGAGCTGCTTGGAGCACATCAATTTGCTTAACAGGATTACAAGCAGATGGAATTATGCGTCCACATAGCAAAAACAAGCCTCTTATTTTTTCCTATCGCATTTTAGAGGCCCCTATATGCAATTATTCTCCAATTTCATACTTCTGTTTATATATTTCTACATTCCTTGCAGAAGTTCTTTTTTCCTTTTCAAAACCTTTTTAGTACGAGCAAAATAATTCAGGACTATGAGGATTAAATCATGACGGCAAACAAGTTAAACAAGAGGTTTCCTATCCACGACAACCTTCGTGAACCCAAAGAGCGTGAGCTTATTTCAGCTGAAAGAATAGGAAGGAGGAATGTTGAGGAATCACTGTATAATCGCTTCCACTTCCGAGTGGAGGCAGGTTGCGGTCTCGCCGCCAGGCCCACCCCTACCTCAGCGTTGGGGTGAGACAAAGTCCCGTGTCACACTGAGGGGCCCCAGCCACGCCATGCAGAGAGCGGCCAATCGGGCGGCTCAGGGGGGGCATGGCCAGGGCAATTTAAACCCCGGCGCAATGCTGAGTTGCCCCTTTCAGTCTCTTGCTGCACTGAGACATTGTTAGTGGGTGGTTCCCTAGACCGGATGGGTGGGAGAACACTTGCTCTTGATGGGGTTACACTTCCTCTGAAGGAGCAGGTTCCTAGCTTGGGGGTATTCCTGGATCCTTTGCTGTCACTCAAGGCTCAGGTGGCCTCAGTGGCCCAGAGTGCCTTCCATCAGCTTCAGCTGGTGGCCCAGCTACGCCCCTATCTGGACAGGGATAGCCTAACTACTATTATCTATGCTCTGGTAACCTCAAGGTTAGATTATTGCAATGCGCTATATGTAGGGCTGCCTCTGAAGACGGTTCTGAAACTTAAACTAGCGCAGAATTCAGCGGCCAAGTTCCTCACCATAGCAAGATGGTTTGAGCATATTACACCAATCCTGGTCTGACCACTGGCTACCAATTAGTTTCCGGGCCCAATTCAAAGTGCTGGTTTTGACCTATAAAGCCTTAAAAGGCTCAAGACCACAATACCTCAAGGACCGCCTTTTCCATATGAACCTACCCGGATCCTGTGATCATCTTCTGAGGCCCTTCTTCGTGTGCTTCCTCGAGAGGTCCAGAAAGTGGCAACACCAAAACAGGCCTTCTCTGGAGTGGCTCCCTGTCTGTGGAATGCTCTCCCTTCCCAGGGAAGTTCGCCTGGCCCCTTCATTATATACCTTTAGACACCAGGCAAAAACGTTCCTTTTTAACCAGGCCTTTGGTTGATTTGATTGACATCCTATGCCCTTTTAAAATGTGGGGTGTTTTTTTAGGCAGGGGGGTTATTGGGTTCTTGTTTTTATTTTGATTATAAATTTTGTGGTTTTATATTTTGATTTTGTTCTGTGAAATGCTCTGAGACCTCTGCGTATAGGGCCATATATAAATCCAATAAATAATAAATAATAATAATTAATAATAAGGCTTTGCAGGACCAGTGCCATATACACACCATGCATTTAAAACCCTATGATACCACTTTAAACAGTCATGGCTTCCACCCAATAATTATGGGAGCTGTGGTTGGTTAAGAGCGAAAGCATCCCTTGCAACCTGATTGGCTTGTTCGATCAGGCCTTACCTGTCAGGTCAGCATGGCTGGAAGCAGAGGTGCCAGGCCAGAGGACAAATGGGTGAAGCCCCCTCCCTTAAGTGGCTGGTAGTTAGAAGGACAAAAGACAAAGGTGAGAGTTAGAAGCTAGAAGCAGGCTGCAAGCAGAAGCCTGTAAGGGAGAACCATGCTTGATTTCTGCTTGAATCCAAGACTGTGGCCATGGAAGAAGCAATAACTTATTGAGGTGTTAATGCTGTGAGCCCCCACTCCCCAACATAGGCTCAGGTTGTATATATGTGCAAATAATCCATATATCATAAAGACACCACGAGGAAACCAAACCCAGGGTAAGTGCCTGGAACCCCTGAATCTTGCAATGCTTGGATATTGGGGTGGTGTGCACCAGTATGTAGTCCTTTTGTTATTAGTGAGGGAAGCAGTGAAGGGCGAATTTTCTTTAAGTTAAAGCTGTGTCTCCAACTGAGAAAGTAGGTTCAAGCCAAATTGGTTGTCCTAACAATAAGTTACTCCACCAACATACTCTGGACTGGAAACAGAACATTTCTTAAGTGCTTTAAATATGTGTATAAAGAACAGTAAGTCTTTGATCGTTATTCAATTTGACAGTAAATGTAAAAGGCAGAACAAAATGGAACAGGCTAGAAAAGTAATTTTCACATCAAGATGGTTGCAGAACAGACTGGGATGTGCTAGACACCTTTGTGAAAGCATTTTAGTGTCGCGAACCACACATTAAAACACTTTTGTGAACCCATTGTCAGCCAGAAAATACTTTCAACAATAAAAACAGCTCGGTTGGTCCATTTCTGAGACATCTGAAATGATAAAACAAAGCGGCATTTCATATAGGACTAGAGAGGAATAATAAGGTGCTGCATCAAACACCGGCCAATTTAGTTAGGTGATCTGATTGCAGGTGGCAAGTTTATTTCCCCACAGTGCCCTGGAGCAATGTGACATCAGGGTCATTCTGGGAAATTAAAATGGCTGCCTGCCACTGCTGCCACCAGGTAAGCCCAAGGCTTGGAAGCCAGCACTAGTGGGCCCTGTTGGGGCTTGGGGGCCCTGCCAGCTGCCTAAACCAGCTCTCCCAAACGTGAACATGTGAATGGAAAGTACAAAGTTAGCCATGAAAGGGAGGGAGGGAGAAAGCAGAAAGAGCATCAAAAATATCGAGTGCGTCAAGCATCAGTGCCTTTCCTCTCAACATTCAGCAACTCTAGATCTATTTCCTCCTGTGGCTTCTATATTTTCTAAGGTTAAAGTGACACTGCGAAATGGGAGCTGGGAAGAGTGCAGATAATAAGGGCACTGGAGAACTAGATGGTTAGTGCTTTCATGTCAGCTCATAGGAAACCTGCTAAAAAGCAGAGGACATTCAGTACTTTGTGTGACAGGAGCAGCTTGAAAGTTCCATTTTCTTGATGGAAAATGACCAAAGCATAAAAGTGCTACAAAAGACGTCCTTGTTCTCGTTCAGGTTGGACCTGAAGTTTAGAAATATATGTTTGTAACCTCCACAGCTGCTGCAGCAGCATTTCCTGCTTTTTGACTGGCCAAAGCGAACAACATCTGGAAACAGAGGTGCTAACTTGAATAAACTATTGTGGAGGCCTAGGTAAGACCTGTCCCACAAAACCAATCACATGATGCAATGCACACACACCATTTGAATGGGAATGCCCATCAACTGGCGGGGGCAGCACCCTCAAAAATTTAATTGTGGGGACCAAAGCCCCCACAGCTCCTGGTAGATAGCTCCTATGTTTGGAAATACTGTATGTAAGCAGTCTAGAAAGCTTTATGTTATGAGGCGGCATACAAAGTTTGTTAATAAATAAATACACAGAATGATGAAATCCACTTGTACCACAACTCATATTTGGCTTCCCAACAAAATGGTAGGGTTGTTACTGCTCCCATTTTAAAGGGATTAAAATTGAAGATAATTGTAACTTTTGATGGTCTCTCAGTAAACTAGTAACTTGGGCCAACCTTGACCCCAGATTCTGCAGTGTTTGAGGCCTGCATGATAGCCAATTCTCATTTGCTGATGTTTATGCCATGGACAGATTGTGGAAGGACAGATTGTGAAGCTGAGGCTCCAGTACTTTGGCCACCTCATGAGAAGAGAAGACTGCCTGGAGAAGACCCTGATGTTGGGAAAGATGGAGGGCACAAGGAGAAGGGGGTGACAGAGGACGAGATGGTTGGATAGTGTTTTCAAGGTTACCAGCATGAGTCTGACCAAACTGCGGGAGGCAGTGGAGGACAGAGGTGCCTGGCGTTCTCTGGTCCATGGGGTCACGAAGAGTCGGACACGACTAAACGACTAAACAACAAGAACAACAACAACAATGCCATGGACACATCACTTCACTGGGAAACAGAGAGCAATGACAAAGGGCTTTTATGGGAGGAATTGTCAGAAATTAAGACCCAGAGAAGGTGACAGATGAAAGCACTGTGTGGGGACATCACAAATAAACAACAAGGCACAAGGATCCCTTTTAAAATTACAGTTGATCTTGCGATCTGCAGAGGGGAAAGTGGATGTGCAGGAAATATAAACTACCAGGCTGCTACGCCTGTCATCATTGAGCAAGCCTACCCTGCAAAGAGGAAAGGGGGCATTCATTCCACCCCTTTCCCATGCCACACCTCTTCAAGTGAGGAGGCAGGCCTTCTTCATTCTCGTCTCATTGTAGCCCCATAGTTAGTGCCACAGGATAGCCTCAAAAGTAACCCGCTCCTTGTCTCACGAGTGCCACAGCCCTATGTGCAAGTCTTAGGACTGTTATTCACCTGAACATGGTACTCACGGTTTCTTCCAACCTCTTCCCTTTCCCTGCACAATTTTGCCATTGCAGGCGGGCAAGTCACAACTTATCATTTCTTCTCCGACCTCTCCAGTATAGCTAACTTCACATCCCTATGCGGAACCACCAGGGAAGTTTAATTTCCCATATCCGATAAATATATTCTACCTTATCTAGAAAGTTCAGCCCTGTTATACTTTATCTCAGGGTGTCTTATCACTTTGCCACCACCTGCTGCAAAGCTTTCCTCAATACCCTGTTCACTTTCCTTTCTAGTCTATCGAATGCCCTTGCCACACTTTCCCAGGTAAGATATTTGATTAAAGAATCAACACCTTGGGCCACCTTCATCTAATAGCATCAAAATCAAAACAAGCTTGTAAAATAAAAACTTTGCATTTCACCAGCCTGAGGTCATTGCCACTCATATGCAGAACCAGGAAGTGAGGTGGCTGCTTGACCACACCCTTCTGGAACACCCTTTCCTGAGCTAGTTCCTTCGTAGCCAACCATTGAACTGCCTGCATCCGGCTAAGCTCCATTTGGGCCTGTTGTCCTATGGCTGTCCCCAAAAACTATGCTGTGGCCTGTAATGAAGACTCTGACTTGGTCTCCTCCATCCCAGTCACCTGTCAAGAGAACAACAGTGAACAATAAACAAACATTAACTGTCTTTCCGCTGCCCGTTCAGAAACCATGCATATGACATATAGACAGAAAACTGCTATCTGCCTATACTATGAATTCCCTCTTGGTGCTGCCCCAATTCTAAATGAATGTGTTCTGAAGTCCTGGAAACAGGCACCCATTCATTCCTCAGGCCTCTTTGTTATGGTCCAAAATAGGAACTTCATCAATGGGCCTCTGTTGGCAGGACAAAACAGATGTCCTAGTGACTGACCTCTCATGTCTAGGTAGGCCCTTAAGGCTCTAACTGGGCATATTTTATCATATGATGTTGCCATACTGCTCTCATGGACCTTTTCCTATACCACGTCTAAAAGCAGGTCAGCTTTAAACCATTAAATGGTTTCAAAAATTCCATCCTTAGCCTAAGATCCTTCTTCATTTCTGACATAACCCTAACCCTGTGATACGCAGCTCTCATAGCTTTTATGGCATCACACAGCCATCTCATGAATGCTGTGCCAGGAGTGAACACATGGCATGCAAAACTGAGGTGACCAGAGAGTTCTTGTAATTTCTTCAGTGTTACTTTCTTTAATGCTAACACCTCCTCTCCCTTCTGCTGCAGTACAGTCAGTTTTTCTCAAGGAAGGCGAGAAAACTCAGCTGCTGCATCTAATTCAGTTCTCTCTACCCAACGAGACCTGAAGCTTGCCTGTTAAATCCTTGCATGGCTGCACCAACCCCTGTTGTCCCACTAAAAACAACAACATGCAAGCAATGAACTCTCTGTCCAACCAGTCTGGCTCCTCAAAGTCCAGTCCAGCAAAGGGCTAAAAGGCTCAAATGCTGCACATGAGATAGAGCAACCCATAAGAGGAGCCCTAGCCACGTAAAATTGACCTTTGTAACAGAACTCCAATGAATCAAAATTCCCTTGGATGGACTGGGAGGAGTCAGAAGGAAGACTGGAGATCCCTTATGCCATATCTGTGCACCACTCTCACAGCACCATCAAATTAAGATTAATGCACTGAGCAGAAATACTCAGGAACAAAATAATTAACTGAGTCTCCTTTAGAATATGAGAGATGCTGTGCCTTTCGGAACTGCCCCACTTCTCTTTCTGGGACGACAAACAATGGCTGGATGTGCAGGTAAAGGCGCATGGGAAAGAGGGCCTAGAATCCTGTCTTCCTACATGACTTTCCCATTCTTTTCTACACGATCACCTCTTCCATCTCTTCTACTGACTACAGATTATTACAAAAACACAGTTCTCCCCCCACTTGACATGGGATCCTAAACCCCACTGTGAATACCTGGCACCATCTGCTCTTGGGTATTCAACTAATAATTTCCTTGATGCCACCAGATTAATGGGGCTGGGTCACTTTCCCTTGACCAGTAGGCTGTCTCCCCTGTCCATCTCTTTCAGATCAAAATGACTTTATTCTGGGGTATCCTGAGTCCCTACCACGAATGAAACACTCATACCTGAAATTGCATGGGCTTCTCTGTTAAAATGCCCTCTAGAGCTATATTCTCAATGTAACAGGTGGGGTTGAACAGCCTGCCATGCAGCCCCGTAGGCTGCACTTGTGGAAGTTTGCTGGCTGCCAGGTGTCCACTTTCTGACTTACCCCCCTGCACTTAGTCCCTTACATAAACTGCAGCTGAAGCTCAGATTCTTGCTTATTCCTTCTAAGTTGGGTGTCTCAGCCTGCCTGCATTCTAACTGCCACATTGGAGACCAATTGTGCCCCATCCAAAGCTCTATGTATGCTCTAAAAATGACATGGATGTACTTAATAAAAAATGAACCCCTGGTGAGCTATTGTTTCTTTCTTTTCTATTTTAGGCATTTGTTATGACATCTATCATTTAGTAGAACAACCTGAACCTTCCTATTCTTCAACAACAAAAAATGAGCAGCCTAGTGCAGAATAAGAAAGCATTAACAATAAGATTTTGATATATCAGGATCTGTGCAGTTATAAAAGGAAAAGCATGCTGTCCAGAGGTCAAACCAACCAAAAAATGTTGTACGTTGCCAGAAGACCCATGTTTCTCAGGTTGTTCATATATGCAATAAAACAGAACCAATCTGCTGCAAAAGTGTCTTTCTTATAATAGGGGAATATAAATGCACATTTTCTTTTTGCAAATATGTGCACCTGTTATCACATCTAGGATCTAAGTTTGCATCAGGAACTTACTAGGGATAGAATACCGCCTTCCACTTACCCAGGAGGTTAATCAGTTTTGAAGAAGTAGTTTTATTCCAAGACTGAAGAAGTCACATTCAAACTCTTTGTGCAAATAAACGGACACATATTCTATGCATATTATTAAAAAAGATTCCCCAGTAGTGACTTGGGCTATTGGGCAGGCTCTGAGAAGGAAAGAATGTTTTGTTTTGTTTTTGCATAAAAACTATTTGCTAGTCTCCTCCTTTTCCAGAATCTTCAAGTGCATTTTGACACACCACTGATCTTCAAAGCAGGAGGCTTCCTTCTCAGCCTACTTGTACTGCTTCAAAATGTAGAATCATTATTTTGGCACATCTGCGTAGTGCTTGCTGGGTGCAAAGGAAACAAGCATGACAGGAAGATGAGCTTTCTGTGACAGCAAAGCACCTCCCCTGCTATAAAAAGATAAACTTGTGTGCCTTATTGAGGATACTCCTTGACAGAAGATTTATTTCATGTAATCTTAACATTGCTGAAGTTGGCTGGAAAGTGTAGGTGGCAGAGGAGGTGCTATTTATGTCAGAAAGGAATTTTACTTGTCTGAAACCCTGGAGAATGGCTCCCATTCACTGTAGACAATCCTGAACTAGATCAGGGTGTTGACAATGTGACGCTTTTCAGAGGTTTTGGACTCCATCTTCCCCAGCCAACATGACCAATAGTCAGGAATGACGGGAGTTGTTGTCTACAACACCTGGAGGGCATTCCATTGGCTACCCCTGAGCCAAATGGACCAGTGGCACGACTCAATATAAGGCAGTTTGATATAATTTGGACTTATTTTTAAGGGCTTCGTTGTCTCCATTGTGTCTTTACTCCTGCTTCTTAGAAGTCCGTAAAGCAAAGAAGTGGGCAGGAGAGTGCTGGCCCGCAATGGGACCCACCTTAGAGGTGCCAGAACTGTCCTCCAGCTGAAGAAAAGCACTGGTTATATATATAGTATTATCATTGCCCCTGCTTTGAGCACTGCATAGTTGGGTTGCCTGTGGGTTTTGTAATGTTTGGCTTTCTGTTATTATAACCAGCACTGTACAGGTGACTGAGAATTCCGAAAGCTGCCCCACCAGCAGGCCGAAAACACAAAGGGGATCACAGGTATGTAGAGTATAAGGAGTGGCTGGCTGACTTCTCTGCCTGTTGTTGATCTCCACTTAGCTCTTTAATTCATTAGCTAATTTCCCCTATTCACCCTCTTTCCAAACCCGGGGGGGGGGGAATAGCCTCAGAAATAGGTGATTAGACCATGGTTCTAATAACGCCAGAGTTGTGGGTTTGATTCCCATAAGGGCCACCTGCGTATTCCTACATTGTTGGGGGGGCTGGGTTAGATGATCCTCTGTGTCCCTTCAAACTCTACCATTCTATGATTCTGTGAATCTGTGAAAGCAGAATTTCCAAGTGGCAAAAGCTGGGCTACTCTTGAACATAATGTGTAGCCCAGCTCTTAGAAAGGAGGTTGAAGTCGATTAAACATGAAAAGAAAGCAGTGTTCTTACCTTGGGTTCCAAAAGAGAGGGAAAGCTTTTTAAAAAAGAAAAATAATAACATTTGGTGGTGGAAAAGTAAAGTGGATGGATTTCTCAGACCTTCAGAATTGCAGCCTCTTCAGGAATTCAAAGCCCCAGAGTTATTCTTTGTTCTCAGCCCCACTGAGTACTTGTGTGCTAAATTTTAGTTTGTAATCGATGCTTTCATTAATCATACCGATCGATCAGTGGAAGCTTTCAGCTCTCATAAAATATCGTTGCACTTGCAGATTTGTTGTTTGAACTGGATTTATCTAATCCCCACTAACAGAGAATAGGACTTTCCCCTCATACTATGATTTGATAAATTACATAAATGTGTTCTTTGTTAGCACTGTCATTCTTATGAAAAATTGCCTCTTCCTGAGGTTATTTTTGCTGCAGCTGTTTTCTAGGACAGCAGCTAGAATTGCAGGCCTGGCACCCTACGTTCTTGGTCTAGGTTTGTTTTCTACTGTCGTCACCCCACCACCACTCTTACCTTGTGCAAAGTTTTGCCTGTTTTTAGAACAGGGGCAGCCCATGCAGGTTTGTGAGCTGGGATGAACAGAGAAAACTTCCAATCTGATCTCTGCATCCCAATGAGGAATTAATGGCAATTTCATCAACACCAGCGCTACCAAGTGCACTCATACTCAAGTTGGATATGAATTAAGCTAGGGGTGTGCAAGAAAACAAACCATTTCAATTTTTCCATCTATTTCAATAACATACATGTATTCATTCATCTTCCAATTATTATTAATGGAAGTTCAAGCATGTCGACTGTTGCCTGTAGCTTTTCTACCCAAATTGCACAAAAGTATTGACATTCTTCTATGCTCACAGGGAATGCTGCATTCATTGACTTCTCCTCAGCCTTTGATTTAATAGATAGGGAACAAATTGGCCCGTTCAAATATCGATAAAGGAAGGACTTCTCTGGCTCATCCACTGAGGGAACCCCATGCAAGTGAGACTGGGCCTTCAAGTTGCCTTCTCACAGGCAATTCAAATTAACAAAGGTGTCAAGCAAGGATGTATACTGGCACTCTTCCTATTTAATTACTATATAAATAATCTCATCCCTGATATGGTATCCCCATCCTTCTTTGCCCTCACCCTAGGGAATCGTAAAGTGCCAATTCTGCTCTGCACCAATGACTTCGTTTTGTTATCCCAGAATAAAATCAGACTTAGAAGGATGCTGGTTAAATTTGGACAGCTGTGTAAAAAAGAGCATCTAAAAATTAACTATGATAAAACCAAGGTCACTCTATTTGGCAAGAGGACTACCAAGTCCAGGTGGACTCTAGACGGTCACACTCTTGAGCAAGTACCCATATTTAAATATCTAGGATTACTTATCAATGGGAAGTCATCATGGAAACTCCATCTGGAAGCAATCAATCTAATATCTGGCCATTCTACTGGGCAGCTATATAGGTTCTTCCATTCAAAGGGTAGACAGTTAATCAACCCAACTATTAAGATGTTTGTCTCTAAAATATCGCCCAAATATTTGCTCTATTGAGCTAAGATATGGGGAATTGGTGTCAAATCTGAAATAGAGGTTCTACAAAATAAATTTATAAGGCAGATTTTGGGGCTTCCCTGCGGGACACTGGCAGCCCACCTCTAAGCTGAGCTGGGCCTTCCCTTGCTAGCCACCAGAATTGATCCAGCCTGTCTGAGATACTGTTGCAGGCTAAATGCCTTCAAGGATCATATACTTACAAAACTCTGCTGGTTAGAGCAACTAAGGACAGGGGGCTGGGCACAAAAGTGCCAAGATAAGCTTAGGGCTTATAATGTCCAAATGGAGAACTACTTAGCCCTTAGCCCACGTGACCTTAGAAAATGGATTTTTGATCAGGATGCCAATCAAGACAGAGCATCCATCATTGCTGCGCATTACTCTGCTTGGTACCCCCAAATTAAGACGAATCACTCAAGGCCCCGTTATCTTGAGACTCTGACCTTCCCACAACTATGCAGGGCCTTTGTAGAACTGAGATTTCAACAGATGCCCTCAACATATTTAGAGGAGAGCTATCAGGGAATTCCCCACACAGATCACAAATGTAAACATGGATGCAATCAAGTAGAAGGCTACCTGCTGACTTGCCTCCTGTATACAATGCCCAGAGGAAAATTTATATTGCCAATTCTTAATTGGCTTCCAGGTCGATCCACACAGGAAGTGACAGTTGAACTCCTAGCAGATAAATACCTCTATATCACACACCAGGTAGCCAAATTTGTGCTGGCAGCCAAGAAGCTCCGTTCCAGCTATGTGAATGCACGCCAGTCTTAAGTCTTAATGTTGTAAATTTATTTTTATGTTGCAAACTGCTACAGGTTACGTGTATGGTTTTAGATTAAAGTTTCCTTTTATTCTCTGTCGTCCATTGTAACGGCCTTTGACTATATACAATAAAAACTGATTGATTGATACTCGCAGGGCATCAAACTTGCCAAATTTCTGAATAATTTATGTAAACAATTTATGTACTGCTCACCATTTGAAAATATTTTGAGGGTGACAGAAAAACAATAATAACAAAAAAACTAAACAAAAGCAGTAAAAATACATAAGGTATATCAGTAAAAGCAATATCCAGAGAGAGTCCATGGAGAGAGAAACCTGCAAAATCCACAGGGTTTTGCCCTCAATAGAGATTTCCACTATACGTATCAGTTTTGTCTGTCTGTCCCTCCCTTCTCATGAACTGTGATATATCTGCAAAATTATAGCCTATGTCTTCAGAAAATAAATCTGTTAAAAAACTTATAAATGAATTTTTATTTCATTCAAATTCCCATTCCTTTCTGCTATTCAAATGAACTATTGAAGACTTATACCTTTTGTTTTTCACTTGATGTTAAAATGAACACACACCCCTAAAATTAATCTAGCTGAAAGATATATTTAATTCTCTTCCCAAATCACTGCAAACTCACTTCTGAATTTGATCATCTTTCATCTATTAATAAATTGTTTCATTGAATTTTGCTTGAATATAGTGAAAGGTTTAACAGACAGCAGAATGATACTGCCACATAGTAAACCTTTTATTTCTTGATTTGCTTTCCTTTAAGGTAGAACCCTGCCTTTATTAAATACACTATTTTACCCAAGGACTCTCACACCTGAAAGGAAGCTACTGAGTTTGACCCTATAAAAAGTGTCAGGCTTTGATTTACTGAATCAGAAGTCCAGGCTTTCACTAGTGAAAAAGCAAGAAGCACATTCTGCTGAATGGAACAGATCTATCACAGCGTGGGATAGCATTCCAGATATCTGCTGCTGCTCAAAGGAATCAAGTCTTAACAGGATTTGAGAATATATAAGAACTCTCCAGGAAGATGTAATGCAGCAACAAACTCCCATTTTTGTAAGTCATAACAAACATGCTCTGCTGCGGGTAAACTTTGGAAAGAAGATAAGAAGCTGCATCCACAGATTTAATTCTGCTTTAGGCTGGAAAAGAGTTCTTTAACTCACCTGTCAAGTGAGAGAAAAGAATACTACCAGGGAGCCCTTGGCTCTGGAGACTATCATGGGGTAAGATAAGGCTATGTTCTACCTCCCCAGTCTTAGGCAGTCTGCTCTAGATAGCAGTTGCTAGGTCAGGAAAATGCTGTTGCTCTCAGGTCCTGCTTGTGAACTTCCCACAGGCATCTGGTTGGTCATGGTTGAAAACAGGATATTAGAGTGGAAGGGCATTTGGTCTGATCCTGCAGCGCTCTTCTTATGCTCTTAAGCATCAAGATTGCAGTAGCCTGTGTCAGTATTAAAGGGTAAGTAAGTGCCCTGGAGACATCACCTTGCCAACAAAGGTCCGTATAGTTAAAGCCATGGTTTTCCCAGTAGTGATGTATGGAAGTGAGAGCTGGACCATAAAGAAGGCTGATCGCCGAAGAATTGATGCTTTTGAATTATGGTGCTGGAGGAGACTCTTGAGAGTCCCATGGACTGCAAGAAGATCAAACCTCTCCATTCTTAAGGGAATCAGCCCTGAGTGCTCACTGGAAGGACAGATCGTGAAGCTGAGACTCCAATACTTTGGCCACCTCATGAGAAGAGAAGACTCCCTTGAAAAGACCCTGATGTTGGGAAGGATGGAGGGCTCATGGAGAAGGGGACGACAGAGGATGAGATGGTTGGACAGTGTTCTCGAAGCTACCAGCATGAGTTTGATAAACCTGCGGGAGGCAGTGGAAGACAGGTGTGCCTGGCGTTCTCTGGTCCATGTGGTCACAAAGAGTCAGACACGACTAAACGACTAAACAACAAGTGCCCTGGAATGCTTAGCTTTATGGCTGGTGCTGTGGTCTAAACCACTGAGCCTCTTGGGCTTGCTGATTGGAAGGTCGGCGGTTCAAATCTGTGTGATGGAGTGAGCTCCTGTTGCTCTGTTCCAGCTTCTGCCAACCTAGCAGTTCAAAAGCACACCAGATAAATAGGTACCGCTGCAGCAGGAAGGCAAACAGCGTTTTTGTGCGCTCTGGCACTCGTCATGGTTCTCTGGGCGCCAGAAGCGGTTTAGTCCTGCTGGCCACATGACACAGAAAGCTGTCTATGGACAAACGCCGGCTCCCTCAGCCTGAAAGTGAGATGAGCGCTGCAACCCAATAGTTGCCTTTGACTGGACTTAACCATCCAGGAGTCCTTTACCTTACCTTTACTTTTTTGACCTTTGCTTAAGAGAGGATACCATAGTTTTCGAAATGCAGGTATCATTCTGAATAGTTGTTAATGTCAGTGTTTGTAAAAAGCAAAAAAAAAAAAAGGAGGAAAAGGTTCTGACCTCCCTTTGCCTCTTCAGCCTGGTCCTCGGACCCTTGTCGGCACAAAAAGAGTCCACGAGAATATCCTTGCAGAGTTTTATTCTTAAAAGTCTTTGTGCAAAAACACGACTGAATAACTCCACACACCAGCACCAACCAACCCAAACACCAGCCTCAGCAACAAACTAACATTTCTCACTTATATATACAACTTGGTGCAGACCGCCGAGTCATGCTGACCCAGCTTTATTCGCATTAAAGAAACAGCGGCCATTTTAGCCGTGACACCCCTTCTGTTTCTTTAAATGCGAAAAACCCCAACAGAAACAATACATACATACATTATATACATAAACCCAGTTTTGTCATCAGTTCATTATGGCATGTTGCTGGCAAAGGCTTGGTGAACAAATCAGCAATATTATCTTGTGATTGACAATACTCCAGTTTGATTACCCCATTCTGTACACAATCTCTAACATTCGCATGACGGATAGCAATATGTTTTGATGCGGATTTCATTATTTCCGAGCCCGCTAATGCAATGCACGATTGGCTATCTTCATACACTTGGATAGGCAAATCAACTTTACAATCTAGATCTTTTAGTATCTGTATAAACCACATGATTTCATTGCATGCTAGCGACAGGCTCCCATATTCTGTCTCACAGGATGAGGTTGCAACAAATCCTTGTTTCTTTGACCTCCATCCAATTATGGAATTGGCAAACATCATAACCATTCCACTTGTAGATTTTCTGGTAGCTACACAGCTTCCCCAGTCCGCATCAACAAATACTTCCAGTTTTTCGTCTTGTGTACTAGATATCTTCAAACATACATTTAATGTCCCCTTTAGATATCTGATAAGCCTTTTCAAAGCACACCAATCAGCAGTACTGGGTTTAGATACACGTTGACTCAGAACATTTGTAGCACATGCAATGTCTGGCCTTGACCACTGGCTTAAATATAACAGTGATCCTATTTTTGAGTGATACAACTCAGGCTGATCAAATTTATCATCACATACTGTCTTTGGGAAATCTGGTGTCATGGGAGTCTGAACTGGCTTGCAGTTTTCCATGCCAAACTGCTCTATCAAACGAAGAATTTTCTCTTTCTGACTCAATAGGAAGCTTCCATCAGCTTCCTGCCTTACTTCTACTCCCAAGTAATTGCTTACAGGCCCCAAGGCTTTAAGCTTAAACCTCTTTTCCAGTTGACTTGTGAGCTTCTGGATCTCATCTGTGGAACTCCCTGCCACAAGCAAATCATCAACAAAGACTAAGAGCATTAGATATTTGTTGCCTGATCCCTTGGTGTACAGGCATGGATCAGCCACACTCCTTTTAAAACCAAGTTTTACAAGGGCTTCATTTAAACACTGGTTCCAACACCTTCCACTTTGTTTGAGACCATAAACAGCCTTTCTCAAACGCCAGACTGCATCATTCTCCTCTTCAAACCCAGGGGGTTGTCTCATTAATACTTCATGGTCTAAATTTGCATGCAGATATGCAGCATCAACATCAAAATGGTGCACTGCTAGTTGTCTTACAGCAGCAATGGAAAGCATTAAGCGAAAAGTTTCACTCTTTACAGTGGGAGAAAACACTTCATCATAACTCTCCCCTTTAATCTGAGTGAATCCTCTGGCTACTAATCTGGCTCGAAAACGTGGTTCCCCAGATGCAAGGGTTTTCCTTTTGTAAACCCACTTGCATGACACCACTCTGCCACCAGGTGGCGGCATTATGACCTCAAACACTTTGTTACGTTTAAAAGAGTCCATTTCTTCTTTCATAGCTTGTTCCCACAAAGCACGTTCCCCAGGGGGTAAGTCTAAGACTTCATTATAACTTTGTGGTTCCACACAACTCACATTGCATACTCTCACTCCTCCTAGGGTCAAACGCTGAGGAGGTACACCCTTGTTTGAACGCTGGGAGCGCCTAGGCACTATTACTTCTTCTTCCCCCCTTATCTCTGGCTCTTCTTCCTCTTCCTCTAGAGAAGTATTATCTTTTGCCACATCTTTTGGGGAAATCTGTGCCTCCTCCTCCTGCTCCTGCGTTGCCAATGGCTGAGAAGAAGCCTCTTCTCTTACTTGCAGGGGCAGTAGGCAATCTGGGTTGGCATGGATCACAGTCCATCTGTCCTGGTCAGCGAAGTCTGCACTTCGTGACAGAACTACTCGTCCTGGGCGTAAATTGAAACGCCACCCTTTGCCATAGGACTGATATCCCACAAACCGCAGTCTCTGCGCTCTAGCACCCCTTTTCTGGCGCTGAGCTTTGGGGATGTTTACATGTGCCCAAGCACCCCAGTTATGGAGCATTGTCCACTCTGGTTCTTTCCCAAACAACACACGATAAGGAATATCTTTTATAGAGCTAGACCAGGTTCTATTAATCAAAAAGTTCGCTGTCAGAAAAGCCTCGCCCCACAGCCTATGGTTGTGACCCAATCCTGCATCCACTAGCAGGCAGTCCTTTACTGACTGTATTACAGCCCCACGTCTTTCACACAGACCATTTTCAGCAGGGCTATAAGGGTTAGTCAAACGATGAGTGATCCCCTTACGTCGCAACCATGTCCCAAATTGTTTGTTCAGAAATTCTCCACCCCTATCTGTTTGCAACTGCACAACAGGGCGAGCGAAGAGCTTTTCAGCTTGGGCAACCCATTCTCTGAATGTGGGGAAACACTCAGATTTCTGCTTTAACAAAAACAACCAACTAAAACGTGATTTATCATCAATTACCAGAAAAGCATATCTGGCGCCTCCTTCAGTCTTCTGTGGAAAAGGGCCTATCACGTCACAATGGACAAGTTCTAAAACCTCTTTAGATACTCTGTCACTTTTAGAAGCCACAGGCTTCCTCTTAGATTTGGCCATTTTACATACATTGCAATCTAGGAAACAGTTACAGCTGTTTACTTTTAGGTTCTTGCACACCTTTTGCATCTCTGAAAGCACACGGAAATTGGCGTGACCCAGTTTTCTGTGCAGTTCATGTACACACCCCTTATGAACTGGCAAATTATCCTGAACCACCTGGGCTGCTTTAACAGGCTTGTCCTGCATTACATATAACCCATTTTCCAACTTTGCATGGCCACATACCTGAGTTCCATTCTTTATCAGACAGCCATCCCGTGTGAAGTTAACACTATACCCTGCATTAATCAAACAGCTTACAGACAGCAAACAATAGTCCAAACTGCTGACAAACAGGGTCTCTGGCAGAGTAGTGTTCAAGCACTGCAGGAAACATGTTCCCTGGCCATCAATTTTGCTTCTACGACCATCAGCAAGATAAATTGAGTCTTTTCCATCAGCTGGCTTCCCCAGGGTCTTAAAGTCCTCCCGACTGTTGCAGATAATCCTGCTGCTCCCAGAGTCCAGCAACCATGTTCCTCGAGGTATCTTCCTCTCCTCTCGAGAAAATGCAGAAACAAACTGAGCAGAACGCGTGTTCTTCTCTGAAGAGAACCCCTTCTGCTTACGTTTCTGCGTTGATTGCTGTCTCTGCTCCACGTCGTCTCCTGGAAGTCTTGCCCTGCATTGACGTTGGAGATGCCCGGGTTGGTTGCATCTATAGCATCTCCTCACTGCCATGGCCAAGTCCAAACCTTGGCGTTGCTCCATTGGCAGATTCTGCTGCTGGCCCCCTCGACTGTAACTCCTCCGCTCTTGGAGTTCAGCTTGTTTATCTGACCTTCTTTCTGCTTCTTCGGTCAATCTTCCAACCACATACTCAAGGGTCAGATCTCGGGGACGCATACTCTCCATGCTGTTAATCACGGGCAACCAGCTTTCAGGCAAACGGCTTCTAGCTGCTGCCTCTGTTGACCCTCAGGTCCCGCCTGGCTCTGCAACTGGTGTAGCCACTCTGTGAGTCGCCTACTGTGGTCCTCTAGCAGTTCAAACTGTTCCAGTAGCCGACGCTGAGTGCTTTTCTGGTCCTCAGATCCTAGCTGCTCCAGCGTCGCTGCAGACAGTTACAGCTTGCCACCAACTGCTCCAACGCACAGCCACCGGCTCCATACACCACCAGGACTCACCAGCTCCCTGCTGAGATGCTGTCAGTCGTTTTGCACTCTGCACATGCTCAGAAACACTGGGCCCATAACCTGTCAGTGTTTGTAAAAAGCAAAAAAAAAAAAGGAGGAAAAGGTTCTGACCTCCCTTTGCCTCTTCAGCCTGGTCCTCGGACCCTTGTCGGCACAAAAAGAGTCCACGAGAATATCCTTGCAGAGTTTTATTCTTAAAAGTCTTTGTGCAAAAACACGACTGAATAACTCCACACACCAGCACCAACCAACCCAAACACCAGCCTCAGCAACAAACTAACATTTCTCACTTATATATACAACTTGGTGCAGACCGCCGAGTCATGCTGACCCAGCTTTATTCGCATTAAAGAAACAGCGGCCATTTTAGCCGTGACAGTTAAAAAGTAGGGCTCCCACTGGCTCAGGTGGGGAAAGTTTGATCTACTCTTCTTTTAACAGGAAATTTATATATTGAACTCAGCAGGTGAAACTTTGCACCACATGGAGCTAAATCCTTGTTCTCCCTCCACTGTCAGAGGCATTATGCCTCTGAATACCAGTTGCAGGGAATTGCAGGTGGTGATGGGCTCATATCCAGCTTGCAGGCTTCCAACAGGCATCCGGTTGTCCACTGTGAGAACGGGATACAGTGGTACCTCAGGTTTCAGACGCTTCAGGTTTCCGCTAACCCAGAAATAGTACCTCGGGTTAAGAACTTTGCTTCAGGATGAGAACATCGCATGGCGGTGGCGCGGTGGCAGCAGGAGGCCCCATTAGCTAAAGTGGTACTTCAGGTTAAGAACAGTTTCAGGTTAAGAACAGACCTCCGGAATGAATTAAGTTCTTAACCAGAGGTACCACTATACTAGACTAGATGGGCCATGGCCTGATCCAGCAAGCTCTCTTTATGTTCTTAGGCTTTGGTATCACCTCCTAATTGCTGCAGATAAATCCGCTGTCGATATGCCAGTGAAGGCATTTAGAACTGGCATCCATTATTTAAAAAGGGATCCATTATTTTTTGAGGGATGGGAATTAATACACTTGATATTTTGTACAATGTTTGTATTTTGGTCATGGCCACTGGTTTGTAACAAATTGGACTGACTGACTGATGTTTTAATGAAGGGTGATAATGCCTAAGAGGTTTAATTGTTGTGTGTGTGTGTGTGTGTGTGTGTGTGTGTGTGAGAGAGAGAGAGAGAGAGAGAGAGAGAGAGAGAGAGATTTTAAAGGTATCAATAGAATAATTAAAATCTCTGGCTTGACTTTGTCACAAATCACTAGTTAATCATACGTCAAGAACAAGTTACAAGGGTGGTGTTCCAGGTACTTGGAGTCATGGCTCATCAGAAAACATGGGAATGAACGGGTACTTTATTGGGGTAACAATCCATAACCTATTTATTCCTAACTAGTCTTCTGTATGAAGACAAATTAAGGCAGAACCAGAGTAAATGGGTTGTTTGATCTAGCCTCATAAAATATAAGGGAGTATATGAGAGTGCAACTGTAAAAACTTTACGGCACAGATGGTAAAGATTTCTCGCTTTATCTTGTGCGGGTGTACCCAGCCCACACAGAAGAAAGATCACAGAGTAATATATAAGACCTGTCATATATAAGACCTTTTCTGCCACCCATTTGTGTAAAATGAATGTTTGGAGGAGAGGTTATCAGAGTCATTCTCACCAATTTAGTGGTGGAAATAGGTCATTTTGGACTTTGGACTTAATTATCTTGAGGGGAGGCATCTTTAATAACAATGCGTATTATTTCACTTCAAATGGTCTCCAGCTTCCCTGTTTATGTCTTTATATGTGCTGGAAGCTGTCCAAAGTGGCTGGTGAAACCCAGCCAGATGGGCGGGATAGAAATTATTTATTTATTTATTTATTTATTTATTTATTTATTTATTTGTTGATGTGTATTGAACTGTATTTTGTATTATTTTTGATGTTATTCAGTTGACTGGCAGTGGCTTTTCTGGGTTCCTCTACCTGGAGATGCCATGCCATGTGTTGAACTTGGGACCATTTGTATGCCAAGCAGGTGCTCTACCACTGAGTTCAGGTGTGGTCCTTCCTGCGCTGGGGAGGGACGGCAATGAGAAGAATGGGTGAGATTAGCTGCCACTTTGGCTTCCAGATTGCTCTATAAAGATGCCGCATGGCTGACGGAAGTTGATCTTATGTGGCCTTACTGCATTCCTGGGAGCGAAACTCATTCTTGGGCCATGGAAAAAAAATTGTGCAAGTGTGCTGGGTTGCCTCTGATAGATCCTGTAAGTAATTCTGCTTTCATCTGTACTGCGTAGGTGTCAGGATTGCCTGTTCCAAAAAACAAAAACAAAACAAAAACAACAACAACAGTAACACAAAGCCATTGCTTCTGGTGGAAAATTCTGGGTGGGGAATAATTTTTTTCACTTCCAACCTCAATCTGTGCCATTTAAAACAATCACTGAAAGAATAACTCATTTTAGATTTTTAACCCAAGGTACTGAAATGCCTAAGGCCAGCACTGCTAGTTTTCGATATGGAGGATCACTACTGCTGGTGGTGGTCCTCTGTGTCTCATCACAGTATCAACACTTTTGCTCCTTCTGGCTCTGTGTGCTTCAGATAGCAGCGCTGGAAGCCAGAAACAAGAGGACCACTCTATTTTCTTTTCTTCTCCTGACTGGAAAAAAGCAGAGTTCTGGGCTCAGTGCCAGCATTGCTAGCTCTACATGGAAAGAAGATGTATTTCTATTACCTGGTAACTTTTTATTTTGTTGTCAGCTGTTTGTTTGTCGAAAGCCAAAAACCTCTAGTTTGCACGACACCTGTTGCTGCAATTCTGAAATCTATGACCACCCTCGGAGAATGTATGGCTCTAGATATATAGATCTTGTTTATATATAGGACTAAATCAGACCAAAACTCAATGTATCCCAACACAGACCTTTCTCTAAGGATGGGGAAAAGCCATAACCTGTAGCACAACTTACCTTGTATCCTGAACATCTTTTCCCTCCTGCCAATGGCAGCCAGTGATGTGGAGCAGGATGTAAAATGGGCAGCATACTGGCAGATGAAAATTCATATGGCAAACCCAGTGTGTGGTTTTTATCCACAGTGCCTGTTACCTTTTGTGCTTCCTTGCTGTCGTTGTTAATTACATTTATTGTTCTATGCATTAAAAAGTCTCAAACCAACTTGATGCAGTAAATTACAACACATGAAAGCAAATTAAAACCAGGGGGGAAAGATAAAACAATGGACAAAACAAAATGCATAAAATGCTCATCAAACAACTTATTGGTAAGGAAAATAGGTAGATGCAGTGGCGTAGCGTGGGGGGTGCAGGGGGGGCCGGCCGCACCGGGCGCAACATCTGGGGGTTAGGGTTAGGGGGCGCAAATCCACGGGTTAGGGGGCACAAATTACTTGCCTTGCCCCGGGTGCTGACAACCCACGCTACGCCACTGGGTAGATGCCAGCTGTAGGCACTGCTATTCTGCTGGGCAGCTGCCCAAGGATGCCAAGTGCGGACACCAGCTCTGACTCACTGTGATGATCCTCCATTATTGCAAAGTGAACTTTCCCCCCTCATGAGAATGGACCAGCAGCAGCTACCCAATCAAATGGCAACTGGAGGATCCTGAAAAGAGGGAAAGGATGAAGCTAACCGTCTCCCACCTCCTGTGAGAGAAGGGCTTTGGAAATACTTAGAGAATAATTTAATTTAGGATCGGGAATTTACATTTAAAACTATCTGGCATTTACACCTAATCAGTAATTAATATGTTAAAAGATTTTTGTTATCTTTCATCACATTAATTCAGCAGCATCTCATTTAGCAAGCTGTGTGTCCCTGGCTTTAGACCATTACTGGGCAGAAATATCACAGAATAACTCAGAGGGGAGACATTTATATTACCTGGTGCAATCCCTCACCCCCCCAAAAGCAATAAACCACCTGGCAAATGATGCCAGAATGAAGCTGACCATCATTTCGGAAGGGATGGCATAATAGAAGCCTTCAAGGTGGCATGATATATCAGGAGCCATCTGTTTAAAGAAAAGTTAATTACTGCTGAACAAAAATTACAGTTCTACAAATTGGCTGTTGGAAAAGCAACCAGTAATTATTCACATGGAGTTTAGATGGAGGCATAGCTGGAAATTATTGTTACAAAGTTTTCATCATGTATAGAGGCCGGCAGAACATTATTGAAGCACAGAGAAAATGATTAATTTAATAAAGTAACATTATGGGGAAAGTGCTGGGGGAAAAAGAGGCGATGTAACATATTTTGCATTATGTTTCTACAAATGCTTCTTTAAAATTCTGTAGGAGAATCACAAAGTAGCTATTAAACCTGGACATTTGCTCCATTCAACACTGTTCTCATTCCCAACCTCCAAAGGCTCAGCTGGAGCTCAGCATAGACACTTCATATGTACCACTTTCCTGTCTTGATTTGGAACCCCCATCATGCAGTTAGGAGACACCCCTACATGCAAATAAGTACAGTACTTAATTCATTCCGGAGGTCTGTTCTTAACCTGAAACTGTTCTTAACCTGAATCACCACTTTAGCTAATGGGGCCTCCTGTGCCGCCGCTGCACGATTTCTGTTCTCATCCTGAAGCAAAGTTCTTAACCTGAGGTACTATTTCTGGGTTAGCAGAGTCTGTAACCTGAAGCGTATGTAACCCAAGGTACCACTGTAAAGGTAAAGGGACCCCTGACCATTAGGTCCAGTTGTGACTGACTCTGGGGTTGCAGCGTTCATCTCGCTCTATAGGCCGAGGGAGCTGGCGTACAGCTTCCAGGTCATGTGGCCGCATGACTAAGCCGCTTCTGGTGAACCAGAGCAGCGCACGGAAACGCCGTTTACCTTCCCGCTGGAGCGGTACCTATTTATCTACTTGCACTTTGACGTGCTTTCAAACTGCTAGGTTGGCAGGAGCAGGGACCGAGCAACGGGAGCTCACCCCGTCGTGGGGATTCGAACCACTGACCTTCTGATCGGCAAGTCCTAGGCTCTGTGGTTTAACCCACAGCACCACCTGCATCCCTTAGGTACCACTGTAGTCCTGTATAAATTCTATGTACACCTTCAGCTGAATGCATGAAGACTGGGAGCAAGAATAGCATATGCTTCTCTTTAGCTAAAAGTGCTGACAGGTTAGCTTACAATGATGAGAAGATTGTAAGCTTGGAAGCAGGAACTATCTAAAAGGCATAACACATACACACAAAAAGGGTTGGTGAGAAAGGAGGAAAAAAGCACACTCCGACATTATTAACATTTTGTACTTCTTGAAGGTCATAGAGTGGGTCACGCACAGCATATAAAAACACACCTGAAGCAGTAAAAAACAGCCCACCTATAAAGTTGCAGTTCTTCTAATGACTGATGGAATGGCGGCTGTCAGGTGATAGTTAAGAGAGGGCCAAAAGCAACTGGTCTCTGAGCAGAGACAGCTGAATTCAGCCCTCCTTCTCTTCCTGGCCTCTCCTCGGCAGCCTGTGCTATTGCTTTTCCCAACTGTATAGGATGTAATCGCTTACTTTAAAAAAAGAAGAAGAGCAAGCCTGAAAATGTCTTGCTTTCCACAAGGGAAATCAGAAGCACTTTAATGCTCGATGTCTCCCCTAAGCCCAGATGTCAGGAAATGTATCTTGCTGCAGGAAATAATGAGTTCCAGTTGGTATCTGAATGGCACTGGCGATGGCTTCATTTGTAGCTTGTAGGTGGCCTCACCATGGAGTTAAAAACTAGAATCGCGAGCTTCTCTTTTGTGCAGCATAAAACAGGCACAGTGATGCTCCTACTGTATAACAATCGGCAGAGGGGCATGATGGGGGGGTAGAGCGGCAGCAGTGTGTTCATTGGGATGGGGCAGGGCAAGGCGGTGATGAGTGTAACCCCTTCCAGAGCAGGCCCAAACCCTTTCATCCAGCCTTGGGAAGCACCCACCGATGGTGCTTCAGTCTTGTCTGGATTAAACGTCAATTTACAGTGGTACCTCGGGTTAAGTACTTAATTCGTTCCGGAGGTCCATTCTTAACCTGAAACTGTTCTTAACCTGAAGCACCACTTTAGTTAATGGGGCCTCCTGCTGCCGCAGCGCCGCTGGAGCACGATTTCTGTTCTCATCCTGAAGCAAAGTTCTTAACCTGAGGTAATATTTCTGGCTTAACCTGAAGCGTAAGTAACCCGAGGTACCACTGTACTGGCTCTCATCCAGGCCTGACACCAGTCTAGCACATCCACACTTGCAAATGTAAAGGAGGAGCAGGCTTTGTGCCCTCGGCATATTGGTGACTACGTTCAGCAAAACCCCTGATGACCCCATTCAGTGGTTTCATGTAGATGTTGAACAACATGAGAGGTAAAATGGTACCCTGGGGAAGCCCACACGGAAGGACCAAACCATAATATCCAAGTGTCGCTCTTTGAGAACAGCCATTCATGTAGGACTGGGACCAGCAGCCACCCACCCAGCCCCAACTTAAATAGTAACTTCAGCAGAATACCAAGGATGGTTGATGGTACTGAATGCTCCTAAAAGATCAAGGAGAATTAACAGAGATGCATTAACTTTGTTTCTCTTCCAACAAATGCCACCATTTCATCAGACAACATGCTGGGGTCAAAGAGACCTTTGCATTAGCTTCATTGTATTCTGATATCACCTTCCTGATGTTTAAGGTTGGGTATCTCAATTCAGCAACAATCTGTGATTGGGCTGTTCCCTGTATTATCATTAGTCATCCATCCTTCAGATCACTAAAAGGGGGCAAAGGAGACCTGATATATATAGAGTGCAAGCCATACAAAAAAGCCATAACCCATCAGAGCTGGTCACATTTAAATGGACTTCTCACATGCACTACTCCATTCCTGTTAGAAGGTTAGCACACCCACCTGAGCTATCCACCAGTGACAGCCTAGCTATAACACATTGATAGCTAAGCTGGCACACATAGTGAGTGATTTTACTGTGGCAAGCCTGATTGTACTTTCGTAATTTTAAAAATCTTTTTTATTGTTACAATGTTTGTTTCTGATCTGTGCGGTTAGCTGCTCTGAATGGCTCAGTTGTAAGAAGAAGAGTGGAATATAAAAAAATAAAATAAAACCTTTTACATAATTTATTTACTATTTAAGTGTATTAAACACTGCTAGGCATGCATGGGAAAACATGCACGGGCAGAGGCTTTCTTTGTTGCCCATGGCCTGTCAAAAATCAGGGACAAGGGAGAGCGAAAATGAGATTCCTTTTTATTCACACCAGTTGTATGTCTTACAGAAATTGTCACATTCTGAAGCATGTCAAGTTTCTGGCTGCTTTTGCCGACTGAAAAGTACAGCTGGCTAGGCATGTCTCTTGGTGCAATTCCAGATTCGATAAGATCCCCACTCAAGCAGTGATGTGGGCTCAGGGCCTTCAAATCCATGTGGGTGTTACATAGAATTTATATAGAACTACAGTGGTACCTCAGGTTACATGAGCACAGCCACGTATATATGTTGTTCCACCTTCTCTGCCAATATCTATCTGTCTAAAGTATTTCTACCTTACTCTTCTAATGCATATTCATCATTCAAGAGAGCTTACAGCAATCACAATATCACAATAAAACCCACAAGATCAATACAAATACAATGGAAAATACAATAGGGGCAGGTGGAACAGATAAAAAACAAGCTTCTTTATATATTGGTTTCAGAAGATTACAGACTCTGCACCACTGTGATATCATCAGTTTCAAGTCATGAAGTTTGACTACATTTAATTTAAATGCTTTGAGGGGGAAATAATGCTTGAGAAGCCCAGATAGCACTTAAATATATGACTATTGTTTTCTTTTTCCTGCAATGATTAAAAGGTCTCAGGAGAGGCAGGTCCTTACATCAACCTTAAGCTCGTTCCGCTCTGCAAACACTGTGCACTTACTAATAAATATGGGTGTAAAAGAACCACAACAACGCATTCTCCTTTTTGTGGGCAGAGTATGAAAAAGAAAAGAAGCCCACCTTGATCCTCCAGAGTAACAATCTCATTAAGGAAGAAAGAGCCTCCCCTTTTGTGATTTCAGCCAATAAACATTCCAGAGTAGAATTCCCACTCCAATACTTCGCAACTTTTTGATTTCAAGCATTCATCTCAGCAACTGATAATCTTGTGTAATATAAGATTTAATAACAATCTCTACTTTTGCCAACTCCAGCAAGAAAAGCACCAAACCTTGGCATCTTCCTTTGGCAAGACCAGAACTTGTCTATTCCCCGCAACCAGAGATGGTTGGGTTTACCTGGCACCCAGATTCTTTCTAAGGGAGGTTGTGGAAAGGCAACTACCTACCTCAAGCACTAATTTCTTCCTTAAAATATTAGAACCTGCACAAATTCAACATATAACAAAGCTCCATCCAACAAGCAAATCAGATTTCTTCACAGTGATGCATCAGGATCTCTTGTTGTTGTTGTTGTTTAGTCGTGTCCGACTCTTCGTGACCCCATGAACCAGAGCACGCCAGGCACTTCTGTCTTCCACTGCCTCCCGCAGTTTGGTCAAACTCATGCTGGTAGCTTCGAGAACACTGTCCACCCATCTCGTACTCTGTTGTCCCCTTCTCTGTTGTGCCCTCAATATTTCCCAGCATCAGGGTCTTTTCCAGGGAGTCTTCTCTTCTCATGAGGTGGCCAAAGTACTGGAGTCTCAGCTTCAGGATCTGTCCTTCCAGTGAGCACTCAGGGCTGATTCCTTTCAGAATGGAGAGGTTTGATCTTCTTGCAGTCCATGGGACTCTCAAGAGTCTCCTCCAGCACCATAATTCAAAAGCATCAATTCTTCGGCGATCAGCCTTCTTTATGGTCCAGCTCTCACTTCCATACATCACTACTGGGAAAACCATAGCTTTTACTATACGAACCTTTGTTGGCAAGGTGATGTCTCTGCTTTTTAAGATGCTGTCTAGGTTTGTCATTGCCTTTCTCCCAAGAAGCAGGCGTCTTTGAATTTCATGACTGCTGTCACCATCTGCAGTGATCATGGAGCCCAAGAAAGTAAAATCTCTCACTGCCTCCATTTCTTCCCCTTCTATTTGCCAGGATCAGGATCTCTTAGATGGCCACAATATTTGTCTTCACCATAAGCTGCAGCTGAGGTGTTGTCCTTGTAGAACTAGTGGAAGTGGGATGGGAACAAAACCAGAATTAGTTGGTTCTTCCTGTCATTGGTTCTGGCTCCTCCAACTATTGGTCTGCTTGTCTTCCTACCCATGAGTTCCAATGGGCTTCAGCCACCATTGCAGAAGATTAGTCTTCGCTGGAAGTTTCGTCTGCTAGCAAATTGCCTTTTTAAAGAATTGTGTTGGATACATAAAATTGCTGTCAGTTTGAGTTCCTTGTTCAGTCCCTTTATAAATATGCACCCATGCATAACGTTTAGAAGCATTTGGATCTATGCAGCTCTATTTAGATGTTCGTAAACTTGCAACTGTCTTAGTTAAATTCAGGACCAAGAAAAGTCTAAGAGCAGAAGTTGTATAAATAGAAGCACTTGAAACCTTATAGTCAGAGATTGAATGCATGGCAGCAGTGTGATATCACCAATTTCAGACCCTGGGAGATTGCTTTCATTTAAAGATTTTCTTCAGCCAGCTGCACTCTGTGAAAGCCATATGTGTTTCTCAGATTTTGAAATGAAACCTTTGCAATTCAAATATTGCCCTGCTCAAACTGTAATTTTAATTGTGTTTCCACAGGAACTTCCTATCTACAGATTGATCTGGGAGACCTGTGGAGCTTCCTGTGAGCTAATGACAGACACTGCCAAGGCAGATTTTTCAAAGCAATTCCTGGTCACAGTGGCGGCCTGAGCCTCCAGTGACAATGTCGGATCCAGGAGTACCCAGAAGCACACACTTGCTTCTTCTTGGAAGTCAACCCCATCTAGACCAGACCTGGTTAAACCGGAATGTTTGCCCTCTTGGACTTAAGAACTCAGAACACTTAACATCTCCATCTTGTCTGGATTCAATTTTGATTTGTTGTCCCACATCCAGTCCATCATCACCTCCAGCCACCTATCTGGCAATTACTGAGAGATAGAGTTGGTTGCCACCTACTGATAACCTCTCCCAACAGCTTCGTACATAAATGTTAAGTTGCATAGAGAACAGGATGGTCATCTCTCGCTTGGACTACTTCAATGAGCTCTTTGTGGGGCTACCTTTGAAGGTGACCTGGAAACTACAACTAATCCAGAATGCGGCAGCTAGACTGGTGACTGGGAGCAGCCACCGAGACCACATAACACCGGTCTTGAAAGACCTACATTGGCTCCTAGTATGTTTCTGAGCACAATTCAAAGTGTTGGTGCTGACCTTTAAAGCCCTAAAAAGCCTCGGCCCAGTATTCCTGAAGCAGCCTCTCCACCCCCATCATTCTGCCTGGACGCTGAGGTCCAGCGCCGAGAGCCTTCTGGTGGTTCCCTCACTGCGAGAAGCCAAGTTACGGGGAACCAGGCAGAGGGCCTTCTCAGTAGTGGCACCCACCCTGTGGAACGCCCTCCCACCAGATGTCAAAGAGAACAACAACTACCAGACTTTTAGAAGACATCTGAAGGCAGCCCTGTTTAGGGAAGCTTTTAATGTTTGATGCATTACTGTATTTTAATATTTTGTTGGAAGCCGCCCAGAGTGGCTGGGGAATAATAATAATAATAATAATAATAATAATAATAATTCCCTGGATAAAGTAACAGGATTATTCTCAGTGTTCTAAATACTATATCCATCCCAATCAAATTGCTCTCTTTGGAAACAAGTCCAGAGGTTGGCTGTAAAATGGTGCCCCTGACCACCACCTCAGAGACTCACTTCAGGAGGATACTGTGGTTGATAGTACAAAAAGCCACATGGATATAAAGGAGCAGGGCAGGGTTGTATTTCCTGTATGTTGATACCATGAAAGGTCAATCAGGATGACCAAGGCAGTTTCAATGCCACAACCAGGCCTGAAACCAGATTGAAACACGTCTAGATAATCAATTCCCTCCACAAAACATTCTTTAGGAAAGGCAAATGATCCATACACTGATTCTCATGAGAAGACAGTCAATTTCCCACTGTAACTCAGCCTTGGGTGAAGTCAGAAATCCTTTAAGATCTTTCCTCCCCCCCAAAGCGGCAGCCTATCATGAATACATTTGGAAACAAACAGGAATTTATACTGCCTCTGTGAATATTGGTGGTGGGGTTTTTTTGTAAAGCGAAAGTTCATGAGCTTGTTTTCTAATGCATGGCAGTTGCTGTAGTAACCTAACATGAGGCTTGGGTCTGAAGTCCTGCTGAAGAGCATAATTGCAGCAGGAGACCTAGAAGCTGGAGTTACGCTTGAAAATTGATCAGGCTTGAAAAAAGCATCCTACTAGTTCTTGCTGCAGCAAAGGTTTCTAATAACCTCTGTTGGGGCTGAAAGCCGCCAGAGCCTGCACACTCTTCTGAGCAACATTGCCTCCATTTTGAAGTTACACAGAAGTGTGACTGAGGGAATCTTCTCACCAAGGACCTTGTAATTCAGTGACTAAGCCCGTGGCATTTAGAAATGTTTATAGTTTCAAGGCTTGAGGTGAATAGTAAAGAGGACGGCGCATGGGAAATGGATGCAAAGCTCCCGCTGACACAAGCTGTTCTCTCACCCTGCTAACCCCGAGTCTGGGGACAAACACTGTAATTCCCAGCCTGCCAAGAGAACTGAGAAAGAAATTACTATGTTCTTTCCTAATCTCGTTCCCCCTGGCTTTCTCTCACCGTGCAGGAGCAGCAAATGCAGCAATTGAAAGTTTTAGATATAAAATAATAATAATAACAGCGGATTTCCATTCTCTGAAGATTTGATTTGTGCCAGATTTATAACTAAATAAACAGACGTAGAAGTGAAAACAGCAGCTCTGAGATCTCTAGCTGTTGACTACGGGGGGTTATGACTCAAGCAGTCTTTGAGGAAAAGCAGCTTTAAATCTTAAAACATCAGAGATAACAAAAATATATTTTAAAGGAGCCACCACATGGCATGAGCGTGTCGCAGGGCTCATTGTACGTTGTAGTACTTGTAAAAAATGTTAAAGTAAAGGACCCCTGGATGGTTATGTCCAGTCACAGGCGACTATGGGGTGTGGCGTTAATCTCACTTTTTAGGCCAAGGGAGGTGGCGTTTGTCCACAGACAGCTTTCCGGGTCACATGGCCAGCTTTTGGCTCAACGGAACACCATGACAGAAGCCAGGGCTCATGGAAATGCCGTTTACCTTCCTGCTGCAGCGGTAGTACTTGTAAGCACTCATAACATGAACACCACCCAATAGGTGCCCATTATACTCATTCTACCATATTCCATAAGGCAGTGGGAATTAATAAGGGACAGGGAAGTGAATGCATGACATTTCCTTCTGTCACATCCTCCATTTCCCCACATGGTTCTGCTAATTACCTGAGCTACACATCAAATGCACCTATCTCTGCAGTATACAGTTTCCACCATCACCACCAGACCTTATTTTCCAAGCAGAAGATGCAGGGAGGATTAGGAGGTTGTATCTGTGCACTTTGTCTTTCTCCATACTTACATTTTTTGGGAAATGTTGCGCACGCCTTGCTGCAATTGCAAAGAAATGCAGAGGATATTATGAAGCACAAAACGTCCCCATCTTGTTTTCAAGGCAGTGGCTGGAGATGTTTTCCCTCAAACTTCCCTTCTCATGCAAAAGAATTTCAATTCTTTTGGAACACGCTATCCCTCCTGATATTATGGCAAGGTTCTCCAATAGGAAGACCGCTATTCTCCTCCTAGAGGTACAATTCCCAGAGTGGTTTAAGAGGGGTCAATCCCTCTTCCCAGGGAGCTCTGTAGTTTGGGGTGGAGGGCATAGGGGGGTCTCCTATCAACTCTCAGCACCCTTAACAAACCATAGCTTCCAGGATCTTGGGTGGGTGGGGAGAGCCATGACTGCTTAAAGTGGTATCAAGAGTGCTTACCGTATTTTTGTAAGATGCCCCCATGTATAAGACGCAAATTAGGGGGGACTCAAATTTTAGAAAATGGGGGGAGATGGTCCAGAGTTGTTGAGCTTTTTTTTGGGAGGATTGTCCAGGGCTGTTCAACTACTTTTTAGGGGGGTAGGTTATGATGAACTCACCTGGCTGACAAATGCTGCAAAATGAACACATCGCAGAAACAAACAAGCATCTGCCCGCTCGCCACCAGAAGCCGCCAATTGCTTGCCCAACTGCTGCAGCAGCAGCCAATCCAAAGCAGCCCTTGCCGCAGCCACCAATCACACACACATTTGCCACTGACAAGCTCCTGCTAGCGGCTGCAACCAACCGCCCATCCTCCATCTGCACTATCCATGTATAAGACACCCCTCCCCCCATTTTGAACATTATTTTACAGTAAAAAAAACCTTGTCTTATACATGGAAAAGTACGGTGAATGTTGACATGAATGGGTCCCTAGAGGGAGTTCTCTGTTCTGAGGGCTGTCCAGTTCAAGTCCAGTTTAAATATAAAGGATTCTAAGAAGGGAGAGCAGGAACCTTGAAGGAGCTGAACAGGAGACTGAGAAGGCAGAAGGCTCACCTGTTCCCAGTCTTACCCTCTAAGGTGAGATAATACTGTTTATTTTTCATTTATATAATGGTAATTATTTCTGTTTGCATCTATGAATCTAAATTTGCATGTGCAAACATGCAAAATTGTGTCCTGTTTTGTCCTTTTTATAGACTTTTCACTATATTCCCTCCTTTTGGGTGATGTATAAGCGGTCTCCCTATGGTCTCCCCACAACCAGCCATAGAAACACCGAGCAAAGCCTAATTCGTCATATAAATAGTTATGTACCTCATACAGAGGTTACTGATTCTTGGATATGTACATATCTTGTACACCTGATAGCATTGCCTGAGACTGAGGTGCTTCAGTTGCTGAGGAATGCAGGCTTAGAGTAGCTTTCGGGTCCCAACAGTGGGTCAGGAGGCAGCGCTGCTGTTATCTTTCTGCAGAGCTTCACCCCATCCTCATTTCTGATCTGCCCAAACACAATGTGCAGCTCAGTTTCCGGAGCAAAGAAGCCAGGAGAAACAACTGAATTCCCCTCCACAAATTCACAGGATTCTTGGCTCAACTAAGCTGTAACTCTTCTGAGAGTAATGCAGGGAAATGTGTTCTCTCCCCCCCCCCACCTCCCCCCAAGCAAAGATTCATTTGGGGGTATCGATTTTTTTAAAAACCAAACTATTGTGCTTTTATGGGCAGCATCATTGGACTGTAGCCGCACTGTAGCTCTAAATCAATAATTATCAAAGTTGTCTTTGCTCATTTGAGTGCCCTTGTTTCCTGCCTGTGATACAGTAGAACTTTGAGCATAGCTTTCTTCTTAATTACATGCCTGAGCGGTTACTTCTTGATTGGAATATTTGTTTTAGGCGAGGGAGTTTGCTGCTTGGGAGCGAGTTGCTACAAGAAGAATAACAATAGCTCTGATTCAACTGGATTCTGCTCAGGACTTGCGATGACAGTGGAGCAGATTAGAAAGAGCAAAGATACTGGGCCATGCATCATGTCATGATCGTACCATCACCTTGCCTTGAGCTTGGGGGAAACCATTACAGCAGAAAACCAATTGTAGGATACCATTCTGATGAGTAGCAAAATGGGGCCATAGCCATGAGTGGATCAGGACATTAATTGGATCTAGTCAGAGGTTGATTGCCGTTGATCCATTCTCCGCAACGCTGCTATGGGCTAGTGGCCACCAGATTAGAAAGCTTCCTCTGTGTTGGTGGGTGCTCAGTATTCTGGGGGAGGGTGATACTTTTATGTACTGCTGCCTCACCACAAAATGGAAGGCAAGGGCAAATTGAGAATCATTGAATTATAGAGTTGGAAGGGACCCCCAAGTGCCATCTAGTCTAAAAGAGGGGAAATGACTGCTGTATACAATAGAAGAAGTTTGAGTAAAGCAGGGATGGAGGAACACTGAGAGGGAAATGATGGTTTTCAACAATGGCAGAGGTTGGGAAACCACTGCTTTCCCCCTGCCAGTTCTCCTCCCTACTCATTCCCATGACACAGCCATGGCTGTAGCTCTACTTACCTTCTCTTTTGTTCCATACCCTGCCCTGACTTAGTTCTCCTTCATAAAACCTTTCATCCTCCCTTTTCTTTTCTTTTTTTCTGGACCTGTTATGTCCTTATAGTTGCACTTTGTCCTTATAAGGTTTCTGCATTCTGGCCCTTTGGACTGGGAATGGGCAAATTTGTCAATTTTGGTTTCTTTAAGTTCTTCACTCTTTCCCCATTCTTCAGTTCTCCACATTCCCACCTCAGTTTGCATTAACAAAATAATAACAATCCCACAAATATTCACCAGCATTTTAGGTGAATTTCTCCTATTATACATAGGCTTGTCTAATATACACATTTTTGAAAAGCAGTTCCTTCCAATGTGTCTTATCATTGCTAATATGTGCAAGTGTATCCATTTCCCGACATGTTACTTGGCTGGAGAACTGCTGCAAAGTCTGGAGATGTGCAAATTTCAAAGGGCAGTTGTGCTTCAGTTCACATTTTGTTTTGGGGGGAAATGAATTAGGTAAGTTTGCCTTTAAATGGAACCTGAATTGAATTTCCCTAGTCGTGACTAGACTTTCCAAGAGGTTCAGGGATAAAGTGAAAGCAGGGTGGGGGAAAGGAAGAGCGAGAATGACACAGGGTGTTGCAAAATAAATGATGGACATCTACATTTCCACTGTGTTTTTTCACCCTGCCCTAGTGAGTCCACCTTGCTATGCACAAGTGGGTGGAGCCTTTGTCCTTTCTTCCACCCAAATGACAGCAAGAAGCTTTGTCTGTGTCCAGTCCTGTGGGGTACAGATCTTCAAGGGTAAACCTTAGGACCTATTCCCAAAGTCAAAATCACACGCAGACTCACTTTGTGCTGCTAAGACCTTTGAGTTCTCATAGATTTGATAGGAGGATGGGAGGGGGGACGTACGACAGAAGTTTTATCCGCCTGAGACAGGTGTATTTTCAAATTGTCCTTCACTGGAGTGTTCTTTGTTTAACAATGAAAAACCGCCAGCTTCTTATGGATGGCTCAAAGCGAGATGTTCGCAAGCCATGGCTGCTGAACTTTATTATAGAGATGGAAAGCTGCCAGCATACTGCCAGTTTGTGCTAGCTGACATTAGTTGCTTGAAGCATTGGAGTCACCTTCACAGAAGGTTGGATGGAGGAGGTATGTCTTGGCCTCTAAAAACGGACCGTGTTTCTCTCTGATCAAATCTCTGTAAAGACAGAGTCAATTACTTCCAGCAAAGTTAGTGGGTGATCAGTCATTTTTAATGAACCCAGTTTCTTCTCATCCGTGGGGATTTATTTAGGGGTAGCAGGGCCATCGAGACATCCAATTAATGAGAACAGTTTCAGAAAACACTTGCAAGAAGTACAGCACAATCCTATGTAGGCTTACCCAGGTGTAAGTCCCATTGTGTTCAATGAGGCTTACACCCTATAATGTGTTTTGGACTGCAGGTTTAGTATCCTATTATCTGTGCATTGGAGAAGTACAGTGGCTCCTGTTACACATCAGCACATGCATCCATGCAGAACTCTCCAGCTATGCTCATCTTTCCTGGCTGTGTGTGCGCATATGCCGTTTACCACTGATGCTTTTTCTCTCTCTTTTCTTGTGAGCCACTGTGTTGTATATACAGTTAATTGCTCATGCCTCAAAACTCATCAAGCTGGTTAAAATTCTAACTCACACAACACATCCATTTAAAGATACTGACGAAGAATAATAGAATTGTAGAGATGGAAAGGACCCAAGGTTCATCTAGTCCAACTCCCTGCAATGCAGGAATCACTCGCCCAACATGGGGTTTGAACCTACGGCCCTGAGATTAAGAGTCACATTCTCTGCTGGCTGAGCTATCCAGGTAGAACAGAATCTCAGACATTTTATTGCTATATACGCCAAAGCCATCAGGCTAAAGCTGCTGCTGAATAAGCAAAGAGCAGTCCCTGCTTGGAAAAGGCTGCATCAGAACAGGCCAGATGTATGAAAACGATGTATCAGTGGTACTTATCTCCAGTTAAACTTGCAAAAATGTATAGAACTAGTTCCAATAAGTGCTGGAAGTATAAAGAGAAAGAAGGTACGTTTTATCATATGTGGTGGAAATGTAAAGTAATCAAAAAAACTTTAGGGAAATGATAGATAATGAATTGAAGAAGATGTTTAAAATAACTTTTGTTTAAAAACCAGAAGCATTTCTGTTAGGAATAATAGGACAGGAATTACCAAAAGAGCAGAAGAAGTTTTTTATGTACGCAACAACGGTGGCTAGGATTCTCCTAGTCCCAAAATGGGAAGACGATAAGATACCAATGAAAGAAGAATGGCAAGTCAAACTTATGGAATATGGAGAAATGGCAAAACTTACAGAAAGAATCAGAAACAGTGACAATGAAGATTTTAAAAAAGACTGGGAACCTTTTATGTTGAATTTACAGAAATACTGTAAATAAATGGACTCACTAGCAGAGTTTGATTAAACAATTACAAGTAAGAAAACAAGTCTAAAGGCCAAGAAACACTAATATGGAATGTAATTTGGTGTAAGATGTAATTATGAAAGAAAATTTGGTGCAAAAATGAAAAGAATTTAAGAGAATTCAGATTTAGCTGAGATTCCTGTATTGCAGGGGGTTGGCCTAGATGACCCTTGGGTCCCTTCCAATTCTAAGATTCTATGAATCTATGATCAGACTAGGCACTGGTGCCTGAGCTTGGGTAAAATAAATGTACTATAGTGGGTATAATTCAGATTGTGTCTTGCTGGTGTATCACTAAGGAAACAACCTCAAGTGTTTACTTCAAGTAAGATTATTAAATTTTATTATGCTTGGCTTGGAAATAAGAGGTCCAGGACAGATTTGTACAAACTGACTTAACCAGGGTCCAATATGATCTAGAAGCTACGGTTACAGTTTTCCATTCAGAAAACTTTTCTCTCCCACATTCTTAGCATGCATTAGATGTTCTTCCCAACCTTTGGGATTATTTTATCCCCTATTAATAATTTTCATCTGCGTCTTTGCATATCTTATAGGATATGCTTGCTCCCTGCCCTGCTGTTCATTTGTTACGGACTCCAAGACAGAAATAGAATTACATGCTCAGATGTACATTTCATTAGGTGGACATTTCATTTCCCCCACTACAATGCTTGAGAACATAATAGTTAGCAATTTGCTGCCTTTGAAAAATGCAAGACATGAAATTGAGATAAAAATGGTTTCGGCTCCATTTGGCAACAGCAGAGGATAAAGCCTTATTATTCTGCAATTTGGGTGAGCAGCATGCCTTATAAATCAGCATTATTAGGAAAGAGCTAGTTTTTCATCCCCACAGCAACATTTTCAGTATCATGGACAATAAAGAAGGTCTGCGTCCACTTACATTGGGGTAGGTAAAGTTACTTCTGTGTAGTGTTGGTCTGCACACACACAAACATGGTTTTATTTTTACTGGGAGCCAGTGTGGTGTAGTGGTTAAGAGAGGCAGTCTCGTAATCTGGTGAACCGGGTTCCCCGCTCCTCCACATGCAGCTGCTGGGTGACCTTGGGTCAGTCACACTTCTCTGAAGTCTCTCAGCCCCACTCACCTCACAGAGTATTTGTTGTGGGGGAGGAAGGGAAAGGAGAATGTTAGCCGCTTTGAGACTCCTTAAAGGGAGTGAAAGGCGGGATATCAAATCCAAACTCTTCTTCTTCTACTGTGTCCACAGAGATTTTTTAATAATTTGTTTTAAATCCATGATATCATAACATCATACAAAATTTAATTATACAGAGGAACTTTACCAGCACACCACAGTTTACTACATGCTAAAAGAGAAAATTCACAAGCATGCTAAATGTACCCACTTAGCAGTGACTATCCGTGAACCGCGGATGAAGGGCAATATATGAATTCTATTAATAAATTAACAAGTTAATATCAGGGACTGCTCAGCCAGGAAGGAGTCTCAGTAATAATAAATCTACAGACTGGAGCACAAATGAGGCGTTACCAAAAAGGATGGTCTAGTTCATCCTCTCTTTCCTACAACATTCAGTAAAACTCAGTGTGCAACATGACAACATCACACATCGTTTGTTGTCACTGCCTGGGACAAGAAAGGCTAAGCAGGCCAATGTCACAATGTCCCATGAAAAAAATGCAATCCAGTATACACTTCCAAAATTGTGAAAAAGTGTAATCCAGTATACACTAAATACATCACTTCTGGTAAATGAGCCACCATAGTTGTTAGAGGGCTGTGAAAATTCGTGTCCTGGGCTTTTGAGACTCGTCTACCCATGTATTTATCTGAAACCAAAGGGGCACATTGGTTGCCAGATGTGAAATATATTGGCATTATTTTCAGTTTCCTACTCCGTTATATTACTATCTTAACTTCCAAACAGTAGGTAGTACTGTGTTCACAACACATAATAAAATTTGCCTAGCACTCTCAAGCTTCAGCAGGCTGTTTTTCTTTCAGGATGAGTGTGTGTGTGTCGGGAACTCAAAGAAATAAAATATGAACATCACTGGGAAAGCAAAATACAAGCCTATATGGAAGACTTGTCTGATGTTAGTATTACTGAAATACTGTTCTCCCTACAAATGTTTCATGTGATAATTTTCCTTTGCAAAAGTCAAGCTCCTATGCTTCGCAAATTATATTATCTCACCATTAGTGCTAGACGCTAGAATGGCAACACTTTAATCTTGCCAAAGGAAGTGTCATGACAACATCTGCTAAAGCAGTTTTGACAGAATTAAGCCTTAAGTGCTGTTCCAAATGGAATCTGCAGCATATGTTAGCAGGCAGGCAGGCGGGTAGGCAGGCAGTGGTATTAAAAGGACTTCCTTAAAAACACTTTTAAAGGAGATATTTGTAACAAACTGAGGCAGATTTCCAGAGTTCTGGTGGCTGAAAATCAAATGGTTGCTATAAAACTGTGCAACTCAAAACAACCTGTATGTTGGTATAACATAATTTATTGCAGTGGGGTTGTTGCAAAAAAGCAGGTTAAGCCTTAAAAATTGATAATATTTTCTAACTGGAGCAGCTGGAAGATGAATGAATTTGCCTGGGGCAGCTGTGGAATTATAAGAGAGTTTATACAAAATCAGATAGCACATCCCATTTAAAAAACGGTCCAGGTTTATAGGTCCCAGATAGCAGGTCTACTCTCATGATAATGTAATCCTCATCATTCAATGCCATCTAGCCTTTACTAAGTAGAAGCTGGCCTGTCCCATTCTCACAATTTCAGCTTTGTTGTTGTTGTTGTTTAGTTGTTTAGTCGTGTTCGACTCTTCTTGATCCCATGGACCAGAGCACACCAGGCACTCCTGTCTTCCACTGCCTCCCGCAGTTTGGTCAAACTCATGCTGGTAGCTTCGAGGATACTGTCCAACCATCTCGTCCTCTGTCGTCCCCTTCTCCTTGTGCCCTCCATCTTTCCCAACATCAGGGTCTTTTCCAGGGAGTCTTCTCTTCGCATGAGGTGGCCCAAGTATTGGAGCCTCAGCTTCAGGATCTGTCCTTCCAGTGAGCACTCCGGGCTGATTTCCTTAAGAATGGAGAGGTTTGATCTTCTTGCAGTCCATGGGACTCTCAAGAGTCTCCTCCAGCACCATAATTCAAAAGCATCAATTCTTCGGCGATCAGCCTTCTGTATGGTCCAGCTCTCACTTCCATACATCGAACTACAGTACTGGGAAAACCATAGCTTTAACTATACGAACATTTCAGCTTTAGAGAACCTGTATTAGGAAACTAGCTTTATCTGAACCAAGAACTGCAGGAATCTCTGGTTCTGCTAGAAATTGTTACATTTCTATTTTACATGAGCAATTTTATTTCTTGAATTTCACATTGGTGTTGGGTGCCTGCTGCAGACATCTTTGGTTTTTGCATCTTTATTAGCCATTACTGCATTAGCCCACAATAAAGGGTATTTTCACATCACCACTTACTCCACATCCGTTGTGCTCCCACATTGTTCCTGTATTTTTTTTAAAAAAAACCTGCTGTTCAATCCATATCGCCCCCCCCCAAAAAAACTGGCTAAATCCAATTAGAAAACTGGATGCAGAGTTAGTGGTAATGTGAAACACCCTAACAGCTATCTTGAAGATGCAGATGAACACACTAGTCTGCATTGGGTGAAAACATCTCCACCCCTTATCTGAAGTGAACAACTCCAGGCAAACGCTGCTTGACACACCGTGTGGAGAAATGAACTCACTGTGTTTCAAGCCACTAATGTGGACATGCCCTAAGAATATGAATACAGTTCAAATTATCCACTCATACCGGAAAGCTGGCAGAACTGTACCTATTAGCTTCTGATGTTTTTGCTGTGCCGAGCTGGAGACAGAGCCAGTAATTATTGGAATGTGTTGTGACATTGCATTTGTGAATTGAGCATAAATCACCCAGGCAGAAAAGGATATCGCATGTCAAACCCAACCAATTATACTATTTTAATAGATATTGTTGCTGGCTCAACAGACTAGAAATTATACTTAACCTGTTTCATCTGCAGAATTGAACTTTCAGCTGCATCAAATAATGCAATTGTATCAGATAAAATTGTGACCGCTGTTTGTTTGGCTGCAGTATATCTTGCCACCAGGGCCCTCTTGCCCATAGGCGCTAGGGGTGCATTTTGACTCAGCTCCTTCCTCATCAGTATGTGGTGAGCAGGGCACCAGATAAAGTGGTTCTACTACCTTCATCTGGGTTCGCCCCTACAGATACACCTTACGACTGCAGCCTGAGATGGTCCAAAGGGACATGATAAGGTTCCTCTGTCAAAACTAAGGGGCTTAAGCGTAGAGAAGGGAGATCACTTAGGAACAATGTGCAAAACGCACTGAGTACCTTGAAGGAAAATTGGAATAGAAAACATTAAAAATGAATCATCATCATCATCATCATGTAAGATTAGAAGTTTCATATTTGAAGAAGAGGGTCCTAAATATAGCAGCCTGGCAAATCTTCAGGACCACTTCACAGAACTATCTGGATATGTAGCGGCCATCTGAAAAGTCATTTCAGGAAAAGCAATAAGCCTAGAATGATAGCGAGCCTATCATGAACAATATCCAGCCCTCAGCATGCATTTGTAAGAGCCAGAACAATTGTAATTTCAAAAGAAGGTAGGTGGCAGCTTTATGCATCTGTTTTGGCATGGACTGGGGCTACCCAGTAAGGTTTTCCAAGTGGCCACCACATGTGAAGAATATTCTTTTTTTCTTTGGATTTAGGCATCCTTTTAAAGCTCTGGAATAAACTTGAGCATCAAGCCCTGACATGTACTGACGAGCAAAAGCTATTTGTGGTCAAATGTCTTCAAGGTTCCTCCTTTTTTTATCCAGCCACATTTGTCATTCCAGGCACATGGTTGGTATCCTGTGTCAAGATGGGCCTGATTCCTTTTATTCAGCGGCTGGCTGCTTAGACACAGCAAAACAGCATGCAATGTAGATTCCCTGGCCTCTCCACTCCACTTCTCTTTGCAACCCTGTTTGTTTTGCAAAAAGAATTAACAATTTCTTAGGTATAATTAAAACGCTTTTAAAGCCAGGTCGCTGAAAGAGAGTCGCAATTCGACTTATGCATCACATTGCAAGTGGCACCTCATTCAAATAAACGCAGCAGAAAGTTTGGAAGTGTTGAGCAGAGTTAAAGACAAATAAATGTCTGTCCGTCTTCATCAATTTGGGTATGTGAATCTCTCTCTGTCTCTCTGAGATTATTCTGCATTTTTTATGTTTGAGCCTGTGAAGGATGCTGGGTGGAATCCATTTAGTGACTTCATGTCCTTATTCCAGTCTTTCCTAACCTCATGTCCTCCAGGTGATTTGGAATACATCTCCCAGTCAGCACAGCCATGTGGTCTAAAACATTTGAAGTCTACCAGGTTGGGGGAAGCTGTGCTACATGGATTTAAGGACTTTGGATCCAGTATACATTTCTGGTAATGGAAAAGGAGGGGAAGATTTTGTTGTTGTTGCTGGTGCTGATTTACTGTTCCCCCACATCACGTTTCACCTGGTTCAGAGGATGAGCAGCATTCTGGAGTTGGTTGGAGGCAGTGGCACTAGAGGCTATAGTGGGAAGGGAAATACAGTAAGCAAAAACCACATCCCTTATTCTTCTACTATTGGAGACATCTGCTGGATCAAAAGCCCTTCTGTGAATACAAGGGCACCATCTGGATTCCACCAAAAGTGACCCATTAACTAGACTGTAGAGCAGGGTTGGGGGACATGTGTCCCTCCACATGCTGTTGTACTACAACAATGACCATTCTTTCTGGGGCTGATGTGAGCTGGAGTCCAGCAGCAACTGGAAGAAGAAGAAGAAGAAGAAGAAGAAGAAGAAGAAGAAGAAGAAGAAGAGGAGGAGGAGGAGGAGTTTGGATTTGATATCTCACCTTTCACTCCCCTTCAGGAGTCTCAAAGTGGCTAACATTCTCCTTTCCCTTCCTCCCCCACAACAAACACTCTGTGAGGTGAGTGGGGCTGAGAGACTTCAGAGAAGTGTGACTGGCCCAAGGTCACCCAGCAGCTGCATGTGGAGGAGCAGAGATGCGAACCCGGTTCCCCAGATTACGAGACTACCACTCTTAACCACTACACCACACTGGCTCTCAAGAAGACCACAAATTCCTCAACCCTGATGTAGAGACTGGATTCTAGGATACCAGTTTTGAATCATGAACCGGGTTGACTCTGAAATCCATAAATAAGTAGGACTTCAAAGTTTAGTCCATAAACCAATCAGAGCACAATAATCCCATGTTGATAGGGTAATTAATCTGTCCGTAGATGAAACATTTGTAAATTGTTTTGACTAGTGCCTAGTTTGTAAGTATTGGGTACCATACTAGAAGAGGCAGGAGCTCGAAAGCATGCCAGCGCAAGTAGATCAATAGGTACTGCTGTGGCGGGAAGGTAAATGGTGTTTCTGTGCGCTCTGGCTTACATCATGGTGTCCCGTTGCGCCAGTAGCGGTTTAGTCATGCTGGTCACATGACCAGTGGCGTAGCATGGGGGTGCAGGGGGGCCGGCCGCACCGCGCGCAACATCTGGGGGTTAGGGTTAGGGAGCGCAAATCCATGGGTTAGGGGGCGCAAATTACTTGCCTTGCCCCGGGTGCTGACAACCCACGCTACGCCACTGCACATGACCCAGAAAGCTGTCTGTGGACAAATGCTGGCTCCCTCAGCCTGAAAGCGAGATGAGCACTGCAACCCCATAGCCATCTTTGACTGGACTTAACTGTCCAGGGATCATTAACTTTACCTTACTAAAAGAGGCATTCTCTCTTATGTGTGAGAGAATGGGAGGTGTCTCTTTCAGGAAGAGGACTGGCTTCAGCCACCAAAACATGTGAGGATCCTTTGAAACAATAAAAATGTGTTTTTTAAGAACTATTTTTCTCATGTTCAATTAAGTAATTAGATTTAATCAATTGCATAACCAATTAGTCAACTAAAACCATAGAAGGCTTTAAAAATCAAAACCAAGACTTTGAACTGGGCTCAGAAGCAAACTGGGAATCAATGAAACTGGTGTTGTACCTATGTAGTGTCATCAGAATGCCCAATTCCAATTAGTAATCTGGCCACTGCATAATTGTGATTTCTGAACTATCTTCAATGGTAGCCCCATGTAGAGCACATTATACTAGTCTAACCTGGAGGTAGTCAGAATTTGATAATGCCGTGTATTTCAATAACAACAAGAACAACACTATTATAGTAGTACTAATAGAAGAAATTGTAATAGTACTAATACTAGAAAATGAGGAAATCACACCTATTTTGCTGTTAAATACTACATGCGACAAAAAAAATAATTATATACCACAAAATGGAAAGGAATTTTCTGGAGATGGGAATATAATTATATTTTTTTTGTCATTGAATAGAATTTTTGAACCAACTTAGGATTCCTTTTGCTGACTCTATAATATACCGTGTATATACTTTTCTACCATAACATCTAGTTACTATGACAGTCTCTTTATTAGAATTCATGTGGGAGTTGAGAAAGGTCAAGCATGCCTGTTCAATAAAAGCTGAGGGAGTTGGAAATAAAAAAGCAATAAGGGACTGAATTCTTGAGTATTCCATGGTACCTATCTCAAGATACTGCTCATCAGTGAGAAGGGGACACACACACACACACACGACAAGCAATGCATGTTCCTGAAATCTAAATTATTATGAAAATCCACACTAAGGATGCTGAAATGTGAAGCCATTTAGTATCACTCAGTAATACTAGACTTCCAGTGGGCTCCAATGGATTTTGCAAGATGATAGTAAGCAACAATCTGCAATTTGATCGAATCTTAGGTGGAATATACACACATATAAAAACCGTTCTGAAAATGCTTTTTTAAAAAAAGCGTCTTTAAAATACATTGAATTTTCCATAAGGCTCGCCATCGCCATCTTGTGTCACATTGTATATTGCACTTAAAACATTTTCTTTGCACCTGTATAGCTGAGTCCTACATTACAGATCAGTCATCTGAAAGTGTGGAGAGTCCTTGGTGGTTGTGGTACCACATCAAATGCCCTGCTTGCAGGATGGGTGTTTCCTCTCCTGCCCCGTTCCTTTTAGCATCCCACCCCTTTCCCTTCCATCTACCCAAAGGAGAGAAATTAACATGCACACCATACCTTTAAAGAACATTCAAAGCACATTCTTCCCCTTAATGAATTCTAGGCACCCTTAACAAACGACATTTCTTTAATTGGTTTTTTAGTATTGTCATTTCTGGTGTCTGATGTGTCCATATGCTATTTTGTGAAGAGACTGATCTCTCCTGTGTAGAAGGCAGGTAATGGCATATCTCACCATGGAAGATGAGCAGCAGGTAAATGAGCCTCTGAGGTTGTTAGGCACTCTAGAAACTGTGCTGGAAAAGCTGAAGCTAGAGGCTTTAAAACTGTCAGGGAAGAGAAAATCTGAACAGAGTAATGTATGGCAATTATATCTAAAATAGCAAAGGCAAGGCAATGGCATAGGCCACACAAATAAAGGAAGCCAAGGCATGGTTAGGGTGGAAGGGAAGAGATTTACAAGGGAAGGTCACTGTTGAGTCCAGAGAAAGTACTGTTATGCACCCAAATCTCCAAGTAATGGCAGATTTCAGGGGTGCCAACCAGCAGCAGAGATGTTGGAATGGTGCAAACACACCATTTTGGCTTTGCCAGTGCATTTGCACCATGCTGACTTAAAGCAGTTCTAGAGTACATTCCGGCAAAGCACAAGCACTCAAAGGGATTATGAGGAGTGTGCTTGTGGGAAGATTCTTGAGGTCCAGACAGAGAGGATGTAGCCCTGTAATGGCAATTAAAAAAGAGGCAAAAGCAAAGTACCATCATAAATATTGTAACAGAAGGAAAGTCTGTGGAGAACCCTGTGGACATAAGAAAATGCTTCCATAAGTATTATAAACAACTGTATAAGAAGGAGAAAGAGGATCAGACTAAGATTGAGCAATTTATTAAAACCAATGGTCTGCAGAACATTCCCGAGGATAAAAACATCCTACTAAAAGGACTAATTACAAGACAGGAAGTGGAAAATGCAATAAACTCAATGCAACTTGGCAAGGCCCCGGGACCAGATGGCCTATCAGCAAAATATTATAAGACATTGAAAGATTGGCTTATTCAACCTTTGGTAGAAGTACGTAACACAATTCTAGGGGGAGGGCAAAGCACCTGAAACCAAGCTTATATCACCCTGATTCCCAAACAAGACCAAGATAGATCTACTCTCTCTTCATATTTAAACCAATTTTAGGGAGGAATAGGAATAATTATTGGAAGCTTTAGAGCAGAAATGGGGAAATGTTGTTAGACTCTGCCCACCAGACTTCCACCAACCCCAGCCAGCATAGTCAATAGTCAGGGCTGATGTGACTGATATTCCCACAACATCTGTTGAGTTGCTCACTGCTGTTTAGGGCTTCCTCATGGTTGCTGGCTGAAATCTCAGAGCTACCCACAGAAGAAGGCCAGAAGAAACACTAGGCCAGGGTTAGTGCCTTCTAGTTATGGCTGGACACAGCTCCCATCATCCTTGATGGGAGGTGAAGTCCAACCACACCTGGCAGGTGCTACAGTCGCAAGCCCAGCACTGGGCTGAGAAGAGGGTCGCTTTTCAAGGAAGACCCACCGAGACACCAATCAGCTTCTGGGGAGCAAACAGGTGAAGCTGGGTGAATTACCAGTCGAGAGATGACTATAAAAGCAGATCAACTGTCTCTTTGCCACATAAAATTAAAGGGAGATGCTGAGTCTGCAGCAATATCAACACTCCAGGCTACATTCCCAAGCATGTTCCAGATGGGCTGACCTGTTACTTGGAGAGTAAGAGCATGTAGGCTGCTGAGTTACCATCTGGACATTTTCAGCTGCTCACTTGTAAAGAAGACAGCAGACTCTGGGATGCCTGGAGGAAGAAAATGTGCTGTCCTTTGCTGCCTTCATATTGTTTCCTATTGTTAATTACACTGAAGTAAAGATGTGGTTGATATTCTGTGCTCCAAGTGTGGCAAGTCACTAATAGGGGTGGACTTTGCAGTCATGTACCAGTTTGCTTCCCCCACCCTGGCACTGTCTTTGCATAAACTTGGTTCAGTTCGGTCCACAGCTTGCAAAATGCATGCCAGCTCCTCCTACTCCCACATTTTGCAAAAATGACATGATTGCCTTTGATTCTCCTTGTGCAATGGATTTTGCTCTTACCTTTGCCAAGTGTCCATTTGCATGTCCTCATTTGCATGGCCATTTGTTTGTCTTGCGGTGTCTTTGTTCTTGTCTTCATGCAAGATTAACAGAGCAAGAGACATGTGCCTTTTAAATCACACCTGCAAATGTTTCCCCCCTTATTTTGCACTTAGCAATAAATGGTAAAGAGGATCAGAGGGCAAAGATGGCTGTGTTTTTCAGTGACACTTGCTTACTGGTAGTATAAGATGTGGAATCCTAACCTATCTGGGAGAAAACACCATTGATTTCAATGGGACTTGCTGCTTAGTAGAAATGGTTAGGAATGGATTTCTGGCTAACCTGGTAATGTGCATAAATTGAACTATTTTTATTATCAGCTATTTGCGAAAGCAGTAGCACTGCCATCTTGTATACTGCGTGGCAAACTGAAAATCAATTTGTGTGTCTGTGTGTATGACTTTTACTAAAAAAGAAAATTGAGCTGCCCAATTAGTGCCATTAAGCATTATTACCTCCACCCACCTCTTGCCAGTCATGGAAACAGGGTTAGAAACATAATGATGTGAATGTTAGGCATCTCAGTTAAAGAGAGTTCAAGGGAATCACACATTTTAGCAGCACAAGAGATCTGACATCAAAATGGGCTGGGCAATTATAATGGCCTGGTTCCATTAGTTGCTGGTCAGTTGGTTATTTTTTCACAACTGAAGAAATTTGTGCTGCTATGTATCACTAGCACTTGCATGAAACCAATTGGCTTGCAAATGGCCATGAGAAAGAGAACAGGGCTCAGGTCCAGTGTAAGCTCGATTATAGCAGAAATCGACGCCTTCCCTAGTCACCAGTTAAAATTGTTTCTCTGGGTGGAAGCTTGGGCAAGTGAGGGGGAAAAAAACCTCTGGCAATTCATGAAAGCACAAAGCATTTGGACTACAATAGTATCTTTTGATGACATAGTTTGTGACATACTGAAACTTCCTTGCTGCCTCTTCTTAATGCAACAACTTTGGAAGGGACCATCTTGATGGACTTCAAGCAGGGGTAGGCAAACTAAGGCCCGGGGGTCGGATCCGGCCCAATCGCCTTCTAAATCCTGCCCGCGGATGGTCTGAGAATCAGCATGTTTTTACATGAGTAGAATGTGTGCTTTTATTTAAAATGCATCTCTGGGTTATTTGTGGGGCATAGGAATTCGTTCATTCCTCCCCCCCCCAAAAAAATATAGTCTGGCCCCCCACATTGTCTGAGGGACAGTGGACCGGCCCACGGCTGAAAAAGGTTGCTGACCCCTGGCTATGATGAAAGAGGATGCCTGGAAGCAATAATAAATGCTGGAGTGGAGGCCAGCCTCTTGCAGGGATGGAGAACCTGTGGCCCTCCAGCTGTGGTCAAACTGTAGCTCCCAGCATAGCCAATGGCTAGGGGAGGCGGGGGGGGGGGTTAGCCTGGCAACATTTGGAGGGATACAAGTTAGCCACCCCTACTCTACTGGGCAGACAATCACAAACAGGTGGAAAAAACCATGGCTGCTGCTTGTAGCTTTTTGTCATCTTCTGTAGGTACAGTCATAAAATTAGGGATAGATCGGCCCATTTGTTACTTTTCCATGTTTTCACTTGTCTTTTCCATATCATGTCCTCAATCTATTTTTAAAAACTGCAAGAAACTCACATTATTTTTTCTGTAAATATTATTGATAAAATATGCATTTCGGTACATTTTTGAGCTCAGAATTGTAACAGAAAACTTGGAAAAGAGCAGAAACCAAAGAATAACAGCATTCCAGGAAGCATGAATAAGGGCAGCTTGCTTAACAATGTTGACCAAATGAAATCTCCAAACAGATAAAACTATAAGCATCTATGAAACACATTCTCTTAACTGCTGGCTTCCAAAAGCTTAAGAGTACGTCGTGTAACTCCAAAGCTGTGCCTCATCTGGCACAATTACCTAGCTAGCTTCTAATAACCACAGTATATCAGCTGCATTACTCGGCAGGGAAAAGGAGCCAGTCAAATGCCAAACATTTTAACTGGGCAGGCTAGACATCTGTATCAGCTCATCACAGAACTGCAGGGATGACAGTACACCTTCTGCACTTCAGAAAACCTAGCCTAATATATGAAGAGATTCAACTCCAGAGCTTAATAACACAGAGAAGAGTGCAACTAGCTAAACACTTCAGGTGGGTGATGCCCAGTTAGGAGGGTGATGCAGCTTGGGGTGAGTTTTGAACAGAAAAGCATCAAGAGTGAATTTGCTTAAGAGACGTTACAGCCTACTTTTCAACAGCTGTTCTCCAAAGTGAAGTAAAAATAGGACTTCCGGGTCGGCGCCATCGCCGAATGGCGGGCTCCCTCCGAGCTCCGGAGGGAGCCTGCTCGGCAGGGGCTGGGTCCTACCGCACCGGCGATGCGGGGACCCTCAAAAACCACGGCCAGAGTGAGGCCGTGGACATGGAGACTCGGCTGGCACCGTTAGCGCCCTCCCGGCTCGTGAAGGAGCCTTTTTAAAGGCTACGGATCGGGCGCCGGGGAGAAGCGTGGTGCTTTGAGTTCTCTGCTATCCCTGCCGAGCGAAGCCGCATGCCATCCGGCGGAGAGCGCTGACTTCTTCTATTGAAAATTCGGACCTAAAAGAAGAACCCGTGAGTAATTGGACTATGGATTAAAAAAGAGGGATAAATTTTTAAAATCTGGAGCGAACGGGGGAGGTGGAAAAAAGGAAGTCAGCCTACCCCTTAATTGTAGAAGAGCCAAAACAAAGGACTTAACGACTAAGATCGAGCGTATCTCTATCTTCATGAACTAGCAACTTCGCGAGGGAAAATTATAAGACTGTGCTGGAGGAGAAAAGTGGAATTTGTATTAAAAAAACAACCCCCCCCCCGGAATCCCTGGAGTGATCCGCGAAACTACCTGGGGAAGAGCATCGGGAGTTTTGACAGCTGTCAAAGGCTGTCAAAACGGAAGAATAAAGCAGGGACTTTGCTTTGAGGACTTTGCCGGTTACATTTGTTTTAAATTGTATACAAATTGTTTCAAATAAGGATTTACAAACTATTTGGACTAATGGATTCGATCTGGAAGGGAACATAGTTACTGCGATCCACCTAGAGGAGCTGAGCGACATTGCATGTGTTTTTCTCAGGAAACCTGAACAGTTGTAACTTTTAATCTCTTGGGAACTGCAGAAATGGAACATTGTTTTGTCTACAGAGGGCTACAAACTACAGGAAACAATGGATTCTTTAGTTGGAAAACGAAAGGGACATGACATAATGTTTTGCTTCTGAATAACAAGCCTCTGCAGAAAATAAGAAGGTCATGGAAAAAGAACATTTTTGCGGGAAAACAGGGAAACAGAAGGAGGAGAGAGAATGACAAGAATATGGAAACATCATGAACTGGACAGAATTGGGAACATTTGGGACATCCAGATTTGACAAGCTTATGGAAATTAAATGGGAGTTTTTTACTCCTGGATATAAAAATCTGGATAGAAAAAATGGGCCCCTTTTTGAGATAGACTCCTTCCAAGATTGGACATTTGTAATTAAATATGACTGGCAAACTACTAGAGGGACATGGATTAAGTGGGTAGGAACTTCAGGAAGACATTAGGATGAAGGGATAGAAGGAACACAACAGAGAAAGGGGGGAGGGAAATTTGGAATCCAAAGGTTGTAAAATTTTTTTATCTTTATATCTTTTTTTCTTTTTTTATAAAATTTTGAAAGGGGGAACTCGTGGAAGGGAAAAAATCGATCTTAGGGGATGGGAATTTGGAAAAACTGGGTTATTGATGTTAAGTGAGTCATGGGATAAAAACTTGTTGAATTTAATTGCTTATTCGGAAGATTTGGAACGCAATTGGGGGCGGGAAGGGGAAGTCCTAGCTTTGGTTTTGGAAGAAAGTGTATGAATTGGATCTAATTTGTTTTTAATTTGGAAAATCTTAATAAAAATTATATTAAAAAAAACAAAGTGAAGTAAAAATAAATTGCCAATTAAATTACAGCAGAAAAATAAAATATTACAGCAGACCCAAACATGGCTTTTAGGCTCCCTTCCCCCACACTAAATTGCCCTTTTCTGAAGCAGCTTTTTAAGAAGATGCGAAGAAGCAGCTGAGTGTATTGTTTAGTTAAGGCCTAAAATCAGCTTTGCAGAAATATTTATAGTGTGTCTGTGCCACGTGAGTTTTCTATAGCTTAGCCGGCATACTAGTTTCTCGTGATTGGAGGAAAGGAACGAAACATATTTCAGAGTAATTTCTAACAATTTACCGTGCCAAGGGCTAATTACCCATAACGCTAAATATACTCTGGAACAGGCACATACTTTCTCTGCTCATTAATCTGACATAGGAATGGAGAACGGGATGCATACAAGTGTTCTGTTTTCATGTGGCGTGAGTGCAAATGATGTATTCTGAGCTGTGAGGCTACTCAGGTTGTAGGTGGCAGCCCAGAAGTAAGAGGACAGAGATCACTTCCTTTATATCAGGAGAGATTTCAGATATGGAATTAGCAGCACAGAGAATAATTTCCAGTATCAAAATGGAAAGGAGTAGTGGAAATCCATTCCGTTGGTTTTTAATTCCACAAGGTGGCAGTGTTTATTGACAGGAGACTGACTCACCCACACCCACACACACACGGGAAAATGTTCCTCATAATGCAATATGGGTACTTATTGAGAGCGGGTGCAGAGACAAAAGGATGAATTATTTTTGCTGGTGTAAAATATTATAAAAAATTGAAATTAACTCACCATAGTGATCAACTTACTTAAATCTCCCTCTCAATATTTATTTTTACCTTTTGGATGAAGTGTTTGAGACCTACTAGGACAACCAACTCTAAATTAAAGAATTTTCAGGTGATTGACTGATTGCCTTTTAAACAGCAATGTCTTCTCAGAAATAAATCTCATTGTTTTCAGTGGAGCTTTCTCCCAGTTTAATGTGTTAATTTGTGGCTTGCGTTTAAATGCATTTAGTTGCTTGTATTTTGTATTACCATATTCCTGCCCCCCACCCAAATCAATAGACACCCTTTTAAAATATTGATATCTTTTTTGAACACACACGCTACCATTTAATGTAACAATGAATTGAACATGGCATATAGTTGTATTCCAGAACCAAATTAAAAGATCAACAAGACGTGTGCCCTCAACTCACATGCCCATCAATTAAAATGTGTCCTCTTGATTGCAATCGCCAATGAAGTAGCTGAAGTTTTAGCTGACTGATTTACAGTGCAATATTAACCATGTCTGCTCAGAAGTAAGTGCTACTGAATTCCAGGTAAAATGGGACAGCAAAGCAGCTTTGTTGATTACACTGCAAACTTTCAGCTATAATGCCAACAGCGTACTTCTGCAGTAAATGGTCTCCCAAGGAACATGCCTCACCAATGACTGGTTTTCTTGCTGATAGTCATTAGACTTTTAACTGCATCATATGCAGTTGTTCTCTCCATTATAGGCTACTTACAGAGCTCATTCGCTGCATCTTCCCCTCTATTCATTTGCAGAGGTCAATGAAGTGAATTTCCCCGTGGTCTCATTTCAGTTGTGCCACATAACATGGAAAGTGCAAAGCAAACTCTTTTTTTATTTTATAATCCTTGCTATTTGCTTGTGCGTGGAGGGACTGCAACATTTTTTTCTAACAAAGGCTTTTAGCCTCATCTTGTGACATTCCCACTAATGGCAAAATAAATTATTGCCAAAGATGTTAATTCTCAGCAACCCCGTTCATTCACCAGCTAACCAATAATGGATCGATCCTTGTTATATTTTTATGGATGTATAAATAAAGATTAGCCCCTTGACCTCATTTCATTCAATAATGGGAACACTTTTGTACATTACAGTGGTACCTCGGCTTATATACGCTTCAGGTTACATACGCTTCAGGTTACAGACTCCGCTAACCCAGAAATATTATCTCGGGTTCAGAACTTTGCTTCAGGATGAGAACAGAAATCTTGCTCTGGCGGTGCGGCAGCAGCAGGAGGCCCCATTAGCTAAAGTGGTGCTTCAGGTTAAGAACAGTTTCAGGTTGGTTAAGAACCTCCAGAACGAATTAAGTATGTAACCAGAGGTACCAATGTATAAGGTTAGATTTGGTCCAGTGCCATTTGCTAACTGTTGACAACAAAGGAACCCCAGAAGCTGGCTTTGACCATTAATCCATCTAGCTCCATACTGTCTCCACGGACTGGTAGCAGCTTTCCAGGATTTCAGGCAGGGGCCTCTCCCGCACTGCTTCATAAACAGACACATCTGTCTGCACAGGCAGCATGGAGAGTAACTCCTTTGGGAAGGAGGCGCCAGGCTTTAATACTTTAACACTCAAATTTACTGGGAGCATTTAGGGGATTAGCCTAGTCCCCCTAGTCCACTAATCATGACTGTCAGCCGAGAGGGAAAGGCACCCTTCATATGCCAAAAGACAGCGTGTTCTTGCTTATTACTTCATATTTCCAAGAGATGGACCATAGCCGTGGAGATCAGTTTGAAAACTGAGCCTTGGTGAACCATGACTCTAATTAAGCTCTGCTTCCAACTCCTTTTGAAATCAGTGGTAAATGAGGATATTTAGCACCTGAATGGATCATAACCTAAGTAAATTGCTTCTCCTTTCCATAAATGGAATTTCTCTTTGATATGGACAAAGGGACATGCCGCTTTTCAATTACTAGGTGATCAGGCTGGCAGGGAGAAATTAATGTCAGCTGTAATGGTGGCTGCAGTTCACATACTGTCATCCATCTATTTGTGCCGGACAAGATAAAGGGTAAGTAATTCCGCTTCCATTCACACCCATGTAACCTCCATTGACTCCTGTAAAGTTCACTGGTGCTTTGTAGTTCTGATGGAATACTAAGAACTGTGAAATACCAGCATTGCTGTAACACTGTTGTCTGGAGCAGTTGTGCATTTCTACAAGCTGCAGTGCGCCCCACATCCTTCCTGTAGTTTGGTGTCCGCAGGTCTAATTTTTGATAGATTCAAGGTGGAAGTTCAAGAATATGTGCGCAGCAAAAGCCTGACGGCTGCTTTTCCTTGAGGGAAAAGCTATTCATCAAGCATCTCCACTCTTCAATGTGGTGTTGGTGTTGTTTTTAAAAAACCAAATAGCCAGTGATGGAGGTCAAATCCTGACTGAGGCCCTATCATGGCAGGAGGGGTAAGTTAGAGGTCGTTTACCCCTTCCTACAAAGGAGGCTTTTCCAGTAGTGATGTATGGAAGTGAGAGCTGGACCATCAAGAAGGCTGATCGCCAAAGAATGGATGCTTTTGAATTAAGATGCTGGAGGAGACTCTTGAGAGTCCCATGGACTGCAAGAAGATCAAACCTATCCATTCTTAAGGAAATCAGCCCTGAGTGCTCACTGGAAGGACAGATCCTGAAGCTTAGGCTCCAATACTTTGGCCACCTCATGAGAAGAGAAGACTCCCTGGAAAAGACCCCGATGCTGGGAAACATGGAGGGCACAAGGAGAATGGGACGACAGAGGATGAAATGGTTGGACTGTTCTCGAAGCTACCAACGTGAGTTTGACCAAGCTACGGGAGGCAGTGGAAGACAGGAGTGCCTGGCGTGCTCTGGTCCATGGGGTCACGAAGAGTCGGACATAACTAAACGACTAAACAACAACAAAGGAGGCCTGATCTAGATAAGACTGCTACTCCGGTGCCTGCAATTTGCACTGCTAAGAAGTGTCGCAAACAAGTGAGTTGAAAAGTGGCAGTCTGGGCTTTAACCCATTTCCATCATGCTGCTTCCATTGCAAACTAGCCAGGGTATTGGAAGACCCACAAAAGGTACATATTTAAGGGAAAGGGTAGCCAACATGGTGCCAATGATCAGGTATGGTGGCAGTTGCAGTGGGAAACACTGGCCTGCGAGAGCTGCAGTTGGAGAACAGCCTCTACCAAAGGTGTCATGGGCTTTGAAGACACTCAGACTTAGGATGCAAGGGAGAAATGTGCCAAGAGGAAGGCACGTTTGGCAAATCCACACCGTGATCAACTCCCGGCTGAAAACCAATGTCCCCACTGTGGAAGGACGTGTGGGTCCAGAATTGGCCTCCACAGTCACGTACAGACTCATTGTTGAAACCGTGTCTATGGAAGGCAATCTTACTTGGCTAAAAGTGATCGCCAAAGAAGAAGACCCTACAAACAGTTGTTTGTCAATATTTATGCAGCTATAGGAAGATTGTCAGATGGTTACCCTTATTTGATAATCGGTGTTCAGTCAATTTCTTTCATTCTCTTGTGCTCTCTCTCTTTCCTAGGTACGTATCTGCTGTATTTGCATTCTTAGAACAGTGATGGGGAGTCTGTAGCCCTCCAGATATTCTCAGACTACAATTCCAATCATCCCTGACTTCTGGCCGTGCTGATTGGGAGTGATGGGAGCCTGGCACATCTGGAGGGCTACAGGTTCCACATCTCAGCAGAAATTCTCATTTGCAGATTCTGTTTTCAGGGGAAAACAAAACTCTTCTGTCTCACAGAGGAGATGAACCAAGCAGAATGGGGAAAGAATGTCTGTTTGGGGATACTTATGAGATAGCACAGAATACATAATACAGTCAACAGAAGAAAATTCTGTCCATGAAAACATCCGAAGTGTTCATCTCCTGAACATATTGCACCTTCAATTTAAATGAAGATAGAATATGCATACTGAGCCAATTCCCGACAGATGCTGAACATCTGTGTTCTTTTTCTCCTTATTTACTGAATGTTACGTGTGTCTCAGAACACAATGGACACGTACTCAATATTGCTTTATGCAAATTCTTAATATCTTTAATCACCCATTTGTGCACACAGACTGGTGAAAGGGTTTGGAGGGGGTGGGGTAGAGTCATCCGACTCGTTTACTGATGTTGAATGCAGAACCGAGTCTAAACAGAAGTGTCTTGTTCAATATACACAGCCAGTGTATGTTACAACACACCAGAAGTGTATTTGAATAGTCACACACACACACACACACACACACACACACACACACACACACACAGAAATATATATAACATATAACGGTATACACACACACACACACACACACACACAAGCAGCAGAAATCTGAGAAGGAATCAGAAACAATGGGGAGGATTATTGATCTATTTACATGGAAATTTATCATATGACATCATCCTTTGAACTCACTTCATCCTATGATAAGCTAATCATATTCAATGATTAAATGATGCATTAAGAAGAGCTGAGAATCAAGACCCTCAGGAAAAAAAAAAACATGAGAGGCTTCTGACTCTCTTGAAGTAGCAAGTTTCTCCCTCCGATGTGATGAATCCACAAATCCATTGACCTGTGTGATTTATCAGGTGCTAGAGGCTTGAAAGGAGAGGCCTGTGGATCAATCATGGCTTCCCACAACCTACACTAGGTTGTAGAGGGGAAGACTAACATATATATTTTTTAATCTTCTGGCCAAGGAAGTCAGGTGACACAGGATGGCCAATCCACTGCCACTGGTGAGAATAGAGACTCTCTGGGCTTGTCAACTTCCTCCATCTGGGCAGCTTGTCCGTGGTGGAAGCCACCTGGATCTCCTTTTCTGTACCAGATTGTATCAGTGTATCAGATGGAACTACCAGCCAGACTGTTATTGGTCCCTCTGCAGTCTATCAACCTGTTGTTTGTCTATACGCTACATCTGTTCCAAGATACAGGTATGTCTGTCCTTGGGCCTGAGTACTGATTGACACAAGATAATCAGCAAAGGCATGTGGCTAAAGCATCTTGCAGTTCCTGGCTCATGTACATAGAAGTTGTTATTGCAGGGGAACAATGCTGAGATAACCACCCCTGAATGTTGTAAACAACAAGCCCCATGTGGATCGATAGGGATCCATAGATAGCTCAGATAGCAAAGAAGTTCTGGGAGGAAGCAGCTATGTGAACATTATTGATTTCAAACAGGCTTTTCACAGCACTTGACAGAAAAGGACAGGCAATGAGAAAGTGTGTGGTCCCTGAAGAGCTAGCAAAATTGATTGAAAATACTTGTAATGAATGCTATATGGAGAGACAAGGAGTAGGTGAGATGGCTTCAAACCAAAAGTGAAGTGAGGCCCTATTATATTCCATCTTCAATAAAGTTTAAGTGTGCAGGATATGGACTAACAATTTTTCAGAGGAACTGCTAGTGAAATTCAGTAAGGCAGAAGTGTTGCCTGCACTTTTTTCCCTATGAAAAATCTCATGCTTCAGTAAGAAGGTATACGTTTCCCCCCTTTCCTCAGCTATCAGGATAAAATGTTGTGAGGATTGTATAGATGCATTTGTGTAAATTCAGTGCTGTTTTTAAGAAACCAGCAACTCCAGGAGGAGGGAGAGCTTATGTATAGGAAACCTTCCTAGGCTTGGCCTTGGTTTCCTATCAGCTTTCCTGCCATATAAGAAGAAGAACAAGAGTTTGGATTTGATATCCCGCTTTATCTCTACCCTAAGGAGTCTCAAAGCGGCTAACAATCTCCTTTCCCTTCCTCCCCCACAACAAACACTCTGTGAGGTGAGTGGGGCTGAGAGACTTCAGAGAAGTGTGACTAGCCCAAGGTCACCCAGCAGCTGCATGTGGAGGAGCGGAGACGCGAACCCGGTTCACCAGATTACGAGACTACTGCTCTTAACCACTACACCACACCCGCAGGTAACAATGCGGCTGGCATAATACACATCATGATATACATAATATACATCTTAATATACATCATGTTTGAGGACCGGGACATTTGCAGAGAAACCAAAATGTTTGTTTACAAAGCTATTGTACTACGAACCATACTGTATGCTAGTGAAACATGGACCACTTATAAATGGCATCAACAACTCCTTGAAAGATTCCATCAACGGTGTCTCTGAAAATATCTACGTATCACTTGGGAAGACAAGCGAACTAATGTCATTGTACTTGAAGATCACCAGTGTTGAAGCAATGATTCTTCAACATCAACTTTGTTAGACAGGTCATGTTGTTTGGATGCCTGATTATCGTCTTCCAAAGCAACTACGCTATTCCAAACTTGAAAATGGAAAGTGAAATACCAGTAGACAACAAAGAGGTTTAAAGATGCTCTCAAGGCAAATCTTTAAAAATGTAGTATAAACACCGACAATAGGGAAGCACTGGCCTGTGAGCGCTCCAGTTGGAGAACAGCCTTTACCAAAGGTGTCATGGGCTTTGAAGAAGCACAAACTCAGGGCGAAAAGGAGAAATGAGCTAAGAGGAAGGCACATTTGGCAAACCCTCACTGTGATCAACTCCTGCCTGGAAACCTATGTCCCCACTGTGGAAGGACGTGTGGGTCCAGAATTGGCCTCCACAGTCACTTACGGACTCACTGTTAAGACCATGTTTATGGAAGACCATCTTACTCGGCTGTGAGTGATTGCCAAAGAAGAAGTGCTTAACTGCTAGAATTATCTTGCTTAGTTCTGTGGTAAATATAGCCACAAAACTGCTATAACACGTGTACAGTTCTTTCTCTGACCTAAGAAAATCTTACTCGGCTACATGTTATCGTTAAAGAAGAGGAAGAACATAATGATAGTTCTGGTTCCCAACTTGCTCATGATCTTCAGGCGAATTCTAACGCACAGGAGGAGGTGACATTGGTATGTTATATTATGTTGGTAGTATGGGAAAGTGGCAGGAGATAATTTGGGAAGGTATGTTATGAAACCTGGATGTATGGGCATTGAATATTTTTTATCCACCTGAAATCTTATTCCACATATCTTGCTGCCCTTCTAACAAAACTGTCACTCTTCACTATTCTTCCTAAGCTCTCTTTGTCTTCACCATTTGGATTGTTTTGTTTCAAGTGCAGTCTACAGTTACAGCAAAATGATGTGAAAGAAATCTCAAGATGATAAAGCATGTGGTATCACTTCAGACTACAGGTGGGGGTGCCCCATTTCTGAATACTGCCCCACAATCTCATGGCAGTGAACCTCACCAACCTATTACATTGTGGAGAGATGTTTAGCCCAGTCCACTTCCTGTTGACCTAGTATTTTTCTATGATTAAATTATGGAAGTCACTCCCACGGGATGTAGTGAGAACCCAAAACAAGGATGGCTTCAGACAAATTCATGGGTGATAAGGCTATTAAGGAGTAGTAGTCATGACAACGACAATGATGATATTTTTATTTATGCCCCACCTTTTCCACTGATGGGACTCAAGGTGATGGGACTCAAGAACCACAATTAACATAGAAACACACACACACACACACACACACACACACCCTTCCACTACCCTTTATTCACCTTCTCTCTTTTACTCCCACTGAGGAAGAGCCTGTGCTGTGGTATGTGTGTTTTCAGCACCCCTCCCCATCTACCTCTCCCTCTCCCCAGGCAACATGTTGAGAAACGGTCTGGCCTTCTAATTGCAACTAATTGCAATTGCACAACACCGTCACCTCAATTTGCCATTGCACACAGAACTGTCCTGTTTGCCTCCTGTCAACATACCCCTGCTGTGAACTTTAGGATCACTACCTCAAGCTTCTTACTCACACATAACACTGTCACAATTTTTATGATCATGTCATCCTTAATAGGATAGATCTGAAATTGGAAAAAAAGATAATTTGTTATGCTTGGTAGTAAAATGCACTTTGTAAATGGCATCGCCTCTCTGTTTGGATGCATTTTGTCCAGATGCAATTTTGGAGAGCTCTCTCTGCCTCATCGTCTTTATCAGATATTGGCAAATGCAGCTGATTTAGTGACATGAATAAAGATGGAACCAAGTCATTAGCTCAGTCTCCATCAATAACACCCCCCTTAATAGAAGGTATCACAAAAACTTTAATGTTTAAGGCCGTGCTGGGGGCTACTTCAAGATGAGAGATGGCAGCCTTAATCTGTGTTCTGTCATTTCTCTCTCACCCCCGCTCCCACTGAAGGTATGATAGGCAATGCAAGACCTACCAGAAACGTATTTTTCATCATTAAGAAAAGTAAAATGGAATAAAGTGATTAACTGCAATGATATAATAGCTACCAGCCTACCTCTACTGCTCATTAAAGGATATAATTAATTGAGAGCTTCCTGGAAATGCTTAATGGTCCTCCTTCATTTGATTTTTTTTTTAATGTTCAGGCATGATAAATATTTTTTACATTTGAAGTCTCTCTGTGGTGGTCTAGGTATTCAGGGGACAAAGAGGCTTGTTCTGAACAGCATACAAAGTTCTAGGATTCTGTTGGATCTTTCCTGGCATAGCTATCAACTTTTCCCTTTTCTTGCAAGGAATCCTATTAGGAATAAGGGAATTTCCCTTAAAAAAAGGGAAACGTTGACAGCTATGTTTCATGGTTCTGTATACATTTCCAATATACAGTGGTATCTCGGGTTACATACGCTTCAGGTTACAGACTCCGCTAACCCAGAAATATTACCTCGGGTTAAGAACTTTGCTTCAGGATGAGAACAGAAATCACGTGGTGGAGGCGGGAGGCCCCATTAACTAAAGTGGTGCTTCAGGTTAAGAACAGTTTCAGGTTAAGAACAGACCTCCAGAACGAATTAAGTCCTTAACCCGAGGTACCACTGTATGCTCAAGAAAGGCTTCTGATGATAAATTCATGCTGATTCTATTCAATTCCTTTAGCTTATCTGAAACATATCACAGCTATTCTGAAATTGGGTGGTTTTCTTTCCCACAGAAGTATGCAACTGTGTTAACTGTGCTATGGAAAAATGGAATTAACTCACTTTAAAATATGCAACCTGCTATGGCATGTGGTGGCAGGTGTTATCCAAATATACTGTAAGTGAAAACACACTCATCTATTTCAGGAACCATCATGGGCGATTTTATCTTCAGACATGTTCACAACAGTGCAGTTTGGAATGGTTTGGTCCACCCTCCAGATTCAAAACAGCATCCAATGGAATCCAAATGCAGGCAAAAACCTGCTACTCACTCTGAGGAACCATCATACCAAAATGGGCAATGCAGTTTGGAACAGTTTGGTCACAAAATGGCATCTGACAATATCCAAATGTAGGACAAAACCTGCTTCTCCATCCCAGGAACCATCACACCAGACTGAGAGACAATATCTCTGGAGGCATCCGAATCAGTGCAACTTGGAATGTTCTGGTTCGCCATCTTGGTTCAAAATGGCACCTGATGGCGCCCAAAAGTAAATGAAATCAGCTCCTCACCACAGGCAACTTGAGCGATTATATCTCAAAAGCTACCCGAAAGCATAGAGAACAAACAGGCAGGCAGGCAAACCACTTTCCACACTTTCTTCTCCTTACCTTCCAAGTCTGTAGCCAGTTTCCTTCCCATCTGTGGTATATCACATTTCTTGTTATAGAGCAGGCATTTTAGCAAGTGCACCTGCACAGTCCAGTCAGCACACAGCAACTAACCAACACTAAAAAGGGGGGGAAATGAGCCAAGGTTGGGTGGTGATTCTTACGACACACAATATGGCCTGATTTCAGCTGCCTTACAAAGGGAAGAAGACAAATGAAGAAAAAGCAAAGTGTTCTGTGTTGCTTTCTTACAAGCCATTTAATACACCAGCATTCTGTACCAGCTCCTATATTTCATTTTTATTACAAAAGATGATGCCTTTAAAGATTCCCCCCCACCCCACCCAATATCTGAATTCCTCCCTGGTCAATGTACTGCACACATATTCCATTAAAATATGTACCCTCTATTAGTTTTGCTGACCTTAGACATTAATATTTTACATCTATCTTCATTAAATTACATTTTCTATTTCCACACTAGTCAACTTACAAGATCAAAATTATTCTTATGGTGCATTCAGATAATTGCCGCTAAATTTGATGTATTGCCTTCAATAGTCTCATTAAAATGGTTACATGTATTTCTCAAAGAAGATAGGTTCATAAAATTTTATAAAATGCCCTCCCAGAGCCATGAAGATGAATAAAGGAGAACCATTTCCATTTTTTTTTTAACTCCCATATTACAAAATCCCCCTCCTCCACACTTTATTTTTATTCTTTTGCAAACTTGTGATACTAGGAAATTAGGTTAATGGAGAGAAATAGAACCACAGCATTTCAAAAAGCAACAGACAATCCATGCAAAGTTAAGTGCTTTTAAGTCCCTCCTATTTTGGGGGGAAACTAAGCATGCTCTTAAATCAAACGACAAGGTGAGTTTGGAAGGACAAATCAATAGCAGGAATGTTGAAGGAAGTGGAATCATTTTAGCAAACAATTTGTAGGGCAAGAGAACAGAATTTGGATCGCTTCAGATTTTATCATAGATGAAATTCGAAGGCTGCTTCTCATGAGAAAGATGTTACTATCCATTGCCATTGCTTTCCTTCTTTAGTGCTGCTTATTTTTCCTGGTGGAGTGTCCCAACTACTCAAGGATCGCATACTGAATGTGATATCACAGTGATATTTAGCAAGTCAGATTTGGTTTCATGTTGATGGTACTGAAACAAACAAAGCCAACTGAGGGTGGGGGCAGTACTCTGTGCATCAGTCATATGCATGTTCACAGCCAATCAAATCATGAGTTGTGTTCACTCTGTATGGGTGAACCTTTTCATCCCTCTTTGAGATGTTGTTGTTTAGTCGTTTAGTTGTGTCTGACTCTTCTTGACCTCATGGACCAGAGCACGGCAGGCACACCTGTCTTCCACTGCCTCCCGCAGGTTTATCAAACTCATGCTGGTAGCTTCGAGAACACTGTCGAACTATCTTGTCCTCTGTCGTCCCCTTCTCCTTCTGCCTTCCATCTTTCCCAACATCAAGGTCATTTCCAGGGAGTCTTCTCTTCTCATGAGGTGGCCAAAGTATTGGAGCCTCAGCTTCATGATCTGTCCTTCCAGTGAGCACTCAGGGCTGATTTCCTTCAGAATGGATAGGTTTGATCTTCTTGCAGTCCATGGGACTCTTGAGTCTCCTCCAGCACCATAATTCAAAAGCATCCATTCTTTGGTGATCAGCTTTCTTTATGGTCCAGCTCTCACTTCCATACATCACTACTGGGGAAACCATAGCTTTAACTATATGGACCTTTGTTGGCAAGGTGATGTGTCTGCTTTTTAAGATGCTGTCTAGGTTTGTCATTGCTTTTCTCCCAAGAAGCAGGCGTCTTTTAATTTTGTGACTGCTGCAAGTAAAATCTCTCACTGCCTCCATTTCTTCCCCTTCTATTTGCTAGGAGGTGATGGGACCAGTGGCCATGATCTTCGTTTTTTTGATGTTGAGCTTCAGACCATATTTCGCGCTCTCCCCTTTCACCCTCATTAAAAGGTTCTTTAATTCCTCCTCACTTTCTGCCATCAAGGTTGTGTCATCTGCATATCTGAGGTTGTTGATATTCCTTCTCAAATTGTCAAAACAAAATGCTTTTTGTTGCTGCCAAAAGTGTTTTAAACAAGTCGCCTCCCCTTTTAGCCCTAAATTCATGTTGTTGTTTTTTAACCAAATGGAGGTCATATACTGGACACAGTGGCAACATCTGTGCATGCTTTTGTAGTTCAAGTAGGATGAGGGGGGCGAATCTGGAAGCAAATAAGTAATGAATTATCTAGTTTGTTAATGGGTTTCTTTGCAAGGTCTGTAGGAAAATTAATGGCATGCAGCAGGCTTTTCTGGCCAAGTCAGTGAAGGTCTAAAAATGCACTTTGCTAACTGCTCAGTAGAAAAAGAGGTTTCTGGCCATAAGCAGCTTATGGTTGCATTTCAGACTAACCCCAGTAGAATATCCTACTGATGTATTTCCACTGCCAAGCTGAACAATCCTGTCCTAGTCTAGCTCTCATTAAACATTCAGTGCAGATCTAAATCCAAAACACACAGAAAATGTGCCACATTGTAATATAAAGAACATGGAACTGAATGTTGATGTTACAAAGTCCAATGGCTCTGAATAAAGGAAGACCCATAATAGGAACCATGTTATTCTCCAAATCCAAAACAAATTACCAAGAAAATTGCTACTCTTGGGAGCAATAGTTCTATTTCAGATATGGTTTTTATTCTGTAGCTGTCTATTTCCAGAGGCAAGTAGATACACAAATTAGCAGCTCTGCAACTGTATCTGAAACAAATAAGTCTTCTACTGAGTTAGACCATTGGCCTATTTGGCTCAGGACTATCTCTACACCACTGGTTTCAAATGGTGGAGTCAGGACTCAATATCTGGTCATGTTCTGATGTAAGGTGTGTCACAACCGAAGCACTACCACCATACAAATAGAAAGCAGAAAGAATAATAAAATCATAGAATTGTACAGTTGGAAGGGACAGCGAGAGTCATCTAGTCCAACGCTCTGCAATGCAGGAATCGACCTCAAGATTAAGAGCCTCATGCTCTACTGACTGATCTACCCCAGGAAAGGAAAGAAGGAAGATAATTGTCTCAATCTCGATTCACAGGTTCTCCAGCTCCAGAGCCAGCATATTCTGTGCCTCCTCAGCTGTACCCCTCTCCTCTCCCTCTTGGTAAGTATCAGTGACTCACTGTGTTGGGAAGCCAGGAGAGCAATGGAGTCCCCCTCCCACCAATCACACCACCTCACCAGCTGCTACCAGCTGTGGGCTTCAGCTAAATGGCAGGAGAGGGGAGGAATTGGTTTCAAGTCTAGGTGTTCTGAACCTACAGGCCCTTCAGAATTCCCTTACTATATCCAAAATAAGAAATTGGGTAGTTGTATATTCCAGCTGCCATTCTATATCTGCACTAATGCTAGTCCATTGATTGGTTATCTGGACCACCACAAACAAATGTTGTTGCTGGCATGAGCATGTTGTGCAGATGCCTGATGATTGTCTTCCAAAGCAACTACTCTATTCCGAACTTAAAAATGGAAAGTGTAACACTGGTGGTCAACAAAAGGGGTTTAAAGGCTCTCTCAAGCCAAATCTAAAAAAAAATGTCTTAGAAACACCTAGAACTGAGAAAACACTGGTCTGCAAACACTCCAATTGGAGAACAGCCTTTACCAAAGGTGCCATGGACTCTGAAGATGCTCAAACTCAGGACGAAAGGGAGAAATGTGCTAAGAGGAAGGCATGTTTAGCAAACCCTCACCGAGATCAACTCCTGCCCGCTTTGTCCCCACTGTGGAAGGATGTGTGGATCCAGAATTGGCCTCCACAGTCACTTATGGACTCACCGTTAAGACTGTGTTCATGGAAGACAATCTTACTTGGCTACGAGTGATTGCCAAAGAAGATGATGAAGTTTACAGCCCCATGGTTACAGTCAGTATTTTTAATATATCATTCTCTTCAAATAGGCACATTTTGTCATAGGCTTTTTCGTTCAGCTTCTTTGTTCTTTCCATATAGCAGGGCAGGACAGAAAATGTGTTCTACAATATGACACGTATGCTGGTAAGAGTCTAAAATATGAATGAGAAAGTTCATTGTTGACAGAATTGTTACACAATCTAGAGCTTTACGCCAGAGAGTCTCCATAAAACCATATAACTTTTTTTAAAAAAAACCTTCACTAATTTCACTGCAATTTAAAATTAATATATATTTGATTGCTTAATAAAAATACATTTTTGGCTATAGATTTGCGACTCTCCCCATTTCTTTACTTCAATAGCCCCACAGTTAGCTGCTAAACTGGATTTGATGGGAGGCTAATTACTCCAGCCATTACTATTGGGACTAAATCATTCAAAAGCAAATTAAAAATCAGTAGCTGCCTGCCACCATCTATTGAATAAGCAATAGGAACTCTTGTTATGGGAATAAGTGGTTTGGTTAAGAAACAGACGAGGAGTACCAAGTGACAACTCTTCCATTTCCAGCTCCTCACAAAAGGGCATCATTGGGTCTCTCCTATTGTGCCTGAAAGGGCCCAGGCATTAACAAGAGTCCTGGAAGACGTGACTTGCTGGCCTTCAAAGGAGCCCTGCATGAGAACCACTGGATGTATCTGCCTACAATGTGGCAGGCTCAATCCATTCTGGAGTAGTTGCTACGCCTGCAAAATCCATAGGCATCTGTGAACATGAAAGAAGTCTTAACCTTTTTTTAGATTGTCAGCAGTGGGGGCAGCACTTTTGTTTTCAATAGCTCTAATTTGGTCCTGAGTAATGAGCCAAATTGGAAAGACACACAGGGTAGCTCTGAAACAGATCAGACTACTTCCCAAAGTTTACAGGTGCAAGCTGAATCTTGTGGCCAATGCACACTCCAAATAAATGCATTCTTTTATGTTTTTTAAACAGCTAGCCATAGTTACTGCTTTGGCTCTATAGAGTTTCAGTTCAAGTTACTCCTCCCCATAGGCGAACCAGGATTTTTGTTGGGTGGGTGAGCAAAATGTTGTTGAGCATTTTGGGGGAGAATGCCTAGCAGGCTTCTGCTAGGGCAGCAGACTTCTGCTAGTGGGGAGGGCAGAAACTCAGTTAATTGAGTATTTTTAATACTGGTGACAGCAGTCGCGAAATTAAAAGACGCCTGCTTCTTGGGAGAAAAGCAATGACAAACCTAGACAGCATCTTAAAAAGCAGAGACATCACCTTGCCAACAAAGGTCCATATAGTTAAAGCTATGGTTTTCCCAGTAGTGATGTATGGAAGGTGAGAGCTGGACCATAAAGAAGGCTGATCGCCGAATAATTGATGCTTTTGAATTATGGTGCTGGAGGAGACTCTTGAGAGTCCCATGGACTGCAAGAAGATCAAACCTATCCATTCTGAAGGAAATCAGCCCTGAGTGCTCACTGGAAGGACAAATCCTGAAGCTGAGGCTTCAGTACTTTGGCCACCTCATGAGAAGAGAAGAATCTCTGGAAAAGACCCTGATGTTGGGAAGGTTGGAAGGCACAAGGAGAAGGGGACGACAGAGGATGAGATGGTTGGACAGTGTTCTCGAAGCTACCAGCATGAGTTTGACCAAACTGCAGGAGGTGGTGGAAGACAGAAGTGCCTGGCGTGCTCTGGTCCATGGGGTCACAAAGAGTCAGACACGACTAAACGACTAAACAACAACAATACTTTTCAATAATTTTTGAGGATTTGGGGGGCAGCTGACTCTCACGCCCCCTTGAGAGCCAGTGTGGTGTAGTGGCTAAGAGCGGTAGACTCCTAATCTGGGGAACCGGGTTCGCGTCTCCGCTCCTCCACATGCAGCTGCTGGGTGAACTTGGGCCAGTTACACTTCTTTGAAGTCTCTCAGCCCCACTCACCCCACAGAGTGTTTGTTGTGGGGGAGGAAGGGAAAGGAGAATGTTAGCCGCTTTGAGACTCCTTAAAGGGAGTGAAAGGCGGGATATCAAATCCAAACTCTTCTTCTTCTTCTTCTTGGCTACGCCCATGCTCCTCCCCTTTCTTCATGAGGCTGAGTTGAGATGTGGGTGAGCTGCATCATGGTCTATCTATCTATCTATCTATCTATCTATCTATCTATGATTGATTTAATTCATTCTGCACCTTCCATCTACATGGTAACTTGCAGAGTCACAAAAGGCAGCATAGCTGTTGCCAAGGAGCTTAGAATCTAAAAGAGCTGGTGGCTAGACAGAGGGAGGGAGAACAGCAGACAAAGAAGAATGTGGGCAAATGGACCACTACATGCACTGAAAGCCTGGATAGAATCTACACACATATAAAAACTGTTTTGAAAATGCTTTAAAAAAACACGTTTTTTTAAAAAAATGCATTGAATTTTCCATAAGGCTCACCATCGCCATCTAGTTTCACATTGTATAAAACACACTTAAAACGTTTTATTTGTAGCTGTATAGCTGAGTCCTTAGTTAGCGCTGGGAACGAGGATCAAGTGGATAAGCCAAAAATCATGCAGGAAAGGTGAGTTCTGAAGAGGGATCTGAAGGAAGGGAGAGAAGTGGCACCACCTTCATACAGTGATACCTCGGGTTACAGATGCTTCAGGTTACAGAAGCTTCAGGTTACAGACTCCGCTAACCCAGAAATAGTACCTCGGGTTAAGAACTTTGCTTCAGGATGAGAACAGAAATCGCGCGGTGGTGGCGCAGCGGCAGCAGGAGGCCCCATTAGGTAACGTGGTACCTCAGGTTAAGAACAGTTTCAGGTTAATACCACTGTATTCAAGAATCAAGTTCCATGTATAAGGGTAGCAGCAAGGAAATGACCGTTACAGGAAACCTCATTTCAGCTCGGAATAGTAGAGATGGAGTAGCACAGTTTAATTTTCATTTATTTTCAACCCTTTTTTTCAAAGCAAAGATGCCTGAGTCTGAAACATTTTACACTTCTCTTTAATTTGTAATAGACTAAGTGTGTTTATGCTTGGAGTGTAAGCTCCATAATACCTGTTTGCAGAATAGGTGCTGAGATAATCTATATTCCTACGGGGGCTAAATTGTACCATTTACATGTATTAACATATTTATGGCACTTTTCTTATTAACATTTGTATATCATGGTGCGTGAAAATGCTGTAATCATCGCTAGACTGATTAAGGTCACTAAATGCTAATTCCTCATTACCCATCCATCTTTTTAATTTTAGCTTCCCACTGACTGACAGTGACGTGATCTGTGACTTTGCAAACCATATAGATGCTCCTAAAACCAAGGAAGCGATAGCAATTGTGTGTGTGTGATGCTCAAATATTTCTTGGAAGGTCAGGGCAGAAGTAAAATATTCCACAATTTTGCCTTCTGAGTTAAACGGGAATCTGTTTATTTCCTACAGTAGCCCCTTCCCTGTTGGTTTTTTTATTGTAGATGTTTTCTGCAACATTTTCTTGACACGGTAATAGTGCATTAGTGGTGGGTTTGCTCTGCTTAAGTTTGTTCTGTGTATCCTGTTCCTTTCCACCTTAAAAGGAACAGGCATGACTGTTGTGTGTCACATGCCTGTTTACTTCCAGCACAGGCTTGCTGGGAACTTCCGTTTGTATATTACTTTTGCTACATGGCTGTTTTGTTGGACATGAAGGGAAGCAGACATGTTTTCCTTTGTTCCTGAACTATGCTGAATAAACTCCTGTAAATAATGCTTACACAGGTCTCTGTCCGCCACTTCCGTTGTGAAGATTTATTCACTCTGCTGGCTTGCGTGCTCAAGTTTCTGAAGCCTTCTGAAGCTATGTGTCGCTGATTGATGCTGTTCCAAGGGAGGTCAGAGTTTGCCCGGCTGCTGGCCAGTGGCTGGAGCCAGCTGGGGACCTGCCTGATGCCCCTTCTCCCCAGTAGCATGATTGCTGCCCAGGGGGCTAAAGTGCAAGCAAGGCACTGGGCTTTGGGGTGTGAGAGCTCTAGGCCCCTGCATAAGCCATGCACATTTCCAAGGGGGTGGGGAAGCAACATCTGCTTGGAAAATCCATAGCCACTAGACCTGAACTGAACTCTGACCCCAAATTTTGGGGAGGGCAGATTTAGAGAAGCAGGTCTGCAAATTTAATTCATCTCTCTGTACCACACTTGACCTGAGCTAAAATGAAAATACAGCCAGTGCTTTCCCTCTCTTACAGAACCCTTGTTCTCAGAAGCACTTACATAACAGGAAATACTTGTAGCAAAAAAAGAGGGCTACACTTGGAGCGATACTAACATTACCTGGAACTGCAAGCACTAAAAATGGAGTCCCCGCTCCCCAAATTAAAACTATTGATGGCAATGGAATGACGTAACAGTGAAAGCAGGTGGTAATAGCTGTTGCTTTTGCCTGCCATAATGAAGAGACACTCAATTATAAAGCAATCCAACTACGACAAATTACATTTGTTTGTGTGCTGGTTAATGATGTAATTAGCAAAGCCACAGACACATGCTATTGAAAAGCTCAGGGCTGTAGATAGGTAAGAGAGAAACCCATCAAACCTCTATAAAGGTAAAGGTAAAGGGACCCCTGACCACAGAGGTTAAACCACAGAGCCTAGGGCTTGCCGATCAGAAGGTTGGTGGTTCGAATCCCTGCGACGTGGTGAGCTCCCGTTGCTCTGTCCCAGCTCCTGCCAACCTAGCAGTTTGAAAGTATGTCAAAGTACAAGTAGATGAATAGGTACCGCTCCGGCGGGAAGGTAAACGGCGTTTCCGTGCGCTGCTCTGGTTCGCCAGAAGCGACTTAGTCATGCTGGCCACATGACCCAGAAGCTGTACGCTGGCTCCCTCGGCCAATAAAGCAAGATGAGCGCTGCAACCCCAGAGTCGGCCACAACTGGACATAATGGTCAGGGTTCCCTTTACCTTTTTACCTATGAATTAACCATAATTATCATAAATAATTCTACATTACAAGTGCCCTTACATCCCTGCCAAAGATTTTAACTGTTTACAGTGGTCTTTTAAGTAAATTACAAATTTACTCCAATCTTTAGTAAATACTTGATCTTCCTGGTTTCGGATCTTCACCATCAGTTTCTCCATCTCCATCAGTTTTATCTGCCTTTCTTCTTCTGTTGGTACTTCTCCTTCCTTCCACCTCTGGGTGGCTCTCTAGATTTCTTGTACAATTCCCTTATCCCTAACATTGGCTATGCTGGAATTTGATAAGGCTGTCAGTGGCTATTAGTTGAGCCTGGAGAGGAGGATGAGCCAGGGCTTGTGCTGAACGATGGCAGTGGCGGCAGTGGTAGCTGCTAGGAAGCATCCCATTGGCTTTCCATAGCCTCTCCATGCTACTGCTGCTGACCTGCCCCCTTGGCCAGCTCATAGCGGATTCTGGAGAGCGGGCAAGGAAGAGGAGAGGCTGCAACCTCCCAGACCTGGCCCCATGTGATGTGTCGGCTCTGAGGGGTGGCAGAGGCCAGGGCCACCCTGGGCAGGGAGCAGAACGTAGCGCACGGAGTCTTGATTTTCATTTAAATGCTTTTTGTGTCTAAATCTAATCTTGCTCCTTTCTGAGATTTACCAAAGAGTAGAATAAAATGAGGATTAAGGGGTTTTCTCAACACGGTGGAGGGTGTGTGTGCTGTGTCTCATTGGTGTAGTGGTGGTGGCACTTGTCCTTCTTCTGACAGGAAATGCTCTGCTGTGGGGGGGGGATGGGGGTTGAGGCGGGTCAGTGAGAAATGTCCATATTTTCATCTGAGGAATGTTGGAGGGTATGCTGAAATTATGATATCAGCACACGGGTTTAGACGTGCCAGATGGCTACATCTCATTCAAGTTAACTTTGTTGTGGTTCTGTTCCTCACACAATGTGGCCAAAGTAGGTTATTCAAAAGTTCTGCTGCCATAGCTTCAAACTATCATATGAAAAAACCCATGGCCTTGCCTTCAATATATAGGGCAGGTGAGACAATATGAAAGGATGTGGTGTGCCCAATACATTTGGCTACCAAATGAGAGAATGAAAGCCTTGGGAGAAACATTTCTGCAGGCAGAGCTTGTCTGAGACCCTGGGTAGCTGAGAGGCATGGGGCATCCTTGGCATGACAACATAAGTCTGGCTGGTGAGGCTGGCTTACCCCTCTGAGGCCCAGGGCAAATGTACCCAGATGCCCACCCCTTCCCCCACTGTAATCACCCAAAGTCTCCTCAGGTTGATGGTGTTATCATGAAGGTTCATGGCCCAACCTTCCCTACAGCAATACTAAGCACTTAGGTCTGGAACTGTTTCAGCTTCAGCTTTCACAAACACAGTTTTTGTGTCTAGTTGCATTAGCTGTGGCAAGTGGAGGGATCAATAGCAAAGTCCTTGCAGGGCTGCCACTATGAGAGGGCAGGAGAACACAGGAACCCTGATGGATCAAATCAAAGACCCTTTTAGTTCAGCATTCTGTTCTCACCGTGGTTAATGGTATGCCTCTAGGAATCCTACAGGCAGGTCATGGGAATAACAGCACTTATGATCTTCAGCAACTAGGTATTCAGATACACATAGCCTTGGAAATATAATTATCATGATTAGTAGCCATTATCCTCCATGAATTCATCTAATCCATGCAGGTTGATGTCTATCTTGTGATAGCAAATCCCATCATTTAACTGTGCACTGTGATGATTCCCTTGTGTACTGTGTTTCATATTACAAGTTGTTTTCATTTCTTAGGAGCACCTATGCCTTTGATTAAGATGGTTCAATGAATGTCCTTAAAATTCACTGGGTTTTTGCTATTTAATCTTGAAAATAATAGCAGACATTTGAACCTTACTGTGAATCTTGCCTCCTCCACTCAGCCTGAAATGATACCTCTGCATCACATCACCCAAAGGAAAACAAACTTCTAAAATAATTGTCAAATCCTTGACAGGAAAAAAAATGATGTAATCCCATCTGGAGATTATCAAGAAAAAAGTAGAATAGGCCTTCTGAAAGGTGTACTCTCTGGAAAATCAAACACCATTTCAGAAGTGTGGTGCCTGACAATTTCACTTTCTGCGTTATTAGAACATTGTGATCCTGTTTAATTTTACACTGTGGAGATGGCTTATAGTTCTTGACACAATGCTCTGAAATGTATGTTTGACTATTTTTTTAAAAAGCTCTTCAAATTCTGAACAATGAAATGAGGGGCAAACAAAAATCTCAATGCTCATGGAATAGCTTGAAAACAGCTCCCCAGAATTCTTACGAGCATTAAGTAGGGCACAGCAAATCATTTGCATTTCTAGCTAGCAGACCTTAACAAAGTCAGTGCAAAGCAGGATGTGATGCTGGAAAAACATTGTGCAGTTAAAAATATTTTGAAAGCCTTCCGGGATGATTTTAATGAACTTTACAAATGTAACGTCCCCAGTTCAGCTATCTATTCAAATTGACTTCCTCATGCAGCATTATTCAGGTTGTTGATGTTTTACGCAGGCATAATCTCTGCCTTAAAGGGAAACATATGCATGTAGTATCAGTGATTCCAAATATTTGTTGTGGTCCAAGTAAATGAATTAGCAATAATTCCAACTCTCAAGATCTTGATTTGAACTGCACTGATACATATCCAGAGATCCTACATGCACAACATTCTCAATTGACTTCAATATCAGCAACAACTCAGAGTGCATGCACAAATGCAAATGACTCAATAATTAAGAACACAAGAGTACTGAGGATCAGGAGAAAGCACCCTGTTCTCATAGTGGCCAACCAGAGGTCTATGGGAAGCCTGAAATCAGGGCATGAACACAAAAACACTCTCCCCACTTGTATTTCCCAGCAGTTGATACCCAGATACATACTACTGAAGACAGTACATATCTAACATTGACTAGTAGCCTTATTCTCTATGAATTTGTCCAACTGAAGTGATTTATGACAAACTTCCTGCATGTGGGAACGCCAGGTGGCATTTTAGCTTGGGTAGGGGCATTTTTTGCTGGAAAGAGAATGTTCAGCATCTTCCCTTGGAACCTGGAAGCTGGTATGGATTGCTTCTCCATCCTCCAGGCGAGTTTTTTGTATTAGCTCAATGTATAACTTCAAAATACCAGTCAGCACAATAGGCCACCAAGCAGTCCAAACAAACCTAGTCTTGAGGTTCAGACCCCGAACCCAAAGCAATTTGATTCATGTTGCCACATCTTCTCTGAAGTTGTATAGACAAACCCAGTTATCTAATTGCTGGAATTCACAAGGTCAAATGCAAATCTGACCTAGAGCTACTTTACGTGTTAGGCAACAAGGGGACGATATATGAGCTCCCTAGCACACGCCCTCTCATGTCATGGTTATTCTCATGATTAGGGTGGCTCCAGAAACTCCTGCTGAAATTACATACCGTATTTTTCGCTCCATAAGACACACTTTTTCCTTCCTAAAAAGTAAGGGGAAATGTGTGTGCGTCTTATGGGGCGAATGCCGGCGGGAGGCAGGCGGGAAAAGCCCCCAAGAGCCGCACACACGCTCCGCACGGCTCTTGCAGCCTTTTGTGGGAGGTGGGGAAATTCCCCCACCTTGTAGGAAAGCCTGCAGGAGCCATGCACCCTTCTCCCTCCTAGGGAAAAGCCTGCAAGCGCCACACACAAGCAAGCTCCACGCGGCTCGTGAAAGGGAGCGCTGAGCAGAGCCTGGGATGCATACAGGCTCTGCTCAGCGCTCCCTTTAAAAATATTTTTCCCCTTGCATTCCCCTTCTAAAAACTAGGTGTGTCTTATGGTCAGGTGCGTCTTATGGAGCAGAAAAATACAGTAATTGCTGTATAGTGAATGTATGCCCCACCAATGCATGTCACAAACTTCTGCTTTACACATGACTGTGATCATGTGAAAGAACAGGCCCTTTTTTGCTATGCAAATGAGCAGTTTCTCTTATCATTTATTGCAACTCATGCAGTATACGCACTCATACAGGCGACTCTCAACATACATGGGGGTTACATTCTGGGGATAGCGTATAGAGCCAAAATCATGTAGAGTCAAAACACATTGGGTTCAATGATGGGTGGAATTGCCGAAGACTTTTCTCCCAGAGGCTCACTCCCTTCCTGCCCCCTTTTAATTTTTTTTTAAAAATATTTTATTTACCAAGCACATAAAGCTGAATGAGCATAAGTTAAATACATGCAAGTTGCAAATTACCTGTACATACATACACACAGCCATTTGATTTCTTTAGTTCATTTGAGACACAGCACGTTCGTTTCACTCCTCCTCTCCAGCTTACTCCATCACTGATTTTATCTCTTATTTTGTTTGCTGACTTGATATCTTTCCCACTGGTTCCTGCTCTTGTTTTGAGGGATTTCATGCTGAAGCTTCTACCAATCCTGCTCTCCATCGATTCCTATCCATCACTTCCTAGCTCAGCCTCCATTTGTTACCCAGATTTCCTTCTTGCGATGGTTATATCCTTGATCTTTTGTATTTTTGTCTCAGTTGCTCACCCTTTCTTCTCCTCATCCCGTTTGAAATTCTCTCAGTCTGCCATAATGTCCTATATAAACAACTATTCTCAGCCATTTAAGGGTTTTTTTGAGGAATTGGAAGATTCTATTAAGAGATGCTCTGCAGTTTTATTTTATATCACTATTACAGTGAAATGTATGAGCTCCCTGTTTATACAGTGCTGCTTTTTGAGACACATTTGGTGCATTTTTCTGACTTTGTGCAATTGATCTGTAATTGCATCTCAACAAAGAATATATTTCCAAGGGCACTGTGAATATCTGAGAAGCATTTCATTAGATTGTTTGCTCAGATAAAGGGTGCAGCTTATCTATAATTTAGGGCTGCTTCACACATTACAACCTCCGCACACGAGGTTATCTCTGCATAGGGTAGCTGTATTAAGAGGCCCTGAGGGCTTACCCACACTTAAGTTTTCCTTCGTACTGTCCAGGCATGGTCTATGCTTAAAAGCTCTGTGTCTCAGCACTCTTTTTCTCTCTCTCTGGTGCTTTCCCCATGAAAACCCACTCTTTGCCATGGAACCAGAACAAATGGCCACCTGCGGAAAATCTGAATTGCCAACTGTTGCGATTCAGAGTGGCTCAATTGCGAAGAAAAATGGAGCCTTAAAGTGCATACCTGTGCCTGGAAAGCAGTGGCATAGCGTGGGTTGCTAGTGCCTGGGCAGGGCAAGTGTTGTGCTCCCCAGGTGGACTGGGCTGCTGGGATGGGGGCACGTGCCAGAGGGTACACATGGAGCCTGTGTGGAAGGCAAATGGAGTCCATCTCCAACAGACTTCTTGCCTGCTGCCTCCATCTACCTGCCCATTAGACCAATCCACCTGCTGCTGCGCCTCAGCTGCAAAGGCTCTGTGCCTGTTGTGGGTGTGTCTGACTGTGCCCCCTCAAAAATGTGACCCTCTGGGCCCCCCACATTTTGCCTCTGCTGGAAAGGGTGGGGTGAAAGGTAGGTGAAGATAAGCCCTTACTCTCTTAATTCTATCTGCGTATGAAAATAACAGGAAAAACAGCTTCACCTTATTTGGCTATGATCTAGCTGCTATTAAGAAAAAAACACAGGGATCTGGAGCATATTAATTAATAAACTGGATTATCTCTTACTATTTTTAGCTTTGAATTATAATGCTAAAGGTTTGGCAGTAGGTCTGGGTTTTTTTGGCTCTCATTTTATGTTCCACAATCAGTTGTTTGGTAGAGGATTTGAATGCCTCATCTCATACCACAATCTGGTTCTTGTTCTATTTATTTATTCATTGCATTTTTCACCTCTTTCTTTCTTGTTCTTTCCCCCTATTTCTAAGAGATTGAGGAGGTGAGCTTGTTTTGGATTTGGCTATCTATATTCCACTTCTACAGATATACAATACATTTTATATCGTCAAATACCTACACAGTACAATCAGTTCCACATCCTCTTCTGTTTGGGTAGGCCTCTGCAGTTTTGCAATGTTGTGGTTGATTTTATATTCTGTAGTTTTATATATGTTCATATGCCTATTGTTTTGTTGAGAGTCCCATGGACTGCAAGAAGATCAAACCTATCCATTCTTAAGGAAATCAGCCCTGAGGGTTCACTGGAAGGACAGATCCTGAAGCTGAGGCTCCAATACTTTGGCCACCTCATGAGAAGAGAAGACTCCCTAGAAAAGACCCTGATGCTGGGAAAGATGGAGGGCACAAGGAGAAGGGGACAACAGAGGACAAGATGGTTAGACAGTGTTCTCAAAGTTACGAACATGAGTTTGACTAAACTGTGGGAGGCAGTGGAAGAGAGGAGTGCCTGGCGTGCTCTGGTCCATGGGGTCACAAAGAGTCGGACATGACAAAATGACTAAACAACAATATATGTATATTTTTACATAAATAAAAACATTCTATTCTATGCCACCATCCCTGTTTTACATCTACTGTTTTTTACAGCCAGGAAGTGTATCGCCACATTGCATCATTTAGAGAACAGAGTCTGTGTTGTGTGAATTAATTTGTGGGTTTTGGATGTGTGGACTATGGAGAATGATGTCCTGGCAAAGGGGGGCTTGCTGGCCTTCTAGACCTATGATTCCATGGCTCAGTGCGTAAGCAAGCATGATAACCCCTTTCTCTGCTCTCTGCTTGGGGCACTGACATTTGGAAAGGTCAGCTAGAAAGAATCGTTAGCTAATAATTAGAAGCCGGAAGAGCTGAAACAATAAAATCAGATTAGAAGGATGCTGTGCATTTTAACAAGATTCTTCAAAGGAATTTAGCATCCCTAGAAACTGGAAAGGGATGCTTCACAAAGTATGTTTTACAAAAGACTTCATAATCTTACAACTATCTATTTTTCCACAATGACGTTTTCAAAGTCTTTCTAATTTTTGAAAAGCAACAGCAGGCTGTTATTTTTACTTTTGGGAATAACATTTTAAAGACATACTGGAACGCAAAGACACATATGCAAAGAATGAACAAACCTAAAATTCACTCAAACAAGATGGAAATGTTAATGGCGGCAAACCAACCTGATCTGGGAACTTGTGGCTCTCTTGTGCTGATTGGAGTCACATCCCCTTGAAGGTTCAAATACAAAGCTGGGGATGTGTCTGGACCTGATAATGTCAATAGGCAGGGAGTTCCAAAGTATACAGTAGGTGCTGCCACACTAAAAGATTGATTTCTTACAAAGGCAGAACAGGTATTATTTGGCATCTGTAAGACTTTCTAAGAATATTTATATTGAAGTGGGGCATGGAAAATGTTGGAGGTGGGGGTGGGAAAATAATGAATGCATTTCTGGAGATGTGATCTGACTGGGGAGGAAGGGAGAAGTCGCTTTTAATACCAACACAATCAAACAGTGGCCTACGCCAGTCTTTAAAGTTCTGGAAGCTTATTTTAATCATCCTCAACTCTACTTCAGAGGGGTAATCCCATCTGCAATCGGATTCAGTCATGAATATTCCAAATCACCATGTCTCTTTGCTAATATAATTGTGACTTGGAGTGATTTGGGCAAAACATGTTTTGAGCATCATGGGTGAAAACTCACTGTCTTTTGCTGCATTGGCTTTGAATGGCACTGGAAATACAGAGATGCCAGACGAGGAAAAAAGAACATAGCAAGTCCCTGGTTGTTATATTCCCCAAGGGATTTGAGCCAAGAGTGACATAAATCTCCAGCAGCAGGTCTAGGCATTACAGAAGACATGCTGCTCAAAACTGCTTCCTTGTGTATGTCTGGTTGTTTCCTGATTCCTTGCTCCCCTACCATCTAGCATAACTAACTGGATGATAGTGTTGCACGCCACCCTAATCTCTGAGCAGTGTGAGATTCCTTTGGTCCAAGCATGTGATCCAAGATTTGTGATTTCTTTTGGAAATGAGGCACAGTGGAGACTGTGGTGTCTTTATGATAACATAGCTTATTTACACATATCTACAACCTGTGGGACGCAGGTGGCGCTGTGGGTTAAAGCCTCAGCGCCTAGGACTTGCCGATCGAAAGGTCGGCGGTTCGAATCCCTGCGGCGGGGTGCGCTCCCGCTGCTCGGTCCCAGCGCCTGCCAACCTAGCAGTTCGAAAGCACCCCCGGGTGCAAGTAGATAAATAGGGACCGCTTACCAGCGGGAAGGTAAACGGCGTTTCCGTGTGCGGCTCTGGCTCGCCAGAGCAGCGATGTCACGCTGGCCACGTGACCCGGAAGTGTCTCCGGACAGCGCTGGCCCCTGGCCTCTTAAGTGAGATGGGCGCACAACCCCAGAGTCTGTCAAGACTGGCCCGTATGGGCAGGGGTACCTTTACCTTTACCTTTTTACAACCTGAGCCTATGATGAAGATGGTTTTGCTTCTCCCAAAGCTGCAGCTGTGGATTCAAACAGACATCAGCCATGGCTCCGGCCATTTCCCCAGCTTGCTGCTAATACCAAACTGCAACTTTCCCCCTTCAAACTGTGGGTGCTGAACCTCTTTTTTGTTGCAAAGGATTGCAGTTTTAGATACATAAGTAACATCACAGCCATTAAACATCTATTTTAGGTTCCAGGCAAAAACATTCCTCTTCTCCCAGGCTTTGGCTAATTAAACATCTATGGCCCTTTAAACTGTGGCTGGTGGGGGGTTTACTGTTTTTGTTTGTTACTATGTTATGTATTTTTGTCTTTTTATATTGTAAACTACTTGTGATCCTCAGAGGAAGGGCAGTATAGAACTATGATAAAAATTACATATTTTTGCTAAGTATTCATGTAATTATAATATGCAATTATAATAAATAATTTTTGTTAGTATAGAAAGTTTGTTTCGTGTATTTTAAAGAGTGGCTTGCTCAGTAAAAGTGTAATTATTATTTTTCTGTTTATGATTCCCAAGCTGTTTTATTACAATGAATTATTTCAGCTGGTTGGTAAAGGGCTCAATTTGCCATAGGCACAAGCTGAAATAGATGGGAATGGTCTCAGTAGCTGTGGAACCATGTCTGTGAGCCCTGTTCTCAGTCTACCCTTCCAGATTTCACAGCCCTTGACCCAATGTCTGTGCTACTGTGTTGTGACCTTTGCCATGCCCCATCCAAGGAATTCATTTAAAAGACACAGAGGCCCATGTATGCTTGTCAGACACCCTAATATGCTAATATAAATAATATCCCCACCTGAACTGGAATCAGCAGCTTTGTGCTACAGATGGTTGTATGTCAACTTAGCAGCGCAATGAAATTGTGTCATAAAGTTAAACCAATCTATAAAGCAATTTGGGAAGAGATTTGTAAAGGCACTTTTTGGGTTATATTGCTTTCCCTGCCTTTTTCTTCCAAAATAGGCTGATTAAAATTAAAACGTTATGAATTTTAAAAAGGCAAAAGCAGATGTTTTCTTTGGCTCTGAAGTGTCTCATCAGTTACTGAAAATGAACTAGAAAGTAAAGTGTATAAATGCTGCAGAGAGGGCTTCTTTCATAGTAATAAACACAGTTGTGTATTCAACTCTGCTTGTCATACTCATACATACAAATGCACACACACACACATACATAAATAAATACATACAGAGAATGAGAGAGATGGGGAAAGTACATAATTTTATCTTAGGTCGGAGAAAGAACTGTACACATGTTGTAGCAGTTTTGTGGCTATATTTACCACAGAACTAAGCAAGATAATTCTAGCAGTTAAGCACTTCTTCTTCTTTGGCGATCACTTGCAGCCAAGTAAGGTGGTCTTCCATAAACAAGGTTTTAACAGTGAGTCCGTAAGTGTCTGTGGAAGCCAATCCACATATCCTTCCACAGACGCTTCAGGTCACAGACTCCGCTAACCCAGAAATAGTACCGCGGGTTAAGAACTTTGCTGCAGGATGAGAACAGAAATTGTGCGGTGGCAGTAGGAGGCCCCATTAGCTAAAGTGGTACCTCAGTTTAAGAACAGTTTCAGGTTAAGAACGGACCTCCAGAATGAATTAAGTTCTTAACCCAAGGTACCACTGTACTGAATGAAGGCGACTGCTATCTCTATTATACCCAGCTTGGTTTTTTTGTGAGTTTGTCAGTGAATTTCTAAATTGAAAAGTTTGAGCTCGATGCCTGTCAGTATCTGACTCCACATCCTTCCCTAAACCTGGAATATATTGCCAGAAGTAACAGAGGCTGATTATGATTAGTCTGGTGTGATGTACTCTGCACTTGAGCAGAGATTATTACTTCACATTTTCAGGATTGAGCCATGCATTGCAAATATGTTCTGCTGTGCTCTGATGTGCCCTGGCTCAAATGAAATAATCATATTTTGTCTGTTTTTTTGAATCCTTTGTTCTTTTAATTTAGAGAAAAATATGTTTCCCCTCTACAGAAGGAATCATGACAAATATCATTAAAGGCAAATATAATTGAAGAATGAATCCATGATAGTTTATTAGCATTTCAAATGTGATTTTCTCCCAATATAAACATTTTTATATACAGTTTTGATTGACATACACATTTTTTTTGCAAGCCATTCCCCCTAATATAATTAATTTTTGGATGTTATGTTTTTATTAATGTGTGCATTTTCCTGCAGGTTTCCGCTTAGTATATGCATTTTATATGCATTGCTTGGTTGGAGAACTGCATCACAAAATGTGGAGAACTGTGAATTTTGAAGGATAATTGTGTTTTGTTTGAGAACTGTGAATAAGGCAGTTACTCCTTAAAATAATAATAAATAATAATAATATTTTTTTATTTATACCCCACCCTTCCCTGTTTCAAAACCGGGCTCAGGGCAGCTAACAGCAATTATAAAACATTAATGAAAATGCGACTTTAAAACAGCATAAAATACAACATAAAATGCAGCATCAATATCAATAAAATTCAAAAATTTAGGGGTCATTATTTGGCGGGTGGGAACACCCAGTCAGTAGACATCAAATGATCACCAGGGCTAACAAGCCAAGTTGGTACTACTAGGGCCAGCAAGGAGACCAGGGAAGAATTTAAATGTGGGGTCCCAGAAAGGATTTCTTCATAGAAGAGGAAAGGGAAAAGGGAATAGAGGATCGGGCTAATTCAAATTGAAGGCCAGGTGGAATAGCTCTGTCTTACAGGCCCTGCAGAAGGAAATCAAGTCCTGCAGGGCCCTAGTCCCATGTGACAGAGCATTCCACCAGGTCAGAGCCATCACTAAAAAGGCCCTGGCCCTGGTGGAGGATAGACTGACTTCCTTAAGGCCTGGTACCTTTAAGCTATTATTATTCATGGACCTTAGGGTCCTCTGCAGGACATACCAAATGCAAAGAAAATCAAACTCCTTTCCTTCCCAGCTGCAATGTAGATTTAATATATTGCATGTGGGATTGGAAATGCTACAGATACATTGCTGTGGCCCTGATCCACAGATTCTGGAGTTTTGCAGCTGGCTACTCACTCATGACTGTATTTGCATTTGTACAATGCAGTTTAGACTAAAGACCACAATCTTCTAACAGCCCCAAACAGCTGTTGTGTTTTGGTAAAGAAACAATGGGTATACAGAAGCATGTATAGTGGGAAATACTCTTGGCATGTATATAACACAGTAAACATGAGACAAAAATCTTTTAACTGAAAGATAGCTTACAGTGGTTTTATAAAATGGTTTTGTATGTTAGCCACAATTTGTTTATCACGTTTTCTAATTTCTTTGGCAGAACAAATGATTGAAATAAATAGAACTTCTTTCTCGAGAACCGTAGAGAGGAACTCTCCCTTCAATCAAGTTTCCATCCCATAAATTATGTGAGCAAATGTCCTTTCCAGAGCAATTTAAATTATGGTAATATCATTATTTCTAATCATGAATTGTAATTATTCTATAACCAGTTGTTCAGTCATGACTAATTTGCTACACGGATGACTCATTTGTCTTGTGATTAAATAAAGATTTGTGTACATTTTGATCTTTAAGCATAAGTACTCTGTAAATTATGTCAAACTGGTATTATTTTGCGTGGATCGTGCTATTTGCTTGTTTAGCCACGTTTAACTAAAGAAAAGGGTTATTACGTTGTGATTGACTTGGGATTTTTAAACTTCTTTTATTGCCTGTGGGTTTTGTTTTGTTTTGCCCTCAAAAGAAAATTAACTCTTGTCTCTTAGATAAAACTCTTATCTCAACTGATAAAATGTTTACTGGTATATATTAATACAAAAAAAAGAGGGAGTTTTGGTATTCTAGCTTTACCACCTATTTCTTGGTTCAGAAGTTGTGGTGAAATATCAGAAATGCACGCAAGGATGCACTTGCAGAAGAAAGAGTGGGCCTCAAAACTGTATCATGTCCACTTCAATAAATATTATATGCTACCAGATGGAATCTAATATAGATACATTGTAATCTGATTTGTAAAAAGTACAATAGTGAATCAGCATTAAATGACAATTGTAACAAAGTGAAACATTAAGGCAAGCCATTCCACTTTACCCAGTCAAACACCACAGGTCTAGGGTTCCCCATTTCTTCAGTACAGGCCAGTTATTCTAGGGCAGAGGTGAGCAAATTTTTTCAGCAGGGGGCCGGTCTACTGTCCCTCAGACCTTGTGGGGGGCCAGACTATATTTTGAAAAGAAAAAAGAACAATTTCCTACACCCCACAAATAACCCAGAGATGCATTTTAAACAAAAGCACACATTCTACTCATGTAGAAACATGCTGATTCCCGGACTGTCTGCAGGCCGGATTGAGAAGGCGATTGGGCCAGATCCAGCCCCCGGGCCTTAGTTTGCCTACCCATGTTCTAGGGCAACAGAATCTGAATTGAAGCTGTTATGTTTGTTTTCTGTGAACAGACATAGCTACCTCAGTGAAAAGGTTATGGCTGTCTGGCCAACAACCTGACATTGGCTTATCAGTCAAATACAATGCTATAATCCCTATCCAGCCTTCTGCTTCTATTCAATCAATTTACTTGAGCTACGAGACAAAAACAACTTAGTTTTTCAGCTGGAGGAGGAGGGCTGAATGGGAATACAGCAGTGTACACAGACCTCCAGTTCACTATATACTCCATTGAACTGTCTGCATGTGTTCCAGTAGGAAGGGAAAGCCAGGTATTATCACAATGAACACAACCTAATTGTCCATTTTTAGTATTTTAATTTAAATTCCATTTTGCCACCATTTCCCCCCCCCCTCACGTTTTACCACTCCCTCTTCAAAATGGACTTGCCAGTGTTTCAGTGGAAAAGCAAAAGATATGCAGTTAATAACTTTGATGGAAAGTTAATCTCACTGTAAACAGGTGATACAGTGACAATAAAGTATTTCTATTCTCTTCTATTTCTATAACGGTGCAGTATCTTCTTCCAAGAGGCAGAACCTAACGAGAAAAGTAACTCTGCAGGGTTTTCTAAACATCTTGAGCAGATTATGAGGGTGGGAGGGATGCAACCGAGTGAGGAGGAATTGTCACAAATTGCTCCCCTGCCCCTACTGCTGATGAAAGCCTTACTACCAGCTGAGTGGCCCCATGGGATACAATCTGTCATGTATTCAAAGCCTAGTGGTGTCTGTCACTCAGTTTGTCAGAGGCACCAATTTGCCTCGTGATAGCTTTGGGATTTTTTATTCCTCCTTGGCTATTCTCTTCATAAAGGGGAAACCAAAACAAAGAGACATGCCCCAAAAGTGCATTCTAGTAGAAAACCATCAGCTATCACAGTATGTTTCTTTTGTCAAACAGCAGGTCCCTTTAATCCCTCTAGAGATTTAAGTGCGTACAAAGCGATAGACCTTCTTTTGCTCGGGCTGTGAAACCAGGGACCTATAGTGTATTGTCCAAATGATGACTCGCTTCTGCAGTCTTTTAATATGCAAGAATGAACATCAGGAACTCAGAAGCCTTTGAGGAGCCTTATGTTGACGAGGATGCTGATGAAAGCATTGGAACATTTCCACTGCTCTCTGCCTAGCCTAATGTTCTGCACTGACAAATTACAGAATTGTTTCTTCCCAATGTGAATGCAATCATCTCCTCTCCAGATCAAGGTTTAGATGCTCATCATCTGTTCAGCCAATGGGCTGTTTTCCTTATTGCGAGCTGTCCTATTATACAAAGTGGTTTTCTCTAAGTCTGGCATAGCTCGACCATTAAAAGTGGGTAATGATGAGTAACTATACTGCTCTTTATCTAAGGTCCCTGCAGCACATTCATTAGCCAGGTTGAATTTGAGACCATTTCTCTCTCTCTCTCTCTCTCTCTCTCTCTGTTTGTGCGCATATATTTCTGAACTCACTGCTTCAGATTGTAGTGGTTGATAATTCAGTGGAGAATACCAGTGAAGTTCAGACTAACGGAGATGAGAACATAAGGGGTTTGTCACATCACATGCCAAGCAGCCATTTTATTAGCTTCAAAGATTGTAGAGGCCATTTTTCATATTATTTCTGGCTATTATGAGAATTTTAAGAAGTAGCCAGAACAAATGTTCGTAAAATGGACTGCTCTTGCAGTTTACCCTTCCATGGTATCTAACAGTAGGACTCCTCTCTTCTGAAATACTTTTGATCCACTAAACCCCCCTCCCCCCCAAAACCCTGGCAGATGGTTGAAAGCACAGGAGCTGTACAGCTTCTATAAGAGAATTTTTTTGCTTCTTTCTAACCAAACTGACTAACAAGACTAACTTCTTATTTATACAGTGGTACCTCCCACTGCCGCCGTGCGATTTCTGTTCTCATCCTGAAGCAAAGTTCTTAACCTGAAGCACTATTTCTGGGTTAGCGGAGTCTGTAACCTGAAGTGTCTGTAACCCAAGGTACCACTGTACTTAACAAGGTTTTCACTGCCTCAAGATAATGTTACTGTTGAAGAACAACCTTTGCTTCATCTGGAAATGGGGTTATAGGATGCTATAGTACAAACTATTTATAATCTACATTTATAGCCTGTCTTTCTTCCATCATGGAACTCAAGGTGAGTACATGGGGTTCCCAGGCAGTCTCTATCCAGGTGCCCAGACCTGTTTAGGTGCCCAGACCTGTTTAGCTTCAGCAAAGTGGCTGCACCATGAGCCCCCAGACTATGTCCTGAAGCCATTATACCTCAAACCCATTTTCTGTCTTGTTTCATGCAGTTATTTGGGTAGAGAATGTTGCTTCTCTGGTAGCAAGGCAACAATGAACATTTTTGCCAGTGTTGAATGCAGATTTATTTATTTTTTATTTATAACATAAACTAGTAGTGGTCAACCAATACTGCCCCAACATATTCATTTTAATACTGAATGAATAGCTACTTGATTTTATTTCATTCGTATATTTTTATTTGTTCTCCATTCCATTTAGAATTTTGCTTTCATCTTCGCAGTTGCCTGTCACATTTTGTAAGCTTACCATTTAAAAAAAAAAATGTAATTTGAAGAGGGACCTGGAGTTTTCCTCTTCCTGCTTTCACCCAAATTTTAACTAAAATTCGAAAGCACTAGATCAGTTCCTGCAACAGCTTTTCGGCAAATAGGTTATTGTCCATTTATTCTTCCACAGTTGGGCTATAAAAAAGGTACCACATGAAAATTCTTTCATTATCAAAAGTTAATTGGAAGGCATCCCTCTATGAAATGCTAAACTGACCTTGCAAATCTAGTTCAAGGAATTCAAATTGCCTTAAACTGAAGTGAATCTTTGTAGTTTTACCCTGTACAGTATAGCAATCATTGTGGAATTGAGCAATGATTCACAGCAGAATAACAATTTTTGCTTTGTATGCTGCACCTTGTTAGAAAAGAAACTGTTAAGTCTGGATGCTTCCGACAAACCTTCTCAACAGGCAGAAGGTATCAATAGTTTTGCATAATGCAAGCCCTTCAAAATGATCAGTGATTCACAATACCTTTCTTTCTTTTTTCCTTGAAAAGAAAACATTTCAGACATTTGCAGATACAGTGGAACCTCGGTTCCCGAACACCTCCACTGTCGTACATTTCAGTTCTCAAACGCTGAAAACCTGCAAGTAAATGCTTCCATTTTCAAATGTTTTTCGAAACCCGAACGTGTGACACGGCTTCCGCTGAGTGCAAGAAGCTCTTGCAACCAATGGGAAGCCACGCCTCAGTTTTCAAATCTAGTTCAAGGAATTCAAATTGCCTTAAACTGAAGTGAATCTTTGTAGTTTTACCCTGTACAGTATAGCAATCATTGTGGAATTGAGCAATGATTCACAGCAGAATAACAATTTTTGCTTTGTATGCTGCACCTTGTTAGAAAAGAAACTGTTAAGTCTGGATGCTTCCGACAAACCTTCTCAACAGGCAGAAGGTATCAATAGTTTTGCATAATGCAAGCCCTTCAAAATGATCAGTGATTCACAATATCTTTCTTTCTTTTTTCCTTGAAAAGAAAACATTTCAGACATTTGCAGATACAGTGGAACCTCGGTTCCCGAACACCTCCACTGTCGTACATTTCAGTTCTCAAACGCTGAAAACCTGCAAGTAAATGCTTCCATTTTCAAATGTTTTTCGAAACCCGAACGTGTGACACGGCTTCCGCTGAGTGCAAGAAGCTCTTGCAACCAATGGGAAGCCACGCCTCAGTTTTCAAATGTTTCGGAAGCAGGTACCACTGTAGAAGAAAGACCACATACAGCTTCCTGAGTCTGGTGTTGAAATGCTGAATGTTCTGCTTTAGAATAAATTTATCCCCTTAAACAGTTTGAGCGTTACGGGCTAAAATACATAAGCAACCAAATAGAAAAGAAGGGGGAAAGTTGAGTGCACTGTTGAAAACCAGTTAATATGTGCTCAAAATGTGTGGATGGATGTCACTGGTTGCTATTCAAGGCAACAGAAACGCCATTTACCTTCTTGCCGCAGTGGTACCTATTTATCTACCCGCACTGGTATGCTTTCGAGCTGCTAAGTTGGCAGGAGCTGGGATGAAGTAACAGGAGCTCACCCCGTCACACAGATTTGAACTGCTGACCTTCCAATCAGCAAGCCCATGAGACTCGGTGGTTTGGACCACAGCACCGCCCGCGTCCCTAGTCTCTCAGTGTACAGTGGCCCTTGAGGATTGCAGAATGCAGTGGGTTGCCTTTTGAGTGGCGCTCCTGCCCAGAGCCACAATACACCTGTGCTTACAGACCTGCATGGGCTACCAGTACATTTCTAGACTGAACTCAATACTTTACAGATGACTTATAAAGTGGTGAATGGTTTTGGGACCTGCATACATGAAGAAGGAGGAGGAGGAGTTTGGATTTGATATCCCGCTTTATCACTATCCTAAGGAGTCTCAAAGCGGCTAACAATCTCCTTTCCCTTACTCCTCCACAACAAACACTCTGTGAGGTGAGTGGGGCTGAGAGGCTTCAGAGAAGTGTGACTGGCCCAAGGTCATCCAGCAGCTGCATGTGGAGGAGCGGAGACGCGAACCCAGTTCACCAGATTACGAGTCTACCGCTCTTAACCACTACACCACACTGGCTCTAAACATGAAGTTTAGATCTGCCAGGGAGGCCCTGCTGAGTATCCCACCTCCATTACATTATGCAATGGTGTCATTTGTGTTGTGCTGTAGGAAGATGTCATGGGCTTATGTCCCCATGAGACTGCATTCACTCCCTCCATGTGTGTGGCTGGTCTGTGGGTCTTGGCACCAGCACAGCCATTGATTGGTGGGCATTGGTTGTGTTTTCATAGATGCCGGAAGCGTGGCTGCTGTTTTTGCACTGTTGGGGAGTTTTATGAGTTGTGCATTTCCCCCTTCTCTCCTGTAATAAGTGGGCTTAGGATATAGCAGATTCCTGCCCCCCCCCCCCCCCGTCCTTCACAGTGGAGCTGGAGAACAGGACTATTTTCTCTGTCATATGTTTACAACAGAGAAGAATGAAAAACTGTGACATTCCCAGGTCCCAAATAATGACAATTTTATGGTGTTTGAGTCAGCGTGAAAAGAGAGGTGTGCTTGTGATTTTCTCTCTCTGCTGGAAACGCTATTAGGACCATTTATTCCCTGGTGCTGAAGCTTACAGTAATGCAACTCACAGGAAGAGAAACAGTTGGGAAAAAATAATTTGCATTTCCACCCCATTTCTCTTTCATTACTTTAGATGAGCTTGGAAATATTCCTTGCTTTTAAAGATCCTGCAATGCCTAGAGCCAACAAGATTTTTCTTTTATTCTTTTTGGTCTCAGTCAGAGTAGCTGCCACACTCTTAGCAAGCTCTTTGAAGCTGCTCATTTCAGAAGGGGATGAGGACACACGAGACAAGTCTGTTTTCAAATAACAGGCATTTTGCTCCCTTGAGTGAAAGCTATAGCATTGCAGACACTGAAATGAAACGTGGGCTCCTGTGGCTTTAAGGTTTAGAATGATGAAAAAAGTAGTGGAAACTGAAGTATAACAAGAGACACTGGAGTGAGAGGAGAACGGTAGCGGCTTCATAGGCATTTTTATTTTAAATACAGAAACTGACATCATTTCTTCAAGAGACATTCCTCTCCAGCACTGCTTTCTTATTCAGGATGATAATGAGTCACCACATATAACACACAAACCTCCACCAAGGAACCAAGCAAAGCTGTATCAATCAATAACCAGGCTAGTCTCTCATGTTTTGGGGCCCTCAAAATACTTGAGGGCGGATGTAGGTCTTTTGAAGGGGGAGAAAAAAGCTCAGTTCGAACCAACAAATTTAAGAATTAAGATGTTTATAACAACCAAAGCAAGGGACGTGGGTGGCAGGGCAGGTTAAACCACAGAGCCTAGGACTTGCTGATCAGAAGACCAGCGGTTCGAATCCCCGCGACGGGGTGAGCTCCCATTGCTCAGTCCCTGCTCCTGCCAACCTAGCAGTTTGAAAGCACGTCAAAGTGCAAGTAGATAAATAGGTACTGCTCCGGTGGGAAGGTAAACGGCATTTCTGTGCACTGCTCTGGTTCGCCAGAAGCGGCTTAGTCATGCTGGCCACATGACCCGGAAGCTGTACGTCGGCTCCCTCGGCCAATAAAGCGAGATGAGCGCCGCAACCCCAGAGTCGGCCACAACTGGACCTAATGGTCAGGGGTCCTTTTACCTTTACCTTTTACAACCAAAGTAATACAGTAGTGAAGGAAAAGTCTGTGCTGGAAAATGGATTTGTCACTCTTTTGATCAAAGACCTCTTTTAACTTCTAAACATATGTGCTGGTCCATCCTGCCCTGAGCTGAGGTATGTCTCCAATGAATGCATTTCCATGTTCTGCCCATCCTGATGTCGGAACAATGGCCAATCTGATCCTGTCTTCTTTAAGCAGGAGCTAGGCAACCCAACAGGATTGGGCCAAAGTCCCCCAGTAAGAGGAGGGAGAAGTTGCTCAAAGCCCCTCTCACTCTGCTATGGGGAAGATTCTCACAAGTTTATTCCTTGGTTACTCACTTGCTCCAATATGGCAGGCAGGGAGCTGAAGCCCCTTCCAACTTGAAACATTGGTGCTGACTGCTGAATGGATTGTTCATCACTTGTAAAATCAGTGCATTGCTTTATCCCTGCTCCCCACAAACAGTAGTGCGAAATCAGAAAGTCACTGAGGAAAGAAAGTTGTACACAAATAACTATGCGTACCAAGAAACAATTCTAAAAACTAAGCAGTGTCCTTTCCCCATAAGTATCTACACTTACTTCGTCTACATTTATCCAAATACAGCTTTGCTCATTGATTCAGCTTTCTATCATCCAATAAGAATTCTATAATTAATCAGATAGATACCCTATATTTTAAAACATGATTTTTTTAAAAAAAAAACTAGACAATCATGCTATACTTTATCATACTCCTAATAATGCAAAAGGCGTTTGCTGTCTTAAATCCTAGAGATCCATTATAAAAATGGATAGTTTCTCACTATCGTGATTTTTCTTTTGCCTTCCTTTTCTCACCTTAATGATTGTTAGTTAAATCATACAATGCCATATCCCATGCTTATAAATAGCTATTCTTTTACAGAGGATGTATCCCTTTCATGACTTATAGCCATTCTGTCAACCATCAGGAGCTCAATGAGCACTTTCTTCCTTTAAAAACTTTCATATGACTAATGTAATATCACCAAAAGGGCTACTAGTAAGTCATACCCTGTCATATTTCTGATGTTCTCAAGAATATTTCTTTCTTCTTCATTTGAAAAAATAGGATATTTCTTTTCCTGAGCGTTCTCTTAAGGCACATGTAATTGTCATCCCAGTCAGGGATATAGCTGAAGAGAACTGCCCATCCACCACTACATTCTTCTCCCTCCTAAAAACAGAAAACATTTTGGGAAGGGAACACATTTCTGCTGCCCAGGCCAACATTGCCTATCTTGTTATTCTGCATTACAATGAAACTGCTACAATACAACTTGGTAATAACAGGGATGTCCCTGTTACTGGGGCAAAACAACAACAAAAAACCTGTGGTTACGTAAAACATACTCAATAAACACACAAGACGTAACCGGCTGTACTTTAGAATAAATAAGGTATACTGTTCATTGCAACCACTACTATGCTATAAGATCCTGTAATATTACATATGAGCCTGTTCTACTGATGAAGCCTAGGATGGTGAAACAAGGCTAATATTCTGGAAATCCTTGTCTTAGACTCTGCGAAAGGATTCTGTGGAACTGTAACAACCCTTCATGTGGCTTATTGGACTCTATGAACAGACAGGTGGAATACTTATACATGTATGGACCTTATGCATGCACTGACTAGAGAATGAACTTTATCTACTGCGTCTTCTGCTTTTTTCATTGAAGGTTATGAAACTTCCTTTGAAATCTACAATTTGATACAATGAATAGTATACCTTATTTATTCAAAAGTATAGCCGCTTATGTCTTGTGTGTTTATTGAGCCTGTTACTGGGGCAGCAAGGCTGCATCTAAGACTCACTTAGTGATGTCATCACATAACCAAGCTTGATGGGCTACATTGCACTATGATGTCATTACATTCTCTTCATTTGTTGTTGCGATAAGAAAACCTGGGCAACAGTACAGGAAACTGCAATATCACGCTTGCTCAATGGGGCATGTGTTTTCATATTGTTGTGCATGCCCCAATCTCTGAGCAGCAAGAAAATTCAGGGTTTCCTGAATTTTGCCGAAGGCTTGGTTTCCTTGGAATGAAGATCACTGGACACTACAGTGTCTATATGTTATAAAATTTAATTTTCATATATATGCAATCTGAGCATAAGATGGGAGGACTCACAGCATTAGGACTACAACAGATCTTGCTTCCCTGTTAGGTTTCTAGTGGGGAGTCCCCAAAGCCATAGCTTTGGATTCAGCACAGAGAATAAGTCCATTCTCTGTCTCTTTCCAGCCCTCAGCTTCAGATCAGATTAAACAAACACTAGCTCCTGGCCTCCTGCATATAAGATTACATGGCTTCAAACAGGGAGGGGGGATTGCCCCCTCCTGAAAGAGTATCACCAGCCCGCTGTCTCTATGGCAACACATCTGTTCTTGGCCAACTCTTTGGACATGTAAATGGATGCCTAACAGACTTGCCCAGGCCTATCACCTTAACAAAGAGACTAGCCTGACCAGTTAGCAGTTCTTTCTACTACAAACTCCCCTCCGACAAATAGAAAACAGTAGGCTTGGTTGGGAACCATGGGCATCATCCAATCCAGCCCCACAATCTTATAACAATACACGTGTATTGATTACTTCTTATTTTGGGAATCAGCACTTCCAGAAGCGGAATAGCTAGGTGGATATTATTATAATTATTATTATTATTAGATTTATATGCTGCACTCTATCTCTTGGCGCAATGTGTCCATTAACCAGAAGGTTGGTGGTTCAAGCCCACCTGGCAATGGCTATGGGCAAGATTCACGCATTGCAGGGGGTTGGAGAAGATGACTCTCGCGGTCCCTTCCGATTCTATGATTCATCCGAGGATCACAGGGCAGTTGACAATATAAAAACACAAAATAAATAACATAGTAACAGGCAAAAACAATAACTTCTCCCCCACAGGCCTGAGGAATGTTTTTGCCTGGCACCTATAGATATGTAACGAAGGCATCAGGTGAGCCTCCCTGGTGAGAGCATAATTAGTTTTAATATGCTGGGGAAACCATATTTGCTATTGAGACCCTGAGGATGGAAGGCATGCTACTGTCTGGCTGGTAGAGTTGCCCCAGAAACTAGTATACTTTCCCCTGAAAAATTGCCCCTCCTCCCGCTTTGAAAACGCTGAAGGATAAAAATTCAAAGCAGCTCATATTTCAGTGAATGAATCAGCTCTTTGGGAACAGCAAGCTGATGACACTTCAAGGACATTTTCCTCCCCAAAATGTCACTGATGTCAGATGGCTAGGCTATGTGTTAGCTTGATATTTAGCTTAGCACCATACATTGGCCAGCTTTTCCTTATATACCAGAAAGGGTACGTACATTGCAATCACCCACATTCTGCCCCTACTGTGGCGGCTGCACATTTTTCCTACCACCAAGACTGTACAATCATCTCAGCTGTTGCATCAATCCTCTGCTGACCTCAAGCCTGCCTTCGGTCTTCTTTTGAGAAGAGGATGGAAGAGAAGCAGAACATGGTGGGTAGAATGAGCAGTTGCTTACTAATGAGCAAGCATTCTCTTTCACCTTCTTACAAGAAATCAGAATTTCCAGAATCTGTCTGCTTACCTGCATTGGCCTTGCCACTAAGCTTCAGAAAGCAAAATGTCTTGGACGAGAACAGTTGATTTCCCAAGTCACTTGGCCATGGACACAACAGATAGACACACAGATAGGTGGGAGTTATGTATGCCTTGTTCACAAGCAAGAAAATACATAATTTTTATTTTAAATAAGGTAAGTGCAGATAAATCTGAATCAGTATCATTACTGTGTACTATCTTATGTCCTTTCTCCACTCCCTGTTGTCCTTCCTTGGTTGTCCCTTAATTATGTTTCTACGGCAACACTGTCAAGGAAGCAAACACAATTATATTGTGTGCTACAACAGAAAGAGCGGAGAGTCACGGATAAGCTACTCTGCACTTTTGAATTGAGTTGTATTTCTGCAACATAGAAGGGAATGTGTGCCTTGCACTCCTCCCAGCCTACTTCATGATATAATATGGGGAATTTAGGAAGAACTGCTGGCTACCTTGCTTAATGGAAGAATCCAGCTTTGCAACTGGTTTACCTGTGCAAAAGTAAGGAAAGTCGCCATGCAGCTGGGCCCTTCTGTGATCACAGCTCCTGGGCAGCTTTACTTGAAGATGTTCTCCGTTCTCTGACCTCATGTTCTCTGTCCTAAATTTGCTCCAGAGAGTTGGAGGGGGACGACCCAGAACAGATTTAGGGGGAGGAGAAGGGGAAAGTTCCATTGGACAAGGTTGTTTCCTTATACTAATGGAACAATAGTATTACTTTGGATACAAACCTCAGCATACACAGGCAAACAGCACTCCCCTCCTCAGCTGGTCTCTACAAAATTTGGGATTTCATAGCTGGTTACACAAAGCAAGGGCCAAGATAAAGTTTTGATGATGGCAATACTTCTTAGTTTTAGTTACCGAAAGCTTCCCTTTCTCTCTTCTCTTTAAAACAGATTATTGCATGTCACCTATGCTTTCTATACAGTGACGGAAAGGCAAAACTTTTTACTTGTACTTAATTCGTTTTTCTAATATGCTCCGAACTTTAAGCAAATACAATTACGGTACTATGTGACAGGGTGATATTAGGGGGAATGGAATCAGCTTGAGGTCTTCTTGGAGTATTACTAGCATTGGTTGTTAAGAGTGGCTTACAATCTCTGTTTCCTACTGGCTGCTGGATTTCCATAGCAACAATGGCCATATATTACCTTCTGTGGCGGACTTCATGTGATTTATCGTTTCTTTTAATATATTGCAGCAAATGTGACTGTCCATTGCTAGCTTCATCCTTTAAAATATTGAAGGTTTACTGCGACCTGCAGCAGCTGATTTGATTTCTGTTGGCGTACCCCAGGTAGAGGCGCACTGAGGGTCCATTGCTCCCTTGGCAAGGACCCATATCCCTTCCTCAGTTTTAACAGCAAAACAAGGAGCCAACAGCAACAAAACTTGCATGTTTTCAACTTTGCTTGGAGCACAGCCTCCAACCTTCCCCTCTCCAGGTTTTCTGACTGTTCTTTCCCTCTCCCTGCCTCCCCTTGCAAATGAGACTGGGACCTTTCTTAAGAAGAGAGCAGCATCAGTAACTGTCAATGGCCGCCTGCACGGCAATAACTTTAACTCTCTCTGGGATCAATGCCCACTCACAGCCACTGAAATATACTCGGAGTCGAGAGTGGATTTCATGCTCTTTATTCAGCTCATAATGGTGAGGAGGAATGGAAGTTCCCCCAGAATGTCTGCTTTATATACATTATTTATACAATGGCCCCCACATGATTGGCTAATTCCGGAATTCTCCTGTAGGCCAATCAGGTTGCGGAGTCACTTCCACCTGGAGCTGGATTGGGTGGCTCTGTGGACCAGTCAGACCGCGCTGCATTTTGGAACCTATTGTTCTAGGACCAATCAGACTGCTGCATTCTGAATCCTATTGTTCTAGGACCAATAAGACTGCTGCATTTTGGATCTTATTCAACTCAGTACACAACAGCCGCTCTGACACAGGGGCACAGGGAGAGTAGCTGTGCCTGCTGCCCACCCCACCAGCCCCTTGCCCTACTCCCCCTTTCCAAACAATGGATCCACTGTTCCACAGGCAGTTGGACACCCTTGAGGGCAAGGGGGGTGAGGAGAGCATCCTATCTTAGCAATCTCCATGAGATAGAAGTTTCCACACCATTTTTTTTTTGGTCCCCTTTTTTTGCCCATCTCCCACAAGGTCAAGGAGAGACAAAAAGAAAGACAGATTTCTGGGGTGATTTTTTGCACCTCACCCCAGTCCTGCACCTGGGGGGGCAGTTTTCCTAACCTGTTGGTACGCCCCTGACACCAGGAACTAATTCTCAACATATAAATTGCTCATTCAGACCTAGAAACTGTAACCTTTTGTCTGAATGTTCTTCCCAGATCCCTGGGATGTAGGGCAGGTTAGCACAGTGGTAAAAAGTACTCCGTGACTTCCTTGCTCCCCCTTATACTTGAGGTCCCATCACCCCTAAGTGTTGCTACCTCCATTTCCATCTTGCTTCCCTCAAATCCCTTCTGAAAGCTCACTCAAATGAGGGTTGCCAAATTTCTGGTTGAACAGTTTGATGCTGTACTGTTTTTAATATTCAGTTGGAAGCCGCCCAGAGTGGCTGGGGAAACCCAGCCAGGTGGGCGGGGTATAAATAATAAATTATTATTAAATTATTATTATTATTATAACTTTTCAACCATAGCCTGACATGCAGGCCTAAGCCGATCTCCATATGTGATGTATAAACCAGGTGAATGCTTTTATATCAGTCTGCTACAGAAGGCGTTAGAATGGTCCAATATAGTATTTTCTGGTAAGTCGACAACTCTACATTTAAACCCAGAAAACTGCCTTAGATTGAATGTGGAAAACGGTACACAGATGTTTTTTATTTTATTTTTTTTGCTGACAAGCATGGCTAATGGACGGCTTTGGCATTCGTCATGAGCTGTGTCAGCGGAACAATGGGAGTTCTGAAAAGTTCAGTACAAATCGCTCATGGGTGAGATGGAAGCTTCATAAATTTGGAAGAAACTGAAAAGAAGCAAGCAAATAACCACAACAAAAAAGAGGATGAAAACTAGCTGTAAACTACCACAGAGGCCCACCCAAAAAAGATGTCTGCACAGATCGGTTCCCTGTTTGAGGTTATTGCCAACACCGCTTTTTATCGAGCACTTTTCATGAAAAGAACAATCTAAACACTTTCCCTTGATACATTCTCAAAGCATGCTTGAAATTTCTCTATTGGTCCTTGAAGCTGTCCCCTAAGAGATACAAAGGCAATTAAACCAATTTCCCTAAGCCAGGATCTTTTTAAATATTAAAGCCCTATTCAGCTGCTTGAAACGCATTCAGTGATGCATGTGTGTGGATGGAGGGATGGAATCTGCTGATCAGATGCTGCCCCCAGGGCCAGCCCATCCACTAGGTGGAGTATGTCAACTGCCTCAGGTGGTGGATCCACTTGCTGGCAGCAGATCCACCACCCGCCACCACCATCCATCTCCTTTTACTTCCTGGACCGCCTCATGCAGCCTGTGTGCATGCATGAGGCAGCATGTAGATGAGTAGGTGGCCATGCATAGGGTGGCATTTTCTGTTTTGCCCAGGATGGTAAAACGTCCTGGGTTAGCCCTGGCTGCCCCTCCCCATAATCATTGACTACACTTTGAACTACTAAATAGGGCATTTGCCAGTTTTGAGCAGCAGCCAGGATGGCAGGGGAAGGAGCAGGTCAAGTCTGCCTTTCCTGCATCCCCAGCAGAGAAGCAAGTGGAATTGGCGGCCTGGAATCTGAAACCCTTGAGCTGGGGCCTAAGATACAGCTCCTCCTAACCCAGCCTCCTGTCCTGAGCATTTAAGGTCCATCATGCAAGTCATTTCCCTAAGATCTGCTTACCAGTGCAGAAAACATACTATGGAGGAGAAGGACATAATGAAGGAACCATCATCCCTGAACATGGCTGGGGCTGTTAGGGGTTGGAGTCAGTCCAACAATAGATTCCACATCTCTGAAGTAAAGGAAAGGTGCCAAAGCAACAGCTGTCAGACCCAAAAATTAGCCCTTTAAGACTTTTACTCCAGCCTGCTCTGAGGAGCTGAAGCCTGGGGTGCAAAGGGTAAAAGGCAGGGTTAGCTAACTTGGTGTCCATCCATTGTTGTTGAATGTTAAGTCCATTCATCCTGCCCAATGACCATGCTGACTGGGGCTGATGAGAGTTGTAGTCCAACAACACCAGGAAGTTGCCACATTGGCTAGCCCTGCTACAGCACAACCTTCTGAGCAAGTTCCTAGCACCCAGTGATCTGCCTATACTTCTGAAGTTCTGCAAGCTTTGTAACTGACCGTTTTGCTTCTCCTGAACTCCATATCTGTATTGGCTGCCTCCATATCATCCCCAGTTATTCAAGGGCTTGTTGACTCAGAACAAAGCAGCTTTACTTTGCACAGGATTGCCTTCATTTTTCTCATGAAGAGAATTATAAGTTGTTGCACAGACCAGTTTCCTGTTCCACAAAGGGAATGGCTTTATTTCTTTCCGATAGATCTGAAGCTTCATTTCTCTTCCCTTAACAGAAATCAGAGCCAACATCTACCCAGCAGCATGCAGGGGGGGGGGGAGAGTGTGTAGTTATTTTCTTGGTCCCCCCTCCTTTTAAACTTCTTCAGTTGCCACCATTTAGGATGTGACAAAATATACAGAACACATGATCAAACAGGACAGAGTTCACCACTTTCACAAACATGTATCCAGTGAATGTATTTGGGTGACAGAAAAATAAATATTTGTGTGTGTGTATGTGTGTTGAACACAGATATCTCAAGTCATTAACAACAAAAATGAGGCTCTGTGTGCCACACAGGGAACACAAGAGCCAAAGAATTTGAGATGAGATTTGTTTACATGTGTAATGTCTTTGGAGTTGCTTAAGTATGATGCCAGGGGTCTTGTAAAAATCTAGCTTACATCTGGATTTTTTAAAACAAACCCTTAAATTAGTACCAAAGGAATATACTGTGGTGGGCTTGTGCTAAATCTTGTTGTAAAACACACACCTGGGGACTATTTGCTGCAACAGATAAATGAGTATTACAAGGCTAGGCAGAAAGGTAATTATAGTACCAGCATTGTTTTAAATGTGCATAACACAATCAGCACCTGCATACAATGTTTAAAAAGTGAAAATTCAGCCTTCAACAGTCACTCTATCAATACTCTCATGAAACAGCTAGGTAACAAAAGTGAATTGTTGCCTTCCATGGCTTTAAACAGTGCTTTCCCTTCATTTAATCCACAATACATCTGTCTGTCTATCTATCTATCTACCTACTGGTATCTATCTATCTATCATCTATCTATCTATCTATCTATCTATCTATCTATCTATCTATCTATCTATCTATCTATCTATATCTATCTATCTATCTATCTATCATCTATCTATCTATCATCTATATCTATCTATACGCTTCTACATTTGTAGGCTTTTCCACTCCTGCCTGCTCCTTTGCATCTTAAGCAGCTGTCTGTTTACTAAACACTAGCTTAAACTTCATTGAGACAGCACCCTCTATAACAATAACAAAACATAACTTCCTAAATAACGGAATTTCTGGTTTGGAATTCAATAATTAAAACTACACTCATATGGCCCCTGCAATCAGTGGCGTAGGAAGGGGGGTGCAGTGGGTGCGGGCTACCTTGGGTTTCATCACTGAGGGGGGTGACAAAATGGCAAAAATATGTGTTTGTTTTTTGTAAAAAAGGGGGTTCACGACACTTTGTTTTGGAGAAAATAACTCCCGCATCCCCCTTGCTACTCCACTGGTAGCTAGGTGAGGCAAGGGGCACTGGGTGACACACCGCAGGACCTGCAGTGTGCCTAACCCACACTTCTCTCCTGAGGGGAAGGTGGCAGGTGGACTGCTTACAAGCTCCGTGCTGCTTTTTTGAGCAGTGCGGGGCTTGCGTCTGCTCACCGCCTCAGCTACCCAACAGCTGAGGGGGAGGCTGCGGAGAGGCTACACGCAGCGCGCCCTGTCTGGGCTCACCATGGCCCATGGGCAGCTTGCCCCGCCCCCATGGGCGGCTCGCTCTGTCCTCGGCTGCAGGCCGCCTGCACTGCACCGGGCACCCAAGCAGCTAGCTACACCACTGCCTGCAATGCCCTCCTGGGACTGCAAGATACAACAGATTTCTGTCTCCCACATTGCAGAAGGAGATCCAATGTTGGACTGCCACTGCTGCCATTGGAACATCCATGGTCCTGTCTATACTTATCCCAGATCCCTTAAGTCAAAGAGCATACAGAAGACCCATTTCCCCAGATTTAGAACTATTTTCCTCCTCCCTCCTCTTCAATGGCTCTCTGAGAAATGAGCCTTGATGTTTTCCTCTCTTTTAAGTAAAAGCACGGATGAGGAGGACTTGGGCAGCTACCTCAGGCATGGAAGCCCAAGAGGCAGGGCTTGCACAGGTGACCCATCACCCTCACTGCTGGTGGAGAAGCGACGCCGGTTCCAGAAAGTTCCCTTGAGATCTCGCTGAAATCTCACAAGATCTTGTGCACTCCATGAGATCCCGCTGGAACCCACCATTGTTGCTGTTGCTCTGTGGGTGCTGCCGTGCAACACAGATACATAAGACAGGCCTCTGTGAGGACAGTTCAGTAGCAGGGGAGAGCAGAACCTTCTTGCTTTGCCTCAGGTGTTGAAATAGGACGTACCTGCCATGGAGTTGGGAACCAATGATATGAGCTCTAGATACTGTTGGGCTCCAATGTCCTTCAACTCCAGCCAGCCTGGCCATTAGTCTGGTATGATGAGAGTCCAGGGTAACTTGGGGACCACTGGTTTCCCATTCCTGAGGTAAAGCGGAAGAGTCCTTTCCTTTCCGTTCTAAAAAAACTCCATCTAACTGAGCACCTGATTGTTGAACCACTCACTTCAATTACTGGAGAGGGGAGCAGGTTGAAGATAACAGAGATTCGAATATAAGAAGAGGGTGCTGGATCAGGCCAATGACCCATCTAGTCCAGCATCCTGTTTTCACAGTGGTCAATCAAATGCCTGAGGGAAACCCGCAAGCACCACCTGATCACAAGAACACTCTTCCCCTCCTGTGGTTTCCAGAAACTGGTTTCCAGAAGCATTACTTATTTTCCATGGATTTGTTTAATACAAGTTGGTGGCCGTGACTGGGAGTTCCATAGTTTAACTATGGGAAAGTACTTTGTTTTATCTATCCTGATGTATGTTAGGTTTATGTTTGCTTAATGCGTAATGAAAACAAATATATTTTCCAGCGAATTTTCGTTTCACTCCCTGAATAATTTCATAGGGCGGAATTCAATGTTGTTCTCTCTGCACAAGCATTTCAGCTTGTCAGGTGGGAAAATCTCTTTCTCTTCCCTCACATGTTATGGGGTTTTCCCCAAACGCCCCATAGCCAATTTCAAGGGTACCTGGAGGGGAATAGGATGGGGGGAGAAGGCCACATTGCACAAGTGGAAGTCCTTACTCAGGGCTTCCACTGATGGGCCTCATTAGTTTATTCCTACCCATAGCTTTTCTATATTGATTCAATAATTGATTGGATAACTGGGCATTAGATTCTTATTTGTTTTTAAAATAATGTTGCTTAATTTTGTATATGTGCAGAATGGATTTTCACTAAATATAGATCTCACAAGAGCAAACTTGAATTAGCTAAAATATGGGGGGGGGAGTCCATCAGTGGAACAATAGTTGAACAAGAAATGAATGCTCCTCATTAGGGAAAAGCTCTCACACCAAATTAAAGAGGCAATGTGCCAAGGAAATTCAAAAGATTTTCATTGCACATGGATGTCATCTCTGGTATATAGGAAGGGGAAGGCATTCGCTGGCCAATCCCAACACTACTTCTCCATATTTATGTGTTAAAGTACCTATGAAAAGTTTCTATCTCCCCCTCAAAAGCAATTCCAGTTGTTAAATAGGTTCAGTCATAAGAAGCTAGGTACCACAAAAATCAAATTTAAGATTAGACAGAGAAGCTATTGAATGTAAATTTTGTTCTAGTGTTTATGCTCTATTTTTGTTCTAGGATCTTTATATTAATAGTACTATTGTAAGAGCTCTGAGTCATATTTGAAGTTCTGTATTTTCAGCCTTGTCTGAGAACTGAATCAGTAAAAGCTAAAGCATTGGACATGATCCAGCCCAATGATCCAGCCAAAGTCAAGCACATTGGAAGAAAGATGAGATCCAAGTCAAACTTATTTATTTAGCTATCTGTTGCCTGTTAGATGTGTATCCTACCTTTCTACCAAATGCTGCTTCCACATTTGTCTAACAATATGATGCAAACGAAATAAAAAATGTTGTGGTGGTTGTCAAATTTATATGAAGCGTGCATTTGAACTGAAGGGATTGCAGGCTTGTCAGAGGTGAAATGGAATTGAAGTGAAGACCCCTGAAATGATTTGTGCCACCTCAATGACCCAGACATCAGCTGAAAGCGGAAGTGACATAATGATATAATACCAGAGTTGAGTGATGGAGGGAGAGCAAAATGCCAGGGGAATGGGCAGATGGAGAGCCCCATTGTGACTGACAGGTCAAACTTGTTTTCAGAGAGAACAACTTTACCTGGAAATTGTATCTATTTTAGTTCTTCTCACTTGAAAATTAACTTAAAAGATGCTTGAATGTATTTATCTGCACTCTGGCAGATTTCTTACCCAGAAACATTTATCTCATGTCTGCAATTTTTGGATCATTTACCCTCGAAACGCTGAGGAAGATTAAGCGATTCCTTCTTTTTAACCCATCCTAAAACTGTAATGGCTGCCCTCACAGGAAAACCACCACAGTTATCCTGCAGTTACTGAAGGGGTTTGTGCATCTGAGGTGTTGATGAGAGCTATTGTGGATTGCCTCCTGCAGCTCAATGCTCAGTGGAAGGTCATGAGAGATTTGCGAGCCAGACCTCCTTGGGAAGTAGTGTAGAAACAGCCACCAAGAAGATCCTTCCTCAAGTTCCTACTAAAAGTACTCCTACTAAAAGTACTAAAAGTTGAGGAGAAATAGAAGAACAATGTTTTCCAATCACCCCATTTCTTCTGCAGCCTATTAGGGGATCCTTGGAAGAATATGGTTCAGGGAGCTGCAGATGGAGGGAGAATTGGAGGAAACTGCTTCCTCAAGTGAAGAGATTTTGGATCTAAACCTCTGTAAACCAGTGAGATTTAAATCAACGGGACCTAAAAGTGCTTAGTTTTGTCTGGGTCTAGGCCAAAAGCTTTACACAAAATCATAAAAGCTCTTGAATTATATTTGCTGACTCTCTTGAACAGAAACCTTGCTGTTGTGTTGGGACTAATGTAAGAAGCTGACAGTCTCGCAAGCCTTTTATTACTGAGATGAGTACAGTAATTGACATAGGTGTAATAAAGTCCACAGCACCTAAGGGAGCCACTGAGCAGTTTTGTACAGATGTGAAATCATACTATGCAAAACGCTAAGCAGCCCAAAGCACATCAAAAGACAACTGGTGCTTTTCTCCCAATTGAGCACCTTCTCACAAGTTAAAGGTATCCATCCATTTACTTAATACAGTGGTACCTTGGGTTGCATACGCTTCAGGTTACATACGCTTCAGGTTACAGACTCCACTAACTCAGAAATAGTACCTCAGGTTAAGAACTTTGCTTCAGGATGAGAACAGAAATTGTGCTCCGGTGGCACAGCAGCAGCAGGAGGCCACATTAGCTAAAGTGGTGCTTCAGGTTAAGAACAGTTTCAGGTTAAGAATGGACCTCTGGAACAAATTAAGTACTTAACCCGAGGTACCACTGTAAATACAACACAGCCCCCTGCCTCAGCTCAGGGTCTGCATGTGTGCTCTGATATGCAAAAAAGATACTTCACATGAAGATAAAAGGGATGTGCACATTCAATGTAGTACACAGGGAACTCGCAGCCCTCCACTTGCAACTGAACATCCCATGTGTCCCAGCCAGGATGGCCACTGATGAAGGAACCAAGTCAACTTTATAAACCATGGGTAGGCAAACTAAGGCCCGGGGGCCAGATCTGGCCCAATCGCCTTCAAATTCTGGCCCGCGGACGGTCCGGGAATCAGTGTGTTTTTACATGAGTAGAATGTATGCTTTAATTTAAAATGCATCTCTGGGTTATTTGTGGGGCATACAAATTCATTCATTTTTCCCCAAAATATAGTCTGCCCCCCCCACAAGGTCTGAGGGACAGTGGACCGGCCCCCTGCTGAAAAGGTTTGCTGACCCCTGTAAACCTTGGCTTGAAGCTGGCTTGCTTCAGTAAGCCATCATTATGACTGGACACATTTTGTGAGGCTTCGGACACAACACTAATCTGTGGTTAGTAAGAAGTGGGAAACTTCTGAAATTCTCGTTAGACACCCGGAAGAGGAAAGTTGGAGCAGACAGTCCCAAGTTTCATTCTCATGCCAATTAACCATGGTGGATCATTTAACTTTACGACAACTTCCAGCAGATAATGATATCCAGTATCCTCACAATTTCAACAAACGCTAATCTGCATTTGTATTAATAGCAATGGAATTATTTTCTTGATTTCTTTTTATAGGGAAGTGTTCACAAAAAAGTAATAAGTATTTGATGAGAGCTAGAAACGAGAAATTTGGAATTTTGTGTAACTGAGTTTAAGTGAGCTTAAATTAATGCATGCAAATGTCAAACCTAATTATATTAACAGAATGGCATATTCTGTTCAGTGTTTGTCACTGCGGGTTTTTTAAGTATGAAATTTCATGTCCTTATTTTAGCTTGTGGAAACCGATCTTTTTCAATTAAAAGATCCATATGAAGTGGCTGTTGATCTTTTGGTTTTGTACTACTAAATGTAGTTGAGCCTGTTCCAGCAAATTAGTTAGACTCCATTATCCCCTAGAAAAACATTTTAGTTGTCTCTGGCACAATTTCACCTCCACCACATGTCATACCCTTCCACACCTTATCAGGAAGAAATATATATTAAAGATATTTTTGATGAGATGTAATCTTGAGTTTCTCAGAAGTCAAGAAATAGTGAGGGCACCAGCACTGCAACTTGCTTCTATAACTACCAAAGTGGAATACATGCTTATTTTTGCTGAGCAACTTAAGAAATTATTCTTGCCTTTGCAGTAGATGAAAATCTGTGATCCCAATAACAACCAATACAGTGGTACCTCGGGTTAAGTACTTAATTCGTTCCAGAGGTCCGTTCTTAACCTGAAACTGTTCTTAACCTAAAGGACCACTTTAGCTAATGGGGCCTCCCACTGCTGCTGCGCCGCCGGAGCATGATTTCTGTTCTCATCCTGAAGCAAAGTTCTTAACCCGAGGTAATATTTCTGGGTTAGCGGAGTCTGTAACCTGAAGCGTCTGTAACCTGAAGCATATGTAACCGGAGGTTCCACTGTATTTTTTATCTATAAAATATTCAAAACAGATTTAATGAAGTTTCATAATTATTTTTCTTGATTTTTTTTTAAGGAAAAGCACCCATGGAAATGGGGAATTGACAGGAGAAGCAGTAAGTGCATACAAGAAACAAGAAAAATCCCTGTTGTTATTTGTTATTGTCTCCATTGGATGAAGAAGAGTTGAATGAAGAGTGAATGGTTTTTCTATAGGTTTTTTTATTCTCTTTCAGTTATTTCAATTCCCAGTTCTCCCCTTCAGTGGTTAGATAAATTGAAAAGTGAAGTGAGTTCAGGAGTCACAGGACAATATAAGACAGTATGTATAACATCTGGACAATACCCTTCTGTATGTTTGTAACAGTATCAATTCTTAGGAAGTATGAATTTGAAAGAGTATGAATGAAGTGTGAAAGAGCAACATGTCATGCCTAGAGTGCCACTCCTATACACTAAAGAAAAATTCTGGAACCCTCTTTAAAGATTCCAGAAACTTTTATCTGTTTCTTATAGAACACTAAGAGCATAAGAAAAACCAGTATCCTCTATTCTTGCAGTCGCCAAACAGATGCCTTATGGAAGCAACTGGTACTCAAAACCATACTCCCTCTAGCACATTTTATTTATGGGATACATTTTAGCGATCACTTCAATCAAGTGTCAGTGACCTAGACAAAGTCTGATTGTCAAGTTTGGCGGGAGGCAACTACTTTACTCTCGTAGACAGAGAGCGTTTGGTGGTTCATCTCAAGTGGCAAAATGTCTCGGGCTATCCCTGTGGCAGAGTCACTTGAATAATGCAGACAGAGTTCTGAGAGAAAAAGAGACTGATAATACTTTACTGGGTAAGCTGAACAAAAGCAGTATAAGGAGAAATAAACAGAAAGGTTTTGTGTTTCAAGAAATAAACAGAAAGGCAGTGTTTCAGGCTTACGAGGCCTTAGTGTTTCTTAGTGGAACCAGGCAAAGGGCCTTCTCGGTAGTAGCGCCCTCCCTGTGGAACACTCTCCTTTCATATGTCAAGGAGATAAAGAATCACACAACTTTCAGAAGACATTTGAAGGCAGCCATGTTTTGGGAGGTTTTTAATGCTTGATGGTTTTAGATATGCTGTAAGCCACCCAGAGTGGCTGGGGAAACCTAGCCAGATGGGTGGGGTGTAAATAAACAATATTATTATTATTATTATTATTATTATTATTATTATTATTATTATCATTATTATTATTTTATTACTACATAGCAGGAAGACATTCAATGCCACAAACAGAAGAAAACTCCCTTAAAACTATGCAACCAAAGAGGGCATGTGCTACCACAGTGAACATCATGCCATTCTGCCTAGTGTTGCAAGGGAACATCTCCACCCATTCCCTCCTTGACTTTAAAGTTGACTTTAACACTAACAGAGATAACTCTTACATTTCAAACAGAATAATCCTTGATATTGTGCTCCAAATATTTAAAAGAACTGGAATAGCTGTAACCATCTTTGCTTCCCACAATTACAATCTAGCTGTAATGAAGACTGCTTTTACACATACTACAAAATCAGTTCTGGGAAGTCTTGGACTGTGAGCATATTCATATTATTCTTTTGAGCCCCTGCCAGAATTGTAGCTTTAATTTTTCTGGCTTTAATTTTTCCTGATGCCAGCATTCGTGTGACCCAGCATATGGCACAGCCACTGAAAGTCAAGTGTGACTGGCAAACAGTGGTTTCTATGGACTAAGACCCAGTTTCATGACAGCTGAAAGCAGTTTGAATTGATGCATGGCTGAAGGGAATTGATCACCATAATGGTTTTTAAATCACATCTCACACTTAACAGGCCTGTTTGTCAAGCAACATGGTTGCCCTATCAAAATGCAATGTTCCCTGCTTTCGCAGAAAACAAGGGGGGGGGGGGAGAGATACTTTCTATCTCATTTAAAGCTATCCTTTCCCCCATCTGACCATCTTTCCCTTCAAATGGTACATTTAGCACAGTGGTTATCCTCCTTACTGAGTGAAGAAGGGATGCTAAGATAACAAGCTGGACTCTAGCCAGCCTTGCAAAGACAAACCAGGAAACATATTGCATGAATCATTTGGAACTAGCCTGTGCGGAGGGAGATGAGAATGCTGAAGGCAAAAGCTTTAGCAGAAAGCATGCGCTACAAGACTTTGAAGTGTTTCGCCCTCCTTAACGAATATTACCTTGGGAGGCACCTCCCGGGATGCACACAAGGCCAGCTTTAAATGTTACTTCACGAGAGATGCTGGAACGAATTCTAACATTGCCCATCTGCTCTGGTTAGATTATTTTTTTTTTCCCCTTAGAAGATTAGGAAGGTGAAATAATCACAGCTGAAAAATGGTTGCATCACTTTGTAGGCTGAATACACTTTTATTGCTTTCAAGTGTCAAGAGTGTTAAATGGAATCAAATGAACAATCTGAATTCCCTTTCCTTTAAAGAAATGGTGTTGCCCGACGTTCTTTTTTATGGTCTCTACAGAAACAGTCGCAGTAGTAGCCATGGAAGCTGTTCATGAGGGAGGTGGGGTGGGCACAGGGAAGGGAAAGCAAGGAGGGGAACTAGCAATCGGTCCTGAAGCATCCGGCAGAAATCTAGCAGTGTGCTGGACTTCTGAGTGTCTTGGACAGGTTGAACAAGCAGGCAAAAGTCTGAAAAGGAGAGATGGAACAAATTGGTCTCTTGGAGACAAATACTGTGTTATCTAAGAGGATCAGAGATGAAAGGGGCAACTGGGATCAGGCCTATGCTGAGGGAAGGAGGGAATTTCCAAATACAAAAAGTGACTAGTTGCAGGATGACCAGAGACGAAAGATGATTAGACTTGGGCAAAAGGCATTCTGCTGAGTCACTGGATGTGTAACCCTGTAAGTTTCCAAATAATGATTTGGTAGACCTAAGGAGCAGTGGGTAGGGCCAATACACAAGTATCTCAGGTGCACACCTCATGTAGGAAAGCCTCATGTAGGGAAACAGATGTAACATTAACCGATTCATAAAATCATAGAATTGTAGAGTTGGAAGGGACCGCGAGGGTCATCTAGCCCAACCCCCTGCAATGCAGGAATCTGTTGTCCAACCTGGGGCTCGAAACCATTACCTTGAAATTAAGAATCTCATGCTCTACCAACTGAGCTATCCCAATTGCTCTTGAATTGTTTATTGATGGGGTAGTGCACCAATCAGGAGGAGACTTTTGTTCTCAGCAGGGCTAATGAAGGTTGCCCTCTGCTCAGTGCCATGTGTATCTTCTGTTAAAGAGGGTAGCTAGCTTCAGGCAACAGTTGGTTCCTCTGTTGTGTTGTATTTGCAAAGTTGTTCCAGGGCATGTACAAAGTGACAGCTGAACTGATCAACTTGGTAAGATACTGATCCACGCCTTCCCCACATCACCTTGGCAATGTGTAGTAAAAACCAAAACAAATTTGATAAAATATCATTACCCTCATTATGTGCAATAGTTTAATTTATTATTACTGTACAAAGGAGAGGAACTTATGGGATTTTCTACCATAATTTGGTCAGCTTTGTGTATTTTTTTTTAGTATAACTTGGCCATAATTTTTAAGTGGGCTAAGCAAATCATGGTTGTCTGAGCAACCAGGTGATTAAGCTTAAAATCTTAGATACAGTATATACAAGAAGTGTATGTCTGTGTGTGTGTGTGTGTGTGTGCGCGCGCGCACACGCACACACACAATACCTACATCTGATCTAAAGCTTTGGGGAGTTCAAAGGCCTGCAGAACATTTGCTGGAAGCTGCAGTTCAATCATATCTTAATTTTTCTTCTGTCTCACCTCTGTCACCTGAGGATAACTGACTTGTAAACCATTCTACAATTAGTATTTCAGAACGGTACAGTGGGTCTCATGAAATTCCCAGGAAGCAATGAAGTAGAAAGAATATAGGCCTAATTATTAAGATACTGAGATTTATTACATGTGGGGTTTTTTTTTAAAAAAAAAATCCACCTGAAATGAGGTTGTTAACTTGGGATAATAATTTCTGGCTCATTTTATGTACTGCAGGGATACTTTATTTAGTCAGTTGATTGGCCAGATCAATCAATTGATCTTTCACCGATTAGAAATATGCCATTGACTAAGGCAGCAGATTTCTTTTTTAATTGATAAAAACTAGTGTCAGTTTATTTGTTTTCCATTTCCATTTTTTAACCCAGTAGTGGAAGTGGTGGCTACAAATACAATTTTTTTTATTTTTTAGTAATAATCCAAAAAGAACAAATCCATTAAAAATACAATTAAAATGGCAAAGTAAAACCAGTTTCAACATCTTTAGAAGTCATATTATGGGCCCAAGTTCTGTCTAAATAAAAATGGCTTTGCCTACCGGCTAAGGAACTAACTGGGATCAGCTGCCAAGGAAGCCATTTCTTAAGTTTCCATCTTAGAAGAGGCATGCCTCTTTTCCTCACACATATAAGAGATGGATGGGGAAGTACAACCCTTCAGATGCTTCTGAAGTACAATTTCTGTCACACTGAACATTGGCCGTGCTGGTTGAGGCCAATGGGAGTTGGAGGACCACAGTTTCCTCAACCTAAGACTATGCTTGCTGCAGCACGCATATATATCCATGAAAAGCAAAGAATTGTTTTCTTTCAGAACGCTTGTTCAGAACGCAAATAAATGAACATTTAATACATTGCAACTCATAGGACTGATTGACTGCAATTTATTTAACTAGGTGACAGACCTCATGTACTATGCTCATCAAAGCACTCTGCTAGCACAAGCCTGAACCATTTCAACTGCTAATTTATGCTAATTCCTCATTCTGAGTATTAAGAACTCGTGCTTCCAGTTTAGTCTGGCTTTGAAACTTTACTGTAAACGTCTGCAAAGGAAATCTGTGCAGTCATGCTAATCTGGAAGAATCATTGTGCCTACTGACTTATCACTGCAGTTCAGTAGTTCCCAAAATATGAGAGGGACATACATTTCTAAAGTGAAGTGAGGGAGCTGTTGTTTCATATTTCCCAGAATGCATCTACTACACTGAATTGTGGTTTGGGTCTAACCCAGGCCTGCAAATCACTGCAATGCAAAATAGGAGACAGATCATTGACCTGACTTTGTATCAGTTGTCAGAGGCCACCCACTAACAAAACACTCCTATGTATGTAAACTCAGAAGTACGTCCACTGTGTTCAGAGGAGCTCAGTCCAAGGTGTGCATAGGATTGCAGCCTAAATCTCCAGCATGTGGTCACTGGCGAAGGAACAGGGGTGCGGGGGGAGATCACTACCCCTGGCGGCACGATCCCAGTTAGGTGCTATCGCGGCTCCCCCCCTGCTGGGCACCATGCCCCCACAGGCACCACACCACACCCCCGGGATGCGCACCATGCCCCCCCCCAGGACGTGTGCCAGCCACGCCCCTGCCTGCTCTTCACCACCCCCACCAGAGCTTGAAGCTCTGTCACTGCATGTGGTTTATCTGCCCTCCCTACCCCCACACCAACAACAGGTGTCTTGTCCCAGATTCATGTCTTTATCATTTGTATTTATAACCCATCCTTCACCAAATGGCCCCAGGACAGGTTACAAATATATAAGTATGAAAATAGGTATTGCGTACCATTAAAGTCATAAAAGCAAAACCACAAAACAACCAATTATCAGAATAACAACAGCAGGTTGAACTGTTGCTGACTGGCTTTTTTCAAGTGCCAGAGTTGTCATCAGTATTAGATGAGTTTCACCTAAAGCAAAATATGAAACCAATTTGAAGTTTCATACCCAGGTGACACATCTGAAGGATTTTGAGGGGGGTGGGGCGGAAATGCAATGAGATTTCAGCTTTTCAAGGGGTAACCATGTTATGCTCCGGAGTCTTGGAGCATCTTACCAACACATTTATTATGGCATAAGGCAGGCATAGGCATAGTCGGCCCACCAGATGTTTTGTTACTACAACTCCCATGATCCCTAGCTAACAGGACCAGTGGTCAGGGAACTTGGGAATTGTAGTCCCAAAACATCTGGAGAGCCAAGTTTGCCTATGCCTGACATAAGGTTATTTAGACTACTAGAGTCCACTTCACCAGAGGAAGCATGAATCTCAGTTTGCAGATACATGGATGTAGAAGAAAGGGAGATGTCTACACTGCGTAGCTCAGCTGGTTAGACTGAGCATGGTGCTGATAACACTAAGGTCACACGTTTGATCCCCTTATGGGACAGCTGGGTGCGTGGCTGGAGCTATGTGCCTCCCCGCACCTAGAAATGTGGCTGCCTGACCTAACAAGGAAAGCTGGTTACAGAGATGTCTCCAGGGCCTCAGGCAGGAGTCTTTCTCAGTCCTACCTACAGATGTCAGCGTCACCCATGTACTTACAATGCATTCAAAGCATTTGCATTCAAAGCTAAGCAGTTGGCTCCTTACCTCTCTCGCCTTGACCTGGCCCACTGTGATCCATGTGGCGGTCACCACCAGACTTGATTATTGTAACTCACTCTACATTGGGCTGCTCTTGAGACTGACCCAGAAACTCCAGCGGGTGCAGAATGCCACGGCGAGACTCCCCACAGGGTCCTCGCCACGGGATCACATTCACCCGGTGCTATACCAGCTGCACTGGCTCCCAGTGGAGTACAGGATCAGGTTTAAGGTGCTGGTTTTAACCTTTAAAGCCCTATACGGCCTAGGACCTCTTACCTACGGGACTGCCTCTCCTGGTATGTCCCACGGAGGACCTTACGGTCTTCAAACAAAAACATCTTGGAGGTCCTGGGCCACAGGGAGGTTAGGCTGGCCTCAACCAGAGCTAGGGCTTTTTTGGCTGTGGCCCAATCTGGTGGAACGCTCTGTCACAAGAGACTAGGGCCCTGCGGGACTTGACATCTTTCCGCAGGGCCTGCAAGACAGAGCTGTTCCACCAGGCCTTTGGCCAAGGCACAATCTGACCCCTCCTTTGGTAATCCTCATAGAACTCTAACCCAATGGTTACGATTAATTTGATTCTGAATTGATTTCTGTTGTTAGCCTCTCTGAGCCCGGCTTTATTCTACCACTGAGCATTCTTCTTCAACCTACAGTCCAGTTGTTAGATCTCAGGTTCACATTTCAAGATGGACGTGCAAAAGGACATCACAGAGCCACTGATATCTTAACTGTTTATTGGAGACAGGCTAAATGTAAAAAAAAAAAAAGGCAGATGATTCTAGTTGGAAGGTGATGCTTTCCAAACTGCCATTATCAGAATGAATCACTTCCAAGGGGATATTTTTATTCTGTTGTCGGCTGAAGTGGTGGAAAGGTCAGGCACTGTGCTAAAATTAAGCTGATAAACAGTGCTTTCAAACCCACAGGTTTTTCTTTTTTTTATCAGGCTGCAACTCCAAATAGGGCATGATCCACCTATTTAAGCGATTTCCTCCAAAAATGAGGAAAAGCTTATAATAGTTCCTAAGTAGCATGGAGTATTTCTCCACTCCCTTTTCTTTTTGTCAGATATCAATTGTAGGTTTATTGGTTCTACCATGAAAAAAAACTAAAATAAATAAGAAATTCACCAATTCTGCACATGGGTGTAGCCAGGATTTGGGGGGAGCAGGCTTTTGTTAGGAGGGCAGACTTTTGATGGGGGGTGCAGAACCTCAGATTTGTATTGATTTTTATTGACTTAGATTGACGGGCGGCAGCTGTCCCCTGCCCCCCCCCCCCGCTACACCCATGGTTCCACACAACCCACCAGAAATGCAAATTTTCAAAATCAAAGATGTTGAAAAAATCACAAAGAGTAATATCGAAGAACAGGGTGGTAGAGGGGCATTATGGGAGAGAGGAGGATGTGTGTTGGTGTGGAAGCAGCAATGGTGGTAATGCGATGCACAAGAATCTTTCCCATTCCACTTACTGTGTTCTCACAGTCGGCAATCAGATACCTGTAGGAAACCAGTGAACAGAACATGAGCAAAAAGCAGTCTCTCCTCCAGTGGTTTCAAAAAATAAATAAATCCCAGTTCTTGTCTGTGCTCCTCCAACATCACACCTGAGCCCACCTTCAGCAGGTGAGTCAGAGAAACTGGTGGGCGGCATGGTAGACTAGCAGCAACCCTAGTTTGCTATAACTGGCACCACTCTTCAAATATGGATTTTCATCTGAATCTTTCTGATACTTCAGGGAGAGTGAACAACACACTCTCTCTCTACCTTTCTTTCAGTGCCCTGATACCTGCCCTCTAGCATTTAAGAACATCTTAAACTCTTCCTGGACTTTAGCCCGAGAAAACCAGCTGCTTTATGGATGAGAACAGATGATAATAAAGGCATTGGTTTAGACTTCATGTGGTGGTAGGTTTGTGACTCACCATCTAAATAACAAAATCTGTGCTGTAAGATGAAGTCACCCAAAGATAAGGCGATGAGAACCAAGGGCATCGCTCTGCAGGGTGTCATCAGAAAAAAGAAAGGAAGCGCTATCAAAAATAAGATGCAGAAAGAACTGTTGGGGGGGGGGGTAAGGTTATAATAGTATCTCTCCATACTGTGCAGATCACTTAAATTACTGCTTACAGGAGTTATGAACATGTGCTGGGTGACAAATTAATTTGTTATCTGTTTGCAGAATGTATTAAAGCATTCATCAGAGTTAGACGCTGCCGTTAAATACTGGGGGGGAGAATGCCTGTGATGGAGCTTTGACATTGTGAATTGAGTAACCTGGGCAGAACAAAGTTCTTGAGTGAAATGCTAATTAAAATGCACTGACAGCAATGACTTCTTATATAATAATGAAAGTTGATGAAAAACAGTGCCCAAGCAAGGTCATCTTTAAACAACACCCACATGCTCAATCATTCCTAAATCTTCAAATAGCTAGTGGGTATAGTAAACCGATACAGACTCCTCTGATTATTTGGATGAGACCTTTCCTGTTTCAACAGAATGCAGAAGGTTCTTCACTGAACTTTGTCCCTATACAGTGGTACCTCAGGTTACATACGCTTCAGGTTACATATGCTTTAGGTTACAGACTCCGCTAACCCAGAAATAGTGCTTCAGGTTAAGAACTTTGCTTCAGGATGAGAACAGAAATCGTGCTCTGGCGGCACGGCAGCAGCAGGAGGCCCCATTAGCTAAAGTGGTGCTTCAGGTTAAGAACAGTTTCAGGTTAAGAACAGACCTCTGGAACAAATTAAGTACTTAACCTGAGGTACCACTGTACTGCATTAAAGAAAGGGGGTGAAAAATGCCTTGTAGTAGCAGAATGCAGCACCTCTCCCCAAAAGGTCATAATTTACTGTCCACTTTTGGAACTTCTGGTGCTTTTGACACCTCTGTACTGGGATGCTAAGAAGTTAGTGGATGAAGGATGGGTTCAAGTTGTGGTACCATCAGGCCTGGGCTTGGGGGCAGAAGCCAAGAGGTGTTGTTTGCTAGGACTTCCTGCTTGGTTTACCTACTCCCAGTAGTGGCTCACTAAAGGTTCTTCATCACCCTGGAAACAAGTGACAAGTGGGGGGCCATAGGGTTCTGTCCTGGGACTGTTGTTATTCAACATTTTTATAAACAACTCGGATGAAGATAACTGATGGGATGCTCATCCAATTTGCAGATGGAAACAAACTGTGAGGGGTAACCAGTGTTGCAGAATATTCAAGTAACAGATTGGAGAACTGGGTCCAAACTAGCAAAGCCTGTTTTCTACATCATCTATCTTCAGAAAAAGTAACTTTTTTTCCAGTCCACCCAGCGGATATTACTCAGTAATAATTTAATTCAAAAAGCTGTTGTTAAGCGTAGCACTCATTCTACTAAATAAATTCTGTTTGATCCCACTAGAAGGAATATTGTATCAGTCATTAAATTTCATAGCATAGTTCTAATTAGTTAAATAACATTAAGTCACTAAAGAAAACATGAGAGAGGAACCAAGGATTTTTTAATATATAGCTCACACACTTTATTTTAGGGTCTTTATTCATTACTTGCATCGGCAAACTGAAATCCAAGCTTTTTGGGTTGTTGTTTTTTTAAAAAAACAGTGTCAATTCTTGAACAGTTCTTTTACATCTCAAAAGAAGAAACCTGGAATACACGACTGGCTTAAACAATCATTTTTACCATATGGGCTCTGGTGTGGTGATTCATCAACTGCAGAAGGAAATAATGAACATGGAAGCATAATTTGAAATGAAAAGTTTCCAAGAAAGGAAGCACCAGGGTATCTCTAGATGTCAGGAGGTATAAAGAGAATGGGCGGGAGGATAAAAAATTGAAATGATAACTTTACAGTACAGTCTGCTTGGTTAGCACGAACTGCAGAGCAAGTCGTGTTTTCTTTTTTTTCATGCAGCACTGCCTAGTAAATTGAATGTTTATGCTTGGGTAATTGTGCAATACATTATTTAAGAAGGCTTCCTATAATAGTTTAAAAGAAAGGGGGAAAGTCTGTGTAAATATCACATAAGCAAATTGTCTAATAAGAAATGGGCTTTCTCATGGTCTTCTGCATTTCAACCAGAGGAAGGGGGTGAGTTTAAAGCATAATATCCTAATATTCTTTCCATACATAACAGCTGGAAAAGATACCCTTGCAGAGTTTCTGTAGAGGAGTGATATTGCAACTTTATACTCCTTTAAAATGACATCAACAGTAGCAACTTTACATATCCCAGTGCACTATTACCTAGCATCAGAGTGTTGGAGAGAAGGGAACAAACCTTGGATTAGTTAAGAAAAATCACTTTGGTTCTTCAGGTTTTTATTTTTTTTAAGGACAGAAGAACTTGTGAGATTTCTGAGTTAATTTCAGGAAATCCTGGAAGAGCTCATTCATCTCTGCTGAAGTTCTTAAAAGGTTTGGAATACCAATAAAGCTTTAATGCATAATTACCTGGCCCAGTTTGTAATGGTTCTGCTGTATTCTGAACTAAGTACCAGAGAACAACTGAGATCTTCTCCAGCTTGGAATGTACAATGAGGTTCTGAGCATGGTCAGCATGAAACACCCAGAGCCAGCCAGCTACCTTATAGCTAGCTACATGTACAAAATGCTAACTGATAACTGTGGATACATGGCTAGACACTGAGCCAATTAACCTTTTGTTTGTTGAGTATCTCAATGGTTCCTTGCAAATGTATATGTTAGTATTGTCACTCATGCTGTCATAAAATCTTCTCTTTCCCCATTTCCCTCCCTATTGGGAGGGGTTGGTTGAATTTCCAGGCAGCTCTCCACCATACAGTGGTACCTCGGGTTAAGAACTTAATTCGTTCCGGAGGTCCGTTCTTAACCTGAAGCTGTTCTTAACCTGAAGCACCACTTTAGCTAATGGGGCCTCCCGCTGCCTCCGCGCCACCGGAGCACGATTTCTGTTCTCATCCTGAAGCAAAGTTCTTAACTCGAGGTACTATTTCTGGGTTAGCGGAGTCTGTAGCCTGAAGCGTATGTAACCTGAAGTGTATGTAGCCCGAGGTACCACAGTAATTTGTTCTGGGAATGGCAACTCCCAGGAGACAATATGATAAAGCACATGTACACAGCACTATTAGACCACATATGCCAATATTATGAGCCACGAGAGAACTCTCAGAAAACGGATGTATTGCTGTCTGCCACCCGCCAAACACTTGCATGGAAAAAACTTGTAATTTCCAAGCTCATATTAGATCAACTTAAGGGAGGTTTGCCTGCCTCTAAAGATCACCAGCTAAATAACATGAGTGGTATTTGAACCTATTTCATCAGTCTGAGTCCAGCACTCTCCTTTTCTATTCCAATTTACCATGGTGAAAAACTAACTGATAATGTTAATAGCATGAACCAGTCGTTTAACCAACCTAAAAACTTTCTCTTTTCAATGTGCCACGCAGCTTCTTCTAGCCCATAATCACAGTATTTGTCTGTAACTGGCAGGGTAACTCTCATCAGCCCATTGAAACAGCCTGTGTGTAGCTTGGTAGTACTCCTGAATGTTGCTTTGCTCTTTGAGTGGCTGCAGTAGGTACAGATGCTTTTAATCAATTATCAATTTTATATAGAACATAATTATATCAATTATATACTAGCTCTGCTGTTTCCTAGAGTAACAGTTCCTGTCTATGGAAACCACTGTCACCGCCAGCGGGTTGCCATATGTCTTCTTGTTCCGGGACACATCCTCTTTTTCATGGAGAGTTGTCATAGCGATCCAATGGAAGTTGGCAAATGTGTCCTCTTTTTTGCTCTTCAAAATAAGGCAACCCTACGGGCTCTGATCTTTCATTTTTTAAAGTAAGACTCTAGTCAACCTAGAAGGAATGTTCTACAGCAAATGTGCAGGTACCCTTCTAATCATTTTGTGTGTGAAATGAGCCTAAATCCTAAACTGCTACTGTTTCGCTATGTCCTTTCTTGCTTCTGTATTATTTTCTCTGCTGTTTGTCCTTCTGTTTCCCCTAGCAACCAGGATGCATCTTTCCTATGGTGGGTTCAGTCTGAGATCAGGTAGTCCCTAGAAGTTATTTTCTGCCAATACTACTACACAGAAAACGTGGGTGGATGCAGGAGCTAAATAATTCATTAAGAATTATCTGTATGCTTATCTTACAGTATAGTACATCCGATGTCCTTTTAAATGTGTTGTGGATGGAGGGGCTTATTGGTTTGTTTCTGCTGGTATTTGTATTTTGCCTTTTTATATTGTAATTTTGTGTTGTGGACTGCCTTGAGATCTATGGGAATAGGGTGGTATACTAAATAAATAAATAAACAAACAAACAAATGGTATACATGTCTACTTAGAAGTAAGTCTCTTTGTGTTTAATGGGGCTTACTCCTCAATAAGTGGGAACAGGATGGCAGCCAAGGCATTGGTATAGGATTGGCAGTGGGGGGGAACAGAATTTTGGTGTCTTTAACAGTGGTGTGGCAGGCAGAAATTCAACATGTTTAGCCTTTCCTGGTATGGAAATATGATTATGAAAAGATGCACAGGATCCACCCATTTGCTGCTCTGTTTTCGTTGTTTTGCTGCCTGTCAGCAGGGGTGGGCTTTGGTAGTACGGTGCCCTAAGCAAGGACAAAAATTTTGGGGGGGCCCCCCCATAAATATTTCTTATTTTCATGTCCTCCTCCATCTCGCCTTCGATTCTGCATGCCCTTGGCATGGAATAAGTAGTGGGAAGCTACTTGAGAGGCTTTTAAAAATGTGTGTGTTGGGCTATAACCATTCTGAAGTTATAGAGAGTGTCTTAAAGAAATCATGTTTAATTACCTAAGACATCCCTGCCAAAGCAGTTTTGTAAAACTTGCTTGTTAGTACACATTTTAAAAAAAGATGATTCAGTCTATTTGTAGTCACAAAGGGAAAATATTTCTCGAGTGACGTGGATATCTATATGCCTGATGATGCTAATATGCATAAGAAGGGGTTTACAAACTTTTTATGCCAGAGGATTCGGCTATTACGCTTGTTGCCAGAGCATGAATAGGATCTCTTAAGGGGCATTGATGTGATATTTATAGTAGTGGTAGGAAAGAAAGGCTATGTATGTGTATTCCCAGTGTGACGTTTTGTAATTTCATGAGTGTGTTTGCCTATCCCTATAGATGTCCACAGAGGTTGTGTATATGGAGTCAGGACTGGTACCATAGTGTGTGCAACAGCTGGAAGCTATAGGTGCAAGTTAACAGAAGGATCACTGTGAGCGAAGATGGGTTAAGGTGCTTCTGCAGTTGCCGTTCTTTATGGTGATGATACAAGCGGCAAACAAGCTGCAACTGTACAGCAGGCAGATTGTGAAGCACAACATCCCCACAGAGCCCGACTGCTGCGCTGCCCATAAAGTAAGCATGGAAGCAGCTGCTACCACTTCCCCTCAATTGTTCAAGGCTTTCTCTCAGTAGCCGCCGCGACCCGGAGGGAGAAGGCTAACAGGTGAGCAGGGGATGCCAGTGACTCCATGCTCTTGCCTGTTCTCTCCCCCTGGGGGGAGGTAGCCAGGCAGAGGAAACATCATTTCTGCTCATCTCTCACCTGCTCTCTTGCAAGCAGCTCCAGCCAGTGTGACTTTGCCGTTTACACTTCCTCAGACAAGTGTGCTGCAGCAATGCTACAAGGAGCAGTTGCTGTTTGCTCACATGTGATAATAATAATGATAATGATAATGATAATAACAATTATTATTATTATTATTATTATTATTATTATTATTAATTATTTATACCCCGCCCATCTGGCTGGGCTTCCCCAGTCACTCTGAGCGGCTTCCAAAAATATATTAAAATACTGTAATACATCTCTCTGTGTGTTTGTGTGTTTGGATCCAGCAATTGGGATTGGGCCCACAGTTTGGACTGACTGCAAGGAGGTGGAGGTGTGGTGGAGGTGGGTCAGGTCCCACCAAGCATGTTGCTGGGGCCCCACAAAATCTGGAGCCAACCAGATTAGACAGGAGGCTGGGGCACATTTGGGGTTGAAGGACGAAGCATGTGGTGGAAGGCAGAGAAGTGAAATGGTCTAGGATACAATGAGGTAATCGCTTGTAGGGAAAGGTGGGGATGAAGTGAGAGGGGTAGCTCCGAATTTAGGGCGCTGCTGGCAGTTCCCCAGCTGCGGGGATGCAAAATTGAGAAGATCCATCAGCGAGCAGATCCATTTGGGGGCGCCAAATTTTGGCATCGCACGGGGCGCCATATTAGGAAGATCACCAAAGTCCTTCCCTATTTGGGGAGGGGGGTGTCGGCTGTCGGAACACAAATCGGCACAAAACATCTGGATCGGCCAAGGCTGCGCTAGAATGTCCGCTCTGAGGGAGGTGGCGCTGAGAAGATAAGGAGAGGACGAAACAAATGGGGGGAGAGAGGCATGGTTGGCTCGAAGGTGAGCGCGCCTGTGCCCGCCTGGGCTTCCAACTTGTGGCTTTTCCCGGCGAGGAAGAAGAGGAGGCTGAAGCGGCACCACAAGAACCCGGGTCGGGTTACCACTTACCACTGAGGAATCCCGCTCGCCCTCCTGGACTCCTCCGACTACTGCCTGCCTGAGGAGAGCGGGAGAGCGCCTGGCCCTCTGGAGCAGCTTGGCGGGAAGTGGAGGCGAGAGAGCGAGAGCAAGGAGAGAGGCGCGCCGGCGCCGCCTCCCGCTCGCGTTCCCCGCCTCCCCTTCGTCGGCTCTGACGCGCCTCCTGCCGCCTATTAATCATCCCTCCGAGCCGGCAGGCTGCAATTAATGCCAATCGGACTCACGGCGGCGCCCGGCTCCCTCTTCCCCTGCTTCTGGACGGCTCTTTCCCGCGCCGCTCCTCAGATGCTGCCAAGCTGCGTGAGGAGGAGGAGAAGCAGCGCAGCGGCAGCCGGAGAATGCTGACGCCCTCCTGCCGCCGGCTGGCCCGGGCGCGGGCGGCGCTGTAAGCCCGGTCGACGGGGCGGAGGATGGCCCCTGCGCCCGGCTGGTCGCGGGCGCTGCTGGAGGCATGGACCCGGCGGCGGGCGCCAGGAACTCCTCGGGCGCCGCCAACGGCACGGTGAGCGGCGGCGGCGGCAGCGGCGGGAGCGAGTCTCAAGGCAGCAGCGCCATCCTGATCTCCTTCATCTACTCGGTGGTGTGCCTGGTGGGTCTGTGCGGCAACTCCATGGTGATCTACGTGATCCTGCGCTACGCCAAGATGAAGACGGCCACCAACATCTACATCCTCAACTTGGCCATCGCCGACGAGCTGCTGATGCTGAGCGTGCCCTTCCTGGTCACGTCGACGCTGCTGCACCACTGGCCCTTCGGCTCGCTGCTGTGCCGCCTGGTGCTCAGCGTGGACGCCGTCAACATGTTCACCAGCATCTACTGCCTGACGGTGCTCAGCGTCGACCGCTACATCGCCGTGGTGCACCCCATCAAGGCGTCGCGCTACCGCCGGCCCACCGTGGCCAAGATGGTCAACCTGGCCGTGTGGGGCCTGGCCATCGTCATCATCCTGCCCATCATCATCTTCTCCAAGACGGAAGCCAACACGGACGGCACGGTGGCCTGCAACATGATGATGCCCGAGCCCAAGCAGAAGTGGCTGGTGGTCTTCGTGGTGTACACGTTCCTCATGGGCTTCCTCTTGCCCGTGGTGGCCATCAGCCTGTGCTACATCCTCATCATCGCTAAAATGCGCATGGTGGCGCTCAAGGCCGGCTGGCAGCAGCGCAAGCGCTCCGAGAGGAAGATCACGCTGATGGTCATGATGGTCGTCATGGTCTTCGTCATCTGCTGGATGCCTTTCTACGTCGTGCAGCTGGTCAACCTGTTCGTGGAGCCCGACGACGCCACCATCAGCCAGCTGTCGGTCATCCTGGGCTACGCCAACAGCTGCGCCAACCCCATCCTCTACGGCTTCCTCTCGGACAACTTCAAGCGCTCCTTCCAGAGGCTGCTGTGCCTCAGCTGGATGGACAACGCCGCCGAGGAGCCCGTCGACTACTACGCCACCGCCCTCAAGAGCAGGGCGTACAGCGTCGAGGACTTCCCCCAGGACAACTTCGGGGAGTCCGGAGGCATGTACAGGAACGGGACGTGCACCTCCAGGATTACAACCCTCTGAGGACAGGCCTCGCCGCTCTCCCCCACCAGGAGAGGAAGGCCGGATCCGGGGAGGGGACGGGGGTCGAGAAGAGGGGGCGCCAATGGGTCAGTGCAACCCCCAGGAGGTTGGTGGCTCGAGCCCACCCAGGGACGACAGGAGTCCTGCGTTGCAGGGGTTGGACTAGATGAGCCCGGGGGTCCCGTCCAACTCTGCATATGATGTAGCTAGAGAGAGCAGCCCTGCACTAGTTGCCCATCAAATGGGGGAAATATGTGTAGGCGCGCGTCCTTTCTGCTCAGTTGAACCCGGGCACCCCTTCCCTGCAGTTGCTTTGGACACCCTCGTCAAACAATCCACAGCTCGCCCAGCAAGACTTTGATTCCCACCACCACCTCCCCAGCGCTGCGCTTTGGGTACCAGGCCATTGAGTGTGGGTCAGTTTGTGGGTCGCTTGTGATTTCTTTCTTTCTTTCTTTCTTTCTTTCTTTCTTTCTTTCTTTCTTTCTTTCTTTCTTTCTTTCTTTCTTTCTTTCTTTCTTTCTTTACCTTCCTTCCTTCCTTCCTTCCTTCCTTCCTTCCTTCCTTCCTTCCTTCCCCCACCCCTCTCCCGAGTTCCTCATTTTGTCCACGTCACTTCTTCTCTACTTGCTGGTAGCAGATCACAAGCTGAGGTCCGTTGCGTTCGAGGCCCCCTAGGAAGAGGAGACGTGGCTTTTTGTCAACCAAATCGAGACCTAGCTTGTCTTTATTTGTTTAAGCGGCGTTTGCTTACTGAGAGAGAGGGATGGAGGGGGAGAGGTGCTGGGACTCCAAGTTAGCCCTCTAATTTAGAGGACCCAACCAATAAACACAGGTGTGGGTGTAATTTCTCACTTCTGAGGCTGGAAAGCACTCTTAACATGCTCAGAGGGCACTCACATAGACTGACCAAGGGGGCATTAAACGAGCCTTGCTTCGAATTAAGCCCTGGTTGCCTCAAACCCCTCCAAGTCTTAGAAATCATGTTTGGCAAAGCGAGCGCACAACTAGGCGCGCGCCTCGAGCGCTTTTCTCTTCTCCCGAGAGGCGGAGGAAGCCAAGAGCTTCCCAAACGCAGGAGGCAACCGACCCCTTTGCAAGAAAACAGCCCTTGGGGCAGCATAGATCTTCGATCTGTCTGTAGGCAGCTCTGGAAAAGTGCGAAGCTAAATACGGTGTCGCTTCCCCACACCCCGCCCCTGGACACGAAATTTCTGTTTGGCATTCAGCGGCGCTCAAGGGGAAATGGCAATGCGTTTGGAAAGGGAAAGGAAACCGGCCTGCTGGAAAGCCAGGCGATTATGTCGTTATCTCGCGGCAACAGCAGGCTGCTGATAAGAGCGAGATAAATAGCTTTCCCTGCACCCACCGGCACCTTCCTCCGTGACAGTCGAGAGCCCGGGCGCTGGGCGCTCCCAGCGATGTTTGATCTGGGAAGCGTAGCGCTGTGTGGGTACATATCATAAAGGTGTGTAAACAAAGCAGGTTAAAGAGCTGCCAGGACTGTGTGATAGGCGGCGTCAGCGGTACGAGGGCGGGAAATTAAGGGGGCTCCTTCTGTCTGGAGAAAAGAATTGGTGAGTCAGACTAAAGAGACAGTTTATCTTAAAGACTTTCTTTTTTTTTAAGGGTGCCAAATTATTTCAGCTACAATGCACAAAGTACTCCCTACTGGGTAGTGAATCTGATGGACTTCTGGGGAACTGGCCATTATTTAGTAGCTAGGGGAAACTATTCAATGGTAAAGGTAAAGGGACCCCTGACCATTAGGTCCAGTCGCGACCGACTCTAGGGTTGCGGCGCTCATCTCGCTTTATTGGCCAAGGGAGCTGGCATACAGCTTCCGGGTCATGTGGCCAGCATGACTAAGCCGCTTCTGGCGAACCAGAGCAGCGCACGGAAACGCCGTTTACCTTCCCACCGGAGCGGTACCTATTTATCTACTTGCACTTTGATGTGCTTTTGAACTGCTAGGTTGGCAAGAGCAGGGACCGAGCAACGGGAGATCACACCATCGGGGGGATTCGAACCTCCGACCTTCTGATCGGCAAGTCCTCGGCTTTGTGGTTTAACCCACAGCACCACCCGTGTCCCATTCAATGGTAGCTTAAGATAAACCAATAACATTCAAGACAAATCAAATTGCCTTGCCAAAAGAATCCTAAGGCTCACTTCTAGGTGGCTTAGAGACGCTCACAGGAAGGGTCTGATGTAATAAGCTATAGCTGCACCCTCTTGTTTGGCTCCAGCCTTTTCACAAGTGACACACCATCTATACTTTTGGGACACCTCCACGAAGTACACATGGGCTGCCAGGTGTAATGGGCATTGCTGCCCCTGGAGGCTTTTCATGGGCGGTATTCTTAGTAGAATCAGGAGGGATATTTCCAATATCACTAGGGACTTAAGGAGGAATCTAAGACCAAGAGAAGTGCCAAACTGGGTCAAGTCAAGTGGACCCATTTGACCAAACGTCCTTTCTTTGAAGCAACCCAGGAGGAGACCCTACAATAAAAACAAACTGTACAGAAACAAGGTGCTGGGGTAGGGAAAGATCCAGCCCATTGCTACCCCACCCCATTTCCAAGCTGCAGGAATTTGTTGAAGCCCCTTCCCACTTTTGCCTTTGCAGCCCTCTTCATCATTAATTTGTAATACACTGTCTAAGTGCTCTGCTGTCTGTTCCATTTCTGGGACTCCTGTTTTTAAATGTGAGACCAATCAGGTTTTTATGTTACTCAATATACTTGTGTTTCTGCTCTGTGAAAATTATTCTCTCTAAAACTGTTTTCTTTTGGAACAGCTTTTGATGTGCAGCAGTTTTTGGTAATTATTCAGAAGCTGAATTAATAACAATTCACAGGTTGGAATTGTTCAAGAAACTTTCTGGGGGGTGGGGGGCTGTAACCTTGGGGAAAATTCCTTTTTGTTCCTTACATTTCTGTGTCCTGTCTTTTGTTTCTATTATTGTTGTTCATGTCCATGTCTGGAAAACCAACAATGTTTTGTTTCATATATGGCAATAGCTAAAGTGCAATCCCTCATACTCCTTCCTGTTTTAAAATAATCACAGGTATACAGTCTGATAAAATATACCATTTTGCCTTTTATTTTTACACCATTGCACAAAATTAATGTGAAATGGAAGACACTGTACTCTGGTGATGTACTTCAACTCTTTCCCACTAAATGTACTCTTCTGATGATCGGGAACACTGAAAATTGCTTAAAATTATGTACCCATAATGTTAACAAGAACTTGTAATAAGTAGCCTGAATATTACAGCTATAGTTGTCTGGTACCCTTAATGAAAGGACCAAATTTTCTCTCTGACTGCAGTGCTGTTAAATTATACATTTCAGGTGTAAAGCAAAAAAAGTAGGAGATGTGGTTTAACAGTGCTGCTTGCTCACTTTTTTTCTGACATCCCTGTTCCAAATAGCCTCAGTTTGGCTGGACAATGCCCTTAAGTCCCATTGACGTTTAATGAATTGAAATTGCAGCTCCCACTTTCTACAAAGTTGCTGACTGTCATAGGATTGCATTTATCCCACTGAAATCTTCAAGATTTAAAATTATTTAAATTTGGCTGGATTGTGTGCCTTGAATTTGGTCCGTGACAGTAAAAGAAAGAGGGAAAACAAAAGAACAGAGGGGATAGGAAAGGGGTAATGTGTGCAAATGAAGCAACATGTACTTTTGCCTAATTTCACTTGGGGGTGTTCAAAAGGCAGGCTGAATGTAATTTGGACAAGCCCCCATTGCCCCCATTTTATACAGCGATCCTATCAAATGCTGCACAGAAACTGGTAATGATGTTGATTCATGGAACTAAAGGGGGGGTAAGTTCAATTATTGGGGTTAGAGACAACTAGATTATTTCAATCACCAACACAGAAATTATTGATTCATGCTTAAATATTTGAGTCTGAATTTCAGTTCCCTCATTTTTCTGTAGATTATTCATCTGAAACCATTTTTATATGTTTGCTAATTGTACCTTGCCTCCCTGAAGAGCTTATTTAGAGAAGCTCCCCTTTCAGTGTATTAGCTCACATGCCACCAAATAGAAAGGGGGGGGGGAATCAGCAAATTGTTCACAACAGACAGAACCTCCATTGTGCCAATTTTTAATTAACGTATTTATTTTTATATTTTTTGAATGACTTTTCAAATCTGGGTCACTGTTTCTTTAAGAGGGTTTCAATCTCTTACGCTGTCATTTTCCCCTAGCAATACTGTAATTCAGTGTTAGCTTAATAAAGAGATGTATTAAACAATACTCTGCAATCCATTTTCTACCGCTTCTGTACAATTGCTCAACTGGCTTGATCCTGAACAGCTACTGAGAAAGTAAATTTCATTCACTGTATACACTGAAGATAAGAAGATAAGACATTAAATAACACCACACTTGTTTATTTTTCGCCATCACGCAAATACACTTTGACAAGTGGGTGTTCTGGACTAGGCAGACTAAACCAACACAGATATAGGAGTTTAGCCGAATTGTCCAGCCTTTGTGTGGAAGACCATAGACATATAACAAAGATATTGAACTGCTAACATAAGACATTGTTGGTCATGATTGCCTATGGACAAAGAGGGCTATTACATTATTCCTGCTTTTTCTTCTTTTATGTTTGGCAATTTGAATGGGAACAAATATGATTTGATACTGGAAGCACTTACAAAGGGGCTGCAGTGGGGCTGTTTCTCCTATGGGGAGACTTTACAGCAGGAAAACATTAAAGTTCATAGAAGCACATGTTAAATTTCACAAAAGATGGCACTCTTCCCTTGAGAGAAAGCAGCTTTTGATGTTTGTTTACCATACCAAAGCCTCTGCAGCTGCTTTTCATTGTGTTTTGTTTTAAGTTTGGGCACAGAAATAAAGTGCTAGCCCAACTCTCTAAACTACCCTGAACCATCATCGATGGCTGCTAGCTGATGGCTATGCTCTACTCTACATTCAGTATGTTTCTGAATACCAGTTGCTGAAAACAGCAGAAGGAGAGAGTGCTCTTACACTCGTCACATTTGTGCCTTTCCCAAAGGCATTTGGTTGGCCAATGTGAGAAGAGGATGCTGGACAAGAATGGCCATTGGTCTGATACAGCAGGTTATTCTTACATTCATATCCATGTGATTTTAAACAGATGCAATACTGATTATCCAAAAATGGAAAGATACAATGATTTAGGAGGAGGGACTTAAAAAAGAAGAAGCATCTAAACAAGGGTGGATAATCATGTCACTGTTTGGAGATGAAAGCAGTAACCAAGGTTATCATCATGTATGTTTGAATTATGGTGCTGGAGGAGACTCTTGAGAGTCCCATGGACTGCAATAAGATCAAACCTCTCAATTTTTAAGGAAATCAGCCCTGAGTGCTCACTGGAAGGACAGATCGTGAAGCTGAGACTCCAATACTTTGGCCACCTCATGAGAAGAGAAGACTCCCTGGAAAAGACCCTGATGTTGGGAAAGATTGAGGGCACAAGAAGAAGGGGACGACAGAGGTCGAGATGGCTGGATAGTGTTCTCGAAGCTACCAGCACGAGTTTGACTAAACTGCGGGAGGCAGTGGAAGACAGAAGTGCCTGGCGTGCTCTGGTCCATGGGGTCAAGAAGAGTCGGACACGACCAAACGACTAAACAACAACATGTATGATTTATTAGAAACCCTAAGATTAAACTCGCCAGACAGAACAATTTCCCTGCCCCTTGCATGATGTTCTGGGGGGCTGTGCTGACATCCCCCCACCAGCCAATTTCTTGGGGGGGGGGCAGAAGCCCCACTGTGTAAGCAAAAGCCCTTAACATGGTTCATTAGACATTTATTAATATATTTTCAGAAAGCATGGACTGCGTAATATAAAATATGTAATACAAATATAAAAGTTAAACTAAAAAACCCAAATTGCACGCCATATGAAATTGTTCGTTGTATTCTTGTAAAGGTTCCATAATGTTGCTGCAACCCCACCTGAAGGCCCTGTTGCTGATAAATACATGCTGAATGCATGGCTCTGCCCGCAAGGCCTCGTCATCTCAGCAGAGGGACAGCAAGGCAGTCTCTAAGATAACTTGGTGCTGAGTTGTTTAAGTTTTTATAAACTAAAACAAAGATCTTAAATACAGCCCAGTAGACATCTCACAAATGGTATCAGGTTTTAGTGATAGGCACAGACCTGTTAAATTAGTTACAATCCTTAACTAAGATGTGCTGTGTCAGCAGAATAATTGCTCAGCTTATAGCTTACCAGCTGCTACACCAGCACAATATCACAAAACATTCCATTGGCGCTGCATGCCAAAGCACCAGGATTAAACCCTTCGTTTGGGATTCAGGGTGGCGGCTGCTCGGTTAAACTGTACTGCAGCATTTTCCCAGCATAAACAATTTGCCTTCCTTTTTAGAACCACCAGGGAGGCGGGTGGCGCTGTGGGTTAAACCACAGAGCCTAGGACTTGCCAATCAGAAGGCCGACGGTTCGAATCCCCGTGATGGGGTGAGCTCCCATTGTTCGGTCCCTGCTTCTACCAACCTAGCAGTTTGAAAGCACCTCAAAGTGCAAGTAGATAAATAGATAGATAAATAGATAAATAGGAAGGTAAACGGCGTTTCCGTGTGCTGCTCTGGTTCACCAGAAGCAGCTTAGTCATGCTGGCCACATGACCTGGAAGCTGTACGCTGGCTCCCTCGGCCTTTAAAGCAAGATGAGCACCGCAACCCCAGAGTCGGTCACAACTGGACCTAATGGTCAGGGGTCCCTTTACCTTTACCTTTAGAACCAAAGCATCCTTAATTACAGTAGGATAAGATACTGATATAACTGAAGATCAGTAAGTTCTATTGGAATATAATACATTTGTGCATGAGCAGGGCCGTCTTTAGCAGATGTGGCGCCAGGGTGCAAATATCCACCCAGCGCCCCCAAATTACCACGGATGGGGGGGAAGAGAAGCTGCGCACTGCCAGCCATGGGCAGGGGCACAACTCTCCCCCATGCCTCTGTGGGAGAGCAATCCCCACAGAGGCTTGGGAGGCAAGCTGCACGCCTGCCAGCCATATGGTTAACAGGGCGCAGCTGGCAGGTATGCAGGGAAAGGGGAGGCCGCTGGCAAAGCCACGCAGCTCCCCCACTCGCTGAGAGCCCCTGAGAGGCTGGCACCCTGGCGCAATGAACCACTAAGCCCTATGGGAAAGACGGCACTGTGCATGAGTAAGGTCTGATTCATGCGTTCTGCTGCTGGCATGGTTCTTCCTTCAGAACAAGATCCATATGGCAATCTGGGTTTATGAATTGAACAGCAGGGTCCCCAGCAGAAAGAGAAGTTTTTAATGTTTGATGTATTATTGCATTTTTATATTTTGCTGGAAGCCGCTCAGAGTGGCCAGGACGGTGGTATTATTATTATTATTATTACTATTATTATTATCTCTTTCAGAAGTGATGCTTAATGCATGTGGGATGAGGAGTTTGAGTAGATGCAAACAAACTCCACCATCTATAATCATGTGTATGATTATAACGTTTGTAGGGTCCGAACTGGAACAACAGGCAGTGATTGAGTTCCATTAGATGTAGATATGCAGAATTTTGATTTTCCTAAGTAGCCATCCCCTTCATGGATCACTGCCTTGCTGTGGCGAAGGGGCTTGATTGAAGAATTGATGCTTTTGAATTATGGTGCTGGAGGAGACTCTTGAGAGTCCCATGGACTGCAAGAAGATCAAACGTATCCATTCTGAAGGAAATCAGCCCTGATTGCTCACTGGAAGGACAGATCCTGAAGCCGAGACTCCAATACTTTGGCCACCTCATGAGAAGAGAAGACTCCCTGGATGTTGGGAAAGATTGAGGGCACAAGAAGAAGGGGACGACAGAGGACGAGATGGTTGGATAGTGTTCTCGAAGCTACAAACATGAGCCTGACCAAACTGCGGGAGGCAGTGGAAGACAGGAGTGCCTGGTGTGCTCTGGTCCATGGGGTCACGAAGAGTCGGACACAACTAAACGACTAAACAACAACAACAAGAAGTAGCCATATTTCAAGGGTGGGGAGCTTTTACATATTAGGGTTCAAAAAGATCTCAAACTGATGGATTCCTTTAAGAAATCTCTCATATATTGTCATTTTTCAGTACCCCAGCTCAGGATTGCCTAGTTTTTAAAGCACCCCTTTAATGCAAATGTATTATGAACTGCCCTTAATTTCAATATTCATTGAAAACAAATATTTCAAAATATGCACATTTTGATTCAGAACCTAGTCACCATGAAGACAGCACACTGAAAAATGCAAGCAGGAGTTGATGGTTTCATTTCATTTGCCTGAAATGGCAGGGTTCAAAATAAATATTCCCATTATGATACACACACACCAAAATCATATCCAAGAAACAAAGAAATAATAAATGCATAGAATAAACTTCATTCTTGAGAAAGAATTGATTTATGTTTGGCCTCCGCTATTTCTAGGCTCTAGAACTTTATCAGTCTCCAGGGATTAGCCATTGAGAAAATGAATCACAAATCTATGGAGGCAAATAAAATATTTTCTTCTCATTATGCATTCAACACTGCAGATTTCTCTTGTGCAGAATCCCACTGGACTAATAGCTAGAGACCTAAGTTTATAAAAAGAAAAATGCATGTAAAGCCATTAACTCTCTTGCAAAGAAAATAGGAGTGTACTGCAGACAGAGTAGTCAAAAGTCAAGGCACAAGGAATAAGAGACTGAAGTTGCTCGGCTAGATCAGCCAAAGTAGTGCCTGCCAGATGCTGGTGGACTACACTTCCCATCATCCTTAGCCCACATCACCAATGGTCAAGGATGATGATGGGAAATGTAGTCCAGCAACTTCTGGAGTACTTCATATTGGCCACCCCTGGACTAGATACTGAATACAGTGGTACCTCAGGTTAATAACTTAATTCATTCTGGAGGTTCGTTCTTAACCTGAAACTGTTCTTAACCTGAGGTACCACTTTAGCTAATGGGGCCTCCCACTGCCGCTGTGCCGCCACCGCGCAATTTCTGTTCTCATCCTGAAGCAAAGTTCTTAACCCAAGGTACTATTTCTGGGCTAGCGGAGTCTGTAACCTGAAGTGTCTGTAACCCAAGGTACCACTGTATTAGAGGTTTAAGTTTTCTTCTGAGAAATTCTTTTCCCAGACAATGCACACACGGGAGGGCGGGGAGTAGTCCAAGTCTACTGCTTGTCTTTCTTATCAGACCTATCACCCTACCCTCTTCTTCACCCCAAATACTGTTAATTCTTGCAGTAGAGGGCCTGCAACATAAATTGAGGTCCTATGGGTACTTGAATCTCTCATCTTTGCTTGGGAGTGATGAGGTTGATGGTGGGTAGGGATTTTGATGTGGATGATAAGAGTTGGATTGGCAGAGTCCATATAGAATGATAGAATCATAGAGTTGGAAGAGACCACAAGGGCCATCGAGTCCAACCCCCTGCCAAGCAGGAAACACCATCAGAGCACTCCTGACATATGGTTGTCAAGCCTCTGCTTTAAGACCTCCAAAGAAGGAGACTCCACCACACTCCTTGGCAGCAAATTCCACTGTCAAACAGCTCTTACTGTCAGGAAGTTCTTCCTAATGTTTAGGTGGAATCTTCTTTCTTGTAGTTTGGATCCATTGCTCCGTGTCCGCTTCTCTGGAGCAGCAGAAAACAACCTTTCTCCCTCCTCTATGTGACATCCTTTTATATATTTGAACATGGCTATCATATCACCCCTTAACCTCCTCTTCTCCAGGCTAAACATGCCCAGCTCCCTTAGCCGTTCCTCATAAGGCATCGTTTCCAGGCCTTTGACCATTTTGGTTGCCCTCCTCTGGACACATTCCAGTTTGTCAGTGTCCTTCTTGAACTGTGGTGCCCAGAACTGGACACAGTACTCCAGGTGAGGTCTGACCAGAGCAGAATACATATGGGATTGCAAAACATTAAAATGTCTCATGGCTAATTTAAGCCCACTGATTTCTGTGGATCTGCTCTATGATTTTCTGGGCCATCCTAAACACAGGAAGATGGCATACTTTATGCCACCGTAAATTAAGATGGCATAAAGGGGGCCAGATCCTTTGCTAGTTCAGGATACTCAGGGAGGGGAAAACACTGGTCAAGCTGGCCTTAGGCCAGTGGGGTGGAAAGAAGCCACTGAAATGGGAACTGGGCCCAACTGCTGACACACAGAGGAGAGATCCCAGGTGTCATTATCGGGTTTGGATGAACTGTGAGGTCACACATAGATTGTTCACGAGGAGCTGTGCACAATTGACAGCAGAGGAACTTGCCAACATGCAGTCCGCACAGAGGGTGTTCCTTGGTTATCCATCTACGTTCACATTAAGGCCAAGGAGGAGAGACAAACAAGTTGATATGGTTGAGATTGTAGAAACTGATTGTTTCGACCACAGGGCTTAGCTCTGACCAAGTTCTTCAAAGCATGCGAGATACATATTGTAGCAACCGGGCGCCCAGCCACTTGCCCCTCCCTCACCTGTCTTTGCTTCTCCAGCCAGAACAGGTTTCTGGAGCAAGGCTGGCAAGCCCGTTTACTTTTCCAGAAACAGGACAAAATAGAACCGGCAGGGCTGCCACCACTCCCTCAACTCTGGGTTACCAGAAGCCGCAGCTCAAGGGAGCCAGTTGTGCTCCTTTGTTACTGGCTAACCCCCGAACTACAAGCTGTTTTCACGAGCTTGCAGGCAGAAATCCTTTGATACAGTGCAACCAAGAAGTCTAGACGCTGGAATTAGCTATTCCTCCGGATAGGCACACACAACACAAGAATATGTCTTTCTTAAGATTTATTTTAAAAACATAAAAAACATGCTAATAAGCAGGCACATCATTTGGTACGTTACAAGTACAGAAAAATAAAAACGTTGTAAATGATAGCTAGCCATATACTCACTTCTATACTCTAAAGCAGTGTTCCCCAACCAGCTGTTTTTGGACTACAATTCCCATCATCCTTGACCACTGGTCTTGCTAGCGAGGGATGATGGGAGTTGTAGTCCAAAAACAGCTGGAGGTTGGGGAACACTGCTCTAAGGCAAAGCTAGGATTGTTAGAGTCTTTCAGAAATCCACATCCAAAGGTCTCAGAAAATCTTCAAGGCAAAAGCACAAAAAGATGAAAAGACGGCTGCTTGGTGGACATCAGCAGCCAGGCGATTCCTTGCGAAAAATGCAGAGCGCGTGCTTTCAAACCCCTTTGCAAGATCTTTTATCCATAATTTAATAACTTGTGGGCTAATAATTCTAACTCAGGGCAGCTGAGCCAATTAAACCTTCAAAACCCAATTAAGCCTTCGGACCCCAGATCAAGGGGTTTCTTCCCTTCCCATAGAGACTGGTAGAACTTAGGCAGATGTACATTCTCAAGCAATCAAAGATAGATAGCATTCCAAAGGGTATGGTCATAGCTTCGAACACAGGTGTTAAACTTTCAATTTTAGCCCAACAAGTCTTGGCATAGTGTCCTCTCAGCAGATACCATCTTATTTGACTTCTTTGTCTGTAGAGGCCCACAGATATGCCTTTATTAAGGCAAGATTTAATGCCTTTCCTTCCAATGTCTTGAATAATAGATTTTTCCAATGGTCAGATCTCAGCGTTGTGTGTATGTGATAATAGATCTATAGAATCCTTACAATATATACTATTCTGTTGTTCACTACATTCAGTTTCTCGGATCAGATTTTTGTCCCCTTTATTATTGGAAATCTCAGGTGACTCCTTGGAAACACAACTAATACATTTACTGCAAGATTCTGATCTGGGTAGGTCCCTTTCTGTTGCCAGATTTCTGATAACAGTATTAGCTTATAAGAGGGAAAATGGATTACTCTATGATTATTGATTTTGCCTAAATAATATTGATTTATATTGATAATTCAATATTTTAAGCGCTATATTGTTCTAATTTTAATGGAATCTAGAAACCTACGGTTTGAGATGTACTTGATTTAAACGTATTTTAATTTATTAATTTTATTTTGTTATACCTGTTTTGCTGTATGATGTATTGAATATGGGCCTATGGCCGTAATAAACTATCTATCTATCTAGCCTAACAAGTCCTTTCCCATAGAAGTCCTCTCATGCCCTTGGAGCCAGCGGGCCCACAAATTAAAGCAACACCCTCCACCTGACCAAAGAACAGCTACTAGGGGAGTGCTAACTTTACTACACATATAATTAAGCTGCTTCAGTTTAGCTCCTAGTTAACATTCACAGCAGGTAAAAAGGAACATAACATTTTGGTTTTGCCTTTGGAGGAAAGTGCATTGGAAGTTTCAAGTGTTCCATTTGATATTTGCTTTCTATTATTAGCTCTATCTACAATTTCGAGTTTGCTTTGAAAAAATAAAACTAATGAATGCAGCACACTGTATTGTTGCATCTTTTAAAATATAATTAGCAAATTAAAAGCAAACAAGCATAGATTAAAATCTATTACTCTTTTTCCATTCACACAGCGTGATGGCAATTGCAATTTAGTTTTCCCTAGCTCAAAGGAGGTATTTAAAAAACAAAACAAAACACTTTATTGAAGTTTCCAACAGAAAGATAACTGAACAGTAACAGTAAAGTAAGGAATGCAAACTGTAATATATAGAATTGGGTAGAACTGATTAACAAAATAGTCATCATAGTACAGACTACAGAAAGTGATTTGGCAAACACAGAGCGAGAAAACACAAAGGAAAAATATTACAATCAGTCTTAGGACAACTTCTGTTCAGTTCTTCCCAATCACTACAAGAAACGTCCTTTATAGTGCTGGGAAGCATCTATGCCTTCCTAGATGGGGAACTAGTATACAGGCAACTACCAGTTTGTGGGGGGGTTGCGTTCCTGCCCCCGCACACATTGGCGGAGCACAATACCCCCCCCCCCCCGTTACACCCCGCTCCATTATGCCTTGTTGTGTCCCGTTTTCTGGCCACTTCCGGGTCTGCAATGATGAGCATGTGTGTGATCACATGTCCATCGGACGGGCATAAAATGGTCACTGCCTGTATATAAACGACAAGAATTGCATCTCTTGAAAAGGGTGATTCCTCCACATTTCAGCTTCGCAAACCTAGCAAGTCACCTTGTGCATTATCATGGCATTCCACACTTTAATTTTAGACTAAATGGGAAACTGGTGGCCCTCCAGAGGTTGCTGGGCTCCAACTCCCATCAGCCTCACTCAGCCAGCATGGTCAGTGGTCAAGGATGATGGGAGTTGTAGGCCAACAACCTCGGGAGGGCTGCGGGTTCCCCATCCCTAAGTTATAGGAAGATGGGTAATTTTTGGAGGGAGTACACTTGAATTAGATTAGATTTTAGTCTATGTTGTAATTACATGTGTTTTATCACTTTTGCAAGCAAGTCTTCCACCAACAGAGAAACCCATTTTATCCCAACACCCTTATTTCTACCCACAGGCATCCCTGCACTCTATCTAAGATTCTAACTGCGATACCACACTGGCTCTTGAATATGATTCTATGACAGCTTTATTTTTAAATTGCCAATTAACTGTTTTCTCTCAATTACATTTTGGTTGTTATTGGGAAAAGGAGACTGGGTAGATGCAAATATATGCTTTCCAGAGACACTAAAAACTCGTAATTCCAACTAAGTCAACAGAAGCTCCGAAGATTTGAGTCCAAGAACTTAATAGAACATCATTTGCCACCTTTTTCAAGCTGGAGATAGAATTAACCAAGGCTGAAACTCCTTATTTTGAGAGACAGCATTCTTGGGAGACCTGCTGAGTACACTGTACTTCTACCTCCATATCTTGAAGGCACAGTCTAATAACATATTGTTACCAGGCATCTCAATCTCCACTGAGCGGTGCAAGATTCCAGGGGTCTTGGCATTCAGATGGTTTTTGTGTTTCTTTTGGGGGAAATGAGGCACAGTGGAGGCTGTATTGTCTTTATGAAATATGGCTTATCTTCAGATATTTACACTTGAGTCTGGATGGAGAGAACATTCTGAGCAATACATCTCATGAGCAATACATCTTACAGCAGTGCTGCATGTGATTCAAAAGCAGTCAAAACACCATCTGTGTCTTCTCCACACAATTTGTCTGTCCCTCAGCCTGCATACCCTCTGGCCTGACTCTTCTCCCCCTCCGCCCACCCTTGCTAAAAATGTGATGCAAGTTTTGTGTAAAAAGGACATTTTTTCCTGTGGTGACATCACGCCCCCTGTAACCCTGGCAACCTCCCCTTCCCAACTTTGCTATTTATTGTCTTTTGCTAACTAACTAACGCACATCTGGGGGAGGGATTCCACCTCCCACTTCTTGACTGAATGTCCTACCTTTTGTCAGGATAGTGACTCTGCCATTTTGCTTTTGTGCTTTGAAAGCACCTCTCTCAGGCAATCTCACGAGGAAGCTGGCTTGGCTTATATATATATTTTTAGGCCTTACTAAATCCATCGATCAGAACCCCCCATTTACTAATTTCAGAAAGTATGAGAACTTAGCGCTCAGGAATTTTAAGGGATCCTTTCCCCCCACAAACCCATAACAATATTTTACCAGTCAGGGACATAGGAAGCTGCCTCATATTGAGTCAAACCACTGGTGCATCTATTCCAGTTAGGGGTGCCAGCTTGAATGCAATATTGTGGGGGCCCAGGTAAGCTCTGCCCTTCATAATCAATCACATGACACAATGCACACCACCATTTGAATGGCAATGCCTGCAAATATTTTATTGAGGGGGCCAAAGCCCTCATGGCCTCTAAGAGTTGGCTCCTATGGTTACTAGTTAGTTTCTCTAGAGATATATAGCTAGAGCCATGAAGCTCCACAGGACACAGAAAAAAAGTTTGTTTGGTGGGGGTATGTTTCTTTCCCCAATAACTAAGGAAAAATTACAATTGGGGATAAAAGAAAGAAGGGGAGAGACAACGGCCAAAAAATGTTTTATCTTGTAATAACACATGAATGCTTTCTAATCTAAGCCTTCAAAACAGTGTTTTACTGCACTTTAATTATGCTACAGTGTTATTAGAAAGCATTCCGAGAAATTAGTGTTCTATAATTACAATTCCTGAATACTGTAGACACATCCAACTCTCAAATCATCTGACCTGTTCCAGATTCTCAATCTTCTGCAAGAATTTCTATAATAATATAAATTAATGCCTTTTATTAAAGGAACAGTATTTCAAACCCTCCAAGTGTCCCTATTTTCCAGGGACGGTCCTGGATTTACAGAAGCTGCCCTGGTTTTTTATTTGATCCCTGGATGTCCCGCTTTTCCTTAGGGCGTCCCTATTTTCTTCAGAGAAATGTTGGAGGTATGGAGTTATCCAACCCCCCCACCCCCATCTTGCCATCTGAAGGCAGCCCTGTATAGGGAAGTTTTAAATGTTTTATTATGTTTATATATACATTGGAAGCCACCCAGAGTGGCTGGGGTAACCCGGCCAGGGATATATATAGTGAACTTAGCATTATTATTATTATTATTATTATTATTATTATTATTATTATTGAATAGGATGTCTCTATTTTCATCAGAGAAATGTTGAAGGGTATGATATTTTGAGTTCCTTGTGTTAGATGACAATCTAACATTCACCTCATCAGTAAAACAGGAATAACAAGCAGTTATTAATTTAAATTCTTTTCCTCCAGGAAAGAGCAACATGACCCAATTTCAATATGGAAAATCATCTTGAGATTATTTTAGTTTTTTCTATTTCATGTATAAAATACTCCCCATTAAATGCACACCCACATGGTGACAGCAAATATTGTATACCATTCAAAGCAAGTGACTTGTGGATTCTCATGCCATTTAGTTTAACACTTTCAAAGATACGAACTGTGTTATGTATTGATGGGCTGGAATATGTTTAATGAAATGGAAAATGCATCATTTTCATCAGGGAGCCAATTAAGGCTCAGTGGGAGCTACAGGGACACATTTTGGTAGTAGAACTGTTGGCAACGTAAAGGTCCTATGTAGGTTGCTCCAGATGGTTATGTAAAAAAAACCCTAGATTGCACGTACAAAAGACAAAAAAAATCAGAACACATTGATCTCTGCAGCTCAGAAAATCAATAGTACAGTTAAAACCTTTCTTCTTCCTATCATTCTGGCAGGTTTATTTTGCATATTATTTGACAGAAACAACTAGGAGAGCTGAAACACCAAGTTCTAAATATTGTTGAACAGGAAGGAGTTCTTAGGAAGTTCTTTGGAGTTTTTGGGAAGATTGGAAAAACATTTTGTTTAAACCTACTTTTAATTGTATATACACATGCACACCCTTATACTGTCCTTGAGGGGGGGGGGAAGCTGGCTTGGGTAAATGCGATTTAAATCTATTTGCAAAGTATGTGCTCTGTCCATTGATCTGTGGCCCATGATACCAATCCAAGGTATCATTGTGAACAATTTCATGGTTATGTCAGGGATAGGATATATTTTTCATGAAGAACATCTTCCTTTCTGAGCAACCTTCCAGGGGCCACACGGCAGTGGTGGATGGGGTTAAAGGCCAAAGTGAACACAACAATAAATGGAACTTTTACCTTTGTAGTTGGCTTATTTCTTCACACTCACTTACCCCATCAGAGCACCAGAAGGATCCAAGAGCACATTCCAGCCAAGCATAAATATTCAGGAAGGGTGCAGAGCAGGCTTAGGGAAGGGGGAAGGTGTGGGCCTGGGGAGCGCTCCAAGGGCCAGATGGAGGCCCCAATCTGTACTGTACGTTTAGAGCAGTATCATACAAATTTAAAGAGAGATTGTTTCCCCCAAAGAATCCTGAGAATTGCAGTTTGTTTGTGGGGTGTGAAACACAGATAGCAGTCAAATACAACATTCCTAGACTGAACATGAAAGGGGATGTTTGCACCAGTCAGTAGAAAACTTCCCATTTCTTCCTGGGCTGGGACAAACTTCCTCTACATGTGACTAGAGGTGGGCATGACCTTACTTGCTCAGGTGACAAAAGCACCTGGGACACAGCCCTCTCTCTCTGACTTCATTCGTCATAGAAGCAACAGCTCCTCAGCTAGAGATGCTCTGTTGGCTTCCAACCAACAGAGCACAAAGGGACTCTCTCCTTATGGGATAGATTCCAGTGTATATATTTTGTAACCTAAGTCTGCCTTCAGGGATCCAACTGTGAACTGAAGGTACTGTGAGTAAACTTCTTTTATTGACTTTAAATAAGATTGTCCTATCTATTCTTTTTAAGGGGGAGATAAGGGGACTTACCAGGAACCCTATTTTTAGAAGCTTAAACGAGCTTGCAACAAGCTAACCGCTGTGCGTTTAAAAGGGGGAATGTTAAAACTCTGCTAAGTTATAGAACTTGCCAGCGCAAATTAGGAAGGATATTAAACAATATATCCTCTCCTGCCACTCTGAACATTCCCACATTGTTAATGGCGCTATTCCCTTCACAAAGCTGCACTTTACGGAGTTCCCCTGGAAGAGTCACACTCTGGGAATTGCAGCTCTTAGCGAAGGGAACCTGAAGTGCTATGATACTGTTTTGAATGTATAGTGCAGATGGAGCCAGAGAGGCCAGGAACATAGCTGGCAATGTTTTCCCTTTTTTAAGGGAAATTCCCTTATTCCGGACAGGATTCCTCACAAGAAAAGGGAAAAGTTGACAGCTATAGCCAGGAAGGGTGCATTTGAGGCACCCTTCACTTGCCTGCCATCCTTCTTCTAATAATTTGTTGTTGTTTAGTCGTTTAGTCGTGTCCGACTCTTCGTGACCCCATGGACCAGAGCACACCAGGCACTCCTGTCTTCCACTGCCTCCCGCAGTTTGGTCAGACTTGTTTGTAGCTTCGAGAACACTGTCCAACCATCTTGTCCTCTGTCATCCTCTTCTCCTTGTGCCCTCCATCTTTCCCAACATCAGGGTCTTTTCCAGGGAGTCTTTTCTTCTCATGAGGTGGCCAAAGTATTGGAGTCTCAGCTTCAGGATCTGTCCTTCTCTTCTAATAATAAGTAGTAACAAAGATTCTGACTGTACTTCATTTGGCTTGAAGAGGATTATTTGAGTTTCATCTTAAGAACATCCATGCCTCACCTCTAATGGGAACCAAAAACACTTCAGAAAGAACAAGAACAGACTCCCAGTGCTACAGATGCACTCATGAGGAAACTCACATTTATCTAATTAATAAGGTATCTTATTAATGAATAAGATGAATGGCTGGACTAGATGAATGGCTTACTATTCATCTAGTCTATTACTATTACCATTCATCTAGTCTGTTACTATTACTATTATTTACTAGATGAATGGCTGGACTAGACTACATCAGAGTAGACCAAGCCCTCTGGACAATGACTGCCTGACTTCTATGTCTGATGTATCGCCAGGACCATTGCTACATTGCAAGCATTAAATAAGCATCAAAGTCATCGCAACAGTATATTTATCTCCTTCTGAGGATTACATGGTGCAATAGTACTAATTTAGAACTGGCAGAATTCTAATCCTCTTCCCAAATAATTATTGCTTTCTGCCTGGAAGACAGGTTGGCCTGGATAGCTCAGTTGGTTAGTGTGTGGTGCTGATGATGCTAAGGTTGCAGGTTCGATCCCCGTATGAAACAGCTGCATATTCCTGAATTGCAGGGGAATGGACTAGATTCCATGTTTGTGCTATGAATTTCTCTGTTTTTATACTGTAAACTGCCTTGTAATTCTTGGAAGGGCGGTATATAAATTTAATTAATTAACCCATTGAACTCAATGGGACTTATGAATAGGCATGCATTGTATATCCTATAAGACTGCACTTCATGTGAACTGAACATGGGTATACTGCACTTCAATTGTTCTGTCAATATTTAATAAAAGTTTTCCAATTATATAAGCAAAATTTCCCGCTGTTTCCCTTTCTTCACTGCCATATAATTTGTAAGCTGTGACATGAAGGCATATTCAAAGCATTCATTTTCTCATTCCACTCTTAAAGGGGTGGATAGGGATTCTGCAATGTTTTGCATAACTTCAATCATACATAAAACGAGTTCATAACAGTTTGAAGATCTCTTCTGTATCCACAGAAAAAGAATTACATGGTTCAAAGAATGCTCTATCATTCTTTTACATGCTCCATTTCTGTTGTCCTTTTTAATTGCTACCTTGATCTTTTTCTAAAACGTCCTCGCAACAAGGCAGATCCACCAAAAAGGCATCCTTTCCACAACAAAAAAGCTATATCCCAACTTGTCATGAGCATAGTTATCTCTTAAATTAACATATAAAGAGGAATTATTGCGATTTTATTTTCACAATTCCAGATATAAACTCGCATATAGATCACCTAAGACCTTGTCTACAGCATATATGATGCCATGCCACAGTATAAATCTAAAAGAAATGATAAATAGGTAGATGAGAGGTTAGCAGGAGCTGGGACTGAGCAACGGGAGACTGAGCAACGGGAGACTTAACTATCAGGGGTCCTTTACCTTTAGGTAGATGAGAGGTTTCATCAGATTTGCACTCATTTGATTTGCCGGTACAATTTAATATATTAATTTTGACACGTCTGTCTTTTATCAGGGAAAGAACAAACATTTGCAGTAGATGTGTGATTACTGGCTTACATTTTTCCCAGCAATCAAACTACATAACAGCCAAATCTATCCATCACCAGAAGCACATCTGTTGCAATAACAAGTGCTGCCCAGCAGAAGGTGGTCATTATAAGAAGTGTTTATTGGATAATGCCTGTGTTCTAAAACAACACTTGGAACAACAATCTTCTAACTCCTTTGTGATCTTTTAAAATTATTTAAGTTTTATACCAGAGTGGGCAACTCCAACAGGACTGGCTTCTGTGTAGAAATATATCGGATTGCACTGTACTTCCCTTTTATTTTATTTGGTCATCTTGAAAGGCCCCCAGACAGCAAACAATAAACCCATGCTGGCATTGTCTGTAGTAAACACATAAGTCATCTATACTGATTTTGTGCTATAGAGAAAAAATACTTGTCTCTTGATACACAAGCTACAGCTGCTTAATTGGCACTTTGTCAACAGTTCTTTTGAGCTTTTATGAGAAACGAAGAAATGCTGCCTGCAATCCTGTTAAAAACAACCTGCTACTTCAGTGGTGCTTGGAACCTGCTCCGGGATACAGTGGTGCCCCGCAAGACGAACGCCTCGCAAGACGAAAAACCCGCTAGACGAAAGGGTTTTCCGTTTTGGAGGCGCTTCGCAAAACGAATTTCCCTATGGGGTTGCTTCGCAAGACAAAAAAAATCTTGCATCCCCCCGCGGGGTTTTTTCGCTTTTTTCGCCCTTTTCTTAATCCGCTAAGCCACTTATCAGCTGTTCCGCTGATAAGCCGCTTAACAGCTGATCGCTGGAAGCCGCTTGACAGCTGTAGCGCTAATCCAATAAGCTGTCAATGGGCTTGCTTCGCAAGACAAAAAAACCGCTAGACGAAGAGAATCGCGGAACGAATTCTTTTCGTCTAGCGAGGCACCACTGTACATTTTATTCCATGTTTCATGATCAGCACCATTGATTTAACCCCTAAGATGGAACCCAGTAATACCCACTTACCTGGAAGTTACCAAGGGCCTTATTTCTGGGTAGGTATGTATAAGATAATGCTGTTGAGACTTACAAACAACAACAAAATCAATTTATGGGACAGAACCAGGAGCAGACAGCATGGTGGAGCAGAGATACTTAGCTCACCTCCTGGCAGGTGAGTCACTGCTGCTTACCAGGAGGAGGGTGGCACAGTGCAAACACAGCAGCAGGAGCATCGGATTGGCTCAGCTGCTGTGTTTGCACTTCATCAACCTTCTGCTCCCTCTGCTCCCCTTTCTGGTAAGTAGCAGTGACTCGCCTGACAGGTCAGGTAAGCAACTGCACCTCACCATGCCAACCACTACTGGGCAGAACTAAACATTATATGAAATTTTTGGTTGCCACTGAAAATAGCAGCCCCATGCCAAATTGCCTTGTTCCACATTTGTACAACTTTTCTCATGCCCTAACCCTAGTAGAATGCATTTCCCTGTTACTATTCAACAGTATTGTCTGCTCCTGGTAAGGACATGCACTGTGTAATGATATCAGGACCTCTAGGCATGTTGTACTAGCTATCATGAAGAGGAAGGGAAGCGCTTGATGTGGAACTTCCGTGTTTGCCCATAATTGTGTCGTGCTTAGAATTTTAGCCTCAAACTCCAACCTAACGTTCCATCAAAATCAGTAGGACTTATGTTCGTTCCATGTAATAGTTACAGTTGATGGCTTCGTGCTAAAAACAGCTACCCTATTCCACAAACGTATGATCCAAGGAACCAGAGTGCCTATGCTTCTATAGCATGGACTGCATTGGTGCACTTTTCACACACTCTTCACAACATAACAGAAGGCTGTACTATCACATCTCATTGAATTACAGGTATTACATTGTATTGCAATGGTTCACCCACATCTAATGAGTTCATGCATTACTGGTAGTTCTGAGGTGTATACACACAGAGCTTTCATGGTCGTTTCCCTATTCCCTCCAAAGCAATATGGATAACTTGGTACCCCATTGAGCATAGAGAGCTATGCACATCAAGGTATTTGTAGCAGAGCCAACAGACTGAATGCAGCTCTAGTAGCACATGACTACATGTGGTTAGTGGTCCCAGACCAGCATGACCACCCCCCATCTACATTGCTTGCATCTGTCAAGTTCAGCAGAGGGCGGATGAACACTGCAGTATACATTCACAACATAAGCAGCACATGCAGATCTCACTTGCTGGGTGGATGTGAATATATCCTGGATAGTGGTTTTAGGAGATGAAGCTGTTTTTAGATGAAAAGAATTTTCACCAAATGATAGGGAAATGCCCAATTAATCAGTTTTAAAAATCTTCATTAGACTGTAGTATTTTGCGGGTGGGTATTTAAAAATGGTCCTTTGAAGTCTTTTAATTTTGCCCCTGGCCACCTTTCAATTTCACTGTAATCCCATGGCACATTTAATCAAGCCCTCTGTAGTTTAAAATATTATTAAACGTCTTTTTGAGGATTTGAATTTTACTCCCGATTATGTGATGAAGATCAATCATCAAATATTCATCATATATTCATAATCATAGCTTACATTCCCCCTCTGCTTCAAGATGCATAGAATCATTTTGAAGTGTCTTAGAAGGAATTAATGGTCTAGAAATAAGATTTAAAGAGTGACAAGAGGATACACTGTCCTACTGTACTAGATGGAATGGGCAATCCCTGCCTTTGCAATGTTAATGGGTTTTCTGTGCTTTTAACCGATGAACATTAGGAGCCTTAGAAGCACTCAATGCTATAACATATACTACAAACATTACATACATATTTGTTGCAAAAATATGGTTTGTGTTGGAAATTAATGGCCTCTTCAAATGATCTGGGGCAGGTGTGTGGGTGTGTACCAACATTTACGTTATTTGAATACTGACTTAAAATATTCCTTAGCTGAAATGCACACATACAGGCAGGACTGTCCCTATTCAAGTAATGCTAAAAGACAGAAATGCAAGGAACGCAGCTGTGGAGTGGGAGACAACAGAGAAAACCTTAAAAAGAAATCCTCTACCCCTTTCCTTTACTGAAGAGAGAAATGTTGCTTAAAGTTTTCACTGAGTCCCATTTCCCCACATTCCCACCCCATTTGCTTCTCCTTCCAAACTGGCCCCTCCACAGTGCTCTGCAGTGAGAAAATGGCAGAGCAAACCAAACCCTGGCAAGGCATGATAAGAGTGCTGGAGCCACTGCCACATCTGTAGCCCCATTGCTGATGCCAGAGCTGGGGTGGAAGGTGGAGGAGCCAGAAAAAGCCCGTTGCAGACTAAACTAGCCTGGAGCTGGCATAGTGATTGGGCCTGGATCACACCCAATTTTAATCAAATAATGGCAGGAGGACTGACTCAGAATCCAGAATGTATATTTCAGGGCTTTCCTCGGGCTACTGGCATGCATTTGTGTGTACCAATTAATTTTCATTTTTTAGATCTTCATTTTATGCATTAATACATTTTCTAACGCTGCCTGTAAAACACAATATTCCAAGGTGGCTTACACCAAATCTGTAGAGAAAACAATCAGCCATATAAAAAAACAGAAACATTTAACAAAATTAAAAGTTTCAAATAAAGGCAGCCTCAGATGAGTCAATTTTGGAACCAAATATTTGGGAAATTTAAAAGGTATTTGCATGGTTCTGAAAAGGCTACAGCATGAGCGCCAGGTGACCCCTCCCCCCCCAAAGTAGTCTGTACCACCTGGACACCACCACCAAGAAGACACTCTCCCCAGTCAAAACCTACCACACCTCAGTGGGCCAATGACTTCCAAAGGCGACCTCAATGAATTGGAAGGTGGGAAAATGAGTTGGACCCTCAGTGAAATCTTGACGGATTTCCACCCCACAGTGTTATACAGTGCAACGAGCCAGTATAAGCTCATACCTTGCAGGTTTTTGGAATTCCCACTTAAGGAAACTGGAGCAGATAATGCTTTTGTGCGACAAAATCTAGCATGCACTGGCCAACACTTCTCTTATGAGTTCTCATACATCCAATCCATGAGTCAGTTGAGACACAGTACTAAGATTTCAGGCTGTTTTCTAAGTCTCACAAATAGATCACACACATGCACAATTGTACTGGCACCCCAGAAGACTAGTAAAGATGGAGGACAACACCAGATTCAAAATAATGTTGGAAAGCTATTTAAGTCATAAAAATCTTCTTTTACAGGGATGGGAAAACTGTGGCTATCTAGGTGTTGCTGGACTATAACTCCCAATATCCCTTTGCCCATTGGCTAGGGGTGATGGAAGCTGGGGAGCAGCAATTGGGAGTCCCACAGGGTCCTCACCATTACCATAAGACACCATACGCTGCCATCTTGCATGCACACCTGGGAGAAAATTCTACTGAAGTTGATGTGACTTATTCACAAGTAAGTGTGCATAGGATTACACTGTTCTACAAGCAGCTTGGCAGGTCTTAATGAGACTTGTCTCTTGCAGCACTGTGGAGTTACTTAGCACTGTAACTGAGAAAGAACAGCCAACGGATAAGGATGATAGGAGTTGTAGTCCAACAACTTTTGGAGGGCCACAGGCTCCCCATTCCTGTCCTAATAAAAGCGCCTTCTCTGAATGAAAGTCCATTGCCTCTTTCAAATACAGCCTCAGTCCCCTCACGGCTGTTCCTGCTCCACCTGCCCCGCCACACGCTTGGGTTCATCCTGAGAAACCTCGGCAGACTCTGCCTTGCTGGGCCCCAGGGAATGATCCGAATCCTCGGGGTCGCCATCTGCGGTCGTGGCCGACGTAGCCGGAGCTCCGTCCTTCTTGGTCTGAGACCCCTTGGAGCAGCAAAGCCTGAAGCAGGCCTGGAAGATCTGCAGCGCGGCCATGACCAGGATCACCAGCGTCACCACAGCCACCGTGATCAGGATGAAGAGGTAGTTGGAAGACACGGCTCCGGGGGCGCTGCTGCTGTTGCCCACCTCGGAGGGCAAGGTCGCCGCCAGGGAGTCGTTCCAGCCAGGCAGGCCGTCCGAAGAGCCGTTCGGGGAGGGAGACAGGGCAGGCGACGGCGGCGTTTCAGTTCCCGCCGGCGGCACGCAGGCTTTTTCGTCGTCCGCCAAGCGAGCGCCCCAGGCGCACAGGCACAGGAAGGCGCCCCGGGCGCCGAAGCAGTCGGCCAGCTCGACGCACGCTCCCTCACTCGGGCTCCAGTAGCCGCTGGGGCAGGAGCAGAGGCCGCGCTCGGTGCCTTCCCAGCGGTAGCCGTCGGGCGAGAGGCGGCAGGTGAAGCGCGCCTCCCGCCCGGGGCACCTCAGGGTGAGCACCGTGCCAGGCGGGCCGAACTCCACGGCGGCGCTTTGGAGGCGGAAAGGGAGCGCGTAGTGCAGGTGGCTTCCCGCGCCAGGCGCGCGACACGCGCCCGCGTAGCTGTACTTGCACACGTACCCCGCGTTGGCCTTGGCGCAGGCGTGCTCGGCGAGGCCCCACGACTCGGCGGCGCGAGGCTGGCCCCAAGTCACCTGCAGGCCGGCGCACTTCTGCGTGGTGCACGACTTGCTGGGCTCCTTCACCCACGAGAGGCTCCCCTCGGCCGCGCTCTCGTTCCTCGCCTCCGCAACAAGTCCTCCGGCAGCGGCCCAGGAGAAACCCCGCAGCGGCAGCTCCTCCATGGTGCACTGCTGAGCCTTCCTCACCAGGCCCAGCCAGAACAAGGAGGCGCCCGACCCGCCGCGGGCCACCCCTCTCAGCAGAGACACGATGGCCTGCACTTCCACCCGGCCGCTCGCCGTGCTCAGGCGCCCGCCGTGCGCCGCGCAGGCGTCCTGGGCGCGGGGGAAGCTCAGGCTGCCCACGTGGACGCTGTAGCAGGACCCCGAAGGGTGGCACCAGGCGTGGTCGCTCTGGGGGCGCACGGCGGCGGGGGGGCCCCCTGGCACGGGGAGAGGCTGCAGGAGGACGAGAGAGGCAAGCACCAGGCCCCTCATCTTGCCTCGCCTCCCCGCAGTGGCATTCGCGAGCACCAGCCAAGTCTGGATGGCGGGGATGTGGCGTCGAGGCGACTCCTTTTCTTCACAGCTCACATCACAACAATATCTTCGCTCCCGCAGACCTTCCCTTTCAGTGGCTGAAAGGAAATGTGTCAGGGGTTAGGCTTGACCTTAACATCCTTGATTTGTTGAAGTCCCCGCGCCAAAAGTTCCCTTCCAGAACTGGAAACATCTGATAAATAAAACCCAGACGGCAGGGAAACTTTTCTTTGCTTGGGAGAAACGCCCGCATAAACTAGGCGCAAGAAGGCAGAGGAGTTCTTTGGGCTGAGTTGCTCACCTCCGTGTTAGTAAACACAGGCCGGATGTTTAATAAATTATTTGAATTCTGTGCCTTTTATTGACTTGAAAGCTTAGCACCGATTGCAGCGGATCTTAAAACTATCAGAAAAATAATTGCTTGATGAAATGCAGTGGAGGGCAAAGGCATTAAGGCCCTAGTTAACCCCCTCCCATGCAAGCGCACACACACACTCACTCTCACTCCCAACCTACCAGTGTGCAGCTGCAGTGAAAAAGGCACATTCCATGCTAGGAATCATTGGGAAAGGAACTGAAAATAAAGCTGCCAATTTCATAATTCCATTATACAACTCTAGGGTGTGATTGCATTTGGAATACTGTGCTGTGTAGAGTTCTCACATCAAAAAGGATATTGCAGAGTTGGAAAAGGTTAAGAAAAGGGCAACCAAAAAAGGAACAAGGCAGACGAAGTGACTCTTCTATGAAGAAAAGGACTTAGTTTAGAAAAATGGTGAGTAAGAAGTGAAATGATAGAAGCTTATGAGATGGCTAATCCCCATAGTGGAGGCAGTAATACTTCTGAATACCAGTTGCTGGAAGCCACAGGAAGGGAGAGTGCTCTTGTGCTCAGGTCCTGCTTGTGGGTTTTCCACAGGCATCTGGCTGGTCACTCTGAGAACACAATGCCGGAAGTAGATGAGCTGTTGTCCTGAAACTCTTCTTACGTTCTTATGCAGGAAATCTGAGACCATGTGGGTAAACTGGTAAAAAGGACTGGTAAGTAGTTAAAGAATCAGATGAAGAGAGTAGAAATAAATGGACAATTCTCACAATGGAGGGGTAGAAGATGTGGGGGTTCCCCAATGATCTGTACTGGGGCTGGTGTTTTTTTAAAATGTTTTTAAAAATAGGGCTAAACTGTGTGGTGGCCAAGCTTTTGATGAAATCCAGCTATTCAATGTGGTTTACGGAAATGGGATTGTTAGTAGCTCCAGAGGAATAGGTATTAAAATTTCAAATTTGGTTCAGTATAAGCAAGTGTAACATGATGTGCATGGTGGTGGTTGTGGAATCCTAAGTTCACATATACAGAGATGAGGTCTGAGGTGGTGGGTGGTGGATCAGGAAAGAGATTGCGGTGAAGAGCTTGATGAAAACAATGGCTATGTACACACCAGCCCCTTCATTGCACGAAAATACAGTTTTTTTCTCAACCCTGTATCATTCATGCTCATCCTCAGCATGCTGCTGTCAATCTAGATTGCGTCCAGATCCTGCCATCCACAAGGGCTGGCCTTAGCTACTTGATATGTGTTTGAAAACACTTGTATGGATTAGGTTATCAATGCCTTTTCCTCCCTGAACATGCTCCAGGTGAATGAAGACAGAAGTCGTGTTTGTGATTTTGGTATACACCAACCCACAATGGCATTCATTGGACAGGTGTGGCTACACCCCATTGCCAAGACCACCTACATCTGTTTTCAAATGGACACACTTTGCCTGCAAAGCAAAACCAATCTGCAGCGAGCAGATGGAAGGAGAAAGTGGGAAGCAGCACCTCTCTTCCAATTTCCTCCTTCTGTGTACTTTCCAGGTGAGAAAAAGGTAACCACCCTCACCCCTTCCTTCGTTACCAAGTGAACAGTGGAGTGGGGTTGTTATGTCCAACTTAAATCATATCCTGACATTACCATTTTTAAACGAAAATCCAGAAATGCTCCATAATAAAGGTGATAGTAAAAAGTATCTCATCAACTATGGACTCTGTGGACAATGCAATCGTTTATTTTAATGATTAATTAAAAGTAAATGACGACTAGGGAGTTAATTCCCAATGATTTATGAACCTATTTCCCCTGTTTGGCATTTGTCCTGAACGGGGGGGGGGGCGCTGTTTGCAGGGGTTGTATTTGTCTCTTACAGTTCTTCTCCCCCTTTAACTCCTACAGCTATGCTGCTTAGCCAGGATTTATCCATCTCTCGTTGCTCAGCTCACGCCAAAAATAAAGCAGTATCAACACAGGCTCTGAGTAAGTTAATGTCACCATAATTCATCATCATGACTTGTTTGAAATTAGTTGGGAAAATTCATCATGACTTCTTTGAAATTCGTGGCAAATTTTCCATTGATCTTAGTACAGAGCCAGGATTTCATAAAGTGGCTGAAATCTCTCTTGCCCCTCCCCTGGAAAAATAAAGAAATAAAGAAGAAAGAGCCAAGCCAAAGTAAGGGTCTGAGAACAGTGACTAACATCTACCAAATTTTGGCTTTGTATACAAGCCAGTGATGTGCAATAAGATCAGTGCAAGGGGATATTGTTAAGTTTATGTATTTATTTTTTATACAGTGGTACCTTGGGTTACATACGCTTCAGCACACTCCGCTAACCCAGAAAATAGTGCTTCAGGTTAAGAACTTTGCTTCAGGATAAGAACAGAAATCGGGCTCCGGCGGCGCAGCAGCCGCAGGAGGCCCCATTAGCTAAAGTGGTGCTTCAGGTTAAGAACAGTTTCAGGTTAAGAACGGACCTCCGGAACGAATTAAGTACTTAACCCAAGGTACCACTGTATCTGTATTCTGCCTTTCCTCCAGGGAGCTCAGGGTGGCATACATGCTTCTCTTCTTCTCCATTTTATCATCACAACAAACCTGCAAGGTAGTTCAGACTGAAAGATGTGCTTTGTCACATCCTGTTCTAATAATCTGCTTCTTGCAGCAAACAGTTGTGCTTTCAATCTCACGCTTACCAAACCTGTCCTGATGTTTCCCATAAAGTATTCCAGATTTGCACAAGAGAACTTTTTTAAAAGTGAGTTGCTCTAAGCCAGGCAAGGATTTGGAGTTGCTTCCCCCCGCCCCAAATGTTGGCCCTTCCTTTCCTCCTGTTTGTCTTTTCTGCTTCCCCTACCTGCAAGGGCAGTTTTTATTGCTCCCATTTTGGTGAAAATCTGAGCAAGTGACTAAAACATAATCATTCAATACAGCACTCGCAAATGGAGGGAGACTGCATATAGTAAGCACAAACACTGCTGGAAAAGAACTTTTTTTTTTTTGGAGGGGTCTGGAAAGGGGAGTAGCTAAAGTGGAGGGTTAAAAAGAAGTTAAAGAAACCAAGTTAAAAAGAAACCCAAAGCAAAACATCCACTACCCCAAGTGCACCACGCTGAGGTCAGTTTTTAAAATTACTTCTCTGATTGGGAACCCAACTTCAGAGGGGGAATGTGTGAGTTCACAGTTATTTGCTGCAGATGTCATGTGGGTGATGCTAAATTAATGAGAACAACAATTTCTGATTCGCATTATACTCTGGTGTGGGCAAGCCCTTATTTTCGGGGGGGGTCTTATTCCTTTCTGAGAGGCTGAATCTTTTCCTGCTATACTAAAATGCAGGAGCATTCATAAAATCCTGTAAAAAGAAACAGAAACATAGCAATCAGCAGAATGCCTGGGTATTTCAGAAAGCCTTAAAAAAACATGCAATGATCTGTGCTCCCTTTCAGCAGCTCCTGTGTTCAGAAGTCCGGTAGATTATTCATCCACACAAAACACACACACACATACAGTGACCCTGTAGTAAGTCTAAACTTTGCCATCTGTTATTTGTGGACAGTGTGTTATGGTACCATTGCTTCACTGGTTGAGGCTATACCATTGCAGAGAAAGCCTAGGTTTTCATAGCATCTGTGCAAGCTACATTTCATATACTGTGCAGTATCCATGAGACAACTATACTCCTTTGGGGAATGGTAGCAGTGTGAAGTATTTGTGCTTTCAAATGGCAGCCCATATGAGAGTAAATCAAAACTCTGGAGAATTCAAGTCATTTGCAACGAGGCAGAGTTTCCTAGGGAAACCTGCTAGAATAGCAGGAAGCCTTAAGCCTTGCCATAAATAGCAGACTTCAATCCCTGGCATTGTGCCTAGGCTGACCCTTCAACGTCCATGAAGTTTATACACTGCTGGTTTTAACTGTAGTGTTGTTTTGAATTATGTAATTTCATTCTTATCTTGAGCTACCCTGGGAACCCATTGGGGAGGAAGGGTGGGTTATAAATTTGAAATAATGGCTCAATAACTGAGCATCTTGGTGGGGAAGGCAGGAGGGGTTTGCTAAAAGAGCTACTGAAAACAAGAGGAAGGGAAAATTGTTGTTGTTGTTTAGTTGTTAAGTCGTGTCCGACTCTTTGTGACCCCATAGACCAGAGCACGCCAGGCACTCCTGTCTTCCACTGCCTCCCGCAGTTTGGTCAAACTTATGCTGGTAGCTTCGAGAACACTGTCTAACCATCTCATCCTCTGTCGTCCCCTTCTCCTTGTGCCCTCCATCTTTCCCAACATCAAGGTATTTTCCAGAGAGTCTTCTCTTCTCATGAGGTGGCCAAAGTATTGAGTCTCAGCTTAAGGATCTGTCCTTCCAGTGAGCACTCAGGGATGATTTCCTTAAGAATGGATACGTTTGATCTTGCAGTCCATGGGACTGTCAAGAGTCTCCTTAGACTTCAGCAAAATTATTGTTGAATTCAAAGACAAGGAATCGCTCTGAAGTCCAGTGCTGAAGTCTCCTTGGTGTAAGCCTGACAAAATCAGAATGAAATGATTTTGCACCACAGTCCCTTCTGTGTTAACTTCTTAACCCAAACCTCATGCCACCATTCCATGGAAGTGTCTCTGATCCCCATTTGCAGGTACACACAGCTCCTTTACTCAGTTCCTCTGCCTGTTCCAGAAGAACGGGCATTTATTTTATCATTAGCCCCAAATCTCTGCTAAGACTGACAAGGTCAGGGGAAAGCCTTGCCAATATCACCAGTGGCTCATTCATTTAGTCTTTTTAATTAAAGTAATACTATGCGCTCTGCCACCTCCTGCATGGTATCAAAGGAAACCATGCAGTTGAAATTGATTACATTTTCCCTTGACGCTGTCCATTTCATCACAGGGCAGAGCCTTTGCTGATAAAAATGACAAACCTTTCCTACAGTCAAAGGCTAGTGAGTTTAAAATGTGGCAGTGCAGTGGTCAAACATGTAATGTAAAAAAAAGGGGGCTACACGCTGTCAGTCTTGTGTCCAAATCTAGTTACTGAACAATATGGGCCGCATCCCAGTAGGCAAGGAGAGGGGTGTATTTTCTGCATTAACTGGAGGTGATAACTTAAAGCACTGAAGTAGGGGTGAGATTCCTGATTGATTTTGAAATGCATAATTTTTAGGGTCATTGCAATAATTGGTATCAGGGCCAGGCAACCCGTGAGGCAAAGTGAGGTTTTTGCCTAAGGTGGCAGGGTCCACCGGGGCAGCAGATCCCAATGTTAGTCTTTATTACCCTCTTGTTCCTGATGTCGATCTTCCCTTGCCACTTCTTCCCTTGCAGGGAGGTGATGTGCCATTTTGGTGTCCGCCTCAGGTGGCAAAATGTCTTGGGCTGGCCCTGCTCAGTATCGTAGGTTCTTTGTTAATTAGTTTGTTTTGCCTTTATCTTGCTAGAGAACTACATGCCTGCTCTTCTGGAACGTAACATGTTACAAAATCAGTATCTGCTCAGTTATCCTCAAGTTTGTATCAAAAGTTGGATAAAATGTGCAGGAAGCGAAAAAACAATGAAGATATAATCTTAATTCTATTTGTAGTTTGTCAGGCCATACTACTAACACAGCGTGAAGGGCGTGGTAGGCCACTAAAATCTATGGGCAGCAGTACATTTAAGTCTGATGAATTTTGTCTGAAGTCTTAACAGGTGCTACATACTTGGTTGTAGTTTGTATGCAGTCTGATCTAATCCATATATATATGACAATAGATTTTAACTGGGTTTAATGGGGCACACCTCCAAACAAGAGTGCATATGATTGCAACTTTAAGACCTTTGTAAGTACCCACATAATGCAATCCATGGCAATGTTACCCATGTAGGCAAGGCAGTTTTGCAACCAACATCATTCAAATAAATATCTGCCAATCGTAAATATCCTCCAGGCTTCCTTTGAGACATATGTAGATTGCTCTAGCACATTTTCCCTAAATTATTGCACTACCAAAGTAGCGTAAGAAGAAACAAGTCAGACACTGTAACACTGTAACTAGAAATATAATTTCAAACTGTACATTTCTTATTACTCTAGGTAAGCAGTCTCAGGCAGAGTTCATGATTCCCATTTTCTTTTATGATGATTAATAAAACACAGCTCATTGAAAGCACTGATGAAAGAATTATATTCAAAAAGCTTGTTAACATTTATGTATCTGTCAGAGCAGGCCGGCGAGAGGATGCAAAAACATTGTGCTGTTCTTGAACTTGGTGCAGGGAGGGGGGACTAGGATCCGGTGTTCCCATTATGCTGAAGACTTCAGACTTGAAAAATATTTTGCACTATTTCTTCCCCTTAACAGCACAGGTTCATCCAACACATTTTTAGTTATTATACCATTTTTTTTAAGTCTCCGTTTATTTTGATAATTGCTTGACTCTTTACAAGGGCTATTAGTTTTTATAACACATCAAAATATTTTTAATTAGTGATTGACTAAGTAGATATTTGTTTTTATCATCTGCCTAGTGACTGTCAACTGATTCAGCTGTCTTGCATTCATGGGTGAAATTAATGAGTCAAGCAGGCCTCACATAAGGCTTAATCTTGTCATGTGCCAAGCACTTCCTGGCTCCTAAGAAGGGCATCAGTGCTTCACAAGAGCGCTGATCTTCATGTATCATAGAAACAACCCTGAAAAAGAGACTGAGAATAAAGAAATCCCTATTTCTTTTAAGGTCTTCTTCAGGAATTACTCTTTTTGTCCTAAGAAATGCTTGTACTACACTGTACATGCACACACTAAAGTGTCATCATCAAGTACTCTTGGGATCAGAATGTTCAAAAAGAATGTTCTGAAAAACCTCCCAAAATTGAAGGGAGGGGTGTAAACAGGTTTCCCAAAGGAATGAGTTTCAAAAATCAGGTGGCATCATTAAGAAGTGTTTTCTTCCTCACTTCACATGGTGGTGAGACATGGGACAGAACATCCCCAGATCTTAATCCATGAGCAGAATTCTAGTTGAACAGGTGGCTCTTTTTAAATATCCTGGATACAAACAAACCCTAACATTAGTCAAAGAGAAGCAGCAGCCACTAGCAGCTGATTTCAGGTACAGTGGTACCTCAGGTTACAGGCGCTTCAGGTTACAGACTCCACTAACCCAGAAATAGTACCTCGGGTTAAGAACTTTGCTTCAGGATGAGAACAGAAATCGTGCTCCGGCGGCAGCAGGAGGCCCCATTAGCTAAAGTGGTACCTCAGGTTAAGAACAGTTTCAGGTTAAGAACAGACCTCCAGAACGAATTGAGTTTTTAACCCGAGGTACCACTGTATTGTGAAAGGGCAACAAAATGTTAGTTATTGCATTTATTATTGTTGTATTTTTGCCGCCAGGAAGGGAGAGGCTCTTGTGGGGTTTTCTATCTGAAGTGCCAAAATAACTTCATCAGCTTTTGCTACTAGACACCTTGACTTCAGGGTGAGGCTGGCTTCCATTTTCCACTTCAGCAAGCAAAATGACTTCTGGCCCTGGCTTTAAAGGTGACTATGATAGGGAGGGGGTATCAGCTAAAATGGCTTCTCTTCTTTTTCCTTGTTCATTTTCCCATTCATGGAAGGGCAACTTAGAATCCAGTTCAATATTGTTATGCACAGAGAGAGCTGTAAATCCAATAGAACCCACAAATGGAATGCAAAACAAAATAAAACACCAAAATAAATTTATTTATTCTCAATAAAATTTGCATTCAGAGAAGCTGAGACTTTTCTTCCCCTGCTCAGTTCATTTCAGGGTTAACTGTGACAAAAGTGGGAAACGCTACAGATCACTCTGTCTTCTCTGAGTGCTGTGAAAATTCTTACTTGGATCTCCATGAAATATTGATTTCACGTCATGACTAAGCTTCAATTAATCCACCACCCTTTCAGAAATGCACTCCTACATCTTGACTTGATAAAAAATGACTAATGGCTGGCTGGCTGTATAGGATTTAAATAGTGACGGTCTTCCTTAAATGAGCTTTCATTCCATGATTCAAATTTTGACTGTTCGACTTAGAATAATTGTGCAAGCAATTTACACATCATTATGCTCTTGTAACTTATTCTGCTATTTCCCACATTGCTTTCCAGCATGAGCATAAACTATCCTGATTGACTGCATTGGCTCAAGTTACTTGGCACTGCAAAGTGCTGTGGGGGGGAGCTTGGAAGCCTTTAATTAAGAAAGAGTAAATTAATAATGCAAACTACTGTGGTAGAATTCATGCTTGTTAAATCTTAAGTATATTGGATTGGAAACAGTCCCTTCTGCAAATAGCAGGGTTCCTTCTGTCTGTGGAAGGAACCAAAATCAAGTGAAGATTAACACTGGAGAAACAGCAGAAGAGGCACTTCACTGATTGCCCCTTCCCACTGCCCTCCACAGTACTACTTCCAGCACTGTTCTAGAAAGTTCCACAGACCTCTTGATCAGCTTTTAAGGAGACTGTGGTGAGAAGAATTGGTAAAAATCACCCCCCAACAACCTACTATGCGTCCTCCAGCATCAGGGGTGCCAACTTGAGTAAAATATTGCCAGGTAAGCCCTGCCCCACATAACTGATCACATGACATGGTGCACATACACCATTTGAATGGCAATGCCCATCCAATTTGGGGGTTCCGGTCCCCTCAAATATTTTATTGGGGCAGAAGGAACCTCAGCCCCTAGAAGTTGGCTGCTATGCCCAGCAAGAACATCCTGTCAGTGGTGCCTGCTCGTTAGTGGCGCCGGCCCCCCTGTGGAACACCCTCCCATCAGATGTCAAACTGATTAACAACTATGGTATATGACTTTTCTTAGAAGACATATGAAGCCAGCCCAGTATAGGGAAGTTTGTAATGTTTGATGTTTCTATATTGCTGGAAGCTGCCCAGAGTGGCTGGGGCAACCCAGTCAGATAGGCAGCATGTTGTGGCCAATGTCAATGTCAATGTAGTCCTGCTCACAGGAACTCTGCAGCCAGCCCATTGTCTTCTGTCTGAAAGTGCAGCATAGATGCATTTGAAAGGGCATTTGTGCTACGTGTGAGGTTGTTCTGGGTCTTATTCCCATTCAGACCAATATTGCATTGTCATCACCAACCCACACAACCATTCTGTTTAGGAAGGTACCGTATTTTTCGCTCTTTAGGACGCACCAGACCATAAGACACACCTAGTTTTTGGAGGAGGAAAACAAGAAAAAAATATATTCTGAATCCCAGAAGCCAGAACAGCAAGAGGGATCGCTGCGCAGTGAAAGCAGCAATCCCTCTTGCTGTTCTGGCTTCTGGGATAGCTGTGCAGCCTGCATTTGCTCCATAAGAAGCACACACATTTCCCCTTACTTTTTAGGAGGGAAAAAGTGAGTCTTATAGAGCAAAAAATATGGTAAATAGTGATGAAACAATGCTGGATAGGTTTTTGTTTTGTGTAAGAGAGACTGCATGCATGCAGACACTCAAGGCTCTAAGCCTTTCATGAAACTGCATAGACTGTTCTCTTGATACAGCAAAGCCTTTGTCATGCAGTGGGAGCTCTCCTGAACCGCAGTACACCCTCATTCACTCCAATGATGGAAGAGTGAAAACCCATGCACACAAAGGGGTGCAGTCAGGAAAGTGCCCCATCTGTTTTAGTGCATAGGGAAGGTCCTGTGCAGGAACTTTGTGAACACAGTGGAACACAAATGGAGCTATGCGCTGAGGGTTCTGCAAACTTTTACATTTACTGAAATCTTTGCAGAAGCACAAGGCTGCACGTTCTTCAGAATTGTGCAGGATGACCATTGCTGCATGACGATTCTGAAAGGTAGAAAGGGCAAAGAAAAATGTAAACACCAGGACCTGAGCACAGATTGGATTAGATTCATTCTTTCAACTGTGTCTTAGATGGAGACTAGTTTGGGGGAGAAATCTGATTTTGTCTGCATATAAAGGCAAGCCTGCTTTATTCACACTTTCCAAAAGAGAATGTGAACTGAAACACGGTCATCTGTTGAAATTTCTAAGTTTTGCAATGCCAAATAAGCCAAATAACATGTCCAGAAATGCACATACGTGTGCAAAGTATGTGAAAAGAACATTAAAAAACAAATTATATTATGGAGAATTGCTTTGCAAAAATATATGTCTCAGGCAAGAATGCATACAGAAATGTGTATATTAAGATAAAGTTGCAATAAATGCCTATGAATTTTCTTGAGGACCTGTTTAAAAACAGCTATAAGCATGTGAAAATGTGGATAACTAGATTTAAGACTGGGAAAATGAGAAACCAAAATTGACAGATTTGCCATCCCTGCTGGGAAGGTTCCCATGCCTTGCTTGAGAAAGCTGGTTGTTGCTGGAGTCTTTCATCCTTGGCAACTGATCTGTGTACTCGCTAGGAAACAAGCTCCCACGCTATACCTCATGTGAGATAGTGTCTGCATTTTCCCCTACACTGAGATTATCTTTCTCTAGGGAAGATTATCTTTCTCTAGGGAGATTATCTTTTTCTAGGGAAGAATGTAGTGCTTGCAACTGTCTTGAGTTACACTTTCCCAATAAAGTTACAGATAGGTAGCCGTGTTGGTCTGCCATAGTCAAAACAAAAAAAAATCCTTCCAGTAGCACCTTAAAGACCAACTAAGTTAGTTCTTGGTATGAGCTTTCGTGTGCATGTACACTTCTTCAGATGCCTGAAGAAGTGTGCATGCACACGAATCTGAAGAAGTGTGCATGCACACGAAAGCTCATACCAAGAACTAACTTAGTTGGTCTTTAAGGTGCTACTGGAAGGAATTTTTTTTGTTTTTCCCAATAAAGGTTTATCTTTTACCACTGTATTCCTTGCAGTTCCTTTCACTTTCTGTATCTTCTTGTTTAATACTTCTTCCTTCCATTCTTTTCTCAGAACATTCCCAGACAAGTGAATTGTTGCTGTCCCATTAAACTTTAATTAGTTTAATGTAAATGCCCAGTGCACTTCCTTCTTTAAAAGTCTCACCACGGCAGAGGATTTCGCGCAGCAGCTAAGAAGGGCAGGAGAGGCAGCATCTTCCCAAAAGAGTCCTGGAGCATGCGGTTTGTAAATCAAAAAATAAGGTTTATTTACAAAACACCAAAAAACAATCCTGGCGACGAACCACACATCTCAGCAAAACACACACCCAAAAGGGAGAAGGGGGAGAACAAACAAACAGGGGGACTATTTATACAGACTCATGTTCCTGGAAGCCTAATGACCTCCAGCTGCTCAGTGATTAGAGCGTTTCTGCTACTCTTTTAACCCTTTGATAGCAACACCCCCTCTCGCTCGTAACACTGAGCTGTACCAACCTTAATACAAATTTAAACCTGAACAGAAACATTTATGAGATTGCGGACTCAAAGCTTTTGTAAAACCGTCTGCGAGATTTTCTTGGCTTGGACAATACTTTAGTTCAATTAAACCTTGTTTTACACTTTGGCATACATTTTGATAACGGATATCCAAGTGTTTTGTGTGCGCCTTGAATTGACCTGATTTAGCTAGTTTAATACAAGGTTGATTGTCTTCCCACACTCTGATAGGTAGGGAACATTCTCCAAACAATTCTTGTACCAGTTGCTTATAAAATTCCAGTTCTCTACATATATCTGATAACGCATTGAACTCAGATTCAGTTGAACTTAAAGCTATAAGTGATTGTTTTCTTGATCTCCAACCAATTAGTGCATTTCCAAATTTTATCGCCATTCCTGACACTGATTTTCTATCTGGTCCAGCATCTGCCCAACTGCTGTCGGCCCAACATTCAAGTTGTGTGCTGCCCTCTGCTGATAGTTTTAAGCGAAAGCTTTTGGTAGTTTGGAGATACCTTAAAACTCTTTTTACTCCTTGCCAAGCATGCATTGATGGTTTTTCAGCTTGTCTACACAGCATGTTGACAGCATATGTTATATCGGGCCGAGTCCACTGTGCAATGTGGAGTAGACTGCCTATCGCTGACTGGTAAACCCCGGGATTACAGAACTCTGCCTTTTGCTCAGTTTGAGCATCCTTTGTGTAACTTAACTCCATTGGGGTTTTAACACCAGCACAGTTGTTCATTTTAAACCTTTCCAGCAACTGCTGGATTTTAGCTTCTTGGCTAAGCCAATAGTTACCATTTTCATCTTGCTGAATTTTAACTCCTAGATAAACAGATACATTGCCTAGTGATTTTATCTGAAACCTTTCTCCAAGCTTTGTGGCAAATTGTTGTGCAAGTTTATCATCCTTTCCACTGTATAATAAATCGTCAACAAATATCAAAACTGCTTCTTGTTCACATCCCGAGCCTTTTAGATAAAGACACGCATCTGCTGCGCTCTTTCTGAACCCCATGCTCTCTAGAGCATCGTTTAAGCAGGAATTCCAATTACGGGCGGACTGTTTCAACCCATAAATGGATTTGTGTAGGCGCCAGACCTGGTTTGGCTTGTCTCCTTCAAAACCTGGTGGTGGTGTCATATAGACTTCCTCCTGTAAGTCTGCATTTAAATAAGCCACATTGACATCAAAATGAAACAGCTTATTTCCCTTCTTAGCTGAAGAGGCTAGAAGCATTCTTAATGACTCCGATCTTGAAGTAGGGGCATAGATTTGAGAATAGTGAACACCTTTGCGCTGCGAAAACCCTTTTGCAACTAGCCGGGCTTTATATTGCAACTCTTCAGTAGTTGTGGGCTTTAAACGATATACCCATCGACAACCTACAGCTTGTTGCCCTTTCGGAAGCTCTGTACTTGTAAACACACCGAGAGACTTCATTGAAGCCATCTCTTTTTCCATTGCTTCCTGCCACTTTACGGCTTCTGAGCTTGGAAGCTGTTGTACTTCCATATAGCTTTCTGGCTCACACTGTGCCATATTTACGTATACACTTGTCACCTTAAACCGCTCTGGCGGCTTGCCCTTCGTGGCGCGTTTTGACCTGCGCAATTGCTCCTCTTGTGCCCCCTCTGACCGTTGGCTGTCAGAATCTGTCTCAGACTTTATGTCTGGACGCGCCCCTAGGGATAAAGACCTCCGTTTAGATACCTCCCTTGGGCTTGGTGTTGCAGGTGACCTGCTTTGCTTTTGCTGTCTGCTAGGCCTACTGACTGGCGAAGTTGGAGCACTCCTAGATTCTGGCTTTTCTACCTTAGGAGAAGAACCTCGTGCCTGATCAGAATCTGCATCTGAACCATGTGCACCATCCCCTTCTGGCTCATCACTCTCTGGACTTTCTTTCTCAGCATGAATGCCTAAATCATCTCTCAAAATGTCAGGGTTAGCGTGTAAGTGAGTCCATCCGGACTGCTCACAAAAATCAGCGCTCCTACTGAGGACCACTCTTGTAGTATCCCCACCTGGGTCCACAAACCTCCAAGATTTGGCATGTGGTTCGTACCCGCAAAAGATGAGTTTCCTAGCCCTTGGACTTCCCTTTTTCCTTAACGCTTTTGGGATAAGTACATAGGCTTGAGATCCAAACACCCGAAAGTAATTAACTTTGGGCTTCTTCCCATATAAAGCAAAATAAGGCGTAGTATCAATTACCGAATTATATACTCGGTTCAGAATATGAGTAGCCGCCTGCCAGGCTTCCGCCCAGTAACTTTGAGGAAGTTTAGCATCAAACAACATAGAGTTTGCCAACTCTTGCAGAACCCTATTTTTACGTTCGGCCACGCCTCCTTCTTGGGGGGAATAAGGTGTAGACAGACGATGCTTAATTCCCTTTTTCTTAAAGAAATTCTGCAACACAGACCCGGTAAATTCTGACCCTCTGTCTGTCTGAAAAGCAAGTACTCTAGTACCGAATTCAAGTTCTACCGCATGAACCCAATTTTTAACTGTTTCTGCAGTATCTGCTTTTGTTTTGAGAGGAAAAAACCATGTAACCTTTGTTTTGTCATCCGAGAGACACAGTGCATACTTTGAACCTCCCATGCTAGCAACAGGCATTGGGCCACATAGGTCCATATGCACAAGTTGGAATACTTTGTCAGATTTCCTATCTGAACTGGGATAGCTGCATCTATGAACCTTCGCACTTTTGCATGCAGTACAATCCAAATACTTATTACATTTGTTCAATTTGCACCCTTCTGATAATTCAGGTTGCCTTTTAACATACTGAAAATTAATATGCCCTAAACGGCGGTGCCATAAATGAACACAAGAATTATGGGTAGGCGTGTTCACACAACCAGCATGAACCTGTTCAACTTCATCTGGACTTGTCTCAAAATAATATAACCCATTTCTGCATTCCACCTGCAAAAGAGATACGTTATTCTTTGAAATAGTGCAAACCCCATTTTCAAACACAGTTTTAAACCCATTTCTATCAAGTTCTGACACAGACAAAATACACCCCTTCAGTCCCTTTAGCACGTAGGCATCAATTTCTGTTTGCAAACAATTCAAGAACACTGTGCCTACAGTCTCTAAGGAACGTTTAGTTGAATCTGCCATTGTCACAACTTTAGGGGTTTGCAAATGTCTGCAATTCTGCAAACGGACACTAGATGGCGCCACCAGGTGGTGAGATGCACCACTGTCGATCAACCAGCGTAGATTGCTGCCTTGGCCACGCCCTTGCATCAACGCCATTGCTGAAGCCATGTGCTGTGTGCTGTGGGAGTAGCCACGACCTCCTCCTCTTCTTCGACGTCCCCTGGAACTCCTTGTCTGGTAACTAGGGGTAACGGCCTTGTTGCTGTCTTGACCAGGTTCACGTGGACAATTCCTGATTAGGTGGGAAGGGGAACCACAGCGAAAACAGTGTCTAGCTGCAAAAGCATTTACTGTGTGCTCAAACTCAGCATCAACACTCTTAGGCACAGCATAACTCCCCTTTAAAGACAAACCTCTTTCTCTTTGCCTTTTATCCTGTTCATCCGCAAGCCGAGAAGAAATGTATTCAAGGGTTAATTCAGTTGAAGGCATAGCTTCCAAAGTTAGAGCTAGAGTCTCATAGCTTTTATCAAGAGAAGACAACAATATGTATGACTGCTGCTCCATAGAGAAAGGAATGCCCAGCTGCCTTAGTTGATTAAAGGCAGACACCATTTTGGCAATATGTTCTTTCACACACGCTCCCGGTTGGAGACGTAAATCAAACAAACATCTTGTAGCATGGATCTTGGCCCCCGCAGTGTTTCTGGAATTTAACCGCTGCAGAACCGTCCAGACCTCATGCGTGTTCTTTAACTCAGAAACATAAGGCATTTGCTCTGGTCCCACTGCCAAAACTAGTAGACCTTGGGCTTTCCTGTCGCGTTTCTGTGAAGCTGCTGCTGCTGCTTTGGCTTCTGCAGACGCGTCTGCAGCTGCCTGTAAAGGCGGTGCTTCAGTACAGCTCCACAACTCTTTTGCTTGCAACCAAACCCTTACTCTAGCCTTCCAATCTTGCCAATTTTTCCCATTGAGTCGCGTAAACGGGACAGTAAAACTTTCCTGGGACTCTGCCATCCTCCCTGGGGCTTAGGAACGATACTCACACACCTGTAGACCGTCTCCCAGCTGCTGAGGTGGCTCCTTGAGGAATCAGACGTCTTCCAGCGAGTACAAACTGCGCAGTGCCTCTTTAAAACTTTTCTAGGCACGTTGCAGGACTCAAGCTGCTTTGGAGGCTTTCGTTGTCGGCAACCGCTTCTGTCTTCACTCCAGTCCTTGCATAAATCACTCTGAACTGCTCTCCTTATCTCCTTCTTGACGTACAAACATCCATAACCTGTCCCATTAAACTTTAATTAGTTTAATGTAAATGCCCAGTGCACTTCCTTCTTTAAAAGTCTCACCACGGCAGAGGATTTCGCGCAGCAGCTAAGAAGGGCAGGAGAGGCAGCATCTTCCCAAAAGAGTCCTGGAGCATGCGGTTTGTAAATCAAAAAATAAGGTTTATTTACAAAACACCAAAAAACAATCCTGGCGACGAACCACACATCTCAGCAAAACACACACCCAAAAGGGAGAAGGGGGAGAACAAACAAACAGGGGGACTATTTATACAGACTCATGTTCCTGGAAGCCTAATGACCTCCAGCTGCTCAGTGATTAGAGCGTTTCTGCTACTCTTTTAACCCTTTGATAGCAACAGTTGCATAGAATAACTAAGTAGTACCTGGGGAAAGTAACACAAAGGCTCTTCACAGCTGCTCCCCTTCCCATGTGTTCAGTAACCACATGAAGGGGGAACCAGGACTGTTTATGCAGACCCCACCTCATACAGTACTCCCAGTCATATCTAAAGCCTTGCATCTAAGGCTAAATTCCCCCTTTCAGACATTGCATGGGTGTTAGGAACTGAAGGAAGTGACATCATGGGCTGGGCCGGCATGACTGACCCTCTACACCAGCCTTCCCCAAACTCACCTCTCCCTCAAATGCATTGTAATGGTTTACATTAAGTGTTAATCGTCTTAAATAATTTGCAAGGTAAATTTACTTGTAGATGACCCTCTTTGAGCTGTCTTGAGTAATGTCTGATCACACCCCCTCCCATAATCTTCCTTGCTGTTTTAGCGGCCCCTAAATGTATGCATTTACTTATAAATGAGTTTCATGACAGTTCTAATGGTAACGATAATGTTATTACCCACAGGGATGATGCAGCAACTGTGATCACATAAACACACAGAGAATATTTTATTGCTCATCTCCATGGGAAAGTGACCTGCATCGGGGAAAAACTCAACAACACATTATGCTGTTAAGATGTAATTTAGAAAAAGACTGACCTGGTGCATCTGCATTCTAATGAAGTCAAACTTTTTTATATGGAAAATGAGTTCTGTTCATTTTCACAATCTTCACTGGGTGCAACCTAGCGGAGAAGCAATCCACAAGGGTTGTTGCCACTGGTAATTTACTCCCATGTTCCTTTGCCATATCACTGAGAACTTGTGGCCTGCCAGGTCACCGTCATCACCCCCACCCCACCATTACCTTCCACAGTCCCCAAGCACTGGGACTGATTCCTCCTCCCTCATCGGAACTACAGCTGCAAACTTTGCAAACTGTTGCCCCAGGACTGACCAAGCAAGGGACATCACATAGATAGATAGGAAAAAGTTCTTCTCCCTCTGTCAAAGCATTAGAACTCATGGTCGTCCAGTGAAGCTGAATGTTGGAAGAATCACGCCTTATAGTGTGAGTTTTCTCCCACAAATGACAGTGATTGCTACCAACTTAGAAGGTTTGAATAGAGGATTAGAGAAACTCATGGAGGATTATCAGTGGCTACTAACCCTGATGGGTTTGCTCCAGAGGTAGTATGCTGAGTACCAGTTGCTAGAAGCCACAGATGGTGAGAGGGCAGTTGTCCAGCTTGCAGGCCTCCCACAGGAGTCTGGTTGGCCATTGTGAGAATAGGATGCTGGACAAAATGGGCCACTGTCAGGCTGCTGCCAGCAACTGGTTGCCCAGAAACGTACAGAGACAAGGGAATGTTTCTTACCGTCCACTTTTTTTTCAGTATTTACAGTAGGAGGCTATAGAATCCAGCCTCTTGGATAATGGCATTGTCCTGGGTGAATTTCCACCACTACCCCGTCTCTCCCACTTCCTCATTCGTCATTCTCATAGTCTCTCCTATGGGTTCTCCTCTGTGCCCTCTGTCTTTGAGCTTTTTGCTCTCCTACTTTCAAGTCCGGAAGAAGAAGAGTAGTAGTAGTAGTAGTAGTCGTTTGGATTTGGTATCCCGCTTTATCATTACCCTAGGATGTCTCAAAGCAGCTAACAATCTCCTTTCCCTTCCTCCCCCACAACAAATACTCTGTGAGGTGAGTGGGGCTGAGAGACTTCAGAGAAGTGTGACTAGCCCAAGGTCACCCAGCAGCTGCATGTGGAGGAGCGGAGACGCGAACCCGGTTCCCCAGATTACAAGTCTACTGCCCTTAACCACTACACCACACTGGCTCTGGAATGCTTTCTAAAGAGACTGTGTCCATCAGCTGTCACACACACCCCGTGACAGCCACTGGCCTGATCCAACAGGCTCTTCTTATGACACTCTGGCCCCATGCCAACAACTGCTGTACAAGCTAGAAAACCAACAAGGGAAGATCAATCTGGCCCCAAAGTGCCACTTACCACATCTTCTGGCCCTGAAGAACTGATATCCCTCTTCTGCCTTTGCCCTCCATTCACATTTTCTTGTGTATCTGGTTTTTGTAGTGTGTATGCCTAATGGCAGAGCCTCTATCTCTTTGATGTGAGCTTCTTTGGAAGATGGTAATTATCTGAAGAGGGAGGGAGGGGACTACAGTAAATAGATAAATAATATCAGGTGCACAACAGGAGAATGCATCTCTCTTTCAGTGATGGAAAGTCACAGATGTCAGCCTTATTATCACTGCAGCATCCAGAAACTTGCTCTTACCCCATGAAAATCCTCCTCATAGTCATCAGTATTTAGCTACTTTGATAGGAGTGGTCAACTGCATTAAACTGCGTACATTTTCTCATTTCTTTCCCCACTTTTCCCCACCCTTTGCAATGTAATTCCACCTCTGCAGTCCCATGAGCTTCCTGTACCTGAACTAAATCAAATTCTGCCATCATCTAGCCAGGAGGATGTCACAGTCATTTGACTGATCTCAGCATAAGCAATGTCTCTTGTGAGCCACTCTCCATCTTCTTGTTCATTTTTCTTTCTTTGCCTTTTAGTGTCTCCTTGCTAACATAGTTTTCCTCGCTCGCTTCCTGTTGTCAGTGGTGCAGCGAAACATCTTTACAACTTCATTTGAAAGCTTATGCCAACAGCATGCTTGCAGGAAGAAGTCTATCCTAGCCGTTTACTCGTGTGTGTGTGTGTGTGTGTGTGTGTGTGCCCAGCCTTGATTCACTATGTTGACGTTCTAGTTTCTGCCAAGGAATTATTTATTTCTGAAAGGCATGAGCCCACCCACATTAAGGTCCAGCAGTTTCTCCATCTTCTTTTCTGAATTTTTTTTTCAACTGCAATATCGTTTTTGAGGTGAGACATAACATGCAGAGGTGCGTCTTTACCCCCTGACTTTGTCAAACCAAAAGCAAAAAATGTCTGCTGGGAGGGAGTTGAACATCTCCCCAACCTTTCATTTACTCATACAGCCTGCAAAGGTTGCTTTCCATTTTGGGGCCAGGAAAAAGATTCACATAGCTCTTTGTGACTTCCAGTATGGGAGAACGTATTCCTTACACTTTGTGAACTGTAATATGCAGAGAACGCAACATATTATTGGGCGGGGGAGAATCATTACTCGCTGTGTATAGGTAATGAGGAGCCTTGTTGTTATTGATCCCATTGTACTGGCAGGGATAAGAACTCATTCTCATTTTGAACAAATGGATTAGGACTGCACTATTTAACAAGAGCAAACTGTGAAGATTAATTGTTTTAATATACAAAAGCACAATGAACACATTTATTTCCAAGTTAGATAATTCTGTATGAATGATTTTTGTTCCCTACACACTTGTTTATTGCAAAGTGTTTGAAAATGTTCATTATATACCACCCATTACAAATAGCAGGTGTGGTGGGGGAAAATTTTGGCTGGGACCATAACAACCTCCCTCTCCCGCCACATCACTTTTCCAATTTGATTTGGAGAGTCTTTTGCTAGCTGTTTTTTTTAAAAAATGAAACAACACCATGACTTCCCATGAGAAAACTACGTCACAATCCTTACATCCGGTTTGGCACCATGAGAATGAAATCAGGAGGGGGAGTACTTGTGTGACTCTCTTGCGCCAGTTGCATATTAGTATTTGAAATTGCCTCCACAAAATAAAAACCACTGCAAGGCAGCCATGTTATTTAAAAATGTATTTTTACCTATTTTCAATAGAAAATTGGCCAGAAGAGGCAGGGAGTTGAATCATTCCTGTGGCAAGTATGCTAGGTACTTTTAAGATAATGTTGATCAGAGCCATACAGAATTAGAAACCACTGTTAAGTCCAATGGAGGCTTCTAGAATGCTGTTTAGCCATGTTATATTGGACCAGTTTTAATTAGGATAAGCTGCTTAAAGGGGCATGTCCTACTCACGTGTGTTCTCAACTGTTGCCCATCTAAGTTTACAAAAGCTAACTGGTGATGAATGCATTCCTCGTTGCAGGGAGGGAGGCAGTGTCAGGTCTCAAGGAGCAGATGGTTTGGCCTTTGCTGAAGAGACTTGCTCATCTCAACACAGAAGTGCTTGACAACTATCACCCAGTCACTAATATCCCCTTTCAGGGCAAGGTCTGTCCCAGGGAAACTGGTGGTAAGTATTGTTAAAGATAAGCTAACCAAGCTTATAGAAGAACAAGCCTTACTGGAGCAAAACCAGCATGGCTTCTGCAAAGGCAAGTCTTGTCTCACAAACCTATTTGAGATTGTCAACAAGCATATAGAGAGAGGTGATCGGATTGTGTATGCGGACTTTCAAAAAGCTTTCAGAGTACCTCACCAAAGACTCCAGAGTAAGCTTAGCAGTCATGGGCTAAGAGGAGAGAGGTCCTTCTGTAGCTCAGGAATTGGTTAAGTAGCAGAAAGCAGAGAGTAGGGATAAATGACCAGTTCTCTGCATGATGTAGAAACTGGAGCCACTCAATGACCAGTATTGGGACCTGTGGTTTTTAACTTGTTCATAGATGATCTAGAGTTTGGAGTGAGCAGTAAGGTGACCAGACTTGATGGTGCTAAATTGTTCAGGATGGTTAAAACAAAAAGAGATTGCGCTCTGGAAACATTTCTCCAAACTGAGGATGACTGAAGGAGTGATAAAATGGCAAAAAAAAATTCAGTAAATGTGCTCAAGTAGTCTGAACTTTTGGTGGCTAACTAGGAATAAGACACTATCATGCTGGAGTTGTAGTGCATAGCGTGAAGATGTCAACACAGTGTGTGGCAGCTGTCAAAAAGAACAATTTCCTACTAAGGATTATTAGGAAAGCTTTAAAACTGCTGATATTGTGATAAACATACAAAACTATGATGCGACAGAATTTGGAATGTTGTGTAACGTTCTGGTCGCCTCAAACTATCTCAGTTAGGAGGTGAGCCACTTCATTCTGCTGCTCTTGAACGTACAGAATATGATTAGAGGCAGCCCCCCACAGGATACATTACAGTAGTCCAGCAATATAATACAAATCACCAAATCAGATTCTAACAATCCTGATTGTAGCACTCTAACTAGAAAGAGTTGGCAGAGAACTTTTGGCAACTGTTTCTATTCCTCTCTGACCCTTTATCCCTCACAGTTCACATAGGGCATCGGCCATTTCCATTTTATTCTTTTCCGCTTTTAATTTCGCCTTGAATCTCTTCACCAGAAGCGGACAACTCATCATTGCTAATGGGATTTAAATGGCTTTGCAGCCAAGTAGAACAGGCTCTGATGAGTGAACTCTCCTCTGCTTCTTCTGTTTAGCCTACATCAGTGGAGCTAATTGGGAAACAGTAAAAAGTCAAACAATAGCAATTTGAATATCACACACACACAACTCCCCACCACCACCCAAACTCTGCATATTGCTTCAAGAGCATTAAAAAATACTCCTACAGCAAGACGATTAAGAAAATGCCATTCTGCATTTAATTAGGTTAAACTGCTGGGCTTAAAGCTTTCTACATCTAGTCGATAAATTACTTAAGCAGAAGAAAATAATCATGCAGGTTCCAGCCAAGCCAGTTCCTTCCACCTTCTTTCTAATTATAAGTTGCTGTTACAGAGGACAGTGTGCCATGCCAAGCCAGTGGACTCTTACACTGCTTTGAACACTTCCCAGGTCTCAATATGGATAAGTCTACACAACCTTGATGGCAGAAAGTGAGGAGGAATAAAAGAACCTTTTAATGAGGGTGAAAGAGGAGAGCGCAAAATATGGTCTGAAGCTCAACATCAAAAAAACGAAGATCATGGCCACTGGTCCCATCACCTCCTGGCAAATAGAAGGGGAAGAAATTGAGGCAGTAAGAGATTTTACTTTCTTGCTCCATGATCACTGCAGATGGTGACAGCAGCCACGAAATTAAAAAGATGCCTGCTTCTTGGGAGAAAAGCAATGACAAACCTAGACAGCATCTTAAAAAGTAGAGACATCACCTTGCCAACAAAGGTCCATATACTAAAAGCTATAGTTTTCCCAGTAGTGATGTATGGAAGTGAAAGCTGGACCATAAAGAAGGCCGATCGCCGAAGAATTGATGCTTTTGAATTATGGTGCTGGAGGAGACTCTTGAGAGTCCCGTGGACTGCAAGAAGATCAAACCTCTCCATTCTTAAGGAAATCAGCCCTGAGTGCTCACTGGAAGGACAGATCCTGAAGCTGAGACTCCAATACAGTTCCAAACTGTGAAGGATTGTAAATGATTGACACCAGCCCTTTGAATTTTATCCAGAAATGGACTATAAATGTGCATCAGCAAAAACATGTTGTTGCCTGCAGCCACACAGCAAATTATGACTCATATTAAAAATGCTCTTGTTTATTCATAGGCAACATGAGCAAAGGAATGCTGGGCTTTCATCATTCTGCCATTGTGCATGGCAGCAGTTTGATTGCCATAGTGGATTCTTATAATCAGGCACAAGTTTGAAGGTGTGATACCATGTGGGGCCCCTTCTAGTATTACTGGCAAAATCTTCACATAGGGCTTCAGTGAAAAATAACTCCATAGGCACTCCTTTGGGTGGATTTTTATCTTTAGACAGAAATCCCTGCTGGAACAATTTCCATACAGATAAGTTTTAAAATAAAACGGCAATAGATTCTCTTTATTGATTGATACCTCTGCACGCAGTGTATTTCTCTGCACAATTGATATTGCTCCACACAAGCGAGACTCATTTCAGGATACTGTATTCATGTGCCTTGAAAGGTTAACAAATATACCAAGGAAAGGAGCAGAGTTTCATGAAATTTTCTCAGTCTTATAATAATTTTTGATGATCAGAAATGCTTTCATTCATTTCTCCCTTAGTTGGCTCTTTATATTGGGCAAGCTTTGGAACTTCCCCAAGCCTGGTGAATTTTCTGATCATTAAAAAAAACCCCAGCTATATTTCAGCACATTACTAAATTTTATGACCTAATCAAATGTCTATTCTTTGGGAAAGGGGAATTGCATTTGGATGTTAAAAGTGTAGATAGAATAGTATTGCACTTCTGGGAAGAAATGGGCAAGGACCAAGAATGCCCTAAAGTGTATTTGTGTATATGTGTACAGAATATTATATATATTCTGCCTGTGTTATTACTTTCTAGATAAATGTGATCAATAAAAATGAATCTGATGAGAAAATGTTACAAATTGCAATGCCTCTCATTGACTCCTTTGACTTGAGGTTTATAGCAGATATATTAATAATGATATTTTCTATAGCTGGTCACTCTGGAAATTGGATTATATTATTCTGTTGTCACTACTTTGAAAGAGCATTCCATAAAGATATCACTCGTGATTTTAATGGCCACAGCTTTTGTGGGATTTCCATGTATGTGCTTTGTAATAATAAAGTTTCTTCTCCTGTTATTTTCCAGCAGTACTCCGGTTAGAACCACCACTTCTTGGTTCTAACAGCTTGGAGCTAGCCCCCAAACTATAGGGTTATAATAAGAATATTTAAAAAGTGGGGTCTGACCAAGGCAGAACAGAGTGGGACCCCGATTCCCTTGATCTGGACATGCAGCCTAGAATAGCATTAGCTTTTTTTGCTACTGCATCACACTCTTGAATCATGTTAAGCTTGTGCTCCATCAAGACACCTGGATCCTTTTCACATGTACTACTTATAAGCCAGGTGTCCTACATCTTATATTTGTTCAGCTGGTTCCTCCTGCCAAAGTGTAGAATCTTACAATTGTCCCTATTGAAATTCATTTTATTAGTTTGGGCCCAGTTCTCCAAACTGTTACGGTCATCTTGAATCTGATTCTGTCCTCTTGAGCATTGCTTACTCCTCCTAGTTTGGTGTCATCTGCAACTTGATTGAGCATCCCCTCAGTATCTTCATGCATGTCGTATAGTGCATCAACTAGGAGATGACATAAAGGAAGCAGACTTCCATAGCATGGATGTTGTTTCTTTGTTTATTATAATGGTTGAAGTCCCCTTGCCTCCCAAGATTTCAGAGTTGTACTAAGCTATTTCCTGGTAGTATGAACACTACTGGCAAGGCCCATAGATTTAGTTTTCCTTGTAACTGAGGACTGTTGCCTGGTAATTTTTAACAGTTTAGTTTAACTAGTAAGCAACTGCCACATTTTATAGTTCCCCTAATATTTATGCTCAGACGCATAACCTGGAGTATGTGTTTGTGCTTATGTGTGTTTAGGGTTCTGCCCTTGTTCTTTTCAAAGTCAGTTGACAAAAACATCTCTCCAACCTAATCATACCGCAGCCTCTGAAGTAAATTACACCTAGACCACTTTGGCCCCAGAACAATATATTTAGTCACTACACATGCAATTAACAAAGGAGGATTAAAATTGGCGCTGCTGCATACATTTGACAGTGCTGTCTCAGCATTGTTGAATTATTCATTGTGATTCCATCCGCTTATTATTTCAGTTCCCTATGACCAGTGCTATTCTTCTAGAAAAAGAGGTGCCGGAGCTCACTATGAATGCCTCCTTTGTCCTCTTATAATGGCAATGGCACCTCCCTGAGAGGTGCTGGAACTGAGTTCTGGTGAGTTCCAGCTGGAAAAAAGCCCTGCCTGTGACAGGTTTGCAAATCAACCTAGATTTTGAGTACTGTGGTACGCATACGCCCATAAGTGAAGATCCAATGTGAAGTGAAGATTGCATATAGAACACTTTTTCTGCATTTAGGGAAAAGTTTGTGTACAGCATACAAGCACTCGCACATGACATGAGGCACAGATGTCTTACTTTTGCCAGGATTACAGGGCTTAAATAGACATCACACAAAAATCACAAATCCTGAGGTGAGGCAAGGTGCCTTGGAGGGATTTCTGGCTTGTCAGAGGGGGGCAGAATCTCACACCAAAAATATGTTTCATGCATGACGGTGGGCATATATTTTCCTAGTACAAAGAGAACAACTGAATATGTTTCATTTATTTCCTTGTTTTATTACCGCTCCACTCTTAATCTATCTGGATGCATAGCAGTTTACAATTCCATAAAATGTAGCAATGAAATTTCCAAATCCTTAAAACATTATATACAGACAAATGTTTCCTATGAAATAGATTTAGGCAAGCAGATTGATTTAACAGCTTTCAGCCCCTTTCAGCCGAGGCCACCAACTTGGACGGCTTTGAAACCAAATCCAAATCAAATGAAACAGCCAAATTCATGGAGGATACGGCTATTACGAACCCTTATGGCTATGTTTCACCTCCACTGTCAGAAGCAGTAGGCTTCTGAACAGGAGCTGCTGGAAATTGCAGGAAGAGAGAGTACTCAGCTCCTGTTTGCGTGTTTCCCACATGCCGCGGAACAGCCGCTTTAAGAACAGGATGCTGTACCAGATGAGCCACTGGCCTGATCCAGGAGGCTGTCACTGTGTTCATGACTGCTTAGTAATAGTTTATGGTATATGATTGATCACCTGCCCCTCACAGCTTAATGCTGGTGCAATGTAGTGACTAAGCAGGTGGGCAGGAAAGTCCCTTCTTCAGATCTCATCTTGGCTAACACTAGGTGGCCCACAGAGAACTACCCCTTTGGGTGAGCAATACAGTGGTACCTCAGGTTACATACGCTTCAGGTTACCGACTCCGCTAACCCAGAAATAGTACCTCAGGTTAAGAACTTTGCTTCAAGATGAGAACTGAAATCTTGTGGTGGTGGCATGGCAGCAGTGGGAGGCCCCATTAGCTAAAGTGGTACCTCAGGTTAAGAAAAGTTTCAGGTTAAGAACGGACCTCCAGGATGAATTAAGTTCTTAACCCGAGGTACCACTGTACAGGCAATCTCTGATTTGTGTTGGGGTTGCATTCCAGGTCATTGCGCATTTACCAGAAATCACATGCAATTGAAGCACCCCCATTCCACACCCAGTGACCCTGTTTCTCCTTTTTAGTGACATCTTTTATGAGGTTTACAGGTCACTTTCGGGTTCAGTGTTGTGCGCTTGTGCGCGATCACACACACATTGGTCACACCTAAAGCAATGGTTGCCTGTATAGATTAACATTTTATTCAGATAATGTGTGCAAGGTGCTTTGAATGATGCTGCACCTCACCAGGTTAGGAATGGCCCTGCATATGTATTGGAGTCCAACTCCCATCAGCCCCAGGAAATATGGATAATAGGCAGGGATGAGGAGAGCTGTGGCCCAGCAACATCTAAAGAGCCAAAGGTTAGCCACCCCTGCACTGCATAAATGCTAAATGCTATTATCATGTGATTTTTATTTTGTTTCGGCTGTTCAGGGAACAGACACTAGAATTATTGCAAAACAGAGTACAGAGAGTGATGAAGCATGAACAGCAAATAATTCCCTTGACGTACAAATTGCTGAAATACCTGCTAGTTCAAATAAAAATGTTTTGGTAAGGAAATGTTTCTGAATCACAAGTATGAATACAGATTGGTTTAAATGTGCCTGCTGTTGTGGATACATGAGCAGTCATTTCAGAACCCTGCAAGGTGTTCTGTTATTTTCAGCCAATGAAGGGTAAAATAAGTAGTAGAAGCAAATGTTCTGAATGTAACATAAGGACAAATTAAGGTAATGGGAGTAGTTACCTACATTAGTTCCATCGAAATTAATGTATAATTCTGTTTGGGAGATATCTTTGATATGTGAAAATATTTGCAGATGTTAATGTACTCTGAAAGTGGTCTGATGGACAACAAAAATAGGTTCCATGGGCCTTTGCTGGTATCCTAATGCCATTATACAATCTGTGCTGCAAACACACTTGGAATGCTGTGTATAGTTCTGGTTTGTCACACTTCAAAGTGAACACTGTGGAGCTGAGAAAGGTTCCGAATAGAGCAGCCAAAATGACCAGGGGACACTGCAGTAACTCCCCCATGACAAAAGGTTACAACCACAGAATCATAACATCTTCAAGTAGGAAGGGACCCAAGAGTCATCTAGTCCCGCAATGCAGGAATCTCAGCTAAAGCATCCATGACAGATGGCCAGCCCACTGCTGCTTAAAAACATCCAAGGAAGGAGAGTCCACAACCTCCTGAGGGAGACTGTTCCACTGCTCTTACAGTCAGAATGTTTTGTCTAGTCAGAATCTCCTTTTCTGCAACTTGAAGCCATTGGTTCAAGTCCTACCTTCCAGAGCAAGAGACAACAAGCTTGCTCCATCCTCCATGTGACAGCCCTTCAGATATTTGAAGATGACTATTATATCTCCTCTAAGTCTCCTCTTTTCCAGGCTAAACATACCCAGCTCCTTCAACCATTCCTCATAAGGCTTAGCGTCCAGACCCTTGATCGTCTTGGTTGCCCTCCTCTGCACACATTCCAGCTTGTCAGCATCCTTTTGAAATTGTGGTGACCAGAGCTGGACACAGTATTCCAGGTGTGGTCTGACCAAGGCAGAATGGAGTGGTACTATTACTTCCCTTGATCTGGACGCTATATGTTTTTTGATGCAGCCTAACATAGCATTCGCTTTTTTTGCTGCTGCATCACACTGTTCACTCATGTTTAGCTTGTGATCCACCAAGACCCCTTTGGTGCTTTTTAATTTTAGAAAAAAGGCAAGTAAAAGGAGACATGACAGAAGTGTGGTTGTCTGATCTTTGTCTGCTTGCCCACTAGAACAAGACCCTTTAGGTCTTGTGGACTTTGATCTAACCCTGATCTGGGCAGTGCTGCTTGCCTCTGACAGCACTGGGCTCTGACAATAAGGCCGCATCCTGGCTTTCAAGATCATGTGATTTATTGTCATAAAGGGCTTCTTCCTTCTCCTTCCATATCAGCCTGCTCACTTATCTCAGTCAAGTGGGGAAGCCCTTCTCTGTTCCCTATGCAAAGCGGAAAACTAGTTGGCTAGAACAAGGGACAGGGCCTTTTTAGTGGCTGCACCACTATTGTGGAATAGCTTGTAGGTTTCACACAGGAATATGGTTGGCCACTGAGAACAGGATGCTGGACTAGATGGGCCATTGGTATGATACGGCAAGGCTCTTCTTATGTCATGATTGTATGGTATGTTGTAAGCTTCGGGTGGCCTTCTCCTCCTCTGGCTTTTTATTTCAGCAGACTTTCAATTTGCCAGAAGGAAGAGATCTACTTGGGCTGTGTTTTATCTGCCACACCGTTTTGTGTTAGGTTTTTTGTGGTCGCTGCACTTAGGTTTCATGAGTCATTTTGAGTAGTGCATAATTATTAGAAAGGAGGGGTTTAATCCTTCCCTCTCCCTTCACCCCATTGTTCTGATCCTCACTCCACCTCCTGCACAGCTGCTGTTTAAAGAACAATAAAAATTAGATTTGTGGTGAAATGTTCCTGTATTTAGGAGGAGGAGGAGGAGGCTTGACTCACACTACCTTCTGGCTTGTCCTCTGTGCAAGATCATCACAGGTGAGTTATTGCCCCACAGCATAGAAACAATTTCCTATTGGCCAGTCATTCAGAAAATCGAGTTCCTTCTTAATGGGAGGGATAAGGAAATTGCCCATGTAGTAGCTCAATTTGCTGCAATGGCTCCTTAAACTAAGAGCTAATTTTACAAAAGCTGAAGTAGTTGATTGTTACACAGGTATGTGGTGGAATGATGTATATGATATCTATGTGTTAGATCAGTAGTTTAAGTGTCATTGTTGTAGCTTACGGCTAAGGCCGTGTAGTGATAGATATGTTCTCCAAAGTCAGTTGGTTTGTTGTCAGTTTGATAAATGGAAGTCTGATATCTAAATGGTCTTAGGAAAAGGGCAGCTATTCCACAAAGGACACATCTGACCCAAAAGAGTATTTTTGTGGCCACCCCAGACCTCACTGTCTTATATTTATATTTGTGTGTGTGCTAAAATGTTTTAACTGCTCCTATGGGCTCCCACCAAAAGATTTTTGTGCCCCCTGCCTCCCAATTCCTCCCCCCCATTTAAAATAATTTAAATTCTTTTAATGACTTCCACACATACTGCACTGTGATACTGTATGACAAGCCCCCACCCTTTAATGTATTTATCTATTGGTGACCACTCTTGCAAGTCCTGTGGTACCAAAAGGATACCCCCCTGCAAGATTCCTAAATACTTGTTCATAGTTTTTTAAAATAATTATCCTTGCCCACTTTTTTACTTTGGCCCAAAGAAGTGTAACTGTGGATCAGTACCGCCCTCTGCGCTGAAAATGCTTAGTTCCCCTCGTCTAGGACCACGTTACATTCGGACCTGCCTCCTTCCATATAATCCTGCATAGGAACCTCAGAGGTCCTGCTCTCAGTGCCGTCACAAGGCATCTGTCAGGTGAGCACAAGAGATGGCCTTTTCTGTGACTGTGTCATAGCTCTGGAAGACCTTTCCATTTGGGATCCATCAAGCGCACTCTTTGAAAGTGCTCCATCGGAAATGGAAGATGCTGTTTTGATGGGTTTTAAAAAATAAATCTATTCATATACTGCCAGATTGCAGTCCTTCAACATACCCTCACACACCTGTAAACCTGCTCCAAAAAGTCTTCCAACCTTCCATAGCAGATTTTGAGATGAGAAAGGGGAAGTCTCATTGTGCAAATGAAAGTCTGTTCCACTCACACAGAAATAGATGCTCTGACATGACTGCAAAAAAGAAGATAAAAACAAAACATTATAATGGTAATTATTAAACAGGATGAAAATCCAAGCAATCCCCATTATAGGTGTATATGTAGCACTATTGTATCATGACGTAGTCTCTGCTGGATCAGACTGTGGGTCTTGGAAACTTAAAATACTTCAAGTTTAAGAGTTACATTAGGATCCAAACTTAATGTCCACATTTCAATGCAAGCCCTGCTTTGTTTACACAGTAGATTATTGGATTGGACTGTGACTTAGATGACTGGCCAAGGTATACATTCAGCAGGTATATAGGCAGCTCTTTTATCTGTTAAATAAGTATAACAAAGGCTTTATTCACAAGATTTTCAAAATTCATCCTTGGAACCGATTAGAATGTCGTTTGTGTATTCTGATCTGGCACATACTGTGTGCATGTTACATTTCTACATAATTCAGCGGGTGTAAATCCATGTATGTGTTTATAGGATTGATGCCTAAATGGTTACTAATTTTGTTTATTCGCTATTAGCTCATGAGACCTTGCAGATAACACTATGGCAAGGAAAGCTAGCCTAGGAACTGAGCTCGACCCACTCTTGATTCTTTTGAATAATTTTGTGAGAGATGATTGCCTTTATAGCCATTTCCAATTCTCCTATGATGATTGAAAGTTGTAATGTAATTCAAATTGGATTTTTTTTTCATCATCGCATGAATTAAGTGGGCTACTTCAATTCTTCTGAGTCTCCCATGATAATTGGTTTTGCTGTTTAAATAAATTCAACAAATCAGTTGGATTTTAAAGAGTGGGTCAAGTCTCCATGCTATTTTATGTGGTATGTTAAAATAGAAAAGTTCTATTCTATAGAGAGGAGGAGGAGCACAGAGAGAAGAAATACCATGGGGCACCTGTAACAGCAAAACCGGATGCCTTCATCTGCCCACCTGCAATAAAACATGTCTCACCCATATTCCTGTCTCAGTCTCTACAGCCACAGCAGGTGCTGTAACTCTCCAATGGTTAGACTTTACCCCTGAAGGTGCACTCCTCCATTTCTCCCAAGAAAGATGAATGCCAGCAATAACAAATTCTAAAGCAGGCATGTCCAACAGGTAGATCGTGATCTACCGGTAGATCACTGGACGTCTGTGGTAGATCACTGGTAGACTCCCCCCAAAAAAGCTCAACAACTTTGGTTGCCCCCAGAAGCTGAACATTTTAGCCCTGCACCCCTAAAAAAGCTCAAGTTTGACCTGAACCCCCCATAACAGGTCCATCCTTCCTAAAAAAATTTCAGCAACTTTGACCTGAACCTCAAAAAAGGGGGTAGATCACTGCCAGTTTTTAACTCTGTGAGTAGATCACAGTCTCTTGGGAGTTGGCCACCCCTCTTCTAAAGCGATGAGCTCCCAGTCCTAAAAATACTTATACAGTATCTACAGTTGCTTACTGATACCACTACGATCAATAGAATGGATCTTTCTGGGTATAAATATAAGTGTTTGATTTCTGCTTGAAGCAGAATGTTGCTGCAGTTGGCTTATTTCCTTTAAAAAATAATCAGATTCCTAGCACTGCAAGTTCAGGATAACAGAAGACTCATTCAGTTGGTCCAGAAGTAGGGTTGCCAGTTCCCTCCCCGGCAGATCACCTGTGTGTTTTACAGCTGCGTAAAAGACAGACTAGTAGGTGAATCCCTCCACCCAATCATTATATTTCCACTTTATGCCTTTTCTAACCACCATGCAGCTGTTAAAAGCTCTCTCTCATGTGATACTTGAGTCCATCCAATGAAACTGAAATTCGGAGGATTCAGGGCAGACAATTTCTCCGTGCAGTTCAAAGTACATTAAAACTAGATTTTGCTCCTGCAAGATGTAGTGATGGCCAACAACTTAGCTGTTTCTAAAAGCAGATTAGACAGATTTCTGGAGGGCAAGGCTACCAGTGGCTACTGTCAATGATGACTTCCCACCTCCACAGTCAGAAGCAGTAGTGCTTTTAAATATCAATTGCTTGGAATTGTGGGGAGAGTGCTGTTGTGCTTTTAGGCTTCCCCAGTGCATCTTGTAGGACACAATGAGAACAGGATGCTGGACTAAGTGGGCCTTTGACGTCTTCCAGTAGGGATCTTCTTAAGTGATATGAAGAAATCCATGTAAACAAATATTCTTCAGATTGGGTTGATCGAGCTAGTTGTGCAGTTGGTGATTTTGGACTGTTAACTCTCTTTAGATCAGTGGTTCTCAACCTGTGGGTCCTCAGACGTTGTTGGACTACAACTCCCATCATTCCTAGCCAGCATGACCAGCGGTCAGGGATGATGGGAGTTGTAGTCCAACAACATCTGGGGACCCACAGGTTGAGAACCTCTGCTTTAGATGATAATGTAAAATGTGGCATGCCAGCCTTACTGCATTTGATGTTCCTACTTCTCATTCTGCTGAGCGCAGTCCTGGACTTCTGTTCCAAAGTCCTACCCTGACAGCACCACTGAATGGAGGCCAGCATAATTTCTTTTAATTTTCAACCATGACGTGTCTATTAAATGATCTTAATACCTCTCCAAAGCAGAAAACTAGCAAGTTGAATCTTTTTCTGGGATTAGAGCCAATATTTGCTATTCCGTATTAGCAAGATTATCCAAACCAGCTTGTTCATCAGACCTGTAATTTGTCTAATTAACTCTCCCCGCCCGCCACTCAAATCCCTATAATTTGATAAAAACGCAGCAACTGATTGTGTGCTGTTTTGCAAATAATGATTTTACAGTACCCTTCTCAAAGATTATGAAAGGGGGTCAAGCTTGGGAAGTTATTTAATTATTAACAAATTTTATTCACTGTCAGTATTGAGATATTATGCTAATTCATGTCTAATTCAAAGAACATGGAACGGAGTCCTAAAATTATAAGATAATACAATTAGCCTAATTGTTTATCCACAGTCATGTTGATATTGCTTATTAAGGAAATGTATGTGACTGTACAGCTCAACTGAATGATAAATCAACATTGGGAAGATTTCACAGACGCATGGTCATTCATTCTTCCACCTCAGACCCCTAGCACAGCTCTATAAACAGCACAAAGCATGTTCTTTGTAGGCAGGCAGAAGGGAGTGTTTGTTAATCTGAGCAACTTGGAGGTATTTTAAAAAACATTTTGTTAACAGAGTGGGCAACGTGCATTTATCTAGTTTTTACATTTTATGTTATGCTTGTGTCAAGAGGAGTAAGTGCAACTGTGTGCCTGCAGTGTGGCTATGTGTGTGAGAGAGAGATTTTTGTGTGTGTGACAGGTTCTGCCTCCACACCAGATTAGATGGGCACCCACTGCCACTGATTCACTGAACACCTTTTCAGGACTTGTCACAACAGTAGCAATGCGCTCTATGTGGGGCTACCTTTGAAGGTGACCCGGAAACTATAACTATTCCTGATTGTGGCAGCTAGACTGGTGACTGGGAGTGGCTGCCGAGACCACATAACACCAGTCCTGAAAGACCTACATTGGCTCCCGGTACATTTCCGAGCACAATTCAAAGTGTTGGTGCTGACCTTTAAAGCCCTAAACGGCCTCAGTCCAGTATACCTGAAGGAGCGTCTCCACCCCCATCGTTCTGCCCGGACACTGAGGTCCAGTGTCAAGGGCCTTCTGGCGGTTCCCTCGCTGCGAGAACCAAGTTACAGGGAACCAGGCAGAGGGCCTTCTCGGTAGTGGCACCCGTCCTGTGGAACATCCTCCCACCAGATGTCAAAGAGAACAACAACTACCAGACTTTTAGAAGAGATCTGAAGGCAGCCCTGTTTAGGGAAGCTTTTAATATTTGATGCATTACTGTATTTTAATATTTTGTTGGAAGCCGCCTAGAGTGGCTGGGGAAGCCCAGCCAGATGGGTGGGGTATAAATAATGAATTATTATTATTATTATTATTATTATTATTATTATTATTATTATTCAGATCAATGGCTTTTATCCTCAAAATGCCTTGCAGATTTGTCCCAGCAGGCATCCAAGGCCTGTAGAGCCTCAGATGCTATATCAGATGCCAATAAGTTTTGTATGACCTCGAAAAGCTGTGCTGGGGTGGATGGGATGCAATGGAAGTTGAAGGGGATGCCTTCTTTGTGGCCTTCACTAGCAGGTGGTATACTGTACTTTTAGGGAACAGTGTGTGAGTAAGGAGATAACAATAATTATGCATCCAGCTTAGATTTTACTCAGAAATTTAATTGTACAACCCCAAAGCTGAGTGCTGTCAGATTATTAAACCAAAAGTGTTTAAAGACTCCTGCAATCATACCAGAGGCCTGAGAATCACATGAACTCAACAAACCCTGTTTTCTAAGAGGAAACTGATAATGAACTGCACAATCCTTCCTTATCCTATCAACAACCTACTGTTTGGTCAAGAGACCCTGGGACTTTCCTCCAGGGGAAACTTCTGCTATTCTCTATTCTCTCCCTCCTCCATTCCCTCTTGCACTACATCCTCTTATTTCCACAACAGATTTCACTTCTGTTCCATAACTCATCCATTTCCCCTTTTTCAAATCTTCCCCTTTTCTGTCTCCATATACTGCAACTGGAATTTTATCCAGTCGCTACCTTTCCTCCTGCGCTGTGTGATGGATTAGGCCTGCACAACTTGTGAAAACCCAACCACCATTTTTTTGTAGTGTTTAGCAGACAGCAGAACAGGAAGTGTATCAAACCATTGTTGGGTCACCAGACAGGTTGGGTTGCACTCAGCTTGCTTGGTATTATACCTGGTCCTTGGGCCTCTCTCCAGCCCTCTTGCTAGTTGGTATACTCTCCTGTAACAAAGCTTAAGTATCTGTTGCTGCAACAATCACATACAGTGGTGCCTTGGGTTAAGAACTTAATTCATTCTGGAGGTCTGTTCTTAACCTGAAACTGTTCTTAACCTCAGTGGCGTAGCGTGGGTTGTCAGCACCCGGGGCAAGGCAAGTAATTTGTGCCCCTAACCGGTGGATTTGCGCCCCCTAACCCTAACCCCCAGATGTTGCGCCCAGTGCGGCCGCCCCCCCCTGCACCCCCCACACTACGCCACTGCTTAACCTGAAGCACCACTTTAGCTAATGGGGCCTCCTGCTGCCGCTGCACGATTTCTGTTCTCATCCTGAAGCAAAGTTCTCAACCTGAGGTACTATTTCTGGGTTAGCGGAGTCTGTAACCTGAAGCGTATGTAACCTGAAGCATATGTAACCCGAGGTACCACTGTAAATTGTGTGCAGCCTCAAAGAGATAGGGCACAATCTTCCAGAAAGTTCTTCTGGACAAGGCTTATTAGAGTGTTTTTGCACGTCTCCCAGTGATTAGTGCAGACGATCTTCCCGATGAATAGCATTCTGAAATTTTAGAAATATTTTTTTCTTCGACCTTTCAATTAAAAGTGGCACTCCAGGCATTAACATTTGGATGCTGTGTTTGGAATGGTCAAGCATTCCTCTGAAATATGCCACTTAGATAAAACTGTGTTCTTGTTTCTTAGCACTCTTAAGGCCACCGACCTTTGCAAACTCAGCTGGGTTTAAGATCGAATGTTAATATGCATGGAATGGCATTTAGCAGATGCTCAAAAGTGATGGTTGGTATTTGGAAACTTTGCACCCTAAATTCTATGTGAAAGTGAGTTTCTACATTGAAAGTACTATGGACTGCTGACTGGCAAGTCTAAGTACCAGGGTGGAGTAGTTCTTAGCTGTGTAAACAGCTGGATTAAATTTTCAGAGATACGCTCCTCTAGCTATTTTGCTTGGGAAATAGTTAACAAGAGTTGCAGCTGTTCATAAAAAGAAATTGAAATTCCATGCAGGTTAACAGAAAAAGTCCAGATACGGAAACTTACAGATGGCATTTATAGCTCTCTACAGGCACCAAGCTATAAAAAGAAAGTGCCAACATAGTGGCAGCATTTAATTTATAAGCAAAAATATTTACTCCCCTTGAAGATACCGTTTTTCAGAACTCAAGATTAGCTTCTATCTCTGCTACCGTTCAGATGGGAACATAGCCAGTTCTCAGATTAAGAAGCCAAATACATTACAACCTAATTTGTTTCAATAGGCTGGGAAAGGACAGGAACATCCATAACAATAAATGGAAGTGCTTTTTGCATAAGGTTATACAGTATTGATTTGGGCCAACATAGCAGATAAAGAGAGAACGTGGGCCATCAAGAGGTTGAGATAATACATATTAAGATAATTGGGATTCTACCGTAGTGTTTAATCATACTACATAACATGAAACATGATACTTTCGGAGTAAATAAATCAGATAAAAAAAAAAAAATAATAATGAATGGAGACAGTTCCACAAAGAAGCCATATTAGGCATGAAGAAAATATAATGATAATGAAAAAAGTGTTACATTATATTTAAGGCCATTTACCTTAGTTCACTTTCTTTGGACTTAAGAATATACTGTAATCCCATGCATTCCTTCCAGGAAAGTGGGTACTGTAGGACTGAGGCCCAATAGAAGTCCTATTGAAATCAGCAGAAGGGACTACTGCCTGACTACTTAAATTTGTTGAATATAGCTAGATGGTTTAAAAATTCAAAATAACACATAAGTGCCTGAGATCTACAGGTATAGGGCGGTATACAAATTTAATAAATAAGAATAACATACAAAAATGCATTAGATTAGGGTAAATTGCTCTGCAAATGTGTGTACAAATAGATGTTTATTATGAGAAATTTGCACTGAAATGCAGCTGAATTTTCATGAGGATTTGTTTAAAAGAAATTGTAAGTTGCTGCAGAAATGTGGAGGACTAAATCTAATATTGGGGGGAAACGAGAAACCGAGAGAACTGAAATTGGCAGATCCTTCCATCCCTACTGATCAGATACCTAAAACCATCCACACTGCGCATCCCCCCCACCCCCACCCCATGGTCATGGTCGTGTGGGAGAAGTAACATTTTATCTTGTGGGCCTGTGCATTTTGTATATGGCATTTTTTAAATCACCGATTCAGTGTCTCTTTCTTCACATGGATTTTGATGGCTGGACTTCTTTTAATCACTTCTCACCGCTTTCTCCCTTTTCTTTCTAGTTGTTCTTCGCCTCATGGAGATTTAAATCTCCTGAGTGGAAAATGCTTTAAACCTTCCAATAATCAGTCAGGTCACATTTTCTTTTAAGACGTGTCTCCCTGGACTGGGTGGCACTTTTATAGATAATCATCTCAGCCTACGCAAGATGACATAACATTCTTGTTTCCATTCTTCTGGGCAATATCTCCTTTTTGTCCAGCTTCACAACTGACAAGTTCTATTTCTCCTCCCTTTTGGGTTTCTTAATGCAAACCTTAAGAGAGAAGGGGAAATAGCAGAAGAATGGTCTTTTGTGTTATTTCCTGGAGATAAAATCGCAGAGCTCAATGTGAAAAATGGCTCTGCAGCTGCTTGGATTCATTCCTACAGAGCAGGTTAAAGGTTTTGTGGAGGATTCCTTTGGCACTTCAAGTAATTGATCTTTAAATTCAAGTAAACTGTCTGCAGGCCAGTGTGTGACATCCTTTATATTAACTCCATACATTTGCAAATGAATAAAGGAAAATCAATACTTATGCCACTTACAGTGCATTCCAAGTTTGATCGTGGAATCTCTGGAAAATATAAGTTCTCCTAGTTTACTGAAGAGAGTCCTTTGTCTGATGCTTATTTGAAGATAAAGCGGGAGCCTAAAAATTGCCCAACACCTTGCACATGTCCAGGCATGCAGGTAACCTGATTTCAATCTTCTCCACTATGATGAGATGTATTTCCTTTTAAATTATAAGTAGTTACTTCTCTGTGTGTGCGCGCACACACAAACATATGCTTATATTTGGGGGGTACGTAAATGACCAGCCTGTGGTAGGCAGATATCTCTTTTTTTATATAATCTATTTTATTCAGTTTTACACTACACATTTAAATTAAAACATTAGACATAATCATCAACATTTAGGATTCCCTGAATCTTTAGACTTCCCTCCACCCTTCCATGGTTTTCATTTTCATTTTTTTTAACTGCATCATATATTTTCTCTATTTTTCTTAAAATAATCCATTTCCCCCTTAGTTTTTTGTACATCACAAGCGTTACTCAAATCCTGCCAAAGTTTTTAGTTGTTTACAATGGTAGGCAGATATCTCAGCTAGGAACCTTGAGGAAAAACCTCATGCAGAGGGTGACATTCTGAACACAGCAGGCTCCCTGCTGCAGATATTTGCCACACATGTACACAGCACATTGGGTTTGGCAGCAGCTAGCCCATTCCATACCCTCCAGCATGGCACCATGGAAAACCAGGATGCACATCTTCTGGGATGCGCTTCTGTGCCAGTCACATCACCAGTGCGAGATTGCAAATGACATGCACGTTTTGGGGCACTGTGCCTTTGAGAGTATGGCCTGCAAAAATGGGGTGTCCAAATTTAATTGGGACAGTTGAGGTGTATGCCATTCACCCCCACTCTCCTCCATTGCGTGAGAAGAAGAATACCTGGAGTTCCTCAATAAAGATCTGTAATGTGCATGTGTGGAACGCTGTGTGTGTGTGTAAAATCTCAGTTGGCTACTCTAATTGGGTCACTTCCATGTCTCCACATAACAGCCATTACATGTAAAGCAATCCTAGGACTGCCACAAGAGAGATAATATATTTCTTTGGAATCCACCACTTCCCTTCCCTAGATGATTTTGCTTTAATCTGCAGGAATCAGGAGGGGTTTCCTGTCACATAAATTACAGCAATTCTCTGGTAATGATAATTTAGACGTTTTCCTTATTAGGCAATATTGTTGCAAAGATAATCATTTCCCTCCGCGAAAAAAGTAGATGTTTTCCTTTTCTTCTGGTTGAAAACAGAGTTCAGGACTGAGGGATATATATTAGTGCTATCTATCTTCAGATTACCACTGTCACTGGCACAATTTATTATTCAGAGTGCAACACCAACCAGCCAGATCAATGAGAAGGCTTGGAATGCGTTATTTGTTTTAACCTTAAACCTTGACATAGAAATAAAACTGAATGAGTTTTATTAGTCAAGCAAGTCGAAGACTCATCAAAAATACACGAGAAATGTGCTGCTGTGCGCAGTCTCTGAAGCCTGGGACTGGCCCTTGATTTCTTAGAGCTGTAGAAGGAAGGGCAGTGGCCTACTATGGCACTGGGTCCAACTCAGCACAAGGCAAATGATGCTGGAAAAACTCTGCGAGCATGGCTGGTCTTGCACCGAGTGCCCTTCACCTGCTTTTCATTGAACGCTGTGTGGCAGGCACATAGTGGCCACCCACACCAGGCCAGGTAAAGGCTAAATAACAGTGAGGAGATGGGCGTTGGTCAAAATAAAGCCAGGCCACAGCTTTATTGACTACTAGAGTGAGGTAAGCGGGGTTGGGTTGGCACTGGGTCAGAATACGCTATCTCACAAGACTGAAACCAACACTTAGTTCTTTCTTCATGGTATTTGTGTGAGTGAATGATCCACCAGGGGTGCTTTTGAGTAATCTGTTCATAACCCTCAAAATAGTTCAGTACATGATGTGATCTACAGTGAAGCCTCTTCTGATCATAAGGCATCCCTGTCAAACATACTTTGTCAAACATAATTGCCATGAAGAGAACGCTCTGGGTTGGGGCCAGTGTTGGTCCTACTCAGTGCAGGCCCATTGAAATTAATGGGCATAAGTCATCCATTAACTTCAATGAGTCTTCTCTGAGTAGGACCAACATTGGGTGCAACTTGCTGTATTGCCTACACTGCATTTTCTTTCTTTATAGTCTGCTTCTGCCCTACTTGCCATTGTATGTTACAAGACAGTCAATTAAAATAGAGCGGTTCTGAAGTCATGTGTAATATATCCATTTTCTTTATCAAGCCTGCACCAAACATTAATGGAATTAGCTGTAATTACATGGGAAATGAGCAGCATTTAACAGCTCATTTTCAGGTGAAGAGGAGCATCTAATACATGTCTGAGGCTTCCCCTCTTTATTTTCTTCAAGGCATGCACCTGCATACTTGTACATGCACAAGTAATTCTTTCATAAGCTTATTACTGTAGTCATTTCCAGCTACCAACATTTCAACATGGACCCCAAAATAGTGGAATTGTATTTCCAGCTTCTCCATCTAGTCATGGAATTGTTTCTGAGATTGTGCTCAAAGGCCAGATTCTTACAGCTAGCAAAAGGTGTTTTAAAATAGCCTAGTGCATGTACATAGTTTTCTGCTTCCATGGGATTGATATGCAATGGGAGGAGGGAAAAACTGTGGCAATTGATTGGTCCATTACTGGCCCACGAAGGCTCATTGAACATCCAAATAAGCATGCACTGAATTGCAATGAACACTTATCACTTGTAGAACCAGCAGTGTTTCCCATTTATGACCCTGGAGAACTGCTGCACAGCAGTTTGGGGGAAATGGAAAAGCAGAGGAAAAACGTAAATTATCAAAATATGTCCTCCAAAACATTTATGGTGGCCAGCCAGCCATTGAGAGTAAAGTAGGAGATATTTCTAACTTTCACCTGCCTGAAGCTAAAGGTTAAAGATGGGGTGAGGAAGGTGGGGAAAAGGTGCCAGCAGCAGTTTCATAGCCATTTCCACCTGGTTATGGAGGAGAAATTCAATTCAGTTCACATTTGAAGGCAAACCTACAGTTCTCTGTTTCCAATTTTTCCAATCTTGTATTCACATACCCTCCAACATTTCTCCGATGAAAATAGGGATGTCCCGTGCCATAATAAAAATGTTACTCTTTATACCCCACACATCTTATTCGGTTACCCCAGCCACTCTGGGCAGCTTCCAACATATATAAAAACATAATAAAATAGGTGCATCACCAGAAAGAGACAACCAACAATACCACCAACCCTAATGCGGATTGTACCCTTGATGACATCACACACACACACCCCCGCTGTATTCCTGAATGTAGACATTTTAGAGCTTCAAATGAAAGGAAAACAGAACCTTGTGTGGCTTATTGTGGCATAAGATGCATTTGACAAAAAAGGTTGCATGCCCTGAGAGTTTATGCCATGATAAATATGCTTCCCTTGAAGGCGCCATCAGATTCTATTGTTTTTGCTAAACAAACTTACATGGCTGGCTTCCTGGAAAATGAAATACAGATTGTAGTTACAGACAAAAGATAGAAGGAAAAGGCAGAGACATTGTGCTATATACATGGTTCCTCTAGAGGGGCATGTCATAAATCCATAGAAGCAGGAGCATCTTGAGTTAAGGTTATGAGAAGACATATAACTTCCTGTGTCAGTATGATGCATGGCAACCTCTAGAGACTTGCCCAAATATATCCTTTTCAGTACAAAAAAGGGGTGGGGGAAGTAACTATGTTTTAGATAATTCTTTGCCAACACATAAGCTCTAAGCCTTGGGAAACGGTCCCTGCACTTTCTGCTTGGCATCTTGTTTTAAGACTGGATTTGTCAAGCAGAGGCACAACGTAAACAAGAAGAAACAATTGCTAAATAGTTGGCACTGGGGAGGCTGTAGCTAAAGCATTTGAAAGCATTTGTCCTGTCAAAGACATTGTGTATTAAAGGCAGACACACAAAAATGGAGGCAAATAGCAAACAGGGCTGAAGAAAATGGTCATTTATTTATAAATGCAGCATTTTAAAATTATTATTGTTGTTGTTGTTGTTGTTGTTGTTGTTTGTTGGTCCCCACCCCCACCTTATATTTTTGTTGGAAGTCGCCCAGAGTAAATGGGGCAAGCCAGTCAGATGGGTGGAGTATAAGAAATATTATTATTATTACAGTGGTACCTCGGGTTACAAACACTTCGGGTTACAGATTCCGCTAACCTGGAAGTAGTCCCTTGGGGTAAGAACTTTACCTCAGGATGAGAACAGAAATCGTGCGCCGGCGGTGCGGCGGCAGCAGGAGGCCCCATTAGCTAAAGCTCAGGTTAAGAACGGTTTCAGGTTAAGAACGAATTAAGTACGTAACCAGAGGTACCACTGTATCTGACAACTAGATGTTACCGAAAACATGTAGCTTGCTGCCAAAATTACCGCTCCAACCTTCCTCTTCCCAACAATGTATAGCAATGAAGCATGTGATGTGGCATTAGGCCAGGGCACACCAGCTCCCCACATGTGCATGCACATCCCACATTTGTTGAAAGCAAGAGGTAGAGAGGGGATTGCTTCTGCCGATAACATCTCCCTGAACGCTGATGTTCACAACGGTCTCTCTCAATTACTAGTGGCTGTTTGTTCAGTGTTATGCAAAAGTGCCCCACCCACAGAAATCTGTATGCATGTTGGGCTCTCCTTTGCAATGAAAATGTTAGAAGAAGAAGAGGAGGAGTTTGGATTTGATATCCCGCTTTATCACTACCCGAAGGAGTCTCGAAGCAGCTACCATTCTCCTTTTCCTTCCTCCCCCACAACAAACACTCTGTGAGGTGAGTGAGGCTGAGAGACTTCAGAGAAGTGTGACTGGCCCAAGGTCACCCAGCAGCTGCATGTGGAGGACCGGAGACGCGAACCCGGTTCACCAGATTACAAGTCTACTGCTCTTGACCACTACACCACCTGGTAGAGCAGGTCAATGGCTCATCCTCCTCTCACAGCGGCCAGTCAGATTCCTGTGGAAAACCCACAAGCAAGACCTGAGAACAAGAGCACCCTCCCCTCCTGTGGTTTCCAGCAACTGTTACTCTGAAGCAATACTGCCTCCGGCTGTGGAGGCAGAGCATAGCAATCAATCACAAGGATGATGGCTACACACCTACATCTGTAGGACCCAGAGGATCCCATCACATGAATGCTGAACATGTTACCTCCAGAAGGGCATGGCCAACAGGTGCATTGGTGTCAGCATGGAGCCAGCTGGCTTGATCCTGATCCAGCTCTCATGTATTCATTGAGCGCATGAAGCTGAACTTGTGTTCGGCCCAGTATACCTGAAGGAGCGTCTCCACCCCCATCATTCAGCCTGGACACTGAGGTCCAGCTCCGAGGGCCTTCTGGTATTCCCTCACGGCGAGAAGTAAGGTTACAGGGAACCAGGCAGAGGGTCTTCTCGGTAGTGGCACCCTCCCTGTGGAATGCCCTCCCATCAGATGTCAAGGAAATAAACAACTATCTGACTTTTAGAAGACATCTGAAGGCAACCCTGTTTAGGGAAGTTTTTAATGTTTGATGTTTTATCGTGTTTTAAATATTTTGTTGGGAGCCACCTAAAGTGGCTGGGGAAACCCAGCCAGATGGGTGGGTATTAAGAAATTATAAGTTTATTATTATTATTATTATTATTATTATTATTATTATTATTATTATTTACTAATATCACATAGTGTTGTTCCTTCACCCTGCAGCAGTAGTTGACATTGGTGTGAAAACATTTCATGGTGATATCTTGCCCTGCAATTCATTGCCACACTTTTTGAGGGAGAGGAGGAGAAACCCTTTGTCCAAACCCAAAGGGTGCTCATCAATGGTTCCTCTTCATCCTGGAGAAGAGTGGCTAGTGGGGTGCCACAGGGTTCTGTCTTGGGCCCGGTCTTATTTAACATCTTTATCAACGACTTGGATGATGGACTCAAGGGCATCTTGATCAAATTTGCAGATGACACCAAACTGGGAGGGGTGGCTAACACCCCAGAGGACAGGATCACACTTCAAAACGACCTTGACAGATTAGAGAACTGGGCCAAAACAAACAAGATGAATTTTAACAGGGAGAAATGTAAAGTATTGCACTTGGGCAAAAAAAATGAGAGGCACAAATACAAGATGGGTGACACCTGGCTTGAGAGCAGTACATGTGAAAAGGATCTAGGAGTCTTGGTTGACCACAAACTTGACATGAGCCAACAGTGTGACGCGGCAGCTAAAAAAGCCAATGCAATTCTGGGCTGCATCAATAGGAATATAGCATCTAGATCAAGGGAAGTAATAGTGCCACTGTATTCTGCTCTGGTCAGACCTCACCTGGAGTACTGTGTCCAGTTCTGGGCACCACAGTTCAAGAAGGACACTGACAAACTGGAACGTGTCCAGAGGAGGGCAACCAAAATGGTCAAAGGCCTGGAAACGATGCCTTATGAGGAACGGCTAAGGGAGCTGAGCATGTTTAGCCTAGAGAAGAGGAGGTTAAGGGGTGATATGATAGCCATGTTCAAATATATAAAAGGATGTCACATAGAGGAGGGAGGAGGAGGGAGAAAGGTTGTTTTCTGCTGCTCCAGAGAAGCGGACACGGAGCAATGGATTCAAACTACAAAAAAGAAGATTTCACCTAAACATTAGGAAGAACTTCCTGACAGTAAGAGCTGTTCGACAGTGGAATTTGCTGCCACGGAGTGTGGTAGAGTCTCCTTCTTTGGAGGTCTTTAAGCAGAGGCTTGACAACCATATGTCAGGAGTGCTCTGATGGTGTTTCCTGCTTGGCAGGGGGTTGGACTCGATGGCCCTTGTGGTCTCTTCCAACTCTATGATTCTATGATTCTATGATTCTAACTTAAGAGGCAGCCACTGATTCAGGTGTTGGAGGAGACTCTTGAGAGTCCCATGGACTGCAAGAAGATCAAACCTACCCATTCTGAAGGAAATCAGCCCTGAGTGCTCACTGGAAGGACAGATCCTGAAGCTGAGGCTCCAATACTTTGGCCACCTCATGAGAAGTGAAGACTCCCTGGAAAAGACCCTGAAGTTGGGAAAGATGGAGGGCACAAGGAGAAGGGGACGACAGAGGATGAGATGGTTGGACAGTGTTCTCGAAGCTACCAGCATGAGTTTGACCAAGCTGTGGGAGGCAGTGGAAGACAGGAGTGCCTGGCGTGCTCTGGTCCATGGGATCACGAAGAGTCGGACACGACTAAACGACTGAACAACAACAGGAGGCAGTACTTCTACAGTGATAACCATTGCCCAGCTTGGCAACAATGCGCAAGAAACAAGGTGGTCTAGAAAACTCTGCAGCATGCCTGTCTCTCCCCAATGTTATCTACAGTACATTGCGAAAATCAAGAACGAATTGTAAGAGAAGGGTGGAATTGTTATGCCTTTAAACAACGGCAACATTCCCTTTGATGTTAAGGCAACTAGAATGCCACCATAATTTCAAACATACCTTTGTGCCACAGAAGCAGTTAAGTAACACACTACCCTTTTAAAAAATAAGAAGAAATGCATGTTCAGACATCCATTGCTGCTCAAAACAGTTTCTATCGCATACTTGCACGTCTCTGCATTTATCTAGATGGAGCTGCGGGGAACACTTAAGTTTTATGCTTTCATGGCCCTCAGATTTATTGCATGCAATTGGTTTTAGGAAACTGATGATAGAGTAATATTCAAGGTCATAAACCCTTTTTCTCTCTTGTAAAACACACTGAAAACTCTTGCATTAGCCTAGCACTGAAGGGGGCGGGGGGAGTCCACAACGATGCATTCATTAATTAAAAGCATACACATAGATAAACAGACTATGCTTCTTAAAAGAGTTAAACAATCGCAAGAGGAGGAAGGGAAGAAGAGGATTCTGACCATTGTCAAAATTTAAAATTGCAGTTTCTAATATCATCCACATGGTGTCCCTAACACAGAGATCCAGTGTAGGAAACAAACAGACCACGTGGTACTGAGACAGCAGCACAGAGGACCATATGAATTATAGAATCATAGAATAGAATCATAGAATCAGAGAGTTGGAAGAGACCACAAGGGCCCAAGCAGGAAACACCACCAGAGCACTCCTGACATATGGTTGTCATGCCTCTGCTTAAAGACCTCCAAAGAAGGAGACTCCACCACACTCCTTGGCAGCAAATTCCACTGTCGAACAGCTCTTACTGTCAGGAAGTTCTTCCTAATGTTTAGGTGGAATCTTCTTTCTTGTAGTTTGGAACCATTGCTCCGTGTCCGCTTCTCTGGAGCAGCAGAAAACAACCTTTCTCCCTCCTCTATGTGACATCCTTTTATATATTTGAACATGGCTATCATATCACCCCTTAACCTCCTCTTCTCCAGGCTAAACATGCCCAGCTCCCTTAGCCGTTCCTCATAAGGCATCGTTTCCAGGCCTTTGACCATTTTGGTTGCCCTCCTCTGGACACGTTCCAGTTTGTCAGTGTCCTTCTTGAACTGTGGTGCCCAGAACTGGACACAGGTGAGGTCTGACCAGAGCAGAATACAGTGGCACTATTACTTCCCTTGATCTAGATGCTATACTCCTATTGATGCAGCCCAGAATTGCATTGGCTTTTTTAGTTGCTGCGTCACACTGTTGGCTCATGTAATGATGCTGTCTTTTCCTCAGTGCAAAAAGCTGTGCCCAGACGAAGCCTTGGTTCAGCAGTAATCAGTCTTGCTGCTCTTTCCTTCCTCTATACAACTGCCCTGCGGCCAATATAATATTTGTGACAGTTTATTAGGAGCACTGATAGCTATACAGGCTTGTATCGGCTAGCACTTGACCACGTATGCCTGCGGAAATAATTAAATAATTCATTTCAAACCCGGAAATGGCAGGAGAAACTGGAGAGTCCTCGTGGCTCATGAGGAGACCCTCCTCGGAGCTTGAAGAGGAAGTCAGAGAGGATGGAGGAAGCCCTGAAGAGACCTGAGGCACAGTGGGGTTTCATTTAAGCTGCCCAGCCTCCCCACCTAATAGCTGGTGTATGGGGTAGTGCAGCAGCAGCAGCCATTTCTCACGTGTCCTCCAGCCTCCAGGTGGCCCCAGAGCTTCCATTCAAGTGGTGGATATTTTGGGATACAGCATTTTTGGTATGGATTGCAGAGAGGGTGTTTGGAGGGAGCACAATAAATCCATGAGGTAGGTTAGACTGGTAGATGGTGGCTGGCCCAAGGTTGCCCAGTGACTGAGTAGGGATTAGAACCCTGGTCTCCCCAGTCCAACACTCTAACCGTTATGCCACACTCCCGGTTTCCCATTTTGCTCATCTTAAATTCAGTTCTCCACATTTCCACATCAGTCTGCAATTTTAAAAAACCCAAAAACGAAACGTTCTTGTGAAAAGCCATCAGCATTTTAGGTCAATTTCTCCTAATACACACATTTTTGTATGCAATTTTGCATAATATACACAATTTTTGTAAAGCAATTTCCCCCTAACATAACACATTTTTTTGGCATGTTGTTTTTCCCAATATATGCAATTCATGCACATTTCAACACATGCATTTTTGTACTCGTTGCTTGGGCTGGAGAACGGCACTGCCAAATGTGGACAAGTGTGAATTTTGGCTACATTTTGGTACACATTTTTTTTTTGAAAGTGAACATTTGGATCCAATTTCTCTGCTATCCCTACTGGTGAGTGGGTAGCCCTGCACAGGTGTTTATGTCTATATATGGGTGTGCATATTCAGTGCTGCATTAATTACCAAGCCCAAAGAACATAGAGCTCATAAGTACAAAAAATGTGTGGAAAGCACATTTCACAGGAACCACAGGAGAAAACCAGGGAGAAGCCAAAACGAAAGAAAATTTGCAGAACTACAGCAGGCACACCCTAGGATCATAACATAGAGTATTGGCTCTACTTCGTTCATGTATGGTGTCCTTTCGGGGAAAAACAAAAAGAATATACTGAAATGTGGATGGCTCTGAGTATGTCTATAGTATGTTCAGTTTTATTCAATCTATTTCTTTCTTTTTGGAATCATTTCAGTACAAGCTCATTCATGTCACATCAGAGGCTAAGAAAAGAAGGCCACATTTATCTCAGCTATATTAGCTTGCTATGCTAATGGAATTCTAGACAAAAATGGAATAAGAGAATAATGGCATTAGTTCTTTCATGACCTTTCCCACCGTGCATCAGAGAAGAGTCGTAGTAAATGCTTCTAATTTTGTCAGGCAGATGCATGTATCATTTTCAGAGCGGTCCCTCTTCACACATTACTCACATGTGGAGGCCAAGTGTGGTGAAAGGGGTTGGAGGACTGTGAATCTTGTTCTGTTCCTCCGGCCGCTGTAATCAAAATCACCTGGTGCAGGGAGTCTTCTCTATGTTTGGAGGCTCCCTGCATGATTTGGAACCCGGGTGGCTCAGGGTTCAACATTGTACCTACAGAGAGCCTTCGCAGGTAGAGTGAGTTATACTCCACGTGCCGAAAGTACAGGCAACTCCCCATTTGCGGGGGGGTTATGTTCCGAAGAAGCACAGTGAAATCGTTTATATTTGAAGCATCATTGAAAACGTCTGCAAACACCCATTCCTCCCACACCACCCGCTTCCGTCTTTTGTGAAATTTTCAGGATGCATGTATGTGCGGTTACACACATGCCAGACACACCTAAAATGGTTACTATGTGTCTGGGCAATATGAGGAGCTGTGTGCTTTTGAGGGCAGAGCTAAATTTTTACATGACCTGGTGGTGGAGAGAATTGTCCAGGAATTCCTGGATTATCTGTGTTTAGGCACCATTTTGCCATTGAATCAGCTTTGGTCACCCTGATGCACTTTTTAAATGAACCGTTCAAATATTAAACCAGTGACTGACTGGACGAAGGCCAATAAACTGAGTTTGAACACTGGGAAGATGTGGGTGGGAGGTTCTCATGTCCACGAGATTTGGCAGTCCTATCTACACACTGACTAGTAGCAGCTATCCAGGGTTTCGGATGGGGGAAATTTCCAACTCGGCTTGGAGGTTGAACCATTGAAACAAATTTGTGAGCTACACATGTGCTCTAAATGGAATATATTGAATTCCTGCAAAAGATGGTCAGATATAACATCCAAATATATTCTGGTCTGCAGAACAAACATCGCGTTCACAGCGAGGGTGGAAGTTTTGAGTGTGTGCTTTTGTGTAATGTGTGAAGAAAATGCTTTATGTCTTAATTGCTGTGAATTGTAGGACTTTCTACTGTGAAACAATAATTCCCTATCAATAGCAATTTTCTCCTTTATGGAAAGAATTGTTCTATATTACCAAAGTGGCAATTTAATTAAAATGCATATTTTACATGTTCTTGTTTTTGAAGTTAATAATCACTCATCCCTAAGTACTGTTCAAAGGCCAATACAGAGTCACTTATCTCTTACATCGACACACGCACACACCGTTTTAATTTTGCATATTAAATGCTGAACACTTGACACACTTCAGAGCTGAAATACCATCTCTCCATATCTATAACAATTATCTTTATCGTATAATTTTCACCATTTCTTAATCATGTTCCGCTATACGTAGACACAGCAAGAATCCCTGCACAGTATACATGGTTATAAGCACAACTCAATGTGTGTATGTTCATCCCATGCAATTTCCAGCAGAAAAAGTGATGCTCAACCTTTATCCCACATGTAGCATTCCTTAGAGATCAGAAACAAAGGTACAGATAATATGATGCCTCTGATCAAAACAGACCTTGTCTACAGAATTTTCAGTAACTTTCCACAAGGGAATTATCTATCTTTCGATGGCATACAGTATATACATATGTTTGATGTAGAAGTGTATGTATCATGCCAGAAATGCAGAAACCTGCCTTGGCGCTGTGGGTTAAACCACAGAGCCTAGGACTTGCCGATCAGAAGGTCGGCGGCTCAAATCCCTGCGACAGGGTGAGCTCCCATTGCTCGGTCCCTGCTTCTGCCAACCTAGCAGTTCAAAAGTATGTCAAAGTGCAAGTAGATAAATAGGTACTGCTCTGGCGGGAAGGTTAACAGCATTTCCATGTGCTGTTCTGGTTCGCCATAAGTGGCTTAGTCATGTTGGCCACACGACCCAGAAGCTGTACACTGGCTCCCTTGGCCAATAAAGCGAGATGAGCGCCGCAACCCCAGAGTCGGTCACGACTGGACCTAATGGTCAGAGGTCTCTTTACTTTTACCTATTTATCCATTTGGCTATGTATTGTCTACTCTGATTGGCAATAGCACTCAAGGGTCTCCAGCAGAGGTCTTTCATATTAGTTTGATCCTTTTAACTGAAGATACCAAGGGCTGATTCTGGGAATTTCTCATTGCAAAACATGTTTTTCTCCTGAGCTATGGGCCCTGACTGTTCCTGAACAGGAAAACCCTCATGCAGGTAGGATGGATGCAGTTTACAGTAGTTGGTTTCCAAGCCATATCAGTTTCACATGTGTTTACTCATAAGTCTGTTTTCTGTGAATTACTTTAAACGGCATGAAAATTTGCATTTAAATGGAATACATTTCCCCCTAAAATGCACGTTTTTGATATGTTTGTTTTTAAAAAGCTGAGAACTGCATCACAAAATGTAAAATAAAAAAGTAAGTGATAATTCAAAGCCTAACTGCATTCCAATCCCTGTATTAGTCTGGAAAGCACCCATTAGGTTAGTTTGCTTCAGAATGCAGACCAAATGAAATTCTCCACCTTCAAAGCTCATTGTTCAAACATATTTCATCCCTGTCCTCTCCAGAACTCAAGCTCATCCAGTGATTAAGTATTTTGCTTTAATAGCCTTAATCTAGTTGTTGACACTCTCCTTTGCCTTCCAAAGCCATTTCTCTTACATCTTTCAAACTGTAAAACTGCAAACAGAAGCATGATTGTGGATAGTCTATGCTGCTTCTTATAGCTGAGAAATTCAGCTGAAAAGTTTAATTGATCCCACTTATGGAATTGCAATTGCCAATTACCAAGCGGGAACTTATGATAACTCTACATTAGTTGACAATGCATGTACACGTTCTACAACAGAATGAATTAATCTTCCGAGAAATCTTTTCATTAACGTAATGGCTGATTGGAGACTTCATCCCTCTCTCCACATTTTTCATCATGTTCCCTAGGACTTGATGGAGCAGTAGGGCTCCATCAGGAGGAAAGACGGGGAGTGGGTGTTTGGCTTCACATATATTGTTCCCTGAAAGATTGCAAAATACAGGAATTCAAAATTTCAATTTTAAATTTATGATATGTGTGCTGCTTTCATGCAACAGACAGGGAGGGAGAAATTAAGTATGCTTTCTCAAACAAAAGGAGAGTAATTGGTATTTTCATCTGCAAATAAACTAACCTCAAATTAATTCTATAAAAAGTGCTGACACCATATCGCTGTGGAATGCAAATCTCTTTGTTCATTAGGCTCATCTATTTCAGTTGTACATACAGTAGACATCTCAGCAGGGTCTGATAATTATATCACAGAGCATATTACATTAATTAAATTACCTACATTATTCAGCTGGATGCTCAAATTATATCCATGAGAATCAGTATACAATGTAGAGTTGCATTGTTTTCATGTTTGCTGTGGCAACCCCACTAAACAAATCACACAAGATAAGGGAAAGGTGTAATTTGCATTTTTATTGTCTAGATAACAGATTCTCTCCATATGTGAGAAAGGGATTCCAGCAAAGATGGCAGTAGCATTGGGAAATTAAATTAATAATTGAATACCTGATAAGAAGTTACAAGTCAGCAAATAGTTTTTCTCTTTGGGGGGGGGCTTTGATAATGTTTAGTTATCAAAGTCTTAACAAATTTTGCTCTTGGCAACTCTTGGCCATGTATGCCTGGGTTGAGATCTTGAGCCCCATGGAGCCTTCAAAGTGGGCTTCCACTGGGTTTGGTTTTACCCCCCATGCTGTTTAACATCTCCATGAAACCATCTAGAGTTTGGGAGTACATTGTCAGCAATATGTTGATGACACACTTTTATATCTGCAGATGGGGCAGCTGATGTTATTTGGAGCTTTATCTTGCCTTGATAATGGACTGGATGAGAGCCAATACACTGAAGCTCAAGCGAGATAAGACTGAAGCATTGTTGCTGGGTGTTTCCCTGGACCAGGTGGATGGGAGGTTGCCTGTTCTTGATGGGGTTACACTCCCTCTGAAGGAGCAGGTACATAGCTTCTGGATCCACCGCTGTCCCTTGAGGCTCAGGTGGCCTCAGTGGCACAGAATGCTTTCCCTCAGCTTTGGCTAGTAACCCAACTCCTCCACTGTCTGGACAGGGATAGCCTAACTTCTGTCATCTATGCTCTGGTAGTGGGACACGGGTGGCACTGTGGGTTAAACCACAGAGCCTAGGGCTTGCTGATCAGAAGGTCGGTGGTTCGAATCCCCGCGATGGGGTAGACTCCTGTTGCTCGGTCCCTGCTCCTGTCGACCTAGCAGTTCGAAAGCAAGTAGATAAATAGGTACCGCTCTGGCAGGAAGGTAAACGGTGTTTCCGTGCGCTGCTCTGGTTCATCAGAAGTGGCTTAGTCATACTGGCCACATGACCCGGAAGCTGTACACCAGCTCCCTCGGCCAATAAAGCGATATGAGCTCTGCAACCTCAGGTTAAGAACAGTTTCAGGTTAAGAACGGACCTCCAGAATGAATTAAGTTCTTAACCCGAGGTACCACTGTATAAGGGTCTGGTGACTTCTGTTTCAGAGTATCTGAAGAAGTGTGCATGCACACGAAAGCTTATACCCAGAACAAACTTGGTCTCTAAGGTGCTACTGGACAATTTTTAAATTTATTTTGACTGCTTTTAACCTGTTAGTTTATATCGTGTATTTGGAATGCTTTAATTGTATTGTATTATTTGATTGTGAACCACTCTGTGAGTCATTGTTTGAAAGGTAACAGTCACATTACAAAAATACCAAGTTCAGAGACTTTCTTTTGTTTGAGCGTCCATTTGTGACCCAAGGTTACTTGTTACATTGCTATCCAGTGAAATATTGATCGGACAATTGTGGTTGGATGTTCATTCAGTTTCTTGCACTTGAAACTGACCTTTAACGTTGTTATAAAACTCAGAGCATTCTTTCCTCCCTTTTCACTCCTTGATCCCTACATATAAGCAAATTCTGAATCTCAGTTCTTCTCTGAAATTGCTGTACATTGATATGTCATAATTCTTTCAAGTAATAGCCTCTTTCTGTGCCATCTGACCTTGTGAAGGTTTGAAACAGTTTCCCAGAGTGAAATTCCTTTTCTGCTGTACAGATCCTTTCTTCCGTCCCTACGCAGCCTAAAACCCTGCTGTGACTAGAGATAGCTATTTGGCCAGGGGCACCTGACATTTGATGTGAGGGTTTATTATTTTCTTTTCCCCCATATCTATCCTGAGTATCAGACTCTTAAAGTGATTTGTCCTTGTGTTGCTTTATTTTGCTTGACAAGGTGATATAAAAGGTTTCTTTTGTAAAAGAAATTCATGTTCCGGCAACATCTGCTGAGGCCAGAGGGAAATATCTTATTTGTCAGTATTGCTAATTGAAAATGATGTTTTATCCACAAGACTTATGCAAGTTCCCATACGAAGAGTGTCTTTGATGGCTGGATCATATCTAAAGATTGCACTCATATGAGTTGACTTGGATCATAAAATTTTGTGGATACTATATACTTGTATCTTTATAATTGTTAGTTCATGCTGATATTCATTGGTTATCCTAGCAAGTGGTGAGTGAAATTACCTTGAAATGTATGCACTTTACTGTGGCAGATGTGTACATAACATTTTGGTGAAAAGTAAGTTTTCACTCAGCATCTTAAAAAGCATCTTTAAAAGCAGAGACATCACCTTGCCAACAAAGGTCCATATAGCTATGGTTTCCCCAGTAGTGATGTATGGAAGTGAGAGCTGGACCATAAAGAAGGCTGATCGCCGAAGAATTGATGCTTTTGAATTATGGTGCTGGAGGAGACTCAAGAGTCCCATGGACTGCAAGAAGATCAAACCTCTCCATTCTGAAGGAAATCAGCCCTGAGTGCTCACTGGAAGGACAGATCGTGAAGCCGAGGCTCCAATACTTTGGCCACCTCATGAGAAGAGAAGACTCCCTGGAAAAGACCCTGATCTTGGGAAAGATGGAGGGCACAAGGAGAAGGGGACGACAGAGGACGAGATGGTTGGACAGTGTTCTCAAAGCTACAGGCATGAGTTTGACCAAACTGTGGGAGGCAGTGGTAGACAGGAGTGCCTGGCGTGCTCTGGTCCATGGGGTCACAAAGAGTCAGACACGACTAAACAACAACAATAAAGTTTTCACTCATGTCAGCTACAGACTATAAAACTACTTCAGAGTGGAAAACTACAGTAATAATTGCATCCTTCTAAACATGGGTGACATTGAAGGAGAAGGCCCATGTCCTTGATTTATAAAATCATAGTGCTGGAAGAGACCTTGGAGGCAGCAATAGACAGCATGGTAGGGCTGTGGCACTCAGCTTACTTGACCTCTGGCAGATTGGCTGCAGCATACTAGGTTGGAGAAGGAGGAGGGCTGTTCTGGTGGCAATGAGGTCAGCTGCAAACCTGTCATCAGGAGTGCTGGATTGGCTCTGCCGGTATGTTTGCAACATGCTGACCTTACCACATTCCCCTATGCTCCAGATGAGATTTGGAGGCCAGGGGGCACACTGGAAAAGGGAGGGGAAGTTCCACTGTTCAAGTGGAAGTCCTTGCGCTAATGGGATGACTTCATTGGATACAACCCAGTGTATTGCTTATCTCCAGGTTGTATTCCCCACTCCCCTTTTATTAATGGCAGGAGTTACTGAACTGAAACTAGTAGAATTCGTGGCAGATGCAACTGATGGACTATATGCAACTGGCGGAGATGACTGGCAGAATCCGAGACCTGGGAGAAGAAAGGATTGAAGAAGATTGGAAGAAATTCAAGATTTACTTGCAGAAATATTGTGATTTAGTGGAATGTTAAGAAGGATGCTTGGTTATAAATAATTGGCGATCACTAAAATAGATCAAGAATTGATGATAAGAGAGATTAAGAGAAACAAATTTGCAGGAGAATTATTTTATTGTATTTAAGTAAGTGGTTATAGATTTGGAAATAAGATGATAATTTGCTTGACAAAAATTTATTAATGATGTAAATGGGAGCGGGAGACGTGAGGAAGTTCAAGGATATTATGAAATTTTGTTAAAACAAAGCAATAATGTTTATTATCATTGTATTATTTTTTCTAAAAACTCTAATAAATATTTTTAAAAAAAAAAGAATTCGTGGGAATTTGAGGTCATCGTGGGGATAAGATAAGTAACACTTTCTAATTTCCCTCCCAATTAAGGCTGGAAAACAAATAAAGGTATTTGTAACTTACAAATAATTTTAGGGTAGTGACCCACCCATTCGCTTTATTAAAAAGTACCGTCCCACAGCGACATGTCACCATTTGATTTGTTAAATTTTAATAATGAACTAGCACTCTTTCACTATACAAAAAAGGAAAAAATAATATTGTTAAACTACCCCTCATCCTCAATGGGAAAAGAAACTAACATCAAAGCTCCAATTCTATCTCCCCCCCCACACACACCTAAGAGTAAGCCCCACTGAATTCTGTTTAGACATTGTTGCAGCTTAGGGCAATTAATAGAGCCTATTCAGGAGAGCATTTGGGGGCCATTTATCACTAATTCCTGGTCAACAGGAATAAAATGGGCAGGAACTGTAAACAGGAAAGTTTTAATTAAATGTGCAGAAGTCCTGAATATCATCAGCAGCACTTTGCCTATCTGCACTAAACAGAGTGCTGCTTCAGTTGTGCTTTGCTGCACTCATAAAATTCACAATTTATTGCACACACACAAATTACAATAAATCAAGTGGTTTAAAAAAACACACACCCAAGATTATAATCTAGAAGACACTGGCATTGATGGAATTCTCCATTGTCTGAAGAAAGAAAAGCTAGAGGCATTTGGTTGTATCCTGGCCAACTCTAGGCAATAAGCTGAAGGCAGCTAAGGTAAAGGTAAAGGTACCCCTGCCCGTACGGGCCAGTCTTGACAGACTCTGGGGTTGTGCGCCCATCTCACTCAAGAGGCCAGGGGCCAGCGCTGTCCGGAGACACTTCCGGGTCACGTGGCCAGCGTGACATCGCTGCTCTGGCGAGCCAGAGCCGCACACGGAAACGCCGTTTACCTTCCCGCTAGTAAGTGGTCCCTATTTATCTACTTGCACCCGGGGGTGCTTTCGAACTGCTAGGTTGGCAGGCGCTGGGACCGAGCAACGGGAGCGCACCCCACCACGGGGATTCGAACCGCCGACCTTTCGATCGGCAAGCCCTAGGCACTGAGGCTTTTACCCACAGCGCCACCCGCGTCCCTCATAGGCAGCTATTCAGTAGCTAATAGGAAAAAAATATCTCTGTGTGTGTTTTGTTTCTCAGAGTGTAGATTTGAGCTTTGCAGTTTTATTTTTCTTACTTTTAGTTTTAGTGCCAGAAGCTGAAGACTCTTATTTCCGCTTTCAGTTGCTTTAAAGAAATGTACAGGAAAAAAGAAAAAGCAGCAGGAGAGTCAATTGAAGTTGTGCGAGCATATCTTGGGGCACAATCTGTCCCATTGTATTTCACTGATGTGGTGGAGATTTTTCATTAACTGAGTGTCCTTTCAGTCCCTCCTAAACATATGGTGTGCTCAGTAGAGGGATCAAGAGTGCTACAACAGAAAGGCTTGCCTATTAACACAGAAATTGGTCTTTTAGCTTTTGGAGGGGGGAAATTGCTTGCAAGGCAGCATAAGTCAAACAGTTTCGATAACTGCCTACTGTTGCAGACAAATCCTTCTGCTCTTTCCTCTTTGTGCAAATCCTTCTCCTGGTTGAACCTAGAGATTCCCGTTACACGTTGAGGGGATGTTAGAGAAACATAAAATTGAATTCATGATGCCTAAGAGCCAGGTCTTGGCTCCAGCTGAAACCCAAAGACATTCTTACAAATTTGTGCACCCAGGTCCCACCATTAAGAGATTTGCAAAAGGCTGGTGGACAATGCCAAATTTGGCACCTGCTTTCTTTTCCTCAAAAAGTAGAAGCGATTAATTCGGATAGGATTAAACATTTGTCTTAAAAATGCAAAAGACAGAAGCAACTTTCATGAACTCTATATAATTTTACGCAAGGTACAAAAAAAACCTATTTGAAAACCATCAAACTTCATCTGGCAGCCTACAAGTGCAATCCTGGGCTAGTCTCATGAGAAGTAAGTAATAATAATAATTTATTATTTGTACCCCGCCCATCTGGCTGGGTTTCCCCAGCCACTCTGGACAGCTTCCAACAAAGATTAAAAATACATTAAAATGTCACACATTTAAAACTTCCCTGCCTTCAGGTGTCTTTTCAAAGTCTGGTAGTTGTTCTTCTCTTTGACATCTGGTGGGAGAGCATTCTGCAGGGTGAGCGCCACTACTGGAGAAGGCCCTCTGCCTGGTTCCCTGTAGCTTTGCTTCTCGCAATGAGGGAACCGCCAGAAGGCCCTTGGAGCTGGACCTCAGCGTCCGGGCAGAATGATTTAGTTCAGTTAGATGGGCCCATTAAAGCCCAGTCCTTCCAAGTTATGCCAGTCGGGCATGTGTCTCTGCCAGGGTCCTACTCGAGAGCAGGACGAGCTCCTGACAGGGGGTGCCACCCTGGTCTGAGGTATGCCTTCTGATGGACAGAGCATTTGCATCAATTTCTAAAATGGTGCCATTGTATAAGAATATTGCTTGCGTTCCTTTCGTACTACCTCATAAGCATTCCCAGAAACAGAGAGATAGGATGGTATTTACTTAAGTTGAGGCTTTTTTCCAGCTGGAACTCACTAGAACTCTGTTCTGGCACCTCTCAGGTGGGTGCCATTACTATTCTAACAGAACGAGGGAGGTGTTCATGGTGAGTTCTGGCACCTCTTTTTCTATAAAAATAGCACTGACTAAAGTCCTGCTAACTTTCATGCCTTCAGCTGTTTCAGAAGGAAGGTTCAGGCACATGTCATATTCTGAACACATACATATGATTATAATGCGTTGAAAGAACAATTATTGGGAAATTCTTCCAGGAGACAGGATAAATATATAACCATAGAACTGTACATTTTCTGTCTGCAGCAACTGGTAAGAGGAAAAATTCCTGAAAGAGAATGCTGTGTTTTGTCAGGGAGGTTGTGGATTTTAAGTTTATTTTATGCTTTTATTCATTTTGGTTTTACATAATTTTATTCAGATTTGCATAAATTCATTTTATCTCATCCCATTTTACTTCATTTAATATAGCATTTTAATACTTGGGTTTTTTTAAAGGAGCAATCTCTTTTTTAAAAAAGGGACATACCATAGTATCTGCCAGAGGAAATTGGCATTTTAAGCTCATTTATGTTTTAGTTTACTTGAGTCTGAGTTAATTTCCAAGTTGTCTATTTATTTAGGATATTTGAATCCCACTTTTCAATTAGAGTCCTCAAAGCAGGCTAACAACACTTATAAAACACCAAGAACCAAAAAACGAAAGAACCAGCCCCACTGGAGTAGGAGTTAACTGTTATGTACTGAAGTTCTCACCCTGGGCCAGCAGGGGGATAATGTAGATAGCTTTCACTCAGGTCCACATATTCAAATAAGGGATTGAAAGTGACATTCAGTGATTGGATAGTTACAGAAAGTGTTACAGTTACGTTGTACTGGAGCTCTATATAAGCAGGCTGGCTGAACCCTTCAGTTCAGTTCTGTTCTGGCCTGTGAATAAACAAGAGCTGTTTGAAGAATTGCTGTGTCATCTGATATGTTCACCCACTACTTAACATTAGCAACAGGTATGCCTTTGTACAGGGCAGTTGCTATAAATCTGCTCTGTGTGATGCAGGAAAGGACAGCTTAAATGGTGCAAGCAGGGGGTTGGACTCGATGGCCCTTGTGGTCTCTTCCAACTCTATGATTCTATGATTCTAAGCCCTGGTCTTGCCATTGCCTGATTCCCTCAATCTCTTCTTAAAGGGACTTGGTATCAGGTTTCCGTACACCCATGTACAGCCCACGTCTTCAGCGCCTGCATGGACTGGGTGTCAAGAGCACCTTCTCTGACCTTCCGATCACAGGAACAGCAGCACAACATTCCCAAGGAATATGTCCTGGTGCAGTAGACTCACATTTGCTGATGTGAGCACCTCAAAAGCAGCAGAGTAACGGAAGCAAAGCTGTTGAGTTTTTGTTGCATACCTAATTTATTTCTTCTAATTAAACAAATAAAAGAACATAAACAACATGCACGAGAGAGTCAGCTCTCTCATACTGCCATCTTGTCTCTAGACAGATCAAAGGAAAAAAATCACACAGTACTAGGGACGGAAGTCTGGAAGAGTAATTTCCGCCCTCTCCTTTCTCACAGGCAGAAAGTGAAACAAACATGATCTGGTGATCTTTGCAATGGGAGGGATGAAAATACTGACATCAGGAGGCCCTTTGTCTATCATTCCCTGCACCAGATGCTCAGTAGAGGATGAGTGCTCATGATAAAGACAGGTGAGCTCACCTGCACCCAAACAAGTGGATCTGAATGAGGTAACAAATGATATACCAATTCCTACCCATTTGTTACTCAATACTACAGCCAGTCCAAGACACCTGGCCATAGTATTGGCACCTGAGGGGTGAACAACAAAATGGCATCACCCCCACAAGGGAAGAAGGGGTGAGTGAAGATCTCCATCCATCAGGAACAAGGGGGAAATAAAGATCTACATCAGGAACAAGAGTGAATGGAGACCAGCAGCACCTCCTATTCGCCAAGAGGCCACTGGAGAGGTGGCAAAGTTGGCCTCCACAGCAGCTGTTGCTGCCACTACAACAGTGGAGGCTGGATCCACCCTGTAGATCCTGCCCCCCAAGGCATTTGCCTCAGCTGGCCTCAGCTTTCCTAATCAACAGGTCACATGAACAAGGAGTGTCTCCTTCCTTCCTTCCTTCCTTCCTTCCTTCCTTCCTTCCTTCCTTCCTTCCTTCCTTTCACTATGTAAGTCCAGCTATGCTCAGAAGCTGAGAAAATAATTTCTAGCAAATCTCTAGAGCGTGACTCAAATGAGACCCTGAAAGAACCTGGACGGAGTCCTGAGAAAGCATCTGCACACAATTGCTCCAATATATCAAGGGAAGTCTACAGGCCTTGTGTTTACCCGAGCCCTGTTGAACTTGATGGATGCATGCAGCAATATAAAAACATCAAATACTTCCACCAACGGCACCTTTTCTCATACACCTACTATCAGGGAACCAGCTCCAACATTAATTTCACACGTTGACATGTTTGACGGCTATTGTAAAGGAGGACAAAATGCAGAAGTACAAAATCCTAAAGCAAGTGTCGGTGGCAGAGAAAGAGGAAGGAAGCTGCCTGGAACAACAACTTCTTTGGCCAGCGGGTAAGATCTGGCTGGTGTAATGTTCCTCCTGAGATGCAAGAGAGGTAGCCTCCCAGTGGCATATGGTGCCCTGGCTGATGGCAAAGGCCGGAAAGTGCTTCATTTCCTTCACGCAAGAGGTGAACACTGCGTTAGTGTGATAGAGCTGCACACTATGCAGTAAGCACTTTATAAACATGATATTAACTTGGTGTCAGAGGGGCAAACTATAGGGGGTGGCAGGGGCTTCACCTCCCTCAATATTTGTGGACCAAGCCCCCCCCCCAGTATTGAGGGGGCGCCAAACAGATAGGCCTCCCACCTGCAAACGCGCCCTCCTGAAGGAGAGTCTCCACCCACATCGTTCAGCCCAGACTCTGAGGTCCAGCTCCAAGAGCCTTCTGGCGGTTCCCTCACTGCGAGAAGCAAAGTTACGGGGAACCAGGCAGAGGGCCTCCTCTGTGGTGGCGTCGGCTTTGTGGAACACCCTCCCATTAGATGTCCAGGAAATAAATAACTATACAGTCATACCTCGGGTGGAAGTTGCTTCAGGTTGAGCGTTTTCGGATTGCGCTCCGCGGTGACCCGGAAGTAATGGAAGGCATTACTTCCGGGTTTCGGCGCATGCGCAGATGCTCAAAATGACATCATGCACAGAAGCAGCAAATCGTGACCCGTGCAGATGCGCAGATTCGGGTTGCATTCTGCTCTGGATGTGAACGGGGCTCCGGAACGGATCCCGTTTGCATCCAGAGGTACCACTGTATGACATTTAGAAGACATCTGAATGCAGCCCTGTTTAGGGAAGTTTTTGTTTGATGTTTTGTTGCTTTTTTATATATTCTGTTGGGAGCCTCCCAGAGTGGCTGGGGAAACCCAGCCAAATGGGCGGGCTATAAATAAATTATTACTATTATTATTATTATTATTATTATTATTATTATTATTACAGCGCTATCTCGGGTTACAGATGCTTCAGGTTACAGACTCTGCTAACCCAGAAATAGTACCTCGGGTTAAGAACTTTGTTTCAGGATGAGAACAGAAATTGTGCCGCGGCGGTGTAGTGGCAGCAGGAGGCCCCATTAGCTAAAGTGGTACCTCAGGTTAAGAACAGTTTCAGGTTAAGAACAGACCTCCAGAACGAATTAAGTTCTTAACCTGAGGTACCACTGTATTATTATTATTCCCATTCCCACCACTGAAGGGCCACCGCTGGCCCACCAGGTGGGGGTGGGACATATAGAGAATGAAGATCACCCTCTGCGCTCCCCATAACCAGCCACCACCAGGGCACAATGGGGATTGGGGGTGGTGCTCCTGGTTTGTGCAACCCAGATTGTGCATGATGTGCATATGACATCACACGATGCCACGCCCCCTCAATGTGGGGGACAGGTTGGCGCCCCTGCTCTGTCTACATGGGTAAGCGCCGTTAGGCATCAGCTGAATGGCGGGCAGACAAGACCAATTCTTCCATAGCTAGAACAACAAAGACCGTGCTATATTGGTTATACACACAGCTGCATTAGTACAACGGTGATAGTGCCATTGTGACAAGGTGCTATGTGACAAGGGCAAAGTTATTCTCAAACTATTTGAATGAGATAATGTTTGCCCTTAAATTGATGAGCAAATGCCTCGTCCGTGTTCAGCCCCCGCCCCCCACCTGTTCATCAGCGCAGGAAGTTGAGATAAGAGAGAACAAACAGAGACAGCGGGAGAGAAAGGAGAAAACAAACTAAGCAGAAAGAAAAATGTGTTTGTTAATTGAGCTGAGGAAAAGAAAAATGTGATTGATGGCCTTGCCTTCAACTCTCTGGTTATGAGCACACTTCCTTGCAGTGATCTGTGCCTACATTAGGGGAGCATATCAGAATGGATAATAAATCCAGCTGCTGCTGCTGCTGCTGTAGGCATTTACTTTACTTAACAGTGTTAACAGTATTGAAACACAAAAGTAATATATTAATGTGCTGAAAGAAGTGGGTAGAGGAAGGGGTGTTGCAGTGCGTTGACACCGGTTAATTCATTGCTCTGTTCTGTATAATTAGAAACACATTCTGGTAATAAGGATAGTTATTTATAGTTATTGATTTATAGTTATTGATTGATCAGTTGACTCACCGGATTTCTTAAACTCAGGACAGCTATTCTAACAGTTACCATATTTTTTGCACCATAACACTCACTTTTTTCCTCCTAGAAAGTAAGGGGAAATGTCTGTGCGTGTTATGCGGCAAATGCCTACGGATGGCGGGGGGATCTGCTGCAATCGTGAGCAGAGGATCCATGGTTCCCCTTCCTTCCCTCCTCCGTGGCTCGCTTTGAAACAGCAAAGCGGGAGATGAGCCGCTGAGTGGGGAGGAGAGAGGGACAGAGAGCCTGCTTGCTTTAAAGGAGCAAAGCAGGAGAGGAGAGGAGCCTTCTCCTCTTATACCCCTCTTCTGCATTATTAACAGCATCCTTCTCCACCCACCCCATGCGTGTTCCTTGTCCCTTGAGAGCTTTTCCTTCCCTCCCCACTTAAAACATGGTTACAAAGCATGGATCCACATGGATCCTCAGGATTTTTGCACTGGGTCACCTCAAATTCACCATCAGATCACATAGCATGTCCATGGCTACAGCTTGCACCAAAAAAACCACACACCCACTGTTGCCTGGGGCCACAGTGGTGCAAAAACGTGGTTACAAAGCATGGATCCACATGGAATATAGGCCTATATCAGGGAAGGGCACTCACTCAGAGTCATGCAACTACCTTCCTTCCTTCCCTCCATAGGTCCTTTCCTGAGCATAACTGGAAGAAACACAGAAACTAGAAATTATACATGTAGCTTCACTTCTTCTGAAAACAGTGGCACCACTAGGAATTCTTGGAGACCAGGAAGATAAATATACTATGCCATGGAATTCTCTATCAGCCCTCTTCTGTTTATCAGAGCTATTTCTGTTTAGAAATTCCACCTAAAGATAAATAAATGCTGATATTTGAAGAAACTGTCTTTGCTCCAGCAGCCTCTTTGACTTTCAACATTATTGCTCCCACAGCAATTTGCTTCAATGTAACTGGAGCAGGCACAGGGATGTGGGTGGTGCTGTGGGTTAAACCACAGAGCCTAGGACCTGCCGATCAGAAGGTCAGTGGTTTGAATCCCCACGACGGGGTGAGCTCCCGTTGCTCGGTCCCTGCTCCTGCCCACCTAGCAGTTCGAAAGCACGTCAAAGTGCAAGTAGATAAATAGGTACCACTCCGGTGGGAAGGTAAATGGTGTTTCCGTGTGCTGCTCTGGTTCACCAAAAGCGGCTTAGTCATGCTGGCCACATGACCCGGAAGCTGTACGCCGGCTCCCTCAGCCAATAAAGCGAGATGAGCCCCGCAACCCCAGAGTCGGTCACAACTGGACCTAAGGGTCAGGGGTCCTTTAACTGGAGCAAGCACATGCAAGGCATTGTTACTGAACACAGGGCAGCAATGGCTCACTTCACATGTGATACTAAGCCAAACCATGAAATAGCATAAGTGTATGGGCTCTTGGGTCTGTCTATCTGCTGCTGCACTGGTCCTGTGCGCTAAGCCTAGCATGACGTATGAATCCAGGCTCATTGGTGTCTCCTTCAGACAAGAGCAACCTTGATGGAGGAAAAGCAAGGAGCTGTGATCTCCTTGGGAGCCCACATTTCCCCATTCACACTAGGCTGGGACAATATGTCATTTTCTAGGTTTGGAACAACCAACTATTGCAGATATTGCACAGTTTGAAATGACTGGGTGCATGAAAACTAACCCCTTTTGAAATGAAGCATTGTCCAGATCCATTAAAATATTATTCAAATTTTCTTCAAAACAAAACAGAAACATCAAATGATACATCCAAACAGTTCCAAAAGACATATACCAGTCCAAGGCATAGCTCAGCATCTTACAAAATATGAAATAATCCTAACAGACCTATAAGCAAAGGTCTCTCCCCTTACAGCATTCATTGTGCCTGTAGCTGTTTTCCTGGAGATCCATTTACATCCTCACTCGCAAAGCGTTTGAGAACAAAGACTCAAAGGCAACTCCCTTCAAGATGGCAGATTTGTAGTTCAAGGCCTCTCATGTGATCTAAGGTTAAACATTCAAGTGTCAGCTAGCAGAAAACAACAGTAGTTAATTATCAACCCATTGAAAGCTCAGAGACCACTTCTTGACTTCAATATAGCCCTGTGGAAAAAACCCACGTTAAAGCCTTCATTAATACACATTTAGTCATTCACCATTTCAGTGTCAATTAAACCAATTATACTTAACACTAACACATATCATTGGACACCAGCTCCCATTAGATCCAGGCAACATGATCAGTGGTCAGAGGTGAGAGTTGTTGTCCATGGTGTGCTATACAGTAGTGTTATTTTTACTGGAGATACTGTTGAATTACTGACTGGAAATGGAGCGGTATGTCCACCCTAAAACTTTTGCAGGCACAAATAATACTGAAAGTGGAATCACATAGAACTGCCTTGATAGCATCATGAGCACAAACCATCATGAACGTGTAATAAAAAGGGCAAATGGGTGAAGGCAGAGCTCCTCTGGTACCCTTCTTCAACATCCTGGGGGGTACATCTCTGCTCTGTCTGTCAGCCATTAAATCCCATTGGGCAACCAAAGTGGATGACATGGGATTGGTCTGCCAGGTACAATCAGCCGGCAAAGGTGCTTTGTTTTTTCGAAGGTGTTTTGCTCTGAAGTTTGTTTCTCTCCAATGGTTTCCAGCAAGCTGGAAAATGCAGCAGAGTTTTAGCACCATGTCATAAATTTACCGGATGTGCTGGACTACACATGGTTATTGCTGCTGTCACTTTCACTATAGCAACATGAATAGCATTTCAATGTAATCTTTTGAACACTGATTACTGCTGAAATGCCAAGGTTAAATGCCAAGCACAGAAAAACGTATGGAGAACATGCTCTTATGGAGGGTGCAGTGGAGCAACAGCAGTTCATTTTTTTTTTCTTATGATGCATAAAAATAACCACACATAATTGCATAATCTTAGGCAAGCATGGCAAATCTTGTAGGCTGCAGAAACGAATGTAGCATCCTAATTCTGTGTGGCACATCAAAGAACAAGATATAGTAAAACTGAGGACTAGGTATTGTTACCGGAAAATCCGAGGGCTCTCTTGGACAAATGAAGACACCAACCAGAGCAATTCAGAGCAAAACAGCAGCCAGTAGGCTCGGTCTTTATTCAAAGGAAAAGACTGTCGTGACAGGGCTCCCACCGCCCACGAGGTGAAGCAAGATGGAAGCCCCGAACAACGGGAGACCCTAACTTTTATTAGTTGCTAATCCCCTAAGTTACACCCTCAGAATTACATCATATTTACATCACGATTACATTAAAATTAGGAGGAGTTGAGGAGGGGCTACACAGGTAATCCAAGTGTCCTGACACCTGGCCGGAGCCTCCTCTCCCCTCCCCACATGAGTCATTTTTAAGAACAAAAGAAAGGGCGAAGTTTCCTGCCCCCTGAGGGGAATCCGGTCAGAGTCCTTTGTGAGAGTCCGTGCGGAATACACTAAAACATGCAGTTTATTGTGTCCCTGATAGCCTTCTGTCTGAGCCCATCACGATGGCTATCAAGGTTGTCACGTCAACTGGAAGGGCTGCAGAGTACGTGACTGCTCGGTCAAGGGATTATGGCTGCCCAGTATCAGGCCACCCCCCCCCTTTGATAGTCCTTGTAATATGTAGTAAAATAAAAGTGGTCCGGTGAAAATGAACTCGGAAACTTTGTATTGAGAGCTGTCAAAGGCGAGGGAAGAGAGCGCCAGTAGCCTGCAGTACCTGCGTGGCCGCCGCAAGGGGCGCTGTTCGACAATGCTGATTGGCTGAGGCGGCCGCCGATTGACTGAGAGTTCAGGCAGCCGGTCTACTTGCAATACAGATAGGGCGATGCAGAGCGCTACAGCGAAAGGCTGTCAGGCTAGCGCTTCCTTATTTACGGAAGGCTTTTAAGAGATGGCCCTCTAAAGGGACATCTCTAGGGTCAGGGAGGGGAGGTGCGTGCATGTGTGAGTGTGGTGCTTGTGCATTACACATGAGTATGGGGGGGGTGATCTCCGGCGACAGTATGACTCCTCTCCAAATAATGTCCCTATTCCATTTTTGTCTACATATATTTCATTTTCAAAGACAAACAGAATTCTCTGCCTGTTACTTTCTTTTCGGAACACATATGCCATAAGCCAACGTGGGGCCATCCTAATTGTCTTCTGATGGAAACTAGAGTAAGCATATCGTGCATCAACCTTCTCCAACCTGATGCCCTCCAGATGTTTGGGGTTACAGCTTCCAACAGCCTTGCCCAGCACAGAGGGCACCAGGCTGGGGGAGCCTGCAGTGTACTAGTCTCCGTATATTTCTCTCCCTACGTTTATGTGTACTGTTGGTGTTATTAAGCAGCTGCGGTGCCTGCCATTATGGATAACTGGACTGTCAGAAGCTCCCTCGCAGGTATCAAATGCAAGTAAGATTTACCACTGAAAGTCATTTGCTGTTTTATGATGATAAGCCAGCTGTGATGAAGTTAACTGAAATGAAGTGTAGCTGCTGAAAATAATGAATTTGCTAATTATAGAGATGTTGAAGCAGTAAATTATCCAGAATTGCCAAGGAGCACTTTTTAGCACTGGAACAGGAACGTGGCGTGAAATGATTAATAAAGCTGGAACACAATACCTTATTACATTTGATGGTTATATCAATCACAGACAAAAGACAATCTGCAAAGCCTCACAAGTGTCACAGGTTTTAAGAAGACACCACATGGATGACGGGACAACATTTTCATATCTTGCAGCACTCCTGTGTTTAGGATCCATTAACAATTAACCTGAGAAGGAGCAAGAAATGTATCTGTCTCAGAGGAAAAACATTAGACTACAGATTAGAAACCTGTGGCCTGCCAGATGTTGTTGGACTACAACTCCCATCATCCCTGACCATTGGCCATGCTGACTGGGGGCTGATGGGGTCTGGAGTCTAACAACAGTTCTTATTTGATAAAACTCACCTCCGTCTCTTGGAGTCCCACCAATTCAGGTAAGAGATACACAGACATACGGACACGCAGGATCCTGCATGTGTATTCCTTACTGGATGAGGAACTGCAGGCATGAACAGGTAATGCATTAATAATGCACCTTCCAGATGTAGCACCTGGGAGTATGCAAGCTTGTCCCTGTATAATATGTTTCATTCACACCAGCTACTCAGGAGGGAAAACTAGTGGTCTGATTTCATTCTCTTCTGTTTCAAAAAGCTGATCCCCCTATTACGGTTTATTTTACAAGGCTGCACTTGCAGTGTACTGGTTGGGTGGCAATGTTCACATGTTAAATCTATGGATTGGATTCCAAGCTATATTGATTACACTTAGCTGGATGAGTCTTACGTTAAATTATGACTTTTCCCATTGCTTTCAATGAGACTGAAGTACAGCTATCATAGGGTTTTCATTATTGTGTACTGGCAGGGAGTGCCTGGCACTACTTATGCATTTTTAGAGCTCCTCCCCCCCCCAAAAAATTGTGATTTTAAAATTGATAGTGCTATTTGTGACTTTGGACCCATCATACCAAAAATCAGGTGATGTCAGTCCAAAGTCATGTTGCAGTCTGCCATCTCAATCCATGATGGTGCCTAGTATCCAAACACTGACAAAGACAGCTGCCCTAACCTTGTAAACCCCTATGTAAAGTTTGGCAACAGAATCTCAAGAGGCAACTGCACCTATTTCAAAAATGGGCAAAGTTACACCAAAGTCACGTTTTGGTCCACCATTTTGTTTCAAAATGCTAGCCAGCATCCATATGTCAACAGCACCATCTGCACCTCAGAAACCCTTATGCCCAGTTAAGTGATGATGTCTTGAGTGGTGTTCAAATATATAGAGAACAAACAGACAAACAAACAAACAAACAAACAAACAAACAAACAAACAAACAGAGAGACAGACATACCACTTTCCAAAAGATATAGTCATGATTCAGTCATACATGAACCTGCTTTCAAAACGATTTGGGGGCAGTCATACTGCTTCATTCCCAGCAGTGCATATCCTGTAACTTTCCACTGGAAACCTGTAACTTTTTATACCACAAATGTTCCTGTTTATTTTTGTCCCACTTTTGCTGCACTATTGCACCTCCAGGCAGCATCACAGAACAACTAATAAATCCACTGCTAATGCACAATTATTGTGTCAAGAAAATACTTACACTGGCAACAAAACAGTATGGAGGGGTCCATACTCTGGATTCAGCCCAATGTGCAAAAATTAGCCACTGTATGGTGCTATAAAATAAAGACATCAGCATCTGGTATACTCACCAAAAATCTAAGACCAGTGATAGTACAGTGGTACCTTGGGTTAAGAACTTAATTCATTCTGGAGGTCTGTTCTTAACCTAAATCTGTTCTTAACCTGAAGCACCACTTTAGCTAATGGTGCCCCCCCGCTGCTGCTGTGCCACAGGAGCACGATTTCTGTTCTCATCCTGAAGCAAAGTTCTTTACCTGAAGCAATATTTCTGGGTTAACGGAGTCTGTAACCTGAAGCGTCTGTAACCCAAGGTGCCACTGTATAATAACACTTTTTCTTCGATACTGGAGGTGAAAGAGTCAGACACCCTAGAGGGCATTTTATTTCAGCTAGTCTATTAATAACAACAACATTTTAAAATTCGTGTTAAAATAAACACATCTTTAGCAGTTACTCTAATTTTCTCATTGGCACAATGGCAGTTTGCAAAGACTAGCAAACAGTTTCCAAAGTCTAGTACACACATGTGCACTGAAATAATTTGTACTGTAGTCCAAACTGGGTGAACTGAGCTGAGAATGAAGTTGAAGAAGCACACTGGGGGAAAGGAACTGAAATTACCAGCTACTCTTAAATGCATGAAATCTATGAAAAATACGTCTCTCCCATAACAGGCTCTTAGTATCAGATGCTGCTGAAATGTTTGCTTTGTTACTATAACTACCGCAGAAATGGTGTCACACAGATAGCTTTAATAATTATTATAGCTTGCTGCCTGCATTGTGCACTCTCACCTACTGCCAGAACGGAAAATTGTTATTACCTTCAAAAAGCTGTTCCTGGATGACAAACAGAAGTCACCTTTCTTGGTGTTTACCAAAGTAGTAAATCAAAGTTCTATACCACTGCAAATCAATGAAAACAACAAGGAAAATCCTGCATGGCCAAGCCATAACAGCCTCTAAAGAATGTTATTCCATAAATTTCTGCAAGTTACCTGCAAAGTATGATGAGAAAGAACTCCCTAAAGAGCACTGGTTTGGGGGTGGGGTGGCCAGTAGTCCCTTGCTAACTGAGAGGGAGAAGGGATGGGTGAGAAGCAACAAGCTTGGCAATGCACATGGTAGCAGACCCAATCCGAGGGTCCTGCTGTGGCACAATGCGATGAGCTCCACACTCCTTGCTTCTACCCTCACAGGAAGCATCAGCGGCCCACTTTGTTGGGAGAGCACCTGCAATGTCTCACAAGCCGCTACGGTAAGGTTACCAGATTATTTTCAATGAATCCGGGGACACTTTAATTAATTAATTACTACACATTTGGGACGCTGATGCTGCAGCGATGGCGGTGGCAGAGGGGTGGCCTCCGCCTTGACCTCAAGCGCCATGTTTCCCCTTTGAGGCTTCTATCTCCTTTCTCCATGAGCCTGGGCAGCCCCTGAGTTGTTGGTTCTTCGGTGGTGGTGGGGAAGTGATGTGCGGTGGGTCAGGCATGGAAGGCGGAGGAGGGCTGAGAGCGGCGGCAGTGAGGCTCGGGCAGCACAATGCCTCCCTTCCCATTGGAGCAGCCCCAATCCCATTCCTACTTGCGTGCAAGCAGGAGGGGGCAGGGATCTCTCAGGCAGTGCAATGCCTCCCTTCCCATTGGAGCAGCCCCAATCCCATTCCTACTTGCATGCAAGCAGGAGGGGGCAGGGATCTCTCAGGCAGTGCAATGCCTCCCTTCCCATCGGAGCAGCCCCAATCCCATTCCTACTTGCGTGACACTGCCTTTCAGAGCAGCCCCATCCCAACTCCTACTTGTGTGCAAGCAGGAGGGGGCGGGGATCCCTCAGCTGGGAAGGGAGGCTTCCCGTTGCCTAACTGAGAGATCGCTGCCCCCTCCGATAGGCAGCATGAAGCTTCCCTTCACAGCTTAGTTGCTGAAGTCAGGGAAGGTGGAGGCAACCTGGAAGCTGCATCTTAGAGCCCCTGCACCACCATCACATGGGGACTTCCGAGCAGCTCCTGAAGCCAGCCAGAGCCAATCGCTCTGGGCTGCTGAGACTGCCACCGTTGCGTTTCCCAGGGACATTAGATGAAATCCAGGGACATTCCAGGGATGGAATTTGTCCGGGGACTTATTCACAAATTCAGGGACTGTCCCTGGGAAATGGCGACATCTGGTAACCCTACACTACTGGGGGTGACAGGGATAGGATGACTAAAATGGGAAGAGGGGAAATGGCTTACACATGGATAGGATGAATGGACTGCATCCAACATAGCGGCAGGAGAACCTGTGCTGGACCACCAAGGGGCAAGGTTTCCCATTGCCTTGCCCACCCCACTGCTGGGGACCCTTATGAGGAGGAACTGCGCCCTAAGGATTTGCTCTTGCTGTCTCTGACAAATCTGTGGGTCTGTCCTTTGCTTTTTTTTTTGGCAAGAACACGGATGTATTTGGCTTTTAATTTTTTAAAGAAATGTTGGCATTAGCTTTTCTCTTAACTTTTGCTAAGTTGCTTTCTTTTAAACATAAATTTTATACCGGTGTGTGAACCTTTGTGAATTACCTTGCCTGAAAGTCAACATAGACACTCTGGGAATAACAACGACAGCATTAGTCATACACATAGTAAATCCTTTGAAATGAATAAACATGACTAACTTAGGCTCATTCATTTCAGTCGGTCAGCTCTCTGAGTATGACTAGTGTTGGACAGAACCTGTATCCACAAGGCATATACCAACACTAATACTCTAGATTGGTACATGGTAATTCACATTGTCAACATTTTAACAGAAGATGGCTCTCAGAGAAGATTCAGACATCTATTAGAAAAGATTTGGTGCAGATCTTATGGGACTCTACCAGTCAGAGGAATGCAGATGATGAATTGCAGGCTTGAAAGCTCCAGTCCTTGAGAGCGCCATGCATATTTAGAACTATCCCTGATTGTTTGTTTGTGATTGGCTGTGGTGATCTTTGTTTTCGTGTGTGACTGGAGCCTTAGGCCAACCCCAACCTCTCTCACCACCAAAGGAACACAAGCAAACAACAAAGAACCTGCACAAGCAACGCTGACACCAAACCCTACATATAGTAAGTAAAATAGAAACATCTTCACCCCACCCTACGCCCACCCATCTTTCCCCCCCCTCCACCTCTTTCCCCCTTTTCTTCCCAATGTCTCAACAAATGAAACTGATTTGTAAAAATGTTACATGGGGGGGGGGGAATACAAGAGAGACATTGCAAACACTTTTGTAAAACAAGAAAATCTTTAATAAAAAAAGAGAAAGAACTATCCCTGATGAGCTTTGAACATCCTGAGATACTTTAAATTCAGTGTGAGTTTTCAAACATGCAGTTTCTCTCACCTGCATTCTTAGTTTTTTCTAAACTTAAATTCTCCTTAGACATTTTCCTAGTAAGTTCAGTAAACACACAAAGGGGAGAGTGGTGAGGAGTATTCTTGATCCATCCTCATCCCTATTGTTTTCATCACCTTTCATGAGCTGGAAGGTGTAAAGTGGAAAGTTTCATTTACTGATGGAGGCTCCCCACACATTACAGAACCCTGTGCAGGGAGGCTTCGCTTCAGTCTCCCTCCAACCCATGGACAGTGACTAGAATGACAGCTAGTACTCTCCACCCTCCACTCAACTCATTTGGAGAATACCTAGCCTTTTCTACACTTTTGAACTGGCTCTCACAAGTCCCATTTCTCACAGCAACACCAATAAATTGCAAAGACGATTTCGTAGTTGTTAAGTTGTGGGTGAACATATCAGACGACACAGCTATTCTTCAAACAGCTCTTGTTTATTCACAGGCCAGGACAGAACTGAACTGAAGAGTTCAGTCAGCCTGCTTATATAGAGCTCCAGTACAATGTAACTGTAACAATTTTCTAAAACTATCCAATCACTGAACGTCACTTTCGATCCCTTATTTGCATAGCTATCTACAGTATCCCCCCTGCTGGCCCAGGGTGAGAACTTCAGTACATAACAGTAGTGGAGTCAAATAATTGCAAATATCCCCATGCCCAAAGGCTGGATCATCTAACCAGTGCCTAACCACAGATATGCCTTCACCTAATGTTTGTTTTCTATAGGATTTTGCATGCCTTTTTGCTGCAGACTGGAGGCAAGGCTGAATCTACTTAGAGTGACTTCAATGTAATGGTTCATGGCAGAATAAGACAAATGGCCTAAGATACATTTGCTGTGTTCTGTAGTAACTTTAATTAATTTGTGCTAGTGCCAAACCAAATGTTTCATATTAAATATTACACAGCAAGTGCATGCAACAGTCTCCCAACTTTCTACTTTTCTTCTTTCAAAGAAAATTGGAAATCTGCAAGTTTTATTGGTGGAATGATGAGCATGATATTCCTTTCCCCCTGTTGGTGGAAAAGCAGCAGCTTGGGAGATGGACATGATTTTGAGCCGAAACAAAAGGAATAGCCAGAGCAACATAAGAAATTGAATCCGACTATTGTTCTAGCTAACTCTGTATTGGCTACATTAGCGATACCAGGGACTGAACCTGTGACTTTTCCCAAGGCAGACACTCTAACACTGAACTATCGTTTCACAAAGGGTTATGGAGGCTTTCCTTCTGCGAGGGGAAAGGGTTAATGAGACCTTTCCCCCTGCTGTTTCTTTAATCAAACTTGCAGTGCCCCATGGCTGCTTCTCATTGGAAGGTGGGGTGAAGGGAACAGTGAGACTGCTACATGCATCTAGTTTGGTTATTGAGTTCTAAGTCTTTGAGTAATTGGTTTCAAATAATACTAAAATACTGTTGATGCTGATAGGACCCTGCATAGTGGATACGAGCAGTATAACTGAATGATTGGCATGATTCAAAGATCCCCAGGGTCCCTATAAAGTGCTATATATTAGATCTAAGGCATTTACATTTATATAGCATATAAATATGCAGCATACCCCAATGGGTAGACCTAAACTGATTGTTCTACAGAGACCAAGAGGTGGTGACTTCCTGAGGTCTCTTAAGGGCATTTTAATATTAATACATGGGTTTTTTCACAGCTCTGGTAATTTTTTTTAGACTGTGAGTTTCAACACATATTTTTTGACATTTTAACGGTTTATATGCCACTTAAAACCATGATTTCTAAGCCATGTACAGTGATGTTGTAAAAGAAACACAAAAAGATAAGAGGAGTTCAAATTCACCATAGCATTAGAAATAGCTTAAAATGCCTGCTACACACCCTACACCAGTGTTTCCCAAACTTGGGGCTCCAGCTGTTTGTCTCCAGCTGTTTTTGGACTACAACTCCCATCATCCCTAGCTGGCAAGACCAGTGGTCAGGAATGATGGGAATTGTAGTCCAAAAACAGCAGCAGACCCAAGTTTGGGAAACGCTGCCCTACATGGGTATCTGCATAGGTATCTGCACCAAAGAAGTCTATGCCTGGGCAGGCTTTATCAGTGCAGACATCTTCTCCAATGTGAGGACATCTGGTGTGGGGCCAAGCAATGTGGCTGACACTGGCTGGCCCCACTCACCCAACAGACATGGAGGTATAGGAAATGCTCGTCTCAGCTTGCCCCAAAGTCAGAGAGGACACGGGAATCATTCCCAATTTTCCTCCAATATAAAGTACATATTAGTTGGGTTTCTTTTTTTTATGTGGCTATACAAGATAACATTTTAGCTGTTCTGCCAGGGCAATAATTTCCACAGATCATCACAGGGAAAATCAGGTCTTGCATCATTTCCAATAATGTTACTCTAGCTGAAAAAGTGACTAACAATGTTTTAAAGTGATTTCTTTTTAGATTATAGCCATTTATACCAAACAAGTGCATTATAGTCAAACTAAATATAGATTCATTTATTTTCGTCGCTGCCACCGGGGTCACAATTCATCATTTTCTCCTACTTTATACTTTTTATTGATTCATTCTCCTCATCTGCAAGGAGCCCAACAAAAAAATGAATCAATAAGTCCTCTGGAAAAATCAACACACCCATAACTATTGCAGTGACTATAATGTCAATTGCCTCATTGTATTCAATTTGCCCAAACAACAGTAATGGCCCAATGCTAATAGCTACTATCCTGAAAAACAAGCCTATAGGATTGGATAAAAGAACTTTTGGGCTGGCCTAACTTGTTGTATTATGCTGTCAGGTCATCATTATCTGTCAGTGCACCCTACAGGATCATACAGAAACCAACTACAGAGCATTACAACTTCTCCAGTCATATGCAATGTAAGACAATAACATTTCATACTGGATCAACCTGCTTTGCAGTATACTAGAAGCAAGTTTTCAGGCTACACAGAGGTATGTTCCAAGTTTCAGTCTTTAAGAAGAACCATTGTTACATTGCTACCGTGACATTTATCTCAATTAGTTGTCTGCTCTTCAGAACAAAATCTCAAGAAGTAGAGGACTATGCAATGTCAATCTGATTATAAATAGTTACACCTTGACAATAGCATTTATCTTGTAAAGTCCCTCCAAAATTAATCAAATAAATAATGTTATAGTGGGGAACAGAACCAGCCAGATTAAGGCTACTTTACACATAATCTTACACAGAAATTGCTTCCCAGTAGAAAACTGCACAGCACATTATCCTATGTGATAATCCTAATTGTAGGTTTTTCGCTGCTTTTAAAGGCAGGGTGCATGTGGCTGGAAACTACAGCCAGCTGCAATTTCCCCAAATGTGCACAATGTTCAGGAGAATTGTTCTACTTACTTATGGGTGAAAAAAATTCCTGCAATCTTCCACCACAGCGGGACAGTACTCAATAGTGCTGCACACCTGTCCCCACTGAATTTATTGGTTTGTGTCTGTCACTAACTGTTCAACTCTCCCCATCAGAAATATTTCAAGGGCTGTGTTGCAGCTGGAATATGTGGGAGATTTTGCCGTCAAACCTAATAAATGAAGGAGTTAAGGACCACAGAGCTGCAAATTTCTAGAGAAGGCACAGCTAGGTCCGACCAACACACCTTCTGGGAGGGAGGAAGTAAGGCTTGTTTCCTGTTCTTTTCTCTCTCTCTTCTCTTTTCGAACCATGTAACTGACCAGAAACATGAGGGTGGAGTTCCCGAGCTCTAGACTCCATGTTTGAAAACTAACTTTTGTATTTTTGTATTCAAGAAATTTTTACCTGTCTTTTTTCTGTAGCATTGAATGATGCACAAGTAAGACCTCTGATTACTGTAAGTAAAGCATTTAAACTTACTTAAGTTTGTGATCTAGTCATTGTGAGAGTGGTAGCAACATGGGAGCACATTGTGAGTGCTCAATACTGGGCTATTTAAAGGCCTAACAACCTTTATCTCTGCATGAATTTCAGTTTTAAACTCTGCTAGGGGCTTTGGGGCAAGAAAGTGAGTCAAGTCCCATGCTTTTGAACTCGAGCAGTCAGCTGTTTTTATTTTGTAGTTTCACACACACGGGACTTCAATATTAGTTGCTATTCACCAGTTATTTCCCAACAGAATAAAGGCTGCTTGCTGTTTTGTTAGCACTTTGCTGCAGCTTCCTGACTCACAAAATGATACTTTCTGATAGCTAGTCTACAAGAATATGTATACCTCCTGAACAAACAAAAAGACATCACTTCCTTTCGGTGCAGACCTCTAGAGCAAAGTATTATTGTTGTTGCTGCTGGTGCTATTATTATTCTATTAAATTTGTATCCCATCTTTCCAGTGGAGCTCAGGGTGGTGCACACATTTACCTGTGTCTCCCTCCCCATTGTATTCTCAAAACAACTCTATGAGGTGGTTTAGATGGGAAGATGGTAGTCTGGCTCACGGTCACACAGTGAACTTCATGGCTGAATGGGGTTTTGAGCCTGGGTTTCCCAGGTCCTGTGCCAACATGCTGATTGCTGCACCATAACTGAAGAGGCCACCAATTGAATCAAGCTCTAAAATCTGTTCTTGCTGTTGGGATATGACTACTACGCAGCTGCAAACAAGTAGCTCAGTGCTTACAGCACATGATGTGGTGAGTTTTCCAACATTTGCTTGTCAGGATGAAAGCCATGGTCATGAAACCAAATATAATTTTGAGCAAGGATGGAGAACCTGAATCCTTCCAGATGTTGTTGGCCAATGGTAGGAGTTGTAGACCAACACCAGGAGAGCCACAGGTCCTCATTGATATCAAGTGAAGGGGGGAACCTTCAGCAAGCATATCCTCCCCATACCACTCTGCAATTGGTCAAACTTCTGTGCTCATCTGAAAGGTGGAATAAGTATCAAGAACCTGGAGTACGGACTGACAACAACAGGAAAACCTGGAACAATTCAGAGGGATTGATGGCAGGATAGAAGGGAATTAGGAAGCAATGGACAAGTTTCATGAGGACCACAGGGTAGATCTGTAATGAAGCACAGCAAGAGAATTTAGGAGGATCTGATGAATGATAGCAATTCATAGTATTACTGAATATAATTTTAAAATGTTTGGGGAAAATGTTCAAAATATTTGTGCAATGAGTGAGAAATAATTCAGATATTTAACTGCACTACCTAGCTGTATTTGATGCTAACATCCACACAATAATATATGGACCATTTTCCCCCCTGCAGCTATATAATGGTTGAGAAACAAAGAAGTTTGGAATCCCTTCAAGGGCTTCATGGCAATTTTCTGCCCTATTGATCAAATCCAGAAGTTTAATCAATACAGAGTAGTGGGGATTAATTTAAAGGACTTTAACCCATTCGCTTTAACCTAGTGAATTAGAAGGCATGTTCTTTATTGAGACATAAATCACTTTGTCTTCCATGCCATAATGGAGAATTACATTCAATCAGTAAATGCCAAATGAAAAATAATTTGCTGTATCGCTGACTTTTAAATATTTGTGAAGAATAACCCTTATATTAGATTGTTACATTTAGGAAAACTGAATCATGATGCTAAAGTACACAAAACTGCTGTGTAATTAGTTCCTGGTACAGGACATTGCAGCCAGCATACAAATCTATACTCCTGAGGTAGTACCTAGTTAACTTGTTCCATCAGTGCAATGATTTGCACTTGTGCAATGGAACTCCCCTCCAGTGGCGTCGCGGGGGGGGGTGGTCCACCCCGGGTGCTATGTTTGGGGGGGTGACAAGAAGGCACCCCGCAGGGTGCTCGCCCCGCTGCCCCTGGGCGCAGCGGCGCAAGCAGCCATAGCACCACCGCAGTCGCATGTGGAGGATCCTCTGTTCACGGCTGCAGCCACAAGCAGAGGATCCCACCACCATTCATACAGCATTCGAGCAGCACTGGCAGCAAACCGCTATATACAATGCATGTGTGGTGTCACATGCATGCGCTATACATAGCGACGCCACACATGTGCTGTGCATAGGGGTTTGCCGACGCCTGAGCGCCGTATGGACGGCGGTGGGATCCCTCCATCGCCGCTACAGCCGCAAGCGGAGTATCCCACCACTGCTGCAGCCGTGAGCAGAGGATCCCACTGTCGTGAATTCTTCGTGGCGCTTTAGCAAAAATGCTCAGAGTTCCAGGTTCTTCAGTGCAGTATATTTATTGTGAGCTATTTACAGTGGTACCTCGGGTTATAGACGCTTCAGGTTACAGACTCCACTAACCCAGAAATATTACTTCAGGTTAAGAACTTTGCTTCAGGATGAGAACAGAAATTGTGCTCCACCAGCAGCGGGAAGCCCCATTAGCTAAAGTGGTGCTTCAGGTTAAGAACAGTTTCAGGTTAAGAACGGACCTCCGGAACGAATTAAGTTCTTAACCCAAGGTACCACTGTATATACAAATATCTACAGGCTATACACCTTCTTAAGGTGCAGCCAGGTACTCTGTTTGACTGTATGAACTGCTTGTGTACTATAGCCTGTAGATATTTGTATATACAGTGGTATAAGGCAAGTAGGAAGACCTCTAACTCTCTCTCTCTGACCACACTCCTCTACACCACACCTTTACTGCTGGACAGGTTTCCCTTTTAAACCAATGTCAGCCAATCAACTGTCAGCACATTACTGCTGAGTCATTCTGACCCGGCACTTCCACAGAAAGTATTGCAGGCTGATTGCACCAGCCATTTGCATGAGCGAGCAAACTCAAGTCTGCAGACTTACTATCTCACACAGCATTCTGTGAATCCTGACACCCACCACCATCCGTACGGTGCTCGGGCGGCGGCGGCGGCAAACCGCTACGTACAACGCATGCGCTGTATGTACCGATAACTGCACATGCACCCTATGTAGCGACGGCTCGCATGCATCATACGTAGCGGCACAACACGTGCGCAGCCGGCGGTTTGCCCCGCTCTGGGTGTCGATTAGCCTTTGTTCGCCCCTGCTCCCCTCCTCTCCTCCCCCTAAGTGCCTCATCAATTTGCCCTGGGTTTCTCCCCAGCAGTCCGGTGCATGGTGTGCAGAGAGGACGGAAAGTTCCATTGCTCAAGTGGAAAAAACAAGTTAGTTGGATACAACCCAGGATTCCCAATCCATGATGGATCTCTTACGCCTTAGACTAGTGAGGAGTAAACATGTCTGATCACAAGCTTGGAAAGTTCATTTTAGGAAGGAAGCTTAGAGTGTAAAAGAAAAGAGAGTGCCAGAAGACTGTCAAAGCTAATTTCCTTAAACGAGCAATGAAGTGACCCTGTGTCAATGATTTTGCTTTATCATTCCATCGATCTAATTTCATTTCCAGGTCTAAAATCTTTACATAACTTTAAAAGATTCTGAATAGACTAGACATATGTCCCAGCAACAGGTGCTCTTGTATTTGGGAAGTGCTAGGATGACTCAGATTTGTCCTTCATGTCATCGCTAGAATGAATCAGCACAAGCAATTCAGTATTGTAGCGAAATATTTTATATTTGATATGTGATTTTTTAAATAGATGGTACCATTATTATATATTTAGTAATTTGTTACCAATATACCCCACTTTGCTATAAAATACAAAAGATAGCTTTTGATGGATGTAATCATATACAAATTACAATAAAACAATCATGAGAGACAAATAATGATAAAGTTAGCCCAATCAACTTGATGGCCAAACATGTACTCTACTTGTGCAAATGGACATCCCAGCTTGCTCTTCAAGATGGCAGCCTGGAGTGTCTTTCTGCTAGTAAAACTATTTGTAATTTCAGGTATTCCAGCCTGCCATTTGGATCTCATCATTTATCTTTTCTCATTATTATTCTTTGCCTCATAAATGAATGGATTGCCAATGTATTAAAGAAGCAGAGAAACCTGGAGAGAAAATTAGGAACAACCAAAATATTCTAGCTAAAATATTGGCCCTGAATCTATCCTTTTAGATTGGAAGCTGGAGATTCAGTCATGGTAATCCAGGAACATGGAAGGTTCAAAGTGTCTGAAAAAGGAATGAATTCCAATCACATTTGCCCCTTTACAAAATCAACTAGTTTTTCTCACATTCAGTGTACAGCACAATTCAAGTTCATTCAAGTGATCCTCTGCAAAAACAAAAACCTAATAATAACAAAATTCAGAATTCAGAAAGTGACAAGTTGCTGTGCTTGAAGTATAAAATAAACTTAAGAAGCCTGAGAAAATATCAACACAGTAGAACATGAATTGTTTAATTTATTTTTCCCATCCATTATTATCTTTAAGAAATATATCCCCAAAGTGTCTGAAGAGCAAAAAAATGCTTAAGAACAGAAAAGTCTATTGGATCAGGCCAATGTCCCACCTAGTCGAGCATCTTGTTCTCACAGTGGCCAATCAGATGCCCCCAAGCAGGACCTGAGAGCTAGAGCACTCTTCTCTTCTCCAATTTCCAGCAGCTGGCATTCAGATGCATTCTGCCTTCAACCATGGAGGCAGGGGAGAGCCTTTGTGACCAATAGTAGCCACCGATTGCCATATCCTCCATGAATTTCCCTAAGACATCCAAGTTGGCCTCCAAGTACATTGTAACAGAACAAATCTGAAGATGAACCAGAAATAACTCAAAAGTTCTACCCCCAAATGAACTTGCATCATTCATAAGTTCACCTGGCAATTATGGGAACAATTTCCAAGTGTAGTTCAGAGATTTTGCAAACTGCCTCAGTGAACTTTGTAAAACCAAACTTGTTCATTCCAGGCACTGTGATATAACCTGCCAGACCCTGCAGAAATAAAATATTTGTGTTTGAATATTTAAAACATTAATATTGAAAGCATATGCCTGACCGTAAAATGGAAGATAAAAATGAAATGTTTTATTGATATACAGGTTTGTATTCAGGGAACAAAACAAAATAGCTGTCATATAGGTTTAGTCATAGCTCAGTAACTTATTCAAATTAGCAGGGCTGAAACAGAATAAATGATTATTAATATTCATTGCCTGTCTCCATGTCTGAAAGCCTACCAAGTTGTTTTGCATGTGGAGTAGCATACTGCTGGTCAAATTATGCTTTTATCTCTACCAAAATGTTCCCCAAACAATTGCTGCTGCAAAGAATCTGAAAACTTAGATTATACCTGTACAGTATATCCAGATAGTATCCATGAATGGGCAATACATTGGATGCTGAACACTAAAAGCAATGTAAAAAATAACAACAATGTTTTTTCATTCTTCATTAGGGCAAACTGAGCACTGAGGAAGTAAAATGCAAAAGATAAATAAAACAGACAAAATAAATTTATAAACTCAATTTAAAGGAAACAATTCAATAATGTTGGCAGCCCACAATTACATTAGACCAGTGTTTCCCAACCGGTGTTCCGCGGCACACGAGTGTGCCGTGAGACGTTGCCTCGTGTGCCGCGAGATGCCTGGAGGGAGGCGGGCGAGTCGGGCGGCGAGAGGCGGGGCGGCGGCGGCGAGGAGAGGCCGCGCCTCCTGCTGCTGCCTGGCGCTCCTCCTCGCAGCCGGCAGCGCTGCCTGGGCGCCTCCGCGCGACTCTGCCTCGCTGGGTTTGGTCTCCCAGCAGAGACGGGTCACACGCGCCCCTCCCTCCCTCCCTCAGCCTGCGCGGAGGGAGAGCCAGAGAGAGGCATCGCTCCTGCGCGGCGGGAGAGGGAGCAGCCGGAGCGATGCCCCAAACGAACGCATGGGACCGGAGGGGAAATCCTCTCCGAGGCGGATTGAGCGCAGCTGAGAGAAGCCTTTCGAGGAGCTGCCGTGTCCCCTGGAAACCCCCTTCCCAGCTCTGCCTCAGCCGCCGCCGCCTCAGTTGCCGCCGTCCCTCAGTCCCTCGCTCTGCTGCCTCCTCCCACCCCCAAAGCTTGGAGGTTCCCCAGCAAGGGGGAGGGAAAAAACTTTCACTTTTGTGCGTCCCTCCCGGCGTGACGCTGCGCGCTGACGTCACGGGGCGGGGCTTTAATGGTGGTGTGCCGCGAGATTTTTTTTCAGTAAACAGGTGTGCCGTTGCCCAAAAACGTTTGGGAAACACTGCATTAGACAGCACAAAACTCTAATGCAGAAATGGATAGCAAAGGTTTTTCAACAGAGAGATTACAAAATGAAACTGTCCATTACAGCCCAGATAAACTCCATGGAGATGTCATTGATAGAGTACTCTGTCAAATAAATGATATCTGGCTTTATGAAATGACACAAACATGAACAGAACATAAGCAATATATAGTACCCAAATCATAGTGTTGCTTTTTTCTTGATGGGGCAGTTATATGACAAGGAACATTCATCCTGCATTCAGAGTTAATTGTACAGTGGTACCTCGGGTTACAAACGCTTCGGGTTACAGACTCCGCTCACCTGGAAGTAGTACCAGGAGGAGAACAGAAATCGCGCCACCACGGTGCGGCGGCAGCAGGAGACCCCATTAGCTAAAGTGGTACCTCAGGTTAAGAACAGTTTCAGGTTAAGAACGGACCTCCGGAATGAATTAATTTCTTAACCAGAGGTACCATGGTACACAAGTAGACACACCATTGTAGACATTGGACTGAATGTACCAATTAAACAGCATAAACTACAATGTGGGTAAGGCTAATACAGTGGTACCTCGGTTCTTGAACAAAATCTGTTCCAGAAGACCATTCAACTTCCGAAAGATTCCAAAACTGAGGCACAAAGGGCTGGCTGCAAGTTCAATTGGGAAAATTGAAAAACACGCAGCGGAACCCATTCGACTTCTGAGGCACATTTGGAAACAGAAGCAATTACTTCCAGGTTTTCAGCGTTCAAAAACCGAAAAGTTCAGCCTCTGAGATGCTTGAAAACTGAGGTACCACTGTAACATCGTCCACACACACCCTAAACATACATACACATTTACTCTATGCATTAAAAAGTCTGATTAGAGCTGAAGTCAGCAGGAAAAAATAAAGATTATATCAACACTTCAAAAGACATCCTAAGACAGATGTCATTCTTGAGAAGGTACATACAGGTGCAAAAAAGAAATACCCATCTGTGAAGTAGTTCATTTAAATTATTTCATAAGCTTTTCTTATGCTGATCAATAGACTTTATTCCATTTTTTTCAAAATCGCTAAAAGCGCATTCATGAACACCCTGTGGCATTATAGTTCCTTGAAACTCACACAGGCAGCACCATGGAACGGGGGGGGGGGAATCATTTAAGTGAAGTGGCTCCCCTGGGCTTCAAGTGACTTTTCACCACACCATGACAAGATGGCACCTGCTTGTGAATTTCTCACAGAGAACTGGAGTTAGAAAAGTGCTAACTTCAAGTCTGAATAGTGCTGCTAACTAGTTTGAGGCACAGAAGAAACTTTACACGCTGTTCTGATTTGGAACAGACTCTCCCCCATGTGGTGTCAAGAAGCTAGATGGCCTCACAGAGTACAGAAGGAAATAACAAAACTCACGTTGCTAACCATCAGCCGTTCTGCACATGAAGCATCAACATGAGCCAACTGTATGTTTCATAGGAATCTTTCACAGTCTGCAAGCAGAGTCTGCCTATAGTTGGTCCCTGGTTGGCAACTATAAACAGAGGGTGGGGGTGTATAGTTTCAACTCAGCAAGAGATAAAGGGCCAACAATGTGATATCTACCCACTGACTCTCTTCTGTTCATCTCATGATTCTTGGCTTTTCTGTTGCCTCTTCCACAGCAAGCACAGGAGAATAGGCACTGGCTTGGCCCTCCTCTCTTTATGAGGGTGATATGATAGCCATGTTCAAATATATAAAAGGATGTCAAATATATAAAAGGATGTCACAAAGAGGAGGGAGAAAGGTTGTTTTCTGCTGCTCCAGAGAAGTGGACACGGAGCAATGGATCCAAACTACAAGAAAGAAGATTCCACCTAAACATTAGGAAAAACTTCCTGACAGTAAGAGCTGTTCGACAGTGGAATTTGCTGCCAAGGAGTGTGGTGAAGTCTCCTTCTTTGGAGGTCTTTAAGCAGAGGCTTGACAACCATATGTCAGGAGTGCTCTGATGGTGTTTCCTGCTTGGCAGGGGGTTGGACTCGATGGCCCTTGTGGTCTCTTCCAACTCTATGATTCTACCTGTGCTTCTCAATGCAGCCACCAAATTGTGTTTTGACCCCTATTGGACCAGAGCCATTTATCCACAAATGCGTGCCCAATGTTGTTATATGCCTTCTAATTTAACCTTTAAGAACAGTTAACAATCCGCTTTCAGATTGTTAGGAGATGCAAATCAACATACACTTCTGGGATTAACACCAAATTTATATTTCATGTAAAATGATATTGTAGGCTCTTGAATCCTCCCGTTGTAAAGATTCTCAGAAGTGTGCAGTTCCTCAAAAGGTGTCAAGGAGCAGTGACAAGTGACTTAGAAATCCTTTGTGCTACACTGAATGTCCAAGAACTGATGAATCTCAACTTTCTCACATTGATGCTGATAATCCCAGATGAATGTTGTAAATGTCTAATAAATGGATATATATTTCTGTACATTTAGGGCACATAAAAGTGAATGCACACAATTAGATCTAGGTGACTGTCAGTGTTCAGTCACCTAAATCTAGGTGATGTTTCTCTGAATTTTTAGATATCTATTAAATTTATCTGTAATATAGACTAAAGTTCTCTGTGTATCTGGGTCTGGACAGTGCCAAGTTAGGTGACCTCTTTGGGGCCATGTATGATGTGCAATCAATCAATCAATCAATCAATCAATCCCATTCAGTTCCTGAGGCTAGGAAGAAACACATGTTCCTCAATCTGAACATGTCACCTGTTTAATACTTTCACCCGAAACGTCTTCTGAACACCTTTCCAAAACTTCACTTCTAAGGTTCCCAACGTTACCCACCAAAATCACTGTAGTGTGTTCAGAACATAGTTAAAACATTTGTAAGCTCTATGTGGCTTTTAATATTATCATTAAGTCCATTAACACTGTAATGCATTAAAGATGTGTGACAGTGTTGTAGAATCGTCTCGTGGCTGAGAGCCAAGTATCTTAAAGAAAACCTTTTGGAGAGACATATGGCTTGATATTTCAGCATGAACATTATATTTCAAAAGTGTTGCCATGAAAACTAATGATTCATGCATACAAAAATAGAAAACCATCACTTTAGGAGGAATAAAGTAGGATGACACTTTAAAATAGGGGTTCCAGGATTTCACATATATCCAAAGAGTTATTCACTGTCTGAACCTGTTACAGGCTGCAAACAGATTAAGGTAATAAATAATCCATTTAGAATTTATATTTATAACAACTAGCCTTGGTACCATGATTTACAAGAGGATGATTAAATTAAAGCAAGCTGCCAGGCATTAGTTTTCAACTTGTGTGTTAAAGCTTTATTGCATAGGTCTAGTTATACTTGCTGGTGTTTAGAGTCTGTGGACCCCCAAATCCATATAACACTGCCTTCTTGTGGGATAAATCCAGCCTCATATAACCTCATGTAACCAACATTCTTAACTCTAAATAATGTGTGAAGGGGGTGAATGCATGTGTGGGAAGGTGTAAGTCTCTGGTATATGAACACCTATTTGAAGGTTACAAATTGAGGGGAAACATTTTATTTATACCATTTTCACACACACAAGCACACATCACCCTGCTTCCTTGAGGCATAAGTGTTCCTCCATTCCTTCACCTGTAATTCTTTATCCTCACAATGGGCAAGAGAGAGAGCGATTGGCCGAGGTTACAAAGCAAATTTCATGACTGAGTGGAAATTTGAACCCAGGTCCAACCCTAAACCACACTGGCTCTGCTATGTGTGAACAGAGCCGGTTTACAACTGTAGAGCTCTTATCAAGTAAAACCTTTTATTTTTATTTTTTTGAGTTCCTGATCTCATAGAGAGCTGCATGCCAACAGGCTATATTCAAACCCTTAAATGTAAATTGGGGGCAGAACCTGCCACCACAATCGCACTCTTCTATCTATGGCTGAATTCATTCACCATAGATTGAATAGACTCAAACTTTACCTCAAACCCTGTTTTCTCTGGCATCTAATCCATAAAATAATGAAATATGAAATAATGACATTTTTGGAGACAAAACTTTTAAAATAAAAGATTTGACTTCTGAGGACACAATTCATCCACAAACATTGCAGTTTGCAGAACCACCTTCTTGGTAACAGACAGCAAATATTTTGACAGCACACTGAGTAGAATAACATATCTCCGCACTACCAGAAAGGCATCATAGCACAGCCCTTCCTCATTGGACAACATTTATTAATGCCATACCCTCCAACACTTTGAAGCCAAAATCCAGGATGCCTTCCTCCCAGACACAATCTTCCCATTTCTTATTGTGCCCAAAAAAGTGGGGTGGGGGTTTTTTGGGGGGGTGGAACTGCAGCACGAAATCGCCCAAGATGACGGCAACCAAAATGGCCACTGCTCTCACATTAAAAAATGGGATGTCCTGGTTTTACCAGGACACTTGCTGGGTATAGAAAGTGTCTACCCCTATATACCCCTCTCTCTGCTTCCACAAGTCTTTAAAGCAGAGCTCACCCACCTTTGGGGGCCAGTGGGCACACTTTGAATTTTCAGAAAGTGCCATGGGTGCCACAAAATGGCACAAAATGTCTGCTCTGGGAACGTGACAGAAGACAGCTGCTGTGGGGATGTGCCATAATACAAAGTGGCTGACACAACTAAAAGAGCAGAAAAAAGAGATAGGTCTCCAGAAAAGGGTCCCATCCACCATCACACTCACTCACAGAGAGACACCCTTTGTACCTCTCCTCTGTTCAGAATAAAAGGAAAGGTGGGTAAATGTCCAATCCTGGCATCTATTGAAATGTGGCATGTCTGAGGGAGCAATTCCAATGTGGGAAAGGCTGAGTCAGTGCAAACCAAAACTGAGCAGGAAAGGTAAAGAGTCTCTCATATGCTGTGGATTTT